>NC_140583.1:673368172-673968172 GCF_964204655.1 Triturus cristatus
AGAGAGAGAGAGAGAGAGAGAGAAAAAAAAAAAAAAAAAACCAGGCCACACAGCTCACCTGCTGCCACCTGGTGTGTCTCCAACCACTTGCCGGTATGTATAGCAGTACACCAGGTCACACATCTGAGACAGCGCTGTCATCCTGAAACAGAGTCCAGATACATGATTGGCACAGTACACACAATTGCACAAGACAACATCGCCTGGCCCCCATGCACACACAGGCAGAGGCACCCCAGCCCCTCCCGCCGCACATCGGAGCATGCCCGCCCATGCACACTAAGGCCTTACTGCTCACCTTCCGCCACCGGCGTGTCGACAGGAGGTCCCACCATGTGCCACTGCAAGCCACAAGCCCGGGGCCCGCGGGACATGGCACCCTCCACACCATGCAGCCCCGCTCCGCAGGCCACCAGGTCTCATGTTTGGTGCTGGGTCTTGATTACTCCATGGCATAGGACATACCAGTGCACCCGGCATCATTGCAGGCTGCACACCCGCTCAGCCCAATGGGTGCCACTAACTCTGGGATCCCAGAAGCGACGTCATGTGGCGGTAGGCCCGCGCTGCCCCCTGGCTCTGGCCTACACGGCAGTCCAGCAGGGCACACAAAACCTGAGCTGTCCGGACCGCCGGGACGGGGCATCATCGCATGCTGCACACCCGCTCAGCAGCTTAAGGTGCCACTGACTCAGTGCGCGCAAAGTCACCGTCCCATGTCTGGGGGCCTGTGCCAGCCGCAATGCTCTGGTTGCCACTAACCCTGTGCAACCCCAATCAGCGCCACATGGTGGTAGGGCCGTGACGGCCGCAAGGCCTTGGGTGCAACTAACCCTGTGCGCAACAACTCATGGGCCCTTTATGATTGAGAACCGTGGAGCGTCCGTCATCCAGTCACCTCCGGTAGAGGGGAATGTAACATCATCGGCCCCTTATGTTGGCGGAGTCACATGGCCCGGATGGGTGTGGTGTGCGTGCAAACCTGCCCTCAGGGAGTGGCTGTGACATGCGGACAACTAGACCAGTGACATGCACACCACCAGCGAGTACGCCTGCGACGGGTAGCAATGAGGGCCCCCCTCAGAGCGTAAGCAGAGTGGTCTGTCCTGCCATACGCCGGACCAGCGCAGGGCCTGCACGAATGACTCGTGGGCTCTGGGCGTGGTTCAGTCCATGTCCGGACATGGAGGTGACTGATGCGTGTGTCCCTGTTGTGCTGTTCACGGGACCCGGTACACAATATGCAATGTAGCACCCTCAGACTGGCATCCCACAGGATGAGCATCATTGACTCAAGGAAATCAATGTCCCTACATTCATCCACACATTCATACATGAATGATGAAAGACATGACACAGCAGTGCGTCACTGGATGTTTATTACACATCCAGTGCAGTTCTGCAGCTGGAGCGGTACAGAGCAATGCCATGCACACTACACAATATGGGCCCATGGAGGGCCAGCTAGAGTCCATCCGGGGATGACAAGTACTGCGGAAGAGGAAGAGTGCAGTCCGCAGTCTGGTCGCCGTGTAATTGGTCATCAAACAGGATATGGCAGTCCATGTCGCTGTCCAAGGTGAGTGGATCGGAGTGGATCGGGGGTCAGTGGAAGGTCATGAGGCCATGTACGGCACCAAGCAGGACAGGCCAGGTGGCGGAAATGAATGCTAGTGCCTCCTGATCACAAACCCATCCATGTCCTCATCCCCGGATGTGTGCTCTGCCCCACCTGTGGGTGTTGCAGTACCGGCTGAGGCACTGTGTGCCACTGACACATCAGGTGCCGGAGTGGATACGTCTGCAGCACTGTGAGGCAATGGCACACCAGGGGGCGGAGATGTAGATGGTGTGGGGGCAGCAGCATTCATCTGCGTCACGCCTTCTGGCAGCAATGCCATGATGATGATCTGCAGGGCATGGTAGATCCCAGCTACATTTCGCTGATGTACAGCGGTGGCTGCCATCCTTTCCACCTCCATACGCACCATGTCCTCCATGAGCCTCCGCATGTGTGCCAGTTCACGGCTGGTATCGCTGGTGCCTCTCTGAGCGGACAGGTGTACTTCTCTCTGCGTCAGGACTCCAGCGATGACAGTCAGGGCTCGTCAGAGACCATAGAGCGGGCCTAGACACCCATGGATGGCGTCCAGTATAGTGGCCATGAGGTCGAACCCCACCAGCACCTGCTCAGCCGTCTCCCTCTGGGCCTCCAGCACACGGCGTTGGAAGGCCGTGTGTTGTTCCTGGGGTCTTGGGAGACTGCTGGGGCCGTGGGTGCCTCCTGCTGGGTGGTTTGGGTAGTGGGTGGGGTCTCCTCGATGCAGCTGGTCGGCCCTGATCCTGGAGATGAGTCGCAGATGATGTCAATGATGTCCAGGAGGGCTTGTGTGTCGATGCTGGGGTTGTCCTCCTCGTCATTAGTAAAGAGTGGCTGGGACTGCTCTGCAGGGGGTGTTGACGGTGGCCCTGCAATGTGAAGGGGAGATGGTGTATTGCAATGTGTCCACATGTATGTAGCCACATGGTACATGTTGACATTCAGACAGCATGGCATTGTACATTGTGACAGTCTATAGATCTGGGCGATGAGCCAGAGTCATTGAGATTGTGCACTGTGCTCTTCTTGATTGAGCATGTGTGGCATCGTGGCCATCTCCACCTGTCCCCCCAGTACCTGGTGGTCACTCACCCTGTTGCGGTTGTGTTGTGTCCTCTTGAGCAGTGTCCAGTCCCCCAACTCCGGCCACAGTGTCCACACTGATGACTGTCGACACCAGCACCTCCATGTCATCCAGCACGAGCTGTGGCGCTGGGCCCCCACCTCCAGTCTCCATTGCTGCCTTCTGGTTGGCTGCGAGTTTCTCCTTGGTCTTCCGCTTGATGTCATTCCATCGCCTCTTGACCTTGTCCATTGTTCTCTTGAGTCCTCCGACGGCATTCACCTTGTCCACGATATCCCACCATATTCCAGTTTTGGTGCCCAATGACACGTTGGAGGTGATGAACAGTTGTTGATGGTGTTCCATCACCATCTGTTCGCCTGCGGACTGAACTTCATCTTCGTCTTCCTCTTCTTCTTGTCTTAGCCCTTCCCTGTCCCTGAGGTCACGGGCTGGTCGTCTGGGGTGCTTGTGGGGTTGCGCTCGTCCTCTGCACCTGCTCCGGCTGCCTCCATGGTGCTTGGGTTTTGGTCAGTTTGTGTTTGTGTGTTTTTCTACTTTTATGGTGATTTTTCCCGCCTGCCAGGTGTGTGTTGCAGGCCTGGCGCTGCTTATCGCTGATTTCCTCATCGTGTTTTGGCCCATCGCAGGTTTTTTTGTGTTGTGGTTTGTGTTTTTATCTCCATCGAGGTGGTTGTATCGCGGACATTGTTCGCGGTTTAGGCAGACTATCACATGGTACCGCCTTGTTGTGAATTCCATGTTGACACGGGGTTATTTTCCTGTTTGGGCTGCAATGTTGAGAGTTGCGTTAGGCTACTCTTGCGGTAGTTATCACACGTTCTTGTGAATATACCCAGTAGACTACACTGCTTGGAAGCCCTATCCATACGATTCTTTGTAGTAAATAACAAAAGCCCCATTTTTCACCTCCTTTATGGTATTCAGGGTCGAACTGCCCTGTAAACCAATCATGCAGTAAAAGGCAATGCTGCCGCATGGACTGTACGCCACTGTAAACGGCGCTTTGTTTCTTAGCCCAACAACATGCTTTTACCAGAGCATTACTTTAATGCAGCATCGTTTGTTGTTGCATTAGTGCGGAAAGGGTCTCAAGCTCTCTATCACGCACCAGTGTGGGCCAGAAGGGGGCGGTGTTCAAAGTTTTATGATAATTGTGGGCCTCCCCCGTTCCAACTCCCAAAGCGCTCTTTCCCATGCGCACCAGAACTGTGCTCTTTCACACTACAATCAAAGTGTGCAAATATTAACACCCTGGTTAATATTTGTTAGTATCCCAGCAAACAGAACCTGTTTTTTCAATTAACATACTGGCAGAGGAAATCTGGGTGCTTACAAACACAGAGACTGTATGTAAGCGGTGGAGGGTGCCCCAGATGTGGATTTCCTTGAACTGCCCTAGTTCGCCTTCCAACCATCAGGCTCCCAACTTTACTGCAACATATTTCTAATACTAATATAAAATAAGCATGCCTTTCTTTTACCAGTTAAAGCCGGGGTCCCCAGGTCGTTTTAGAATTAATGTTGACATTGCTAGCAACAAAACAAAATCGCAAAACGAAACACTCAAAACATTCTGTAGGTGTACACCACAATTACAATAACAGGGCTATTTCTTGTGCTAAAAAGGGTCTTAAAACCTCCTCCTTCGACCCTCCCAGGATATACAGCATTTAGTTACCAACAGTGCATCAATTCACTAGAAGGACCCACGGCACTGCTGCCCACCAGTTGTTCATTTTGCTGTAACTTTTGCATACTCACCATGGGTGAATCTTTATCACTTTTGGAACGTGCTCGGCACCACAGGATATCTTTAACTAGTGTTCACAATATATTTACATAGTACATATAGCGGCTGATATGCCCCATGCACCACATCCAACCTTTACGTCTAAAAACATGCTAGAACTATTGCATTGGAAGTGCTTGTTTTATTTTTCCCTTCAACATTTTATCGTATGGCGTTGCAACAGGGCTGCACGTCGTGCAGCGGTGCTCCTCTCGCGGCTCAGGCAGCGCCGCTAAACATCAACCACAAAAGTTGCCTGGAATGAGAGGGCCCACACAAGGGAGTAAGTATTCGCCACTTCTTTAATGGAGGATGCAGCAGGAAAAACAGCAAAGTGCCTCGCTGAAAGTTAACAGTCCTGGCCGACGCGTTTCATGCCTAACGCACTTCTTCATGGGCTCCGGGCTTGATCTCTGAGGGCGGGCAACGGCCTTCCAGCACTGTTTTCAAACACCTTGAAACTCCACCCATGTGGGCGTGGCTACCTCCGTAGCCTGCTGGTAAGTGTAGTGCTTTCAATTTTCTCTTGTGAGTCGCCGTGCCACACTCATTGTATATGCAAATCCAATGTCCCAAGTGGGTTGCGAGATACACCTGGCTGCTAACCCACATTCGTTTCTTCCTCCATGGGCACCCCTGTCCCTGTCCAAAAGCTGCCTCGTCGTATGGCGTTGCAACAGAGCTGCACGTCGTGCAGCGGTGCTCCTCTCGCGGCTCAGGCAGCGCCGCTAAACATCAACCACAAAAGTTGCCTGGAATGAGAGGGCCCACACAAGGGAGTAAGTATTCGCCACTTCTTTAATGGAGGATGCAGCAGGAAAAACAGCAAAGTGCCTCGCTGAAAGTTAACAGTCCTGGCCGACGCGTTTCGTGCCTAACGCACTTCTTCATGGGCTCCGGGCTTGATCTCTGAGGGCGGGCAACGGCCTTTTATCCAGCACTGTTTTCAAACACCTTGAAACTCCACCCATGTGGGCGTGGCTACCTCCGTAGCCTGCTGGTAAGTGTAGTGCTTTCAATTTTCTCTTGTGAGTCGCCGTGCCACACTCATTGTATATGCAAATCCAATGTCCCAAGTGGGTTGCGAGATACACCTGGCTGCTAACCCACATTTGTTTCTTCCTCCATGGGCACCCCTGTCCAAAAGCTGCCTCGTCGTATGGCGTTGCAACAGGGCTGCACGTCGTGCAGCGGTGCTCCTCTCGCGGCTCCGGCAGCGCCGCTAAACATCAACCACAAAAGTTGCCTGGAATGAGAGGGCCCACACAAGGGAGTAAGTATTCGCCACTTCTTTAATGGAGGATGCAGCAGGAAAAACAGCAAAGTGCCTCGCTGAAAGTTAACAGTCCTGGCCGACGCGTTTCGTGCCTAACGCACTTCTTCATGGGCTCCGGGCTTGATCTCTGAGGGCGGGCAACGGCCTTTTATCCAGCACTGTTTTCAAACACCTTGAAACTCCACCCATGTGGGCGTGGCTACCTCCGTAGCCTGCTGGTAAGTGTAGTGCTTTCAATTTTCTCTTGTGAGTCGCCGTGCCACACTCATTGTATATGCAAATCCAATGTCCCAAGTGGGTTGCGAGATACACCTGGCTGCTAACCCACATTTGTTTCTTCCTCCATGGGCACCCCTGTCCAAAAGCTGCCTCGTCGTATGGCGTTGCAACAGGGCTGCACGTCGTGCAGCGGTGCTCCTCTCGCGGCTCCGGCAGCGCCGCTAAACATCAACCACAAAAGTTGCCTGGAATGAGAGGGCCCACACAAGGGAGTAAGTATTCGCCACTTCTTTAATGGAGGATGCAGCAGGAAAAACAGCAAAGTGCCTCGCTGAAAGTTAACAGTCCTGGCCGACGCGTTTCGTGCCTAACGCACTTCTTCATGGGCTCCGGGCTTGATCTCTGAGGGCGGGCAATGGCCTTTTATCCAGCACTGTTTTCAAACACCTTGAAACTCCACCCATGTGGGCGTGGCTACCTCCGTAGCCTGCTGGTAAGTGTAGTGCTTTCAATTTTCTCTTGTGAGTCGCCGTGCCACACTCATTGTATATGTTACGGAGGTGTTGGAACAAGCGTAACCGGCTCCACAACCCACTTGGGAACACTTTCACTTATCGAGGATCCAGCCGGCAACTCACTGCAGTTTAACCCAGCACTACATAGACCATCAGGCCACACGCTGGTGGCCACGCCCACCGAGGCGAAGAGAACATTTAAGGGTGCAATCGATGCCGGAGGTTTCCTGTGCATGTCCGTTTTCCTTTGATAAAGTGCTGCTGAAGCACGAAACGCGTCAGGATTGGACTTTACCGCGTGAAGCGGTTCGCTGTTCTCACACTGCTTTCTCCACACAATAAAGCAGCAGAATACTTACCTCCTTGTGTGGGCTCTCCTCTCTCCAGGCAAACTTTTGGTGATGGATGTATTGCGGCCTTTGCCTGAGCCGCGAGGTGAGCCCAGCTGCAGGAGCAGCCCATGCTGCAGCGCCAATCGACGAGGCAGCTAAGGAGCAAGAGGTGCTCGTGGCGTTATGAACGGAGGTGTTGGAACAAGCGTAACCGGCTCCACAACCCACTTGGGAACACTTTCACTTATCGAGGATCCAGCCGGCAACTCACTGCAGTTTAACCCAGCACTACATAGACCATCAGGCCACACGCTGGTGGCCACGCCCACCGAGGCAAAGAGAACATTTAAGGGTGCAATCGATGCCGGAGGTTTCCTGTGCATGTCCGTTTTCCTTTGATAAAGTGCTGCTGAAGCACGAAACGAGTCAGGATTGGACTTTACCGCGTGAAGCGGTTCGCTGTTCTCACACTGCTTTCTCCACACAATAAAGCAGCAGAATACTTACCTCCTTGTGTGGGCTCTCCTCTCTCCAGGCAAACTTTTGGTGATGGATATATATATATATATATATATATATATATATATTATCCGCAAAGATGATAAGGCGGCACTCCCTTTGGCTTTAAAGATGTTTATGTAGATGTAAATCCCCTACGCGTTTTGAACACTTGTTCTTGATCACGGTAGTGTCAACAAATAAGTCCTTTCTCAATTTTCTGTTTTTATACATGAACACACTGCTATTCATTGTAGTGCATTCTGGGAAATGTAGTTAATTCAGCATTAAACTTTATTGGTTAATTTTGTCCAAAGCAACAAAAGGGGCGCGAATTTAACAACGAACATTACGAACGAGCATTTGATGTTCCCATAACCTCCTTTGGCTTAATATCTTTAGATGCAATACGGGGCTGAACGAAGTCACAACTACACCCCTTTTTTTTCCTCTCGAAAAAACAACGTTTAGTGTAACAGGAAGGTCCTAATTATATAATCTAACATTGAGTTGGAATATCGGAACAATATAATCGCCAATAATAAACACACTGGGAATTTGAACTCTGCAATCAATTGTTTATGCGCTGTCATTCCAATCCGATTTAAATAAACGTATAACAAGGATTAATGGAGGAAAGAGCAGCGAAACACGCATTAAAAGCAGAAAGCATGTTTCAGAGGAGTTCAACCACATTAGTAGCAGAGAAAGAAGCAGGCAAATCAATGAAGCCTCATTTAACAACAACTAAACAGCTGTTTATACAACTTGAGAGACTATTACGGAAGGAAATCTCTAAAAGTTGGGAGATCATTACCCTAGAAAAATATGTAGAATGTGAAATGGTACCTAGGGGACTCCGTATCTTTACCTTACCTAATCATCCGGACACCAGACCAGAGATGCTAGAGGAATGGGGTAAAAACAATATGACCTGCTCAAGAAATATGATACTAATCATCATTAAATATGCAAAGAAAGAGGTGGAGGAACTGCATGAAAAAATAGCGGAAATTGAAAATCAAATAAAGTCATCAAATGAGGACAATGAAATAATAAAAAAATTACGAGCTGATATGGATTACAACCTTGATAAACATGATAGTGAAGTGCAAGAACGCAAACATCGGAAATTCCGTAGGGATGAAGATGATTACGAATATGGAACCATCTTCACCTTCGCCAAAAGATTTGAGGTATTTAAACAACAATGGGATCATAAGAAAACAAACCCAGTTGATGCCAACACTCAAATCACTAGCGAATCAGAATCAGACCTGAGTGAGGGAGAACAAAGAGCCTTGGGACCACACAAGTTCTCTTTTTTAGAGGAAACGAGGGTGCTCTATCAGGAGCAACAAACACCAAGGAACAAACCTCGAGGACGAGGTGCTGGAAGAATGAGAGCAAGGGGAAGGGGATTCTTTCCATCAAGAGAACAGGAAGGAAGACAAGAAGAGGTTCCCGGAAAAAAAGGAAGATACAACTTGAGGAACCGCACAGTGGTAAAGAAATGAAGTCAAAGGAAATTAACAGCCCAAATCTAGTTATAAATTTATCTCGATACAACCTGACAGAAACAGAACACAATCTCCTTAATAAAGGATTATCTTTCTGTCCTGACAAACATCATGATCCTGTAGAAACGAAAATAGATGTATACAAATACATCAGAAAGCTGAAATTAAAAAAGTTTTTCTCTAAGCCTTTATTACAAAGCAAACAAATAAGGAACCAACCACCAACACAGGAAGAGTCAGGAACATATTCGATTGCTGAAATGCTGCACTTACGAACTGCATATAATTTGGCAAATGAGTTGGATGATTCCAAGATTTCAGACACCCAAATACTGGAAGAAATGGGGGTGAATACCAACAAACGAATACCAACTGATTTTAAAAAGTAATCTAAATTCTGTCCAGCACTCCATCCAGGAAATAAAATTGATATTTTCTATGAACTAGTAATAGGAGATCTAGACACAATGCAAAATGTTTCAACTCAACCAAACAGAAAGAATCTGACAAAAGCGGAACGCACAGCAATTGTAACATTAAAGAATAATAATCTAATTGAAATAAAACCCGCCGACAAAGGGGGAAACATTGTAATAATGGACAAACAGCAGTACATTGATGAAGCCAATCGACAACTCAGCATAGAAAAAAACTATAAAGTTCTCAAGCAAAATCCCATGAACGAACTCATGACGGATCTAAGGGCAAAACTAGAGCTTTGGCAGAATGAAGGTCTAATATCACAAGATGAAAATAATTTCTTGATGGTAGAAAACCCAGTAGTCCCTACAATGTACTTTTTTGCTCAAAGTACACAAGACATTAAACAAACCACCTGGACATCCAATTATATCTAGTTGTGGCAGTTTATATGAAAATATTTCTACATATGTAGATTTTTTACTGGCACCAATCGTCCCAACATTAAGTTCACACATTAAAGATTCCTCCGTGTACTTATGGATACACAATGGCAACCAAACTATCTGCTTGTTACGATCAATGTGGTATCATTATATACCTCTATAGACCATGATAAAGGACTCAATGCTATACAGTATTTCCTAGACCAGTCAGTGAGTTACAACACACTAAAATGCTCCTCGAAATGATAACAATGTGTCTACACAACAATGTTTTTATTTTCAATAAAAAGTTCTACTCACAATGCTGCGGTACCGCAATGGGAGTTTCCTTCTCTCCAAGCTATGCGAATCTCATGATGGGGTGTTGGGAGAGGAACATAGCTTGGAGAGAAGAAAACGACCGGTACACTATGAACGTAGCCCTCTGGCTGCGTTTCATAGATGATTTCTTCCTCTTGTGGAGGGGGACGGAAGGAGAATTTTTAGACTATCTGAAGGTTCTGAACACAAATGATGTGGGATTAAAATTCACACATAATCTGAACTCAAAGGAAATTGAATTTCTGGACACCAAGATCTACGTCAAGAACAACCAACTGCATACAACTGTCCATAGAAAAAAGACCGCAACGAACAGTCTGCTGCATGAACTTAGCTTCCATCCACAATCACTCAAAAAGAGTATATCATACGGCGAATTCCTCCGGATAAAGAGGAACTGTTCGGAAGAACAAGAAATGGAAAGAAAATTTGATGAGACCAAAATCCGCTTTCTAGAAAGGGGCTACTAATATGCAGACATCAGACGTGGAAAAGAAAAAGCAAATAACAAGACTAGAGCAGAACTCCTGATAAATAAAAAGAAGGAAAATGAAATCTTAGAAGACGTAGAGAAGAAAGAAATAACTACAAACAATGAACAACCACGTCTGATATTGACATACAGTAAGGAAAGTTTCAAGATCCAAAGAAAGCTAACTAAATACTGGCATGTTTTAAAAAAAGATCAAGATATTGGTAACATTATTGGAGATCGACCAATGATTTCATACAGAACAGCCCCCAGCCTATCTGATTCGCTGGTAAGAAGCCACTTCGAAGAGAAAAAAACGGAAACCTGGCTTCAGCAAAGATCAAAAGGTTTTGCCAAATGCTCAACATGCAAGGCTTGCAAAATTGGCAGAAATCTAAAGACCCTAAAAGATCCGCTGGGAAAACTGTTCCAAGTTAAAGAAGCAATTACATGTGAGTCAACTCATGTAGTATATGTATTGGAATGCTACTGCGGGAAAAGATACATCGGGAGCACCACTTGCTCTTTAAAAAAACGGATATTGGAACACATAAGAGCCATAAAAAACCAAGATCACACATATGCTATGGCCAAACATCTTAGTACCCATGTAGGTAAATCATGGCTGGACATGAGTTTCTCCGGGCTAGCAATGATCCTCCGGCATGATCGCAGAGGCAACAGAACACAACAACTTAGACGCCTGGAATCCAGATTAATAATAGGATTCAAAACCAAAATCCCTATAGGCTTAAATGGGGATGAGGAACTGTATGTACACCTCTAAACTAACAATCCTGAGATAAGAAGAATGACGACCAGGACGCTTCAGAATCTGATAGATCTAAAGACTCAAATAATGTTATTCATATATGATATGGACAATAACATCTGTTCAATATGGACTTTCCCTTCCCCTCCCTCCTCCCTCCTCTTGTACTGCAATAATACACACACAATGCAGGTTGATAAAGATCAATTTTGTCCTGCCCAACAAGCCGACATCGTGACAATTCATTCAGGCACTTAGCCGTAATTGTATTTGGATCAACATTCCCTTAATAAGCACCGACTATGATCAACCCATCCGACCTCGGTAATTTGATCATAGACGTGTAACTATACACGGAGTGTGCGTCCTTATGTTGCACACTCGTTAGGGCATACAAAACATGACGATCATAGCAATGCGGCTTCCTTGGTGGCAGGACAAAATTAACCAATAAAGTTTAATGCTGAATTAACTACATTTCCCAGAATGCACTACAATGAATAGCAGTATGTTCATGTATAGAAACAGAAAATTGACAAAGGACTTATTTGTTGACACTACCGTGATCAAGAACAAGTGTTCGAAATGCGTAGGGGATTTACATCTAAATAAACATCTTAAAAGCCAAAGGGAGTGCCGCGTTATCATCTTTGCGGATGATTTTTTAGCGAGACATAGTCCTGGTCTCGCCGCAGGCACCAACTGTCAAGGTGCTCCTCTCGTACGGGACTGTGTGCGTTTGAATATATATATATATATATATATATATATATATATATATATATATATATAATATATATATATTATCCGCAAAGATGATAACGCGGCACTCCCTTTGGCTTTAAAGATGTTTATGTAGACTGAGAAAGTGATCAGTTGGACAAGATACATTGATGATTTGTTTATTGTCTTCAAAGGTACTGAACAAATAGCAAGCGACTTTGTTGGAACACTTAATAACAATAATTTTAACCTCAGATTTACAGAAGATATAAGTAAAAAATCTGTGAATTACCTGGATCTAGTGGTATTCCCCGTGGAAGGTAGATTGTGCACTCGCTTGCATAGAAAACCGACCGCGGGTAACTCCGTACTACATGCCCGAAGTTGCCATTCGGAAAAGACCATAATTAGTATTCCGTATGGTGAACTGCTTAGGATCAAGCGGAATTGTTCTCTTGATAGTGATTATCAATTGGCAGCAAGGGAAAGCATGAATAGATTCAGGATGAGAGGTTACCACAAAGATATCCTTGACGAAGCAATCAAAAAAGCGGAAGCTAAATCTAGATTTGACTTGATTAAAGATGAAGATCACAGTATTAGACCAGAGAAAGAAGGTGATAATAATTTCAGGATAATTACTGATTACTCTGAGGATGCCCAGGTCATCAGGAAGATATTTAGAAAGAATTGGCACATTTTGGAATCAGATCCTGTAATAGGTAGAGACATGCCCAAAGCACCACTCTTGACATTCAGGAGAGCGAGAACATTACGCGATGACTTAGTACAGAGCCATTGCAATAAAGAGAGGATAACATCACCTTTTGGAAAAATTACAGGATTTTACCCATGTCTCAAATGCAGGGCATGTAAAAACAGTAAGAAGACCACTCACTATAAAGTCCCTGGTCTACAATATCCCAAAAAGATTAACAAGTTAATGAACTGTAACACCTGTTTCACTGTCTACTGTCTGGTCTGCCTAGGGAGTACTATACACCCCACAAAGGTACGCATTCTAGAACACATGAGGGCCATTAATAATAAAGATGTGTCGTATCCAGTGGCAAGACACTTTGAATCATTTCATCAGAGCAACAGGGATCTGTTGAGTTTCTTCTGTTTGGACCATGTACCATTAAATGTTAGAGGGGGTGATAGACAGCTACAATTGAGAAGACTTGAATCCAGATACATTATTGATATTCAGACCAAGATGCCACTTGGTTTGAATAGTGGGAAAGAGCTGGCTGTCCACCTGTAGCTGAAATCTGTATGTATGGAGCTTCTGTTTTCTGTTATAATGTGTTTATCAGACATATGATTTTCAACACATGGCAGTATTTAAACACCCATCCAGGGTGAAATGAGAAGGTTAAAATTTCTGTTAACCATTATGAATGCCCATACAGGGCGTGATATGCATTGTAAGTAAGTATGATTTTGCATGTTTGATAATGGCTGCCATTTCGGACTGAAGTAAGTCCTATGTTGATGTCTATGACATAAGTAAAGTATTTATGTCCATTGAAAGTCGACGCCGCTTGCAATTGACAAAGGCGGTAGCCGAAACGCGTATTACTGTGAATTTGTCCTGTTAATAAAATCTGGACACTGTTCCCGTGAGTGCTGGTGTATTTGTGTACCTGGAGCCTTGACTGCACGCGGTATCCGTCACAGCGTTGAAAGCACCCGATCGCGAGTGAAGGGACGAGACGGAAAGTTGAGCTGGATATATATATATATATATATATATATATATATATATATATATATATATATATATGTGCGTGTGTGTATATATATCTCGGAAATAAAGAAAGTAGAAAACGAATCAGGAAATGAAAAGTGAAATTATTATGTATACTTTATACTAGGGTCTACTGTTTCGATTGACTCTAAGGTAGGAGAATGTATATTGATCAGAACTGTTATTATATTCCTTTATAGTGGTTTCGATTTCTGCATGTATATATCTAATTTATCAAACACAAAGAGATGATGAACGGAGTGCTGAAACTTTTAAAACACTCACCCTCAGTCACAGATCTGGGTTGAATCCATCATCATTCTTTAGCTCACTTTGCCACCCCAATTCAGACACAGCTATATGCAAATCAGTCTTGACCCTGTGCCTCATGGGAACCGCCCAGCCGAACTGTTAAGCCAAGTCTTCCCTGGACCGGAAACAAGCATCCTGGGACCGGTTCGGGCTAACAGCCCTCATCAGCCAGGCTAGCTGGAATCCAGTGGCAAGGTGAGCAAGGGACCCACATCTGGGCATACCCTGCCAACTTATGATTAATAAAACAAACACAAAGATGATGGACGGAGTGCTGAAACTTTTCAAACACTCAATCCATCATCATTCTTTAGCTCACTTTGCCACCCCAATTCAGACACAGCTATATGCAAATCAGTCTTGACCCTGTGCCTCATGGGAACCGCCCAGCCGAACTGTTAAGCCAAGTCTTCCCTGGACCGGAAACAAGCATCCTGGGACCGGTTCGGGCTAACAGCCCTCATCAGCCAGGCTAGCTTGAATCCAGGGGCAAGGTGAGCAAGGGACCCACATCTGGGCATACCCTGCCAACTTAGGGCGAACAAAGCAAACACAAAGAGATGATGGACCGAGTGCTGAAACTTTTCAAACAATCACCTCCAGTCACAGATCTGGGTTGAATCCATCATCTTTCTTTAGCTCACTTTGCAACCCCAGTTCAGACACAGCTATATGAAAATCAGACTTGACCCTGTGCCTCATGGGAACCGCCCAGCCGAACTGTTAAGCCAAGTCTTCCCTGGACCGGAAACAAGCATCCTGGGACCGGTTCGGGCTAACAGCCCTCATCAGCCAGGCTAGCTGGAATCCAGTGGCAAGGTGAGCAAGGGACCCACATCTGGGCATACCCTGCCAACTTATGATTAATAAAACAAACACAAAGATGATGGACGGAGTGCTGAAACTTTTCAAACACTCACCCCCAGTCACAGATCTGGGTTGATTCCTTCATCATTCTTTAGCTCACTTTGTCACCCCAGTTCAGACACAGCTATATGCAAATCAATCTTGACCTTGTGCCTCATGGGAACAGTCCAGCCCGAACTGCCAAGCCATGTCTTCCCTGGACCCGGAAACAAGCATCCTAAGACCGGTTTCGGACTAACAGCCCTCAGCAGCCAGGCTAGCTTGAATCCAGTGGCAAGGTGAGCAAGGGACCCACGTCTGTGCATACCCTGCCAACTTACGGCGAACAAAGCAAACACAAAGAGATGATGGACGGAGGGCTGAGACTTTTCAAACACTCACCCCCAGTCATAGATCCGGGTTAAATCCATCATCATTCTTTAGCTCACTTTGCCACCCCAGTTCAGACACAGCTATATGCAAATCAGTCTTGACCCTATGCCTCATGGGAACAGTCCAGCCTGAACTGCCAAGCCATGTCTTCCCTGGACCGGAAACAAGCATTCTGGGACCAGTTCCGGGCTAACAGCCCTCATCAGCCAGGCTAGCTGGAATCCAGTGGCAAGGTGAGCAAGGGACCCACGTCTGGGCATACCCTGCCAACTTAGGACGAACAAAGCAAAAACAAAGATGATGGACGGAGTTCTGAAACTTTTCAAACACTCACCCCCAGTCACAGATCTGGGTTGAATCCATCATCATTCTTTAGCTCACTTTGCCACCCCAGTTCAGACACAGCTATATGCAAATCAGTCTTGACCCTGTGCCCCATGGGAACAGTCCAGCCCGAACTGCCTAATCAGCAAGGACACACTAGCGCGTGTTTTGCTGACTTAGCCCCCGTTTCCAGCACGCCTAACTTTGTATCGCTAATGAGATGCAAAGTAGGCGTGGCTGTGAAACCAACCAGGGAAAATATCGCGAAGGCAGCTTCGTGATATTATCAAGGAAGGGTAGCGATTTTTAAAATCGCGTTAAGTATGCCTTAACGCAGGAATTTAACGTCTGTTAAATTCCTGACTAAGGCATACTTAACATGGGGGGTGGATTGTGTGGCTAAGACCACAGGCCCCTATCATCAAGGATATCGCAGTTTTCCATGGAACATCACTGGAAAACCAGCGATGTTCCATGGAAAACATTGCTATTGCTAGGATATTTATCGCCATTGCGCTGAGCGTTGTTAATAAATAAACATTTTAACGCTAAGAGCGGCCAGCAATGATTATCGCTGGCCGTTGATAATATGGCCCCCAATTTCTTATAGTGATGTTAATATGATTGAAAGTAATTTTGCTACGGAAGATGTTTAAAGTTCTTTCCAGTTCAAACCAGAAGGTTCTGAGTTTTGAGCATTGAAAGATCATATATACCTGTTGTTTCTTTGCAACTCCAACATTTATCTATCTCTAGAAGACCAGATTTAAAGAGTTTGTCTGGAGTCTATCAGGCTCTATGTAGGGTCTATAGGTTTACCTTGCATTTGAATGTGTGATATTTTCGTTTCGGTGGCACTTCCCTGCATTTGCGACCCCTGTTTTTCTGACTAGGTTGCATTGCTATTTTTAAGGCAGGATTCGTCCTATTTCAGTTGTGTAGCAGCACAAACTTTTTTTGAGTTGCTTTTTAGGGTCGGTATTTTATATAGTTTCCCAGCGGCATGATTTTTTAGGTATGTTTTTTTAAGCAGGAGTATAAATTACAATGGGTGTACTTGCTGAGAGTAACTTTAAGCTTAAGACGTTTGTGGAAGTTAGGGTGATCAACCGTCCATAAATTTTATGGACCTCCGTAAATTGGACCTCACGTCCGTTCAGTGGTGTCACTAGGGTTGGTGTCACCCGGTGCGGGTACCTCATGGTATCACCCCCTCACGACTTATCCCATGAATCCACAATGGACGTCCTCGAGGAGATGTATTCATCTGTGCGGCACCCATGGAGGGGGTCCTTCTTCTTTTGGGGCCTTTCCAAGCCCACTCCTCTACACCGGAGTCTAAAGCTCTGCAGAGGTGTTACCCATCCTTTCATAACTCCTCCCCTTGCTCCTGGCCAACATAGAAAAGTCTTAACCACGCGTGGGAAAATGTGGAGTGTGGCTTTGACGCATTCCTTCGAGGCGGAGACGTCTGCCCCATTCCAATGTGTGGCGCTTCGCATCATGCTCACCGGACCTGACTGGAGTTTACTTAAATAACAGTAGCTCTGCACCCGTCAACGGTTACAACAATGCCAATTGTCTTACCTGGCACAGTGTCATTGCTATTCATTCTGCTCAAGACATCACTCAACAACTTTCTTTAACACGGAAGACGAGAGGGCAAAAATGTTGCCAAATAAATAATACAGGGCACAAGTAAATTGTTTGAGAGCCTGTAACTCTATTAACCAATTGGTTTCCATCACCAAAGAAAGTTACATGATAAAAACAATGCTACTTTTTTATTTATATTCAGAAGTACACAGCCAGTGTTCACCTTTCTGACTCTTCCTTTTCAGTGCATTATTTCTCACGCACTGAGCAGCAGTGCTACTCGTTTTGACACAGGGATGCAGGTGTATGTGAGGCCACTGCGAATGGCTACTTTTGTTGACTACGCACCTATTAGGCTTTTTGCGCGGACAAACATTTTATATGCTGCACCTGAGTCACTTCACGCCATGAGGCGTGCAGGAAGAAAACAGGAAGAAAATATTAAACCAGCTGGTGCCTAATGAGTCCTATTGACAACCGCCTTGATACTGTTCCGAAAAGCACTAGGGATATCAAGAAGGACCCCGGATGATGACCGTCAGCAAGTTAAAGCAAAGTGTTCGCCTCAGGCTGGAAAGTAGCTCATAGAGTCTTCTTGCAGAGAAGAGCAGCAGCCATGGTAAAAGGGGGAAGTAGAAAGCGGCAGATTAGAGCTTGTGCGAAGAGGAGCACAAAGAAGGGTGCAAAGGGGCCAAAACCCCTGGACAATTATTATAGGAGAGTTCCAGCTGGACTCTCAGGGGGCTCAACATATGACTCCAGTGCTATTATGATAGCGGATAATGACAGTGACAGGACGTCAAAGAGAGGTGGTCGAGAGCCCTCCCCGATAAAGAGAGGCTTAGCATCAGTAATGAAATGGACTTGGATGCCCCAAAAGTAATGAAAAGGCTCCAACGTATCAAACAGTCACCAAGAATAGCATCAGAAGTTGTGATACCTACGCCACTCACATACTGGCGTGATAGAACTTTCCTCAGGTTCATTAGTAGTGCCCCGTCAAGGGGGCGACAAACCCATTTAGTCGTCTACAAGGATGTCAGCTCCAGGTCCCCACAACAGGCTCGACACGGTGAAATCACTGTAGAAATACACACCAAGAATGCAGTGAGTGTTCTAATGGACCCAATTGAAACTATCCCAACCAGCCCCTTGACATCAAGAGACAGCTGTATTGAGCTGAGTGGAAACAGACCTATGCCGTGGTTGGAGGTGCAATAGCAAGGGGCTAGTCTGCTCAGTATAACACACACACACATCTGACGTCCCATGACAATTTCCAGGAGACCAGGCATGAAAAAAGCCAAGGCTTGCACAACAACCAAGATATCCTGCTGTCATCAATTAATGCCACACTTTTAGAAGCCACTAATGCCCTCACTTGGCAGTCACATAAACTGGAGGTCCAAATGGACATTATGCAAACTATAGCACTGGCCATCACTAGAACACTTGGAAAAAAGAGCTACTCCAAAAGACTGCCGCTGCAGAATCATAGTGGAGAAACTAGCAACGCTGCCTGAAGTTTTTATATCTATGATTAAGGACCTGAAATATCTCCTTGAACCAGCTGTGCCAAAACAAGCATATAAACAAGTATAGAAACAGAGGCAATATTGCAAATGATAAGGAGCTCGAAATCCAAATAAGGCCAGGGAGCCAGAGAGAGGAGTGGTCCCTGACGGAAGCCCAAACATCAGATACCCATCACCAAAATGACTCAAAAGTGCAGACATCCTTGCCAAACAGAGCCAGCAGCAGTAACAACAATTTAATGTTGGCTGGCCTGAATTCAGAAGGCAATATTATTAGCATTACAAATATATAATTAGCATTAAAAATAGCAACATAAGCAAAAAAAAAAAAGCAAAGATAGAAGAATCATCCAGTATAAAACTCTTTCCGATATTTGACACAAGAAAGGCACCCCGAGGGTCGCTAGAGATCCTGAATCCACGGCAGTAGAGGGGGAGGGACCAGCCCCAAGCCAAATGTCAGCACGAAAGGATTCTATGCCATCTCAAGAAGCAGATGGTCTGGGCCCAGGGCAACTAAGAGGAGGGGGGGAATAGATTCAGCCCGCCAGGCTATGCAGGAAGATCTTAACGATTCAAAAAGAAAGACCTCTGGGCTAGTAGTAATACATGGTGAGTTGCCACACAGTGGGCAGGAAAGTGTCAGATTGATTGATACCCAGACGGAAAGCACGGCCCAAGAACTTCCAATAAACAAAGGGCATACTTTCAAACACAGCGAAGGGAAGGATGGGGGAGGCGTAGCTGGGGAACAACCTTTACAACGCAACTTTTACAACGCACTACACTTACAACGCAATTTTTACAACGCAACATCCACTACAACGCATTCCATTACATCGCATGACACTACAACACATTTTTAAAAACTACCTTTACAACGCATTCCATTACATCGCATACTACCTTTACAACGCATACCATTACAACGCATAATATTACACTACACTATCCAACACTTACCCTACTGTTGCACCCCCTGGAGTTAGAATAGTCATTTTTACCCCTATACTATCCAACACTTACCCTACTGTTGCACCCCCTGGAGTTAGAATAGTAATTTTTACCCCTATACTATCCAACACTTACCCTACTGTTGCACCCCCTGGAGTTAGAATAGTCATTTTTACCCCTATACTATCCAACACTTACCCTACTGTTGCACCCCCTGGAGTTAGAATAGTCATTTTTACCCCTATACTATCCAACACTTACCCTACTGTTGCACCCCCTGGAGTTAGAATAGTAATTTTTACCCCTAGACTATCCAAAACTTACCTTAAATGCAATGTAATATTATGCGTTGTAATTGTATGCGTTGTAAAGGTAGTATGCGATGTAATGGAATGCGTTGTAAAGGTAGTTTTTAAAAATGCGTTGTAGTGTCATACGATGTAATGGAATGCGTTGTAGTGGATGTTGCGTTGTAAAAATTGCGTTGTAAGTGCATGCGTTGTAAAAGTATGCGTTGTAACGTCATACATCCGGCGTAGCTAGAGCTTGTGGCGCCCGGGGTTATCCCTCAGATTGTCGCCCCTGGGGAGGGGGGTTGCTGGGGAAAAAGGACCGTGAGCACTTGAAAGAGGTCCGAGAGACACGTAGTATCGCCGCTAATAGTTACCTCGATCATGCAAGTTACATGCACATACAGGACACGGTCCAAGGCTACACAGTTGAATACACCGGTGACTGGCAGTACAAAAGAGAACACACAGACTGCATGATCTATCTGGGGATTCAGAAAAACCGCATGTGACATCCATCAGAGAGCTGCGTGAATAATTACCTGGTAATCCCCTCAGCACAATGCAAACATGCACATACATGACACTGTTCAGGGATCCATCATCTACAGCTGACATTAAATGACCATTCATCATGGTCCCGCCATTAAAGCAGTGCACTTTGTGATATGCATGGTACATGTTCTTTGCAGCAGGCACATTAACCCTCTGTGCTACCTTTCCAGAAGTCAACCCTTCCACTAGACAAAACTCCGATCTCTCTCTAGGAAGAACATTAATCACCAAAGTTATCATGACATTTTTATTGTTTCTGAAAATTGCTGGAGGCCAGGAAGGAGGCAGCAAGTTTTTTTAAACCATAATATACTTGCAAACACTACGCACCCACCCGAAATAGGTACCCAGTGCGGTCACACCGTTCGCATCTCCCTAACCGGCTCACGGTTCATGTGACCTCAGTGACAGAGTCACAGCGACTGGATCACTGTTGCTCTAGGGTGTGCTGCTTCGTAGGCCTGCCCGCAAGACTGGAGATGAAAATCATTATGGATTGTGGTGGACAGGCGTTCAAGGTTAACCCACAATTGACACCACTAGGGTACACCTGCTTGTGCTAAGACATCAAGCCTTCTAAGGTCTAGTGGGGCCTTCTAAGGTCTAGCATGGGAATGTGCTCCCTCAGTAGAGTAGTCTGGTGGACTGGTCATGAAGGCTGAACCCGGTTCCCCAGTTCCAAATTCGACAGCTCTGGCCATAGTGCCACATCCTCTCCCCCACTGAACACCATACTTCCCCACTGAGAGAAACTCGCACTGCCTTCAGCTATAACCTAATTGTTGCCGCTATAAACACTTGGATGTGGCTCAATTCAAATTATGCACTTGATAAGAGTAATTTCCTGCCTAAAAAAAAAAAGTAAAAGCCACCACTCATAGGGAATGCAAGATTAAGTAAAGCATGTGAAATGTAAGCAGAAACAACATGGTTACCTTAACGATCTCTCACTCACTATTCAGAAATCGGCGAGTGGTTTTACCTGAAAAGTTGAGGACATGACTAGAGGGCCCTGAAGGGAACCGTTTCAATGTCCATTGCTTATATCTTTACAAAACGTAAGCAGTATGGTTTAAAAAAATCACATCCATAAACACAGAGCCATGGTACACATTTTGTTTTCCAATCCACCCATCAACCAGGTATTGCAGTACCTCCAGGAATAGTACACGTTCCCACCTGGGAACAACAATGCTGTTCAAAGGAAGACGAGAAAACAAAAGTAACGCTTCACTGGCAAACTCTGTAAAGTGATGCTGATTTATTTGGATGTAAATAAAACCAATCTGGCCACTTTGCAACCACTCTGTCTTGCTTTATTTAGTTATGTATTTATTTTTCATCTTTAAAACCTATTTCTCCCCATCCCGCTGCAATTTGGAATAGAAAAATGTCAGAAAAAGGGCATTTCTCGCAAGAGTGTTTTTCTTTTTTTGATCCATTTCACAGGGAAGCAACTAAATGAAAGAAGGAAAGATAGGTTGTGAACCGTTTCTTCAAGTCACGGTTTTCAGTAAGTGAGGAGCAAGACAGAAAGAGAGGGAATAATAGGAAGAGAGGGGGGGACAGCTGCAAGCACAAAAAAGAAGAGGACATTGCCCGAGTCCTATTCCTTCTCTGCCCGTCCCCGAACGTCCACGAAAGGAAGCCGAGTCTTATCTAAATGCCTTTGTCCTCCCCCACAATAGTGCCGCCTGAGGCGGACCGCCCCCACCCCACCGCCCCACCCTAGCTACGCCACTGGGTGCCACTTACCACCTGCAGAGGAAGACAAGCGTGCACCTGGCGCTGCAAAACCCGATGGGCAGTGATGAAAATGGAGGGGCCGGGAACCACGTCACGTGAGTGACATTTCGAACGTTGTCTGGACGCCCACGTTGTAGCCTAATTGGACAATAATCTTGGCCGGCGGCCGGGTAAGGTTCGACAGACAGTAATATTATTTAGCATTTTGGTGTCACGGACTCCGTGACACCAAAATGCAAAAATAATATTACTGTCTATCGAACCTTACCCGGCCGCCGGCCAAGATTATTGTCGACACGGACCACGGTGTCACCTCATGCGATGGTGTCACACGGTGCGGTCCGCACCCCCTGCACCCCCTAGTGACGCCACTGCGTCCGTTGTCCGTGAGGATCCCTTTTATGGACGCCTTTTGTCTGTAATTTTGGGACTTTCAGGAAACAGAGCTGTTACCCTGCGAAAGGCCTCCGCTCCATGATGGTGCACCTCGTGCTGTTCTTCTGAGCACAAGAGCAGCCCCACCCGCCCATTGTCATTCTGTGTGGGGCTGATTGCCACGTACAGAATGACAATGGGTCAGTCTGGGCTGGAACAGCATGTAGTGGCCTCCTCCAGCCTCGGTCTAGGTCAGGGCTTTCTGTCACCTGGAAGTGTAAAAACACCCATGCTGCTGCTAGGTGAGAATCCAGTTAATCGAAGGAAAGCAGTGAAAGAAGTTCAAAGGAAAGGACTTTAGTTCTTTCAGAGTCTTATCATTTTATAACTGAAGCATTTTCAATACTATATTCAAGGAAGCCATGGTTGCTGCTTTTTTACTAACAACCATTGACAATGGATGGATTGATGAATTGATAAGTGAAAGGGTGGATTGATGAATTGATAAGTGAAAGGGTGAATGGATGGATGGATGGATGAGTGAAATGGTAGATGTAAGGCTGGATGAGTGAGTGAAAGGGTGGGTAGATGGACAAAAGGATGGATAGATGAGTGAAGGAGTGAAAGGGTGGATGGATGAGAGAAAGGATGGATGGATGAGTGAGTGAAAGGATGGATGAGGGATCGGTTCAATGGATGGATTCATGAGTCGATGGATGGGTGGGTGGATGGAAGGATGGATGGCTAAGTGAAAGGGGAATGGAGAGAGAAAGGGAGGATGGGTGAATGGATGACTGAACGGGTGGAAGGATGAGTGACTGGGTGGATGAATGGGTGAAATGATGGCTAGATGGGTAAATGGCTGGATGGATGAGTGTACAGATGGATAGGGTGAAAGGGTGGATAGATGGATAATGGATGGAGGAGTAAAAGGGTGGATGGAGAGATGGATGAGTGAAATGATGAATGGAAGGATACGTGATGGATAGGTTTGTAAATGGTTGAATATGGACATGGATGGGCACATATGGAAGGACAGAATAAATGGTGAAAGACTGAATGATGGATGAAAGTATGATTACACATTGTAAGCCCCATTATCTTAAGCAACATAATGATGAGCCCAATGCATTTCGGGACTTAGCTGTCCCTTCGTCAGGGGCGTTCTGCGGAGAAAATACATGTATTACATGATCAGTAGAAAAAATGGTTATTATGTTTATACAGGAAGATCACATGGTGGCAAATCGTGCAGTTGACATGGTACATGGTAGTTAACCGTAAATCACACGTGCGGTGAATAAACCCTCCGTTGGCTGAAGGGAAACAAATGTATAAAATAAAAATGCAGTCACCCAATAGCGTGAAGATAGAGATGATAAATGTGACTCTAGAGCGGAGAATAGATAAAATGGGAAACATTGGGCTCATCAAAATCATCTATTTGTGATTTCTTGAAATATTATGTGGTATACCTAATTATTGCATTGCTCATGGTAGATGTCTACCGTTTTTGTAAATTTGTTGATACATTTATGATGTTATAATTTGAAGTTGTTGTTACATATATGCTGAAAATATATGTTCAAACGAACACCATTGTTTAGCGTTTTTTGAAACTTTGTTAATGAGATTAACTGTTTGTAACGTAGTTACATTTAGCACAGTGCGCAGCGTCAATCATTAGTTGATTGTTCTTTCTGATCTAGTTTTCCCATGCCCGATTGACAGCGGGCATCACGCTGCAGCACCTATATCATCTAGAATACACCCTTGGTTTAATTAGAAAATTGTGAGGTTTCAGGTTCCGAGGCGCCTACCTAGCGTCTCGGGACTACAAGTCCCAACCACCCTAGAACCAGGAAGTGGGCGGCTACATAAGGCCGGCACGCACGTACGGAGGCGTGCGTTATTTTGAATTCCAGTAATCACCCTGTTCGTTGGTTGGAGCTCGGCGTCCACGGCGAAGCAGGTACGGAACAGCGCATCCGAAGGAGGAACAGCGGAGTACTCTTCCCCGTCCCTCGGAGCTTGGCGACCAGGCGGGGAGAGTATTTACAGGCCTACAACGGGAAGAAGGGAGGAAGGTGAGAGACCCGTATCTCGGCGGAGATACCGCGGACGGCCCTCAGGGCGGATCTCATTGACTCGTCTTTTTCCTAGAACCCATAGTAAAATCACCCTCAGGGCGGATCTCATTGACTCGTCTTTTTCCTAGAACCCATAGTAAAATCACTGCTGCGTATGGTAAACTATCCCAGCAGGGCGGTGTGGAATTAGGCAACCACGTTTGATTAACACGCACAAGTGTGCGAATGATAGCAGGATTTGGAAACTAGCTCGAGACTTGGCCTGAACTTAGACAGGGAAACAGGCACATTAGGAGTGAGCATTAGCGCGTTGATATCCCCGGGGAAGGAGCGCTACAACGTAGGAATCCCAGGCGACGGTGTTTTCACCGCGGAAGCCGATTCACCCCGGGAAGGCACCCAGGACATAACCCATCGAGGGAGGAGGAGAGAGACCTTATGTAGGGATTCGAGTTCAGGCAGCAGAGTTCATTGCGATTCAGCGAGACACACAGAGAGTAGACTGTATGATTTACTTGTATTTTGGTGCTTATTTTATGTCGATGCTCACAGAGAGAGAGCTGTGAAGTACATGGTTGGTAGCACTGGCATTAGCGAGACAAACGGAGAGTAGACTGTTGGTTTATATATTGTTTGGTTGTTATATTGTTTTCTCGTTTCAGGACCTATTCCCTGCTGACCCTTCCCCTTTCCCTGTCCCTCGCCTGATCCCCTCTGGGCTCTGTAACCTACTGGTTGGAGCTCGAGGCGATCTGGAGGTGGAACTCTATTCTTCGCCACCCGGATTCCGAGGAGCTCTGTAGAACCTGACAAAAATAGGAGTGCGCTGCTCATCTCTTTTTTTCCACCTGTGCCAGGGCACAAAACAGAGCCAGATAGAGACCCATTTCGAGGCCTCCTTTAAACAAGCATTGGCAAAGCCAATAGGTTTCGCCTTTGGGACCTTATAAGTGTTTAGCCATGCAACAGTTGATGTTGCACCAAGGCTATTGTGCTGCATAACAAAACACTTATAAGGTACCAAAAAGGAGACATATTGGCTATGCCAATTCTTTTTTCTTCATCCCACTTAATGCCCCGAGTCTCTGCTTTACTTTCGCTGCTGCCAGAGTCTGAAAGACCGCGGCGCTGTTTCACGGTGCTATAGGACAGACACTTGAGGGTGAAACATGTTCACACATTTCTGTCTGATATTCGACCTGTTGTACTTTTTGCGGGAAGGTATGTGTGTCCCCGCAAGTGCCTCTTTTTCACAGATGTACCGCTGCTGCTGGTGGTTTGTATTCTGTTGCAGCACCAGAGGCTTGTTATAGTGCCTCCTGCGGCAGTGCGACTTTCTCACACTAGCTATGAAAGGGTCATTAAGGCTTCCAGATTTCAAGCTCTTACAATTCTTGGCCGCTCTGCATGGACTTCCCAGAGGGACGGTGACATATATCTCAATACTAATTACAATTTTACAGGAAAGTGAATGAAGTAGGTACACGGACGTCAAATGATTAACAGCCCCAGGGGTAAATAAACTACAACGTTTACAGGGGGAGAGTCTGTAAGTGAGCGAGCGAAGAGAGAAGATACTGATGTGGATGGTAGTGAAGGCAATTGACATGCAGAAGTAGACTGCGAAGAGACCGTAATGAAAAGGAAGCGTGACAGATCTCAAGATGGCAGGATAACAAATAAAGAGACAGGGAGAAGAGAAATGGTGCATGACACCAAGGCGGAGAGAGTGATTGCAGAGTCAGTGATATGAAGCGGGCGAGCAGGTTTGAGGGAAACTCGAAGGTATCCCCACTGCTTGCACACACCAGACTAAGAGCCTGTTTAGATGATGTCTCTTCTACTTTAATAATGAGGCATATGAACACTGCTGTGATGCATCAGAAGTCTCCCCAGCAGAACTCCCATTTAGTTTGTGAGATAGTTTTAGCCCCTCTAAGGGGCCGATTCCAAGGTGCGATTGCGGGAGGGGCTGAATTTATGGGTGAAAAATGGAGTGCGGTACACCAGTGAGCTGGTATTTATTCGGCAATGGAAGTGTGCATGGTGAAGGGCGACTGGCAGTGATTTTGGAGGTGTGTTCTGAAATGTTAAAAAGCGGCGCAGTGATCTTTTTGCATCGATGAAAAGTGCAGTGGATGTCACGGCGAGTGTGTGGTAGTGATCTCGGGAGTGTCTGTGCCTGTGAGTCTTGAGAGAATTGCCCGTGAACGCGTGAGAGTGAATCCACTAGGGCTCTGGTTCAGTGCGCAGGGGCATGCATGGGTTTACAAAACTATTGTTCTCTGGGTGTGAGTGTGCACAAGCACTCACTGTCCGGCAGCTGCCTAAGATGCAGATGAGGAGAAGTTTCTAACCGAGTTGCAACGTGGAGCGGAAAACCCTCAGGTGATCCATCCCTAGCAGCTCCTTGAAGAGTCTCAGTCCGGAGGAGCTCACACCCCTTTCTTAACTCCCTCTGAGGCTGGCCGAGGAGCCTCGCCTTCCAGCGCACGTGCAAAGTTCCACAAAGCTCTCCCACTTCACAGCCACTCATCATACAAAGAAAGTGAGTCACCACCAGGAATGAGGCAGAGCAAGCCAGTGAGGTCAGAGCAGTTGCAGTCTTAGTTTGCGTTCATTCCAATGTACAAGCACAGAAAAGCAGAGATAGCAAAGGGAAAACAAGCATTGGCCGCGCGGCCGTAAAAGTAACAGCCGCGCGGCCGTGAAAGCGAAAGTGATCACTATTGCGGTGAAAACGAAAGTGATCGCGAGGACGCGTTCTGTGGTAAGCACGCGTGTGATGCGTGCGCAGCAGTGACCATTCTGCAAGGGAGGCAGATGGTGGCAGCACGCGTGCACGCTCGCATGAACGCAAGCTTGAGGCCAGCGAGGTCTGGCAGCACTTTGAAAACCCCAATACTAAATGTCTTGCAGCGCATGCGCTGGCTCAGGCCACAAAACTGCTGGTGCTCAGCACCGGGGAGACCCAGCCCACTTAAAGCCCTGCCCCACTCCCCAGTGTATGATCAAGGATCACCAATGTAGTATAATCTTAGCCTCTAGCACACGCCATTATAAAATGTATAAAGTCCATTCAGATATGTTGACATTTTCTCATTTGTCTTTTTATTCTTTCAAGCTGCTTTTCGGTTGTTTTGTTCTTAGCCACAAAGCCAACACATGTTTCGTCGCAAAAGGGACTTCCTCAATGCGGTCTGTTCTTTAGTAGCCCTCCTTATAGCCAGTTGTAATTCTATCCTGGTAAGTTGTGCTGTGTTCCCCGTATTATTTTCCTCGTCCTCCAGCCTCTTGTAAAGTCTGGTAATGTTGTGTTTTAACGTCAATTTCAAAAGCGGAATCAGTATAAGTATCCTTATCCGGTAAGGTTTTGTTTCTCCTTACACGTTGAGCGAGTACGCTCTGTATCCTGCATGCAATACAGGGCACAGGGCACACAGCACACCTTACCAGGATGGAATTGCAACCACAACATTACTGACTTCATTGTCCACCTAGTCCTCACATCCAGCGTATCCATCCTCCTAGGAGACTTCATTACCATCTAGAAGACCAGACCAACCCCAACTCAGCCTCCCTTCTAGAGAGCCGTGAAAACCTGGGACTAACCCAATGCGTCATGGACCCCACCCACGCCGCTGGACACATCCTAGATCCCGTTTTCACATCACGATCAACACACAAAGACTCATCACTTGGACCCACTATGCCATAGAATGTAGAGAAAGATATGCAGTTTCTAGGGAAAGCTAGCGGAGAAGGACTGAGTAGGATGGTTCTAAAGGGAGGAATATGCTCCAATAAAAGCAGGAGCCCTCACATACCCGAATGAGTGTCATGCTCCTCGTCGGGCCGGCGCTGCAATGCTCGGCAGGCACCCACAAGGGGGCACTTTGCTGTAGATCTTTTTAGAATAGCCATTTGATGAAGTGAGGGTGTGTGAGCTAAAAGTGTGTTGTAGATTGTTAGATTGGTAAAACAAGTGTATGAAAAATGTATTAAAATAGGTGAAGTAATGCTCAAAAACAATAGATTTAATGAATGAGTTCACTAGCCTAGTTAAAATGATGTGTATACCACAGGATATCATTATAAAAACCTTTATTAGTTTGTAAATACAATCATAAAAGAACAGAAGACTATAAATACAGCAGCATTAAAATAAATTTAAAATTGAAATACATTAACGTACAGAACAAAAATACAGCTATTAGACCCTAACCCCAGGAGCACCTATATCTTACAGCAGCACGCAAAAAACCTGAGACTGCAGCAAGAACATATGCATAAGGAAGTAGTTGTAAAATTATAATCACCGGGCAGGCTTGGACAAACTCCATGGCTTTCAGAATTGGTAAAAGAAAACGCTTCCTGGGAACACTAAAATATTTACACAGCAATACAAAACGAATGGTATCCTCTGGAAACATATTGTTGCAGTCACAGGGTCCTAATGCTACTCGGAGAGGCTAACAGGTGATGTAGCAAGTTAAACCTAAATCCAGACACCACAAATCTGTCTCTACCGTTAGAGAACGAGGAAAGATACGTTTCCATGCCCTGCACTGTTTTAGTAATAAATCCTCGGACCATGAGTTTCCCCAGTTCCCGTTGTTCGTGTTGCATGGAGGCACGTGCGAAGAATAGATCCGTTAGCTGTGGTTTCTCCACAGGAAACAACAAATGATGATTATGAAACATGTCCACCCTCCCTAGGCTAGTTAATGTAGCCTTTACATACGCTAGCTGGGGGATTTTATGCGTGTGGTCAAGAGATAAACAGTCCAACAAAATAGACCTGTTGAGCTGTAAGTCTTAGCCAGTCCATATCTTAACCCAACAAAGCAGCGGCCTAAGAGCTAAAAGATCACTAATGTATATGAGACCCACCTCCTCGTGCACCAAGAGCACCGGTGTGCTTTGCAGCACCAGCAAGATGCGTATCAAAAAGCTGTTTTCTGCTATTTGAATCCTGTCCACCCACCTGTGGCCCCAGACTTACTGGATGCACTTAGACTGATAAGGTTTAATTAGGGTAACCGGTGGCCACAAGCCCAGCCTCTGGGCAATGTTGGCAACCCCACCTGTGGTCTTTGTTATATCACAGATTTTGCCCTTCACCAGGGGGTTCCAGCTCAACTTGCAATCAAATAACACAGGATATATTGGCCCTAGATATCTTAGTGGATTAGTAGTTTACTTGGCCAAAATGTTTCTTACCATGTTTTAGTCAAAAATGATCATGTGGCGATTCTTCAGGACCTAAAACAGCGCATTAATTCTCCTAGGAGACCTCAAATTCCATCTAGAAGACCGGATCGACCCCAACTCAGCCTCCCTTCCAGATAGCCTCAGAAACTTGGCACTAACTCAATGCGTCATGGAGTCTACCCACGCCACCAAACACATCCTAGATCTAGTCTTGGCATAACGATCAATACACCAAGACTCATGACTTGGACCGACTATGTCATAGTCAGTTTCACAATCAACATCCATCAAAACAGAAGAACACCACAGCTGACCTGGCACGTCGACAATGGAACAACCTAACAGAGGCAGATTGGAAGTCCGCCCTCCACAAGAGCAAACTGGAAACCAAGGGCATTCTAGCAGTCAATATCAAAAACTTCAACAGGTGGATCACGGACTGCACTGACACTCTGGCCCCCAAGAAATGGAGCCAAACAGCAAAAACTAGAACACAAGCTAGCTGGTACACAGAAGACCTCAGAACGACCAAGCACTGAGTCACCCTGTGGGCACCCACTTGTCTGGACCAGTGGTATAACACAGGCCCCTCAGCCCCCGCTGTGTGGGTGGGGGGCAAGCTTCAGGGGGCCCCCTGAGCACATTACTCTGGTCAGAGAGCTCATGATTAAGTCCTGAGGGGGCCCCTTCATTTGCCTTGCAGGGGGCCCCCACAGGTTTTGTTACGCCAGTGGTCGGGACCTCATTGGTGAGCGGGCCTCCTGGTGGAAACCTGTAGTCTGCATACTCTGTTCTCTTGAGCAGTGGCGCTCATGAGAGGCTCCTACTAGGCGCATCACGGACCTGCAAGAAACCATTGTGGCGGATCGGCAGCGATTGGAGTGCTGGGACATGTGGACGGCTTGATCGTCTGGCGGATCGTGGGGGACTGGTGCTGGTCTGGGCCCCACCTGACTTAATGCCTGCTCTGGGGCCACAGGCTCGGACACTGGGTATGTGGCCCCTTACAACTTGGATGTTGTGGGGGGACTGAAGAATTTGAGTACCCTTTTCTGATCCTCTGGTTGTCGACTTTCCCCACTTGATTGCTTAGAGAGGAAGCATATAGCCCTTTATCGTAACAGTGGTCACCTCATTTCCAGTTCCCGCTCCTACTGATCTTGCTGGGATCTTACTAAGGTGTTGACTAGTTGACCACTTAGCCAATAGAACAGAAAGTGGCCTTCTAGGCACCTGCCATTTATACCATCAGGTGTTCCCCTCTAGCCCTGTATGTGCCATACACTCTGTGTCAGGCTGCCTAGCACCGCAACTCTGACAGCGGCCACCACCGACCCCCTCTCCCTCCTGCCATACCCTGTCAGTGAATGCAGTCTGCACAGAGACAGGAGTAAAATCAGTAGCTGAGACTCCACTTTCGCCATGGATGGTACACCGACACGGGGTGCAGACTTTTGGGCCCTTACTCCTGGTGAACTAAGAGCTAAGCCATGTATAGGAGGTGTTAATGCACTCTGGCTATACCATTTGGCACTGTAAGACCTCGCCCTCTGCCGGGCCCTCACCCCTTCCATGTAACACCCTAGCACAGAAGCTTACTCGCCAACATCCAGGACGCCCACCAGCCAACAAACTCTCTCCATGTGAGATTCTTCCACCCTCTCTCGGCCTGCTGCTTCTACTCCACTACGCTAAACAGCGTGTGATACCATCAGACAATCTGCTGATCATCTAACCTGTGGAGAGACAAGGGTGAGCACTGGGCGAATCTGACCACCTGCTACCTGGCCCGGCACCCACAGCAGCCATGCCCGGTACCCTCAGCAGCCATGCCTAAGTCCTTCAAGGACAACCCAGTGACCTCAGTATGGAACACGTCCCACTCTGCGGATTCGGGAACGTGGGTCCCCCCCTACCCCCCCCAGGTGCCTGAAAACGGGAGGATCAACTACAGTGCACATATCGCAAGATTACTTGGACCACCCCTTACAAGAAAATCGCTCTAAAATCGGATCACTCAAAGCAGATTTTAAATACTGCATCCAGGAAAGGAGCCTCAGAGATAGGGGTAATGTTGACGATCTCAAACACTCAGTGGATGCCAGGTCCGAGGACCCGGAGACATTGTGGCAGCGCATAGCAGCTCTTGAACAACAACAAATCGAACTACAAATCAAGCAAGCGGATTTGGAAAACAGGAGCCGCCACAACAACATACACATCAGAGGGGTACCCAGGGGTGGCTAGGACAGCGGCATTATGGACTTTACAGCAGAACTTCTCTAGACATTTAGATGGTATGAAAACGCTTCCCCACCAGTTCTCGATAGAGCACCTAAAGTGGCTTCCACCCTGGGGCGTCTAAATGCGGTGCTGGACAGCCTGACAAGAGCCCATTTCTTTACGAAAAAAGAGGCTGTCCTCCAAGCATCTGGGGGCAAAGCAGATTTGGTGGTCCATCCACTGTCTCAAGATCTCTCTCATATCCTGTGTAAGAGACTAAACTTTAAACCTGTCACCGAAAAGCTACAGGAGATGGGAATCCATTACCAATGGGGCCATCCCTTCACCCTCTTGTTCACCTGGGAGGGCAAACAACGCTTTCTACGCTTTCTAAACGAGGAAAATCATCTACTGGGATACACCACTGACCCTCTGGCCTGGGATATCTCGTCTTCTTCAGATAAGACCTATGACCCTTTTGGACCAGGGTAAAATTCCTTCACCCCAGCAAACACCAGACGACAGCATCCACTCAAGAAACTAAACATGATATCATCCACCACCTCTGCAATCTGGGAAAAGACACCTCTCTGGTCCCCTCAACCATGGGCTCCATCTGACTGCAATAACTATACTTAGCTCTGGTGTGCTTGCCCGCCCAATATGACATTGCCATGTCTTCCTCCCCGCTAGCCTGTGGCGGAGCTGGACCACAGGGGGCGGCCTTGCCTAACCTCTTGCATTTGACTCTGAATTGCATCGGATGGCCAGCTCCTGGCGATTCACACGGCAGGAGGGTGACTTCTCTGGCGGGACTCGAGCACAATGGTGCCGTTCTCTGCGGGACATGGAAGAAACTTGATGGGCCCAGTTGGTTTGTCATTTTTGATTGGTTTAACTTATTTTGTCTTTTTAGTTCACTTCATATCAGTGGCTGTTGCATCCAAACCTCATTGGTCACATTTGACACCCTTTTGGTATCCGTTGGGGTCCCTATGTCGTCCACGCCTCTTCCGTCAGCCCTTTGGGATATCCAACCCTGTAGGTCCTATCCAACATCTCACCCTGGTGGAGCTCCTAGGCCACACGGGTTACCCCTCTCCTCTTTGCACCGCTTCTCCCTGATGTGGCTGTTGCTCGTTTGCAGCAGTGCTATTCCTCACCCCTCTAACACATGACACTATTGGGAGCACTACGTTTTTATCTCTTAAATGTGCAGGGCCTAAATTCCCCAAACAAGCGTAGGCAGGTATGGAGATATATATTGCAACATGATCCCAGTGTCGTCCTCCTACAGGAGACCCATCTTCCGGGAGCAGACCGGTATCGAATGGCCCATCCAAAATACCCAGCATGCTATTGGACATACTCTGACACTAAGACACTTGGGTGGCTATCCTCTGCAAGGTGGGTTTTAGCTCCTCGGTCACAAAGGTTGTGAGAGACAAAGAGGGCAACTCCCTGGCCTTATATATATGTCGGAGACAGCAGAAACTCACACTTCTTAACATCTATGCTCCAAACACCACACAAGATGCCTACCTCCGTCGCATTTTGAGAGCAAGTGGATGGGGTAGAGGGTTATATCATTGTTTGCGGCAACATCAACCTGGTGTGGGATCCGGTCCTAGACAGAAGCGCAACTACTTTTCAAGGCACCCAGGCAATGCCAGCCCGCCTCAAGTGAGATATTGAGGACCTAGGGCTTAAAGACGCGTGGGTGTTAGGCATCCTGAGGCACAGGATTACCCATTTTATTCCCATTTACATACATCATACTCCAGCATAGATTAGGCTCTGATCACCCACTCCCTCCTTCGTAATTTTGATACAGTGGAGCTGTCTGATATCTTCTCTGATCATGCCCATGTAGAATTGTCCTGGTCTTGTTCTAATGCCTCCCGCAGAGGCCCTCCGCATTGGCACATACCCCAGCGCCTTCTTTGCGACCCGGTAGACGTAGCCAAGATCCGTAAAGGGGTCACTGAGTATTTAATACTTAACACCCTGCCAGACACCTCACTCCGTACACTCTGGGACGGGTTCAAAGCTACTATCCAGGGAGTAATCACGTCCATTGCCATAGCACAGGAGAGAGAGAGACTCATCTGGTGGAATCAAACTTGACAGCAGAGGTTAAAGTGATGGAGCAGCAAGACAAAGTAACTCCCTCCCACCGTAATAACCGGCATTTAACTATCCTACGCAGCCAACTATGGGTTGATTGAACAAACGAGGCTGAGCATGCACTCCTGGTGCTGCAACAGCGATACTTTGAAGGAGGTAATAAGTTGGGCACATTTTTAGCTCAAAAGCTTCATCAGGTGCAGACTAAAGCCCATATTGTGAAAGTCCAGACAGTGGATACGGAGTGGGCAATTGCTGAGTGGGACAAACTCAAGGCGTTCCAAAATTACTACCAAGCATTATACGCTCAGAAAGATACACCTCCAGCTTTGGCTAAGACATATTTGGATACTTGTGAGTGGGAACTTCTCCACTGCCAGCACACGGAACTCCTCAATGAACTGATTAGTCTTAAAGAACTACGCGCCGCGACCCGAGCCCTGCTGCTGGGAAAGTCGCCAGGACCAGATGGGCTGCCTGTTAGCTCATATCAGCTCTTTGGACTTCAGCTGCAAGACCACCTGGTACAGCTGTTTAACTCTTTTACACATGACACTGGCCTCACACCCTCTATGGCAGCGGTGAAAAGTTCTCTCACCCAAACCAGGTAAAGACCCACCTATTGCTCGCATTATCGCCCCATAGCTCTTTTTAAGATGGACGCCAAGCTCTTCACTAAGATTTTGGCAACTAGACTTGAATGCTACCTCCCAGGCCTCATTGACTTTGACCTGGTGGACTTTATCCGTAATAGGCAGGGGGCAGACAATGTCCACCGCATAGCCCATTTGGCTAAAAAGTCAAACCGCTATGACATTCTATCATGCCTTTTATTACTTAATGCGAAGAAGGCCTTTGATAGGGTGAACTGGTCTTTCCTCCAGGCAGTACTGGGCAAAATAGGGATTGGATCAGGTATCATTTCTAAAATCATGACTTCGTATGTGGCCCCACTGGCCACTGTCAGTTTTAATGGGCAAAGTACTGCCCCTATAACCATTCTAACGGTTACGCGTCAGGGATGCCAGCTATCACTCCTTTAATTTGCTCTAGTGGTGGAGTCTCTAGCTATTATCATTAGCAGCATGGCGGCTGCAGCGGGCATTCCCTATATGATACAGAAGATCAGCATGTTCGCTGACGATCTCTTACACACGCTCCCATAGCCCGCTGCTTCTCTGCCGGCCATGGTCGCGGTATCAGGCTTTAAGATGAACATGTCTAAGTGATCTGCACTCAATCTGACTATCCCTGAGCAAGACCTACCTGCCTTGCAATGCCTGGCGCAATTTCTGTGGTTGCAGGATGCAATTATGTACTTGGGCCTAACATCACTCCTACACTCACCTCCTGGACCTGTGCTAATTGGCCTCACCTCAGCCACTCTATCCTGGCGGCAGTGGGAGCATCTTCACATCTCTTGGGTGGGGCACGGGAACTTCATAAAAATGAGTGTACTCTCATGGGCCCTATATCTCTTCCAAACCTTGCCCACCCAAATTCTGCAAGAAGACATACTGCGCTTGCAACATGCCATCCATGCCTTCATATGGAACGGGACATTACCCAGGATTTCTAACACCCTAATGTGCAGCCTGGGACCAGGGTGGCCTACCAAGCACCAAACTTACTGGACTGCCTACTTGCGCTACATCTCTGAATGGGTAGTGCGGGATAGTGAGAAGCACTGGTTCCACATGGACCCGGCTGTAGCTTGTTATCCTCTGTGGGACCTCACCTAAACATGACGGACCACCCCCACCAAGATGGTGCTTGACATATTGGATAGATTGGTGCTTAAAAGGGGGCTTACCACATTTCCCTCCCCCAAGACACCCATTGCTAGTAATCCAGGCTTTTTCACAGTGCTTTCACCCGTCTCCTTACACAGGTGGAGCAAAGGTGATGGAAAACTGCTCCAGGATCTCTTTGTTGGGGATAACATGAAAAAAATTGACCCGTGCAAGGTAGACCACCAGCTCCTAGAGGTAACAAGGCTCCAGTACTAACAATTGCGACACTGGGCGCTACACCCCTCTGTCTAACCTGAGGTCATCCATCTCTACACTCCTTTTGAGAAGCTCGTACGTGCATATTACAGCTCGTGAGGCCTTATTTTCAACAGATCAAATGCTCCAACACTCTACAACCGCTCACACCCACACCTATCAGTCAGCCTTGCACACCACCACCTAGGAAGATATTTTGCCCAAACAATGTTAGACATTGTAGCAGGATATACCCAAAACCTATTGTAGTGAGGATACGGGATTCACTGCGGACATTGCTAAGTTAGCATATGTTAGTACACGCTTGGCTGCCATGTTGCCACTTTTGCACACGTTTCTATATTACTTTGTTTTCTCAAAACCAGTGCTTGTGCTCGTCCACATGAGAACCGTCTACCTTTCACGTTTCTTGCTGTACTCTGTGGGTCTCGTCTGCACAACGTGTTCAAGGTTGAAAAACATTGTCTCTCGTTAATCTGCTTTGGTCAGTCCCACGCATGTTAGACATAATACACACACAGCTGCACTACTGAAAATTGAGTGCTTTTAAGAAGGCATTGCATGCATGTTAGGCACTTCAAGAATACTCTTCCAGAGAAAAGAGCTGTGCTTGAACGGAGATGTAAACTTTTGCATCTAAACCTAGAGGTATGGGGTCCCCCCTGACAAAGCCCAGAGGTCTTCTATTTCTATAATAAACTATTTCCTAGTACGGGGAGGGTGGCAAGGCACGTTAGTCCTTTTTCCACTAACTTTTAAACAATGATCTCCCCGTTTATTTTCTAAGGAAGTGTAACAATGCTTACTATCATGTATTTGTGCATTTTGCTGCTAGTATTGGCACATATACTGCGTTATAGAGCATCTTAGTTAAAATAAACATTTTAAACTATACAGTGTCTCTGATTATTCACGTTGTGGACAAGTATGAGTGAGTGAGCGAAAGAGTGTTCTTGCTCCCGCGATTCCTGGGAGGATCTGAGTTACATATTTCTAGGATGACTAATTATTGGTAGCTTCGCTGTGGTACGGAGAACAAATGAGATACTATAGCTAGTTGTATTGGGGTTCCGGGCACTAAGGTGGGTTTTCGTACACCACTACACACTGAGGTCCTGGTTTCCTGCGCATAGTTCTGTATATGTGCAGAATCCCTGCAACATGATGCCCAATGTTTGGTCTGGTTCTTATCTGCGAGACGCTTGAGTAGTACTTGAGCTTGTCCACAATCCCCTCGCATCTGTTTCCGGAAACAGCTGTGACGGTGTCACCTACTATATTGATGTTTATATAGGTTTTTTCAAGTTTGATGTTATTAAAAGGTGTTTTTTCTTCATTGTTACCCTTTATTGCACTGCTACGCATTAGGTTATTAGACCCTGTTTTGACTTCATGGATGAGGTTGATATTCCGGCACATAGCTGCGCTGCGCTCCATCGTCATCTGACCGATTATGAAGTGCCAGACGCGGGTGTCGCACTTATCTTTGTGGTTGGAGCTGTCCCGGCTTATCACTCTGAGGTATTTTATTCTTGGGTCATCTTTCCTGCAGTGGATGAAACTGACAATTTGTTCCATGTATACACTCCTACGGCCCTTACTAATGTGTATCGGCCTTATAGGACTCTTGAAGTTCCATTGTCGGCATGGCAACCCAAGATTTGGTTTAATAGCGCCCTCCCTCACCGAGTGACTCCGATCCATTTAGGCCCTTTATCAATTGATGGGGCTACTTGGCCTGTTTTGGCTGGGTACACACCACATTCACGGCATCTAACAGTTCCTGTAGCAGAGCTCCACGTTTTGCACACCTCCTTGATTAGGGAGCACAAGGCTGTCTCTCGCAACATCCAGGTGTGACCACCTAGAGTTGCTGCGCAACCAGCTGGACCTGATGGGGGGACTATCAGTCCCGTTATGGTTAATTCAGTAATGGGCAAGCGTCCACAGAATAAGGATGATATGCCTTATTGGCTAGCTTAAAAATATGACCAGCTGGAGGCGGTATTTCCGAATACCTCTCCTGTGGAAAAAAAATCAGGATTTTGACAATTAGTTTGCAGAAAGACTTAATCCCCGAGTTAACCCATTATAACAATTGGGGTAAGGTGTTTGCGGCGGTATATGTGAAGTGTTTCGGCACTCCCTCAATGACCGTACTCCCCTTCGTGATTAAGCGTATTCAAGTTGAGCACGGCCCTGTAGTGGCGGTTGAATTTGGTATGAGGTTGGTGGGAGTGTTCGACGTGGTTGCTGATCTCATCCTTGCTAACGTGAAGGGAGATGCAGTGAACTTTCAAGTAGCTAATGCCTTGGCTCTCGTCCCTGAGGATGAGAAGCCACGTGAATTCCCATAAATTATTGCTCAGGCTTATAAGACCATTGGCCACAATAGTTTGGGTGTTAAACCTTTTGCTAAAATGCCCCATCAAACGCAAACACAATAGAAGTCTCAGTCTGATAAAGACGAGCGTCCAATCTTTTCTAAGAAAAATTGGAGAACTAAAAAACAGGGCAAGCAACAACAGAAACAGGGGTCGCGTGCTGGGTCACCAGCCCCAGAGTCTTCTGAGCGTACTTATGATTTGCGAGACCGCGCGAGAATTAGATCTCCTGATAGGTTTCAGGTTCCTGATCAGTGTTCTCCTCATTCTTTTCAGGGAAAATCAGGCTCACAAGCCAGTGGAGGGGAACGCCAGGATCGCGGCAGAGGTCGAGGTGCACCACAAGGATGCGAGTAGCCGTGTCCCACAGAAGGCAAGGGCAAACAAGACGGTTTTCCTCATCAACGACCCCAGTTTCAGAAAAAGAAAGTTGCAGCTTTAACAGTGAGATATGCCACAGACGGTGAGAATGGGGCACCTGAATTTAACATGGGCAGTGACTCTGCTTGACAGCGCCGCGGAAGTTACCATAGTGTGACAGGCACTATGTCCGTTTCTGGAGGCGACAGCAACTGACACTTTCATTACAATTGAGACTGCTGACACTCGCGTAGCTCCCCCTGACCGACTATATAACATTGTTCTTTTAATTGAAGGTGACGTACAGCGTGTCATTAAAGGGATTTTTTGGGGAAATCTGACCTCTTCTTACGACATTTTATTAGCAGAGACAGATTGGCCCCCACCTTTTGTTCTTGCAGCTCCTAAAGGGGAGGAGGTAATACTTCTGAGTTTTTCAAAGAACTTCTCCATGGAGCATGCAGAGGCCTTTGCTGAAGAGTGGGCTTTGGTGCTTGCACCGGCTCTGTACCGTACTCATGTGGGCTGGGATAAAGATTCTCCACCCCATGAGATACTATTGCAGTCAATGCCACAGCCTCAACCCCAATATCCCCACCTGAGGGAGGCAAAAGGTCCAGTTTCTGAGATTCTCACTTAATTAGAGTATCAGGAAGTGATTGAGACATGCATGTCACCAATGAATAACCCTCTTTTTACCGTTACAAAACCAGATGGGTCGTACCGCATAGTTTTGGATTACTGGTATTTGAACTCTCATTGTCGAACTTTTGCTTTACAAAATACTCACAGTTCTGCTCTTGTAGACAGTCTTGTTCGTAAAAAATATAAGACTACCCTTGACATTTCCAATGGATTTTTCAGTCACAACCTGTCTCCGGCATGCAGTCAATGGACCGCATTAACAAAAACAATTTAGGGGACTAGCTATGGGCTACAAAAACAGCCCTGGAGTTTTCGCCACTCGTGTTGTCTCGTTACTGGACAACATAGACCCTGATGCGTATTTGTACGTTGATGAAACTTATCTCACGGACGACGAATTATGGCCGCATCTGTGCCGAGTTGACCGCATCATTATTCTGTTTGCGGACTACGGTTACAAGTTTAACTTTTCTAAATCACACATTGCAGAGTATTCGGTGTTGTTTTTGGGCTATAAGCTCAATAACGAAGGAAGAGGCTTGGCGCCTCACTTCCTGGAGAAATGCGAACTTCTGCGACCTCCAACAACCCTGAAAATACTTCAATCATTGCTGGTATTTTTGAACTTCGGTCGTACTTATATTCACGAATATGCCCAGCGTATCAAGCCTCTTTATGCTTTGATACAACCAACATTTTCAAAAGCCTACTGTCTCCCAGAACATTCAGCTATTCTGTAACCTTTGCAGTCTGATCTTCTTGAATCAAACTTCTTGTTAATCCGTGATAACCACACAAACCTGGTGATATACGAATAATGCCAGGTGCAGTGGGTTTCACTTACTTGACGTTTAATGAAGGTGACACAGTACCTATTGCTTACAAATCGCATTTATACACTTCTGCCGAGTTGCGGTTTTCCACCGTTGAAAAGGTCTTGACAGCTGTACAGATGGCAGTCCTGAAGGAACGCGCACTGGCACAGGGAAAATGCATTTTGGTGGTGACACCATGCCCTGCTCTTGAGGCACTGACAAAGTCAAGTGTACCAAACTCTAAGGCTTTGCATCCCCATTGGATACGGTGGGCTACTTCTTTGACGTCTCTGGATGTCACGTTTATCTTTGACTACTCTCTTCAGACTCAGGAGTTCTTGCAGTATGAATTTGTTCATCCTCCTCCTCTGTCAATGCGCCCGCTTGAGGAGTACGATTGTGTTATTTACACCAATGGTTCGGCGCAACTGGCCACCGGGTATAAGCATGCCTATTCGGCAGCCTGTGCTATTGTGGCAGGTGCCATGTTGAACGGTGAGTTCAAATCCAGTTTTGTTCATACGCAGGTGCTAGGGGACTGTATAGCCTGATTAGCTGAGCTGCGCACCTTGGTGCTTGCTCTTGAGTATGCTGATCCTAATATCTCTACTCTTGTTGTGAGTGATTCTTATTACTGTGTTCAGTCTTTCAATGACAACTTGTTCTTTTGGTCTCAGAATGACTATCATGATTCCAAAGGCAGCGCAATTAAGCATAAGATGCTTTGGGTTCAAGTGGCAGATCTGAAAGAACGTCTGACTCTCACACAGGTGATTCACACTCTTGGCCACCAGCGTGTAGGTGTACACGCGGTCAGTAACAGTTTAGCTGATGAAGCAGCCAAATCTGCAGTAGCCACGTGTCTGGTAGCAGCCGTTACAAGATCCATGACTCATATTGATAATGACATTTTAGCAGCTATTGCTGCTACTGAGAAGGGTGGAAATTACCCTCAAGGGTTCCCTTCCAAGCACTCTTATCATTTAAGTCCCGACCGAGTTCCTTATGTAAGAATAAATAAAGTTGGTGACAGGTTGATTCCCAATGCGGACTGCAGACTTTCATTGATAACAGCCACACACGAAGGCTTGGCTTCGGCCCATGCTGGCGTGTCTGCAACAGTTTCTATCTTGCAGCAACGTTACTGGTGGCGTGGTTTATATAAACAAACTCGTAATTATGTACTATCTTGTGACATTTGTCAGCAGAGTAAGCCTTCTACAGTTACACGTCCACCACAAACACAGCTCTGCATTTCTAATAGACCTTTTGGCTGTGTATATCTTGATCACTGCGGTCCATTTTCTTCATATACTGCTTATCAGTACATCTTAGTTGCAGTTGATTCGTGCACACGTTTCATTTGGGTTTGGCCACAACACAGTACTGACGCTCGAAATGCCATCAGGGATTTGCGTGTCTTTGTGGGAATTTTTGCATGTGGCACCTTCCATTCTGACCAAGGTCCAGCGTTTGCCTCTAAGTCATACAAGGATGCGATGAAGTCTTTGGGGGTACTGGTGAAATTACTCCATACTCCATACATGCCTGAGGGCAACTCAGTTGTGGAGTGAATGAACCGTGATTTAAAGCAATCCTTGACAGCTAGAGTCTTAGGTACTGGCAGGTACTGGCTAGCCCACTTGTATAGCGTGCAACATGCACTAAATAATCTCCCTAGAAGATCTCTGGGTGGGCGAACCCCATATGAAATGCTCTTTGGCTTCAAAATGTTTGTTCCGGACCTTGATGGTCTAGACATGGCGGCGGTAGCTGCCACCTTTGAAGTACATAATCATTCTACTATGTTACAGGACTTACAAGAGACCCGTGACAATTTTGCAAAATAACATTTACCCTCGGCCACTTATGCTGCACTATAGATTCCAGTAGTTGGCTGGCTACCGAAGGTTGGAGATCTGGTCCGAGAGAAGGTGGAGAACAAGAAAGAATTTGGCCCCTCTTATTGTGCACCGGTTCCAGTGCTTGGCATGAAGGGTACTCGTACAGTCATTTTACCACTGCTTCCTGGTCGCAAAGATGACAGACACATCTCAGTGGATAATGTCAAGCTACAACATCTGACCGATCCTGAATAGTATAACACCAGCTGGATCATGTCCAGCAATATCCAGGAATCATGTGTTTGGGGCATCTGGTGACACACAGTGTGACATTGCCATTGAGATGAGCTCCGTTGATAATCCCTACTGACCCCACCAACTTCCACCTGTACAAAAGAAACTGAATATGCTTATCCCACAAGCGAGTCTTTGCCTGGTTTGCAACCAACTACACTTAACCAGTAACGTTTTTCCTTTGACTCGACATCCACTCCATCATTTGACACTACTAAATTCAGAATTTTTGTCTCCCAGTTTAAAAAGACTTATTTGGTCCCTCCTTGAACATACATCTGGTTAGTGCTGATCCTAATTTTTCTGTTCATGTCCATTGGTTTGTGACAGTATTTTTCCTACTCATCAATGGTCACTACTTGCCAGAACACTCTGCTGTTCAGTTGGTAACTGGAACTTTGGCTCCGCACTCGTCTTCCTACATCATGAAGCGAGAGCAGACTCTTGTCAACATTTCTACCTTTCCAGTCGCTGATGGCATTGTCTGGGATGCTGTGGATTTCCAAATTCATGGCACCATTACCTACATAAGGCTAATACATTTAGAAATGTTTTTAATTACACACAATGGGAACATTGCCCGACTTCATTAGAAGGCAGCTCCAAAACTCTGTTAAGAAAATTTACATATTTTACAGATTTTGATAGGTCAAATCCAGGCTCCTTTTATTTTAAATTGAACATTTCATCTAGTCCCAAGGTGATGTTGACTCACACGAAATTGTTGTATTCCAATTCCTTTATGGATAAATTATCAGTGGGTGGCTATGAACATTGGGAGGCCACCGTTGATTTGAAATCCGTCTGGGGCTCTAGACCCTGGCAGGTTCGCGGCACTGAATCCTTACATCGGGCGTGCCTTATCCCAACATAAATTCTGTTTTTGAATGATTCCATATATCAAGCAACCTGTTTAGGATTAGCCACTACAAAACAGATGAATGCCCCTACCATTCCTACCCTCGCTATGTATCATAACTGGAGCTTGCATACTGATTACGCCATTGCAGAACTGCAAGCTTTATTTCAGAATATGACATTTAATGTCTCCAATTTAGATCCACTAGGATGGTTGGTTTGGCAGACAACTTCTGATGCTTGCCAATTATGTTTCTATAACACTGTTCCTGGTTACAAACAGGTTAGACCTGGCCCACGGTTTGCAAATACACACTCGGTTACCACATACTCTGTGGCTAAATTATGTCAAAATTAGTTACAGCACTCATCTTATCGTCCATGAAACAATATTTATCTTTGTTATCTAATAACATTGATTTGGCGGACTTTATCAAGGGACCGGCTGGTACCATGAGAAAGAGATTTGTTTACGTAGCTTACAATGAAATTTGGAAGCGGTCTCAAAATGAAGCTGCTTCACGCTTAAAGAAAATAGATCAAGCAAATTTAGAAAAAGTACTTGCTGTAGTAGACAATAGTATTAACACACTGTCTTCCCGCATTTACACCTTAGATAATATTGTTTCATCAGTTGTTGATATTGTTCAAGATGATGTGTCTGTATTGCATCATGGTCAAAGTCAATTGCGTTCTGTTATCCAGTTTGTATGGACTTTGCAAACTCTGAAAATGAGAAAAGTGCCATGGAATTATTTAAACGCATCTGCTTTCTTTTTGCCTTTTAATTTGACAGAGAAAGAGCAATTTATGTCCAAGAAAGATGCAACATACACTCTTTTACATATTGAAAAGATAGACCCTTTACCATTCTCCGTAGCCAAAACGGACTCTGCTGTCTGGCTCATCCACGGGGTTATCTCTTTACCATTTTCAATGTTTCAATTTAGCTCCTGCATGAAGCATTACCCGACAGGTCGCTATGAACCCCTAGGTAGCGCTTTCCTGCATGAGGTATGGTCCTTGCCTTTCACGTACAGATGTTTGTGAGATGACAAGGAGGTATATCTTACAGGGGAATCTTGTGATTCGACAATAGGTCGTTCCCTTGTCTGCAAAAACATGCAGTCATACGGGGCTTGTAGTGTTTCCGCCCCAAATCTTGCATGTGTTTTAAAAGGTATTCCAGTACCAGCTATTAAACCCACTTTCACTCTGCTTGCTAACGGTAGCTATCTTCTTTTAAATAACGAAGAATGTTGTGGTTTGCTGGCTGGCAACCCATATATTGTAACAGTTTCTCAGCGCTTAGTTTGTTGTAAAAATGTGCTTTTCCCGCTACCGCAGGGGAAGCTCAAAGTCTCGATTTGGCCTTGCATCCCGACTTTAAAAACAGACTTCAATAAGTTGAGCAGAATAAAAGCGCTATTATTTCAGCAAGAAGTCCTGCTCACTTCTGCACATGAAACATTCGTTTTGCAGATAGCGAACACTAATTCTGAAATTCAAGCCCTTTTAAATACCAATCTCCCACTCCATTTCGGTGAATTAATTCACAGGATCTTCAATGCATCTGATACACACTGCCTGGCTCATTTTTTTTTTTTAAGTAGTGGGCTCTGGCCTTGTGACCTCTTTTCAGACTATATTTGGTGTGATACCAGCCTTTATTCATTCTATTTTTTCCAGCGTCTTTGGAGGTTTACCTCTGTTGGTCACCATAGCCGCTGGTGTCCTGCTTTTGATTTGCCTACTACGCGATGGCTGCACCTTTTGTGGCCCTACACAACCCAGATCGGCTGCAAATGCTTCGTGACTGTATGCTTGACTGATATGGGACACTGCCGCTGCCAACACTCAGCGTAGCTTATGGACTGTCTTTCCGCTTTGCGTACTACACTTGCATGCAACCCGTCTTCTCCGGCTTGGAATACTCCTTTCAATGGGCATTGGATCTCTGCTTCTCCAATACGTCATCTCCCGACCCGGATTACGACCTGTTGATGAGTCCCTTAGTGGCCCATGAGCAAGAATGCTCCGGGGTTGGTTTTATGGCATGTGCGGCTGCACTTGGAGTTTTGGCACAATGGGATATCTGTGCAGCTGCGCAGAATCTCCTACAACGTAGCTACATTGAATATCATGCAAGTTGTCCTGCGGTGGTCCTGGAAGCTCCGAATTGTGATGACCATGCTTACTCGTTCTGCTTGCTTAATTGGATGGCATCTCTTTTTTTTACCGATGACAATGATTTCCCATTGAAGGCAGTGGCTGTTTACTGCTCATACACTCTGATGGATTAAAATAGCTGGCGCACATCTTTTCCTATTTTTAATGGTCTTTTTTGGCAAACTAGAGGTTTGCACCCAATTTACAATTCCATTTTTTTTCTTTTGATTTTTTTTCCTCTCCACCATCCACTTTTTCCCAAATTTGATAGACTATAGAAACTCATGAACTCTGCTCACGCTTCTTGAACTCTGTGTTCGCCCTATGCTTACATCCAATGGACTGACACGGGGAGGGTGTAGTGAGGATACAGGATTCACTGCGGACATTGCTAAGTTAGCATATGTTAATACACGCTTGGCTGCCATGTAGGCGCTTTTGTACACGTTTCAATATTACTTTGTGTTTGCAAAACCAGTGCTTGTGCTCGTCCACATGAGAACTGTCTAACTTTCACGTTTCTTGCTGTACTCTGTGGGTTTCGTCGGTACATCGTGTTCAAGGTCGAAAATCAGTGTCTCTCGTTAATCTGCTTTCGTCAGTCCCACGCATGTTAGACATAATACACACACAGCTGCACTACTGAAAATCGAGTGCTTTTAATACGGCATGGCATGCCTGTTAGGCATTTCAAGAATACACTTCCAGAGAGAAGAGCTGTCCTTGAACGGAGATGTAAACTTTTGCATCTAAACCTAGTGGTATGGGGTCCCCCCGACAAAGCCCAGGGATCTTCTATTTCTATAATAAACTAGTTCTTAGCGCAGGGAGGGTGGCAAGGCACGGTTGTCCTTTTTCCACTATCTTTATAGAATGATATCCCCGTTTATGGTCTATGGAATTGTAACTATGCTTACTATCTTGTGTTTATGCATTTTGCTGCTAGTATTGGATCGTATACTGTGTTATAGAGCACGTTAGTTAAAATAAACATTTTAAACTATACAGTGTCTCTGATTATTCACGTTGTGGACAAGTACGAGTGAGTGAGCGAAAGAGTGTTCTTGTTCTCGCGATTCCTGGGAGGATCTGAGTTACATGTTCTAGGATGTCTAATCATTGGTAGCTTCGCTGTAGTACGGAGAATGAATGAGACACTATAGCTAGTCGGATTGGGGTTCCGGGCACTAAGGTGGGTTTTTGGTACAATAATATAACAAACAATATAGCAAAGTCCAAAGAACTCACCTGCCCATCAGACCCCACCGTCCAAAAACGTATTGTCATACGTACAAATGTCTCAAAGGCCACATTTGCCAACTCATCCTGGCCTTAGTCACTCACCCACCCGGATGGCTTGGATTTCATCCAGAAGTATGTGATGAGGGGGACAAACAGGTTCTAGCAATATACCCCTGTAATCAACCCAATCCTTCCATATTTTGGGGGGGTTCGAGGGGGCAGCCTCGAGCCTTGTAAACTGCAATCTCCAAACTCATACAGTGATCCATACCCCACTTCCACACTGCTCAGTTTTCCACTCTCTGGCTATATCATTTTTAGCGAGAGTCATTCCCAAGTAAAGGAGGGACAGTTTATGTCTATTCCCACCTAGGTCGTCTGTGAGATGTAGAAGGGCTACCTTCGGGTCCCTCAGGACCTACCAAGATGGAACCTCATGCAGGCAGGCCAACACTCCATGCAAGAATCTGTCCAATGCAAGGAAGCTCTATACCATGCAGAGTAATTTGCCCACCTCTACACCCCACCAGAGACACATCAGGGAGTCAATCACTCCCATACTTCACAGCCTATGGAGAGTAAAATACACTCTATGGAGGTACTTAAATTGAATCAATTGGAGTCTGGCCACTATAGCGCCCTCCTGCTGCATGTCCAGGACCTCTGTCCATTCATTATTCTCCAATTCCCCCAACAGCTGCCTCCCATGCTGCGCGAAGAGCGCCAAACGGGTCTGGTTGGTTAGAGATAAGTATTTGGTAGATTTTTGCTATTTTATGATACCCAGGTCTCCTAGAAGACGTTTGCCCTCCAATGGGTTAAAATCAGAGAGTGTAGTTAATGTTGTAATGTATGGGGATAGTGCATAGCGCAACTGGAGGTACCTATAAAATTGGATGCGATAGAGTTGATAATCCACCTTCAATATTTGATAGAACTGTACCCTGCATGACATCACCCAGGGTTGATATCCTGATGAGGTCCCACTTCTGTAACCCCACTAGGGCAACCACCTGCGTAAGCATGTTCCCCCACCATAGTGACGTCTGCTCCGTCAGCTTTCCCCATCATTTTAGTCATTGATGCGAGGATCACCATAGGGTCAGTACTAGCCATGTCACTGGGGGAAGGCAGTCCCACCCACCCCCACGGTACAGATATACATCTAATGGGGAGCCCCCCATTGCCCACTTGTCTTGGGTATACACTCTGTCACCCTTTGTATCATACCATCAATCATTGATGATGAGTAAATGTTTCGCCATGAAATAGGATTTGAAGTCTGCAGTGGTGATGCGTCCAGAGTAAGAGGACTGAAAGCATTTGTGTAGTGCGATACGGGGCTGCCCGCGGTCCATAGGAACCAGTAAAGAATGGAATCAGTTTGCGAAACCATCGCAGGAAAGGGTCTGGAAAATTCTGGAGTTGTTAAAGGAATCCGAGTAGAGATACCATCTTAAAAATGGCTCACTACCCAGTCAAGGACAAGGGAGAACCAACTACGGGGCATATTATCAAGGACAGCGTTAAACATTATCGCCGGTTTAGCGGCAGAAAACTGCCACTAAAGCAGCGATAATGGGCTTGGTAATATGCCCTGGAAAATTCCAATAGAAGCCCATGTTCTGGTGTGAACATGGGCTTCTATTGGAATTCTCCAGGGCATATTATCAAGTCCATTATCGCCACTTTAGCGGCAATTTTCTGCTGCTAAACCAGCGATTATTTTAACGCCGTCCTTGATAATATGCCCCCAAGTTTGTATGTCCTCTCCAAGGCGGGTCAGCAACGGCTCTTTGTTAAATGCCCACACTACTTTCTCATCGGGGGATACAAAGACGCCCAGGTACTTAAATCCATTAGTGGTTATTCACAGGCCCAAATCCCACTCAAGTCCCAGGGGGTCCACGCCCAGTGCGAACACTGTACATTTGGAGGTGTTAATGTAAAGACCAGAAGTCCCTGTGTATCTGCATGATCTACAGTATCTACTAGTGTCCTGTGGAGGCCGGTGCTATAAGAAAAAAGAGGACGTCATCTGCGTACAGCGCTATCCTATCTGACAGCACCCCAACTGACCTGAGCATCCATCTGCACCCACACTGCCAACGGCTCCATGGCCAGAGCAAACAATAGGGGGAACAAGGGGCAGTCCTGTTGCATGCCATGCTATATGGGGAATGACTCTTTTCTAGCTCTGGCCACTCGCACAGAAGCTTTTAAGTCGTTATACAGTAGATGCAGGTAGGAAAGGAATTGTGGAACAAAGTTAAGGCACCGGAGGTGCAAGAATAAGTCACGGAATCGAACGCTTTGTCAATATCCGCTAGAAGGAATACTGCTGATTTGCCCAGCTTTTCTGGCAAGGCCATCGCATTATAGGCATGCAGTATATTGTGGCGGGATGCCCTCTGGGATGTGAACCATGCATGATCAGGGTGAACTAGGTCTGGGACATGCTGCATCAAACAATTAGCCAGTGCCTTGGACAATATCTTGACCTCTAAGTTGAGTAGCGAAATAGGGTGTTAGGAGGAAAGGTCATCCAGCGGCCGACCCGGCTTAGTGGAAACTACGATCTCCATGTGGTGTCAGTATAGTGGCAGAATGGTTTTGGTAGTCGTGGATAGCGCTACAACGTTTTGATTGACTCTGCTACTGGAGCTTTACCTACTGCTTCATTAATTTTCACTTGACACAGAGGAGTACATTCTTTGAACCACACCACAGCACTGACCCTACACTTACCTCTGCCACTAAAGATTTTGACCTGCAGTTGATATTCTGAGGATTTTTACCGATTTTACGTTAACTTCCTTCTGTACTGCGACATAATGTAGCAGGAATTCTCGTGTAATGAGTCACTTTGCCGCTACCTTTGTATAACTGTGATTGGCTTCATCTTGAGAGACTAACCTCTGCACAGTCTATGTCGTGATCTTATGTTAAAAGCTCTATAACGACTTACACTGAGCCAAGCAATGTTTTCACCTGTGCCTACTGTGCCACTCACAAGCCAGTCATTCCTATGGAGTTATAGACAAATAATTAACTATCCTTTCTCCTACCTAGATCAACTTCGCTCAGCAATTTTCATATTGACTCTAATGAAGAGAGCACCCCTCTACACTACCTGTATGTAAACTGCCTGACCCAAGCACACATTTTACTACAGGTAGCACCAAACTGGTTGTCCTTACTTCAATGAATTCCTATGGAGTTACATCTGAATAAGTAATTGTAGTTCTCTTATAGGAAAAACTCACTGGCTCGCAAATACTTTTTCAAATCCTCCACTTTCCCTTACAATCTCCATATAGATTTAGCCTGAGCCAAGCAATGTTTCTACCTGTGCCTACTGTACCACTATCAAGTCAATGCATTCCAATGGAGTAATAGACGAATAAGTAACCATCCTTTGTCCCATCAAGATCAACTTTGCTCATCAATGTTCACATGGATTCTAATAAAGGTTGCATCCCTCTATAGTACTTGAATGTATATTGTCGGAGCAGAGCAAAATTTGTCACAATAGTTGGCACCAAACAGAGTGCCCTCACTTCATTGTATTCCTATGCAATTTTGTTTGATTGTAGTTGTCTTATAGGAAATTCGCATTGTTTCACAAATATGTATTTTGTTTTTCAAACACATCACATCCCCTTACAAGGTCCAAAAGGATTTAGCCAAAATATGGCTCCACAGTGCCGCCCACCACCCAACACATTCCTAAGACGGTCCAGGCGAATAAGTAACCCTCCTTTCTCCCATGAAGATCCACTTGGCTCACCCATTTTTATATCAATCCTAATAAAGAGAGTACTACTCTACACTACCTGTCAGTAAATTGCCTGAACCGAGCAAAATGTATTACAACAGGCGGCACCATCTGGTTACCCTCACTTCAATGCATTCCTATGGAGTTATATCCGAATGGGTATTTATAGTTCTCTTATAGGAAAAACACATTGGCTCCCAAATATGTATAAGACACCACATCCCTCTACAAGCTCCATAGGGATTTAGCCTGAGCTAAGCAATCTTTCCTCCTGTGTCCAGTGTGCCACTCTCAAGCCAATAAATTCCTATTGAATTATAGACAAATAAGTAACCATACTTTCTCCCATTAAGTTCAACTTGGCTTCACAAATGTTCATATTGATTCAAATAATGGGAGAATCCCTCTATAATACTTCTATGCAAATTGTGTGAGGAAATCAAAATGTGTCGCAATAGGTGGCAGCAAACTGGTTGCCCTCACCTTTCCATGAGTTTGTGACCGCAAGGAAACCCTCTTGGGTTTTTGTTACTGAAACCTGGGCGTCGGACTCTGCTGGTCATGACCTAAGGCTGGCTGTTCCTGATGGCTATGCTCTGCAGAGACTCCATAGAACAAGATGTAGGGGAGGCGGGGTGGCTGTTCTTTATGACACGTCCTTTGTTTGTTGTACTAAAGCCCTGTCGGGGCCTTCGGACTTGTTTGAGGCTATGTACTTCTGCATTTCTTGCTCTCCGTCAGAATCTTTTACAGGTGTTCTTATTTATAGACCACCTGGACCCAGATCTAATTTTAGCTGTGAGCTGCTTAGAATTTTGGAACCGTATTTTGGTAAGCCCCATCTGACCATCCTGGGAGATCTAAATTTCCATCTAGATGATTTGAGCTCCAATGATACTCTCTCATTGGTCGATTCGCTGGATGCATGTGGCTTTGGCCAATTGGTAAGGGGTCCAACCCATCGAGCTGGTCATATCTTAGATGGGGTGTTTTCAAACGATCCGAGGCTGTCAGTTGGTCCCCCCTTACGGTTGATTTGGTCCGACCATTTGGCGGTGCCTCTGGATCTAGCAGTTCCTCTTGTAGGGCCGCCTAAATTGAGCCCTTTTAATAGAGTACCTAAAAGGTGCTATAAGAACATTACTAATGATTCTCTTATTCCTTTTATTGGGGCTATCTCACATTCCTCCTCTAAAGATGTAGGTGAGGCTGCGCAGGAGCTTGCTAATTCCATCTCTAGAGCGGTCGATGCATTGGCCCCTATTTCTCTTTGATATGTAGCAAGACGTAAACCTTCTGCTCCGTGGTACTCTGAACCTTTGAGGCTTTTGAGGCAGGGCGTTAGAAGACAGGAAAGAAAATGGCGGAAACGCTGGGATCCTAGGGAAAGAGAGGCATATAAACATCTGCTGCGAGACTATAAGGCCAGGGTGATTGAGGAAAAACAGAAGTTTTTCTCCAATCTTACCTCATCCCTTTCGTCTTCTAAGGACCTTTTTAAGATTGTGGACTCCTTGTGTTCTCTTCAAGTGCCTGATCCTGTGATAGGGTCGCAAGAGCTGTGCAATAAAATCTCGGAGTTCTTCCATAACAAAATCGAGGACATTTACCTCACCCTGGAATCACAGAGGAGTACTTTGGGACTGCATCCTTCTCTGGATTTGGGAAAAATGGAGTTGTGGAATAGGGACCAGTCTAAGACTCTTACTCATTTTCCTCCGCTGTCCCTCGAGAAGCTTAGGCTTCTACTGGAAAAGACAAAATCTGCCTCTCCTCTGGATCCCTGTCCCCTGAACGTTTTGAAATCGTGTCAGGATACACTACTACCTCCTTTGTTGGAGGTTATGAATGATGCTATGGCACAGGGAATCTTCCCAGTAGCCTGGAAAAAGGCGATAGTGAGGCCCCTGCTTAAGAAGCCCACCTTGGACCCAGAAATATTGAAAACATTTTGCCCCATATCTTTGCTGCCCGCTCCAGCTAAAATGCTTGAATCCCACCTGAATTTTCATCTATCGACTTTTCTGGACTCCTCTGGTTATCTGGATGATTCCAGATTTCAGAAAATTCCATAGTACGGAGTCCGCTCTTACTATGGTGGTGAGTAACATCCGATTGAAGGTGGATCAAGGCCAGACCACATTTTTGGTCCTTTTGGACCTTACGGCAGCCTTTGATACCCTGTCCCCCACAACGTTAACATCTCGTTTGAGGGAGTTAGGTGTATCAGGCCCGGCTCTAAGACTTCTGTCCTCTTTTTTAGAGCTAAGAGAGCAGAGGGTTAAGCTTGGAGAGTTTCTCTCCCCTGCTAAATCCTTGCAATGTGGGGTTCCACAGGGGTCGGCCTTGAGTCCGACCCCGTTTAACATCTATTTGGCCCCACTGGCTAGGCTGGTGAAATCTCAGGGGATGGAGGTGGTGTCATACGCCGATGATACCCAAATTATGGTGTCCTGCACCTCCGCGCTCAGCTTCAGAAACTGCATGCAAGCAGTTGCAGATTGGATGATTCTGAACTCCCTGAAGCTGAACGGCGAAAAAACAGAGGTGTTGATTTTTGGTAAAAACCAGGATGTTTGGTCCAATGAGTGGTGGCCCCCTTCTTTGGGAAACTGCCCTATGCCTGTTGGCTCGGCTAGAAATCTCGGCGTTATATTTGACAGCTCACTGAATATGACTCTTCAGGTTACTAGAACGGTGGCCACATGCTGGGGGGTCATCAAGATCCTGAGGAGAATTGTTCACTATCTCTCTCCTCAGGCTCGCAAACAGACGGGGGTTGCTTTGGTGGGTTCAAGATTGGACTATTGTAACGCCTTGTATGCTGACATCAACAGGGGTCTCATTTCTCGCTTCCAGGTAGTACAGAATGCTGCAGCAAGATTTGTTATTGCTGCACCCATTCAGTCCTCCGCTACTTTGGCCAGAAAAAGCTTGCATTGGCTTCCAATCCAGCAGAGGATTTCTTTTAAACTCCTATGTTTGGTGTTTGGAGCCCTTTCCTCTGGATCCTCTAACGCTTTGGGTTCTTTACTAACTCCGTATACGCCCAGTAGGAGCCTGCGTTCTTCGGAGAAGAATCTACTGGTAGTTCCTCGGGTGAAGAAAGTTAGATGGGGTGGAAGAGCTTTTTCTAATCTGGCCCCCCGCCTATGGAACTCTCTTCCAGCAGAAATTAAGGCCCAACCGTCATTGGTCCAGTTTAAAAAAGCGCTAAAAACATGGTGTTTTATTAAGGCCTATCAGTAAGCAAACCTATTTCATCTTTTTTTTAGCTTTTGGTTAGGCGCCTTGACGCCCTGTGGGCTGAGTTGCGCTTTATAAATCGGATATCATTCATTCATTTACCTCAATGTATTCCTATACAGTTGCATCCAAATAGATAATGATACTTTTCCTATAAGATAATCACATTGGCTCACAAAGATGTATGGTGTGTTTCAAGCAAGCCACATCCCCCTAATAGTTTAATGAGGATTTAGCCTGAGCCAAGCACTGTTTTCACCTGTGCCCACTGTACCACCCTCTAGCCAAAGCATTCATGTGGAGTTATAGATATTAAGTAACTATCCTTTCTCCCATGAATATCAACTTGGCCCACCAATTTTCATATTGGTACTAATAAATAGAACATCCCTCTACAGTACATAGACTGAAAGTACCATTGACAAACTCAGCGAAAAGAGTCAGGTCCTACAACAACACATCCAACAACTTGAAAACCAACATATCATCTTGCAAGGGAAGTGCTAACACCTTGAGAATAGGTCTCGACATAACACCATTTGTATTGGAGGAATACCAACCAACATCACTTATGTTGACCTCTCAAAACACCTCTCAGATCTGTTGGACCGTATTCACGAGAGAAGCAAGAGCAACCCTATGCACATCGCTATAGCTATTGAGGTTATCTTTCTCCAAAGAGCTGGGACTTGTATGCCAGATGTTCTCACCCATATTAATCATTTTGCCCATAATGAGTGTTAGAAATGGGTGTCTCTAGTTGGCAGAGGTAGGAAGCTTTGTCCAAGTAGGGACCCTTCTTACTAGTCAGGGTAAGGGGGATACACTTCCAAAATAACCCCTATTCACCCCCTTGGTAGCTTGGCACGAGCAGACAGGCTTATCTCAGAGGCAGTATGGAAAGCATTTGTAAACACATACAGTAATACAGTGAAAACACTATAAATGGACACCACACTAGTTTAGAAAATAAGTAAACTTTATCTAAACCAAAACAAGACCAAACGACAAAAAATCCAACATACAATACCCTTAAAAATAGTTACTGTGCAAAATAACCTTTAAATTGCAGGAAAAACATGAAAATACAGTTCCTCCGACTCTGTAGCTCGGTCTGGGGCTACCGAGATACTGAATACGACAGAGTTTAACAATTCCAGCCAACCGCGTCGATACGGGTTAGCAAAAACGTCGACAGACTCGGAGACAGTGCCTTATGTTGTTGCGGCCGATGATGGTACGAGCCGGTCCAAGCAAACCGTTGCGGTTGCGATGTGAGATGGAAGCGTTGCAGCGTGTGGTGTCCTCACGGCTTGGTGCAGGCAGCAGCTTATTGACGGAGTCGGTGAGACAAACGCTTGCGTTGCAGGGTGAGCAGGTGCTCGATGCGGTGCTGGTGGGTCACGATGCGGCAACGGAGCCGGTCGGTGTTTGAGTCGGGCAGCGACAGAGTGGAAGACGTCAGTGCAGCGTGTAGCAAAGCGTTGAGGAGTGCGATGCCCACAGGATGCGGTGCAAGCAGCCGCTTGTTGACATAGTCGGTGAGACCAGGGTTGCATTGCGGAACGAGGCAGTGCTCTCTACGGTACTTTCAGGACACGGAATCCTGCGACAGACTCGATGACAGAGACGGTTACCCTTTTCTTCTCCAGGCAACTGAAACCAGCGGTTCCAGAGATGGTGCCCCAAAGTCTGGTGAGTTCTTTGATGTTCCTGAGACCTTGTGAATAGGGGGCAAGCTCAAATAAAAGCCATTGGAGATCTTCCTCAAGCAGGGGACACAGCAAATTCCTTTTCTGCTTTCCTTGGCAACAAGCAGCCATTGCAGGGCAACCCCAGACAGCAAACAGCACAGGGGCAGTATTCCTCCTCAGCTTCTTCGGCTCTTCTCCTTGAAAAGGTTCCTCTTGATTTCCAGAAGTGATCTAAAAGTCTGGGGTCTAGGCCCCTCTTTTTATACAAACAAATCCTTTGTTCTCTGAAGGCAGAGAGTGTCTGTACCCAGCCAAAACCAGTTCTGTCCTCACTGGTGCAGTTTCCTGGCTGGAGGTGGAGACAGCATTGTGGAAGGCAGACCAGGCCCATTCAGGTGAAGGGAAATCTCCTCCCCCTACTCTAAATGCAGCCCAGATCTATTCAGCCCAGCCCTGACTCATCAGGCTCTCTAAAGCCACTGCTCCACCATAATCGTGGGCGGAGAGCTATGCTCCACCCGCGGAGTGTGCGGAATTTTGCTTACTCCCCGCTCTGCGAAGTAGGCGGAGTAGGCAAAACTCCCCACACGCCGCGGCGGAGCGGAGTTGACCAGTCCCCGCTTCTCACCCGCTCTATTAACAATTGTTATACAAGCTTAAAAACAACAATATAAAGTAAATAAAGTAAGTAAATAAATGAAGACTTACCTGAGCTGCGGCGTCCCCGGGCTGCCCTCTTCCTCCTTCGCGACTTCTTGTCTTGATGACAACTGCACATACGCGGGCGCCAGCGCATGCGTATTTCTCGCAACAAAAATGCGCATGCTCGAGCGCCCGAGCATGCGCATTTCTCACGAGAAATGCGCAATGGAGGAAGAGGGCAGCCCGGGGGCGCCGAAGCTCAGGTAAGGCGTTTTTAATACTTTATATTGTTTTTTAAAAGCTTGTATAACAATTATTAATAGGGCAGGTGGGAGGCAGGTGGCACGTAGCGGAACTACGCGGAGTGTGCGGAGTTTGTTTTAAACTTCGTGGTGCTCCGCGTAGCCCCACTACGCCCAGGCTTACTCCTCCCAGCCCCTGTCATCCAAGAGCCAGACAAGCAATACACAAACCAGGCAGAGGCATACTGGATGGTTAAGCATGAAATACCTACTTTCTAAAAGTGCTATTTTCAAACACAGAATGTAAAAATCACCCTTACTAAAAGATGCCTTTTATCATTCTGAGTTCAGGCATACTAAACTTTATTTTCCTACCTTGTTCCTAGGGGTAATTAAGTTTATAAGATGTTAAAAATAAACTCCCCATTCTAGCCCATGGGAACAGGTAACCTTGCAATAGTGAAAAACAAAATTGGTAGTGATCCACTATCAGGGCATGCCACACACACACCAGGGCATGTCCTACTTTTCACATATACTACACCCTGTCCACAGGGGTACCTTGGGCTTCCCTTAGGGGTGACTGATATGTAAATAAAGGGAAGGTTAGGGGTTGGCAAGTGAGTGCAATTGCAAAGTCAACATGGCAGTACTAGACTGCACACAGGCTCAACAATGGCAGGCCAGAGTTACATTTACAGGCTGCTTATGTGGGTGGCACAATCAGTGCTGCAAGCCTACTAGCTAGCAAGGCCCAACAGGCCAGGTTCTGGCTGGGCCGTATATATATCTGTGACAAGGGAAAGGGCCAGGACCTGTGTAGTTTTTGGCGTCTTAAATTACCGCTAGACCAAACTTTTTATTTTCATTTGATCTGGTACTTTATTTATACCTTTTCTTTCAGTCTTTTTTAAGTCTTTATAGTATATTCAAAACAGAAGAGACATTGAAATCTATATGCAGACAATACTAATGTGCATGTGGTTCACAAAACATTAAACAACAAAAATAATAAGTATGTGATACACAATATGAACATACATAAGTGAAGAAATCATAAACAATATATCCTTTTATCTTAATAACCTTGTGTGGCCTTTAGCATCACAACCCAAATATTATTTCTAATCTACATATTATTTTGTAGACATTCAAAAGATGTTACATGCTTAAACATTTCAATTAAGGAAGAATGAGGGAACACGGGGAAAACACTAATGTCGTGATACATGGGACTTTTCCTCTACATATAGACAAAATCCAAATTTATAATTCCTCTGTGTCCATATCCTATAACGTGATAAAGCCAACGCGTTTCGAGTCTCTCTTAACGAATAAATGGACTCTCATCAGGGCTCTTGGTTTTGTTTGGCAGCACTGTTGTTTATCTGAAATTAGGATGTGTAAAAAATATTTTTTTAAAACAGATATTTTTAGCTCCCTTCTTTTAAAAAAATTAACTTTCTCTTTTCAGCTATACACTAGTGTTTATTCCTGGACTGCAGTGTGTTTTCCTGGCAGCTCGAGTTTCTATATCTGTTTAAAAGAAGAGACCTCATTTTAGGATGTTATTTTCATTTTATACATATGCAGGATGATCTAACACAAAAATGCGCTGAACGGCTTTTAACAGCCTATCTTTTTTCATCAGCCGGTGTTTGGCAATACATTTCTCTGCCTGTTTGTCAAGTTTGTTCCTCGTATCTATATGAAAAGTGACATGTCATTAGTTTAATGGGAGCTTAAAGCTTTCACTAATGAGTCTGGTTAAAAAGCTTTTAGCATACCTGAACTTTGCATTCCCTTGTTAGAGTGAAATGAAGTTCTCTTAGTGTACTGCAACTTTAATTATCCTGAAAAACAAGCATGACGCTCAATTAACTTAGGCGTTCATTTTGCTAAACACATTTACTCACGGTGTTCGTGGTTTCATTACAAATATGCACTTACCTTTAAATGAACCAATCGTCCTTGGGTAACGTTGTTTGTAACAATTTACTTGGCTCTCTGAAAAACAGTGTGCAATCAAGCATGACTCTTGCTTGTCAACTTGTATAGATTAGAAAACGGGGCTCGGTAAACGGCACCTTACCTACATTTTCATCTGTTCGCTCTCATCTAGTTTCTCACAGTGAGGCAGTGGCATTTCCACTTAGAGACATCTCAAAGATGGCTTTATACTTAGAATCATGGGTATTGTGGTTTGCAGTACCATGTTACTCGAGCTGAGCTCCCTGGCTTTGATGCATTATGCCAGTGCATTATGGGAGTTGTAGTAGTTAGATTTTAGCCAATTCTGTCATATTGTTCAAGCCAACTGTTGCGCTATTAAATTTCAGAATGAAATATGCTTCTTTGCGCAACAGTAGGTTTTCAATGTCTGTTAGTGTTCTTGAGGGTTTGAAACACACCAAAACTGGTTTCAGCTTCATGAACACTAAATGTAGCAGGGACCTTATGGTCCACACCATTTAAACCGCGCAGAGAATATGTTTGAAAGAACAAGAAGAATTAGAACAGTTAATGCAGGCCATTAAAGACAATCAATCAGCAGTAGAAGCCAAGACACTATTAGAAAAAATTGAGAAGGAAATACAAACCTTTAAAGACTCTTCTATTAATAACAAAAGTGCCAAATTTGAAAAGGACACCAAGGCATTTAACATTGAGCAAGTGTACCCCTTCCTCAAAGAAGATTATTACACTTCCATTGAATCCCAAAGAGCGCTGACTACGTACCAAGGACGCGCCAGGAATCGCTTTAGTACATTTTCAGAAACATCTTCATCTGATTCCTCAAGAGAACAAGACCCAAGAGACGGAACTTCAAAAAAACAGGTGTCTTTCTTAGACAGAAGTGGAAAGAAACCGAACACAAGTTTCAAACAACCATGGGAAATGCGCACCAGGAATCGCTTCTACAAAACATAGAAAAATCTACCATAGTCAACCTCTCACAAAAACAACTATCCAGAGATGAAGAATCAGTACTAAACCTTGGACTGAAGTTTGTCCCAAACAAAAGAAAGGACTACACAAAATTAAAACTTGAAGCTATGGAGCTTTGCCGGAAGATACGATTGAAAGCTTTTTTTGCAAACTGTGACTCAACATCCGTTGAAGAGACTACAGGCTTTAGAAACAAGTCTAGATTTATTCCAACCCAAAACATTCCAAAGGAGATTTTTGCATTTGGACGAACAATTCTATCATCTATCATTAAAATGGAGAAGAATAAGAAATATTTCAATCAAAATCTCAGCTCTAAACAGCAAGCTGCGATTAAAGAACTCAAAGCAGACTCTTCAATAATAATTAAGAAGGCAGACAAGGGCGGCGCAGTGGTTATTTGGCCCAGAGAGATATATATAAATGAAGGAATAAACCAAGTGACTAACACAACATGGTATCGACCACTTGAAGAAGACCCAATGCTCTCAATAAAAGCAAAGATCACCGAAATTGTACAACCAGGCTAAGAAGAAGGCTACCTTGGCTCGAAGGAACACGACTTCTTGATTAAAAAATTCCAGAGGACACCAATTCTTTACTTTGTGCCAAAAATTCATAAAAATTTAGATAGCCCCCTAGGGAGGCCGATAGTCTCGGGATGTGATTCAGTATTTGAGCCAAATATGTGGACTTTTTCTGAAGCCATTCCTTGCTGAAGTTCCATCATATTTAGGGGGCACGACTGATTTTATAACAAAAATTGAAGGAACCACATTTGATGAAAAAACTCAAATAATGGTTACACTTGACGTCACCTCACTTTACACCCAGATACCACAGTAGGAAGCTTTGGAAGTGATTCAACTGTATTTGGAAAAAAGAATGCGGCCCCATAGGGTCCCAACAGCTTTCCTTGTCCAACTAGCAGAGTTGGCATTGAGAATTTTTTTTTTTAATTTGAGGATCAATTCTATGTACAAGTGAAGGGGACCGCCATGGGATGTCCTTTTGCTCCGGAAATGGCGGTCCTCTACATGGCCCAAAACGAGGAAAAGTTCATTGAAAACAACAATCCTTATAAAAAGAACATAATACAATGGCTACGATATATCAACGACGTATGGTGCCTATGGCAAGGGAGCCAGACTGAATTGGCATTGTTCCATGAATGGATAAATTCAAGACATGCAGACATAAAATTCCCTGTCCAATCCAGCATCACCAATTTAACCTTTTTGGATGTAGAGGTGATACCTGTATAGAACATATTGATGACCACATTGTACAAGAAGGAGACGGACAAGAACACAATTCTACACTTTAGAAGTGCACATCCAAAGAACTTAAAAGAGAATCTCCCATATGGGCAACTACTCAGAATTAAGAGAAATTGTTCCATGATGTCAGATTTTGAATAGCATGCGGCATCTTTCTGCAAAGATATGCAAAAGAGAGGATACTCAAAAAAGTTGTTACATACAACGTTTGCGATCTCAATAACGCATTCCAGTGATTGGGTATCTTGGGAGAACTTAACTTGATCAGTGCTGCCATATGCCTACCTCAGGAGACCCATCTCTTGAGGGTGGATACACATCGATTCTATGTACATAAGTTCCCACTCCTATACCATGCACATTTATGCTCCAAAACATAGGAGGGGCGATGCTTATTACTACACACACATATGAAGGTGCATTACCATTATGGACCTCGCAGAGGGCCCCTTGATAATTGGAAGAGACTTTAATTTGGTCCTTAGTGCAATACAAGATAAATCACAGCAGCGTCACAGTGGGACTCCCATGTTATCTCCTGATGGACAAGCATGTCTCGCTGACCTAGGCCTAATAGATGCACAGCACAGACAACACCCTCTATCAATCGCACATATGCCCAAATTATTTTACTCTTTGTAGACTCAAGAATCAAACATTCTCTCTTACAGGCTGACCAACTCCCCCAGATTCCTTCAGATCGTAGGCCTGTAGCTATCGCACTTCGTTGAAACTGACCCCCACACAGGCACCCCAGGAGCTCCTGGTGGCTGAATGACTCCCTCCCCTGGGATCAGGTGGTCCTAGGTGAGCTTCGGGCAAATTTCAACCTCAGTAATATGAGGGAAATGGACAAACAGGTGGTATGGGATTCTCTTAAGGTGGCTATCATGCACAAGCTTACTAGGACCCACCTGGTTATGGATTTGTTGGACCTCGAACAGCAGCACTAGTGAACTATCTCCAATAAACTGTGGCGGGATGCGTATGCGTTGAGAGGTCAACTTCACATATTGTAATTGGATAAGGCCAATTACATCCTCACCAGACTGGTGTATCGTTTTCATGAGGCAGCAACAAACCAAGCACCATGTTAGAGCTCAACTGCAGGCATACCATACTCAGAGACTTAATGGGGAGATCAAAGACAGCAAGGGCAACACAGACACTGCCACTGATGGTAATCACCATGTCTTCCAGTTCTTCTAGCAGTCCCTGTATGTGGCACATCACATTCCCCGAGTCTCAAGATGCACCTATTTAGATTCTATCCCTCTTCATTACATCTGCAGCAGAACTTGATGAACCTATTACTGCTATTGAGGTACTGGGGGCCTTTTACCCCACTTAAGCCCACTAACGCCCCGGGACCGGATGGGATTACCACACTTTTCTACAGAGATTTGCTCTTCACCTTCTTCCCATCTCTTTTAATTGACATAACCACCAGCGGGGGTGGGGAGGGGGAGCAGCCATAGCCTGACTGAGGCCTCTATTATATTGCTCCCTAAACCGGGCAAGGATCTGGCACTTAGCCGTTCCTATCACCCATTCTCCTAGCGTAATTTGGACCTCAAGCTTCTAGCTAAACTGCTGGATAATAGATTAGCCAGGCTTCTTCCTGACTTGATCCATTCCGACCAGGGTGTTTGTGTCTGCCACAGAGCTACCAGTGACACAACAAAACATGCCTTGCACTTGATTAATATAGCCAGATAAAAGGGTAGGGGGGCAATCCGCTTATCGCTTGATGCTTAAAAAGCATCTGATAAAGTGTATTGGGTTATGCCCTTTGGTGTCCTACAGAGGTTTTGACCTAGGTATGCAATTCCAAGGCTGGATCTCAGCTCTTAATATTCCCACAGCTACGATCAGAGTTAATGGCTAGGCTTTGGACCCCGTATCCACACACTGGGGCACCATGCAATATTGTCCCCTGTCCCCACTCCTATTTGACCTTTTCCTAGAACCCCTCCTTCAGATTAGAGACCACCTACATATGCATGAAATCTCATTCTGCAGTAAAACCTTTGAATAGTTTACTTTTGCAGATGACCTCCTCCTTGCCCTGCCCTCACCTCCCAGTTGGAGGAGTTTGGAGGAGTGGCAGGACTCCAAGTAAATATGACTGAATCAGAGGGTCTAGTCCTAGTTGGAGGCTGTGCATTAGCTGACATGTTAAAATCCGTTACACAATTTCGCTGGTCTACTGACTCCATTCGGTATTTGGTTATCCTATTGACACCTAACCTTTATAATCTGCCCAAAAACGAAATTCGACCTTCTCATGAGTGAGGCCAGAACGTCATTTGCGGCCTGGAGGAATCCTTCCCTTTCCTGGAGAGGGTGAATATCAGCACTCAAAATGATCTTGCTACCTTGCAATCCGAATTTATTCCAAGCTATTCCCCTTCCTCTTGGGAGAGAAGACATCTTGCGCCTAAAGGCAATTTGTTACGAATTACATATGGGCTGGTGGCCGATCAGGGAGGGTAGGCTGGAGGGTTCCAAATCTCACCCTCTACTATCAAGCCTCACAATTACGCTATTTGATTGAACAATTGCAAGGAGAAACATATAAGCAGTAGTGCTATATTGGCAAAATGTGGCTTCTAGATCTATCGGTGAAGTACTATGGATATCCAAATGTATGCAAGGTCAGCTATTGTAAGTCTCCCCCATTATCCAGGCTATGCTTGCTGTGTGGGGCTCTGCTGAGTTTAAAAAAAAAGGCCTCGGTTCTTTCTTTCTCCTCCCCACTTATGCCCATTGTACATAATACAGACATCACAACTAGCATGCCTACTCCACAGGTAAAATATAATAACACCATGTTATTATCATTTTATTTTTTAGTACTGACTCTGTTGTGTTTCGTTTAGGGGCGGGACTGGGCTGCCTAAAGATCAGGGGGAGGAGTGGTGGCCACTTTCTAAGTGCGCATGGCGGTTTGGCCGGCCGTCTTGGGCCGGCCAAACAGACATGCACACTTAGCATGTTCTCCACCTAGCTGTATTGCACATCGATTGGAGAACATGCACAGGCTCCCACTACCTGTCTGAGCCCGGAACCAGACCACTCAGACTAATCACAACGCTCCTGTCATGCTGATGACAGCAGAGTTGCGATTCGCTTAGGGGTGTCTAGGAGCCTGTATGCTTCCTGCGTTGACCATAGAGGACAGAGGAGAGGCGGCGGCCAGCAGGTAAGTGACATTATTCTTTTCTTTTTTTTAACCCCCCCCCCCACCACCACTACTGCCCCATAGCAGCTACTACTGATAGGAATGTTTTAAGAATGCAAAATATGTCTAGGTAGGCAGCTAACCTATCAGACACTGCCTCCTATAGTGTTACAGCCCTGCCCACTGGTGCTCTTTCTAATGGGTGATGAAAAACGGATTATAAGTACCTTTCCTGTGGATTAATCCAGGAAGATACAACTGTGAGTGTAATACATGTAACTACTGCTACTTTTGGGGCTGCACTAGTTGGAGCTAAGTTTGGGAAGACTTTCTTGGGTGGCATTACCAAGCACAAAAGGCTGGATACAGCCCATGAACAATGCTCTGACACGATTTCACAAAGAGAGTATGGGTCTTGCTTTTCTATAGAAATATGGGAGATTGACATACCTAAACATTAAAATGATATCCAGGTGTGAACAGAGGCCCCGAAGGGAGAGAGGCCGTTTCTACTTTAGTGAGAGCAAGGAAAATGTCTCTCCAGCAGTGAGTATAAAATCCATGGTTTAGCCTAGCAGGCGCCTTAATTATAAACAGAAATTTCTTATCTGTGAACATGGAGATAAGTGCAAGTTTTTTCTATTCAGGTAACCGTTGATGTACCTAGAAAATCCACTTTGTGGTACAAAACAATCGGGAAAATAAACGTTTTAGAGCAAATTGAACCGCTTAACCCCACCAACCATATAGTATCAGCCTGGTTTAGCTACTGGAGACTACTATAATGAATTGTTGTAAGAAGAAATTCTGAAAGGTCAGAACTGTGCTCATATCCAATAGAATTCCTGATGTATACATTGGGAGCCAATCTATGTGTATGGTCAGGGCATGGAAAAGTGCCATTAGGTGCTAGACAACTTTGCATACTATGAAAAGTATTTTGAGTGTCTCTTGTAAGTCATTTGTAGTAAGAAAGTCCAAGTGCTGGTAGAGGTGGATCTGTCATCGCAAACTGATTAAAGGAGATGGGAACTAAATCAAAGAATTGACAAATTTAGGATCATCTCCTTCACCTTCTTTCTGCAACCTCCTGTGATGTGGGCCTAAATTGACCTTTTCAGGTGAAGAAGTGGAGAAAATACAGCTGCCATGCTCTTGGTCTTGCTTTCAATCTAAGCTTTTACAGTAGAATAATTTTGCTTGGAGTAAGGTGTAGGACCTGAATACCAAGTCTAAAATATTTTGTGACCATATTATCCTGCTCATAATATTACCAGTGCCTAAAAGTTGAGGGATATAATATTGAAGGTAAAATATCTTGTTTTACATTTGTTAATGTTATTGATGTTTAAAATATAATATGAATTATTTTTTTTTTTTAAATATAACATGTTTTCATGTTGTTTTAGGTGATATTTTAATGTACAATAATGTTTTATATATCAAGATCTTACAGTTTAATTATTGTTTTCTAGCGTTGTGGGATTTATTGGTGTATTGGCTTGGTATGTGTTGTGATAAACATCTTGTTGATTATCACCAATGGCATCTTCATTAGTACTTTGATTTTCCTCAGCAAGATCAGGTAAATCATCATAAATTTCTCTGGCATGTTTTCCCAAATTATGTAAAAGAATATGTTGCTTTCGCACATTTGAGAATCCGTCACCTCCTATAGCTATCAAATAGGATTAGAAAAGATTAACCCATTTTTTCCAAGGGATGAGTGGTTCACCCTCATCGTTCAAGAAGGGAGGAGGTTGAGACATTGCAAAAGTGCATTAAATCAGGTTTAATTATTATTTGTTTATATGATTAGTTTTATTGTATGTAATTAACTAATACTTTGTTTATAATGTTACAATGTATATATCTGTTACTTTTTTGGATTTGGAGTTTTGTTGGGGTATTAGGTGTATAGTTTTGTTTGTTATAAACAGACATTAACCCCTTGTATGCCCATGACGAGCTGGACTCGTCATGGAGCACAGTCGCGCTGTGCCCATGACGAGTCCAGCTCGTCATGAGGCATACCCTAGGGAATCTCTCTGGTGCGGGCACCAGAGGGATTCCCTTTCTGCGAAAATAGCCTCGGGAGCTGGGGAAGAGCTTCCCCAGCACCCGAGGCCCCCCCCCTTTCACTGTAATGACGATCGTCATTACAGTGAAAGTGAAACTGAAATGAGCCAAGAGGCTCATTTCAGGTTTCACTTTGTACGTGCTCAGGGGGCTATCTCAGCCCCCTGAGCACGTAGAAAGACGGGAGAGGTATCGTTGGAAAGGGGAGAATCCCCTCCCCAGTGGATCCCAAAGGCAAGGGCCTTTGCTCCCCCCTGTTTATTTTTGGGAAATGTAGTCTTTTTGCACCCCCTGGGGGGCAGATGGGGGCATTAGCCCCCAATCTGCCCCCGGGGGGGTAAAAAGCCCACTAGACACCAGGGAAGTTTTGTATAAAACAAAATAGGGGCGGGGGCTGCTCAAAACGGGCAGGCTCATGCCCCCCCCCAATTACTACAGTCTTTCTGCGCCCCCGGGGGGCAGATGGGGCATTGGCCCCTAATCTGCCCCTCCGGGGGGCAGAAAGCCCACTAAACACCAGGGATTCGTTTTTAGTTTTATTTTTAGGGTGGGGGCTGCCCGCAACGGGCACGCCAATGCCCCCGCCCACCACCATTACAGCCTTTCTGCCCCCCCTGGGGGGCAGATGGGGCATTGGCCCCTAATCTGCCCCTTCGGGGGGGGGCAGAAAGCCCACTAAACACCAGGGATTTTTTTTGCGCAATTGTTTTTAGGGTGTGGGCTGCCCAAAACGGGCACGCCAATGCCCCCACTCTCCCCCCACAAAAATGTCAGTCTTTCTGCCCCCCAGGAGGCAGCGGGGAGCTGTAGCCCCCAATCTGGCCCCCCCTGGGGGCGCAGAATGCCCACTAGAAACCATGGATTTTTTTGTTTTATTAGTGTAGGGGTAGGGGCTCCCCAAAATGGGCATGACAATACCCCACCCCACCCCCAGAGAAATTCCAGTCTTTCTGCCCCCCCGGCAGGGCAGATGGTGGCAGTGGCCCCTGATCTGCCCCCTGGGGGGGCAGAAAGCCCAGTAGGCGCCAGCGAGTATGCAGGCTTTTTTATGCGTGGGGGCTGCCCAAAATGGTCATACCAATGCCCCCACCCCCACAAAAAATAGCCACAGTCTTTCTGCCCCTTTAGGGGCATATGAGGATGAAACCCCCTTCCCCGATTCCCCCCAGGGCGGCAGAAAGCCCACTGGGCTCCGATTTTTTTTAGCAATGTGCATACCTGTGGATTTTGGGCCCTAGCGCAGTTGGCACGTAGGCAAACCTAGCAAAACTGTACATTCTAGACACCGAGGGGAATCCTGGATGGGGTGACTTCACTTGCTCTCACCAGGTTCTGTTACCCAGAATCCATTGCAAACCTAAAAATGTGTTCAAAATAACACATTTTCCACACATTTCTTTGTCGGAAACATCTGGAATCTGCGTGGGTCCACAAAATTCCACCCACCCTGCGTTCCCCAAAGTCTTCAGAGAAAAATGGTACCTCACTTGCGTGGGTAGGCATAGTGCCCGCATCAGGCAAGGGCCCAAAACCTATTGAGGAGACATAAAAATTACCTATCACAAAACATCCTGGTTTTGCAAAGGGGGTCCTATGAGTTTTTGGCCCCGGGCTTGGCGGCCACCTAGGGAAACCTACCAAACCCACACATTTCTGAAAACTAGACACCCGGGGGATTCCAGGGAGGTATGGCTTGCGTGGATCCCCCAACGTTTCCTCACCCTGAATCCCCTGCAAACCTCAAATTTAGCTGAAAAAATCACCTTTTTCACACATTTTTGTGTGGCAAAGTTGTGGTTTCACCGGGCTGACACAAATTTCCTACCACCCAGCGTTCCCCCGGGTCTCCCGATAAAAACGGTGCCTCACTCGTGTGGGAGGCCCAAGTACCCGCGAAAGGCAAGACCCCAAAACGTATTGAGGCGACATGAAAATTGCCTACCTCAAAACGACCTGGTTTTTCAAGGGGGGTCACCTGGGTTTTTGGCCCGGTGCTCGGCGGCCACCTAGGGGAACCTACCAAACCCACACATTTCTGAAAACTAGACACCCAGGGGATTCCAGGGAGGTATGGATTGCGTGGATCCCCCAACGTTTACTTACCCAGAATGCCCTGCAAACCTCAAATTTAGCTGAAAAAATCACCTTTTTCACATATTTTTGTGTGGGAAAGTTGTGGCATCACCGGGCTGACACAAATTTCCTACCACCCAGCGTTACCCCGGGTCTCCCGATAAAAACGGTGCCTCACTCGTGTGGGAGGCCCAAGTACCCGCGACAGGCAAGGCCCCAAAACGTATTGAGGCGACATGAAAATTGCCTACCTCAAAACGACCTGGTTTTGCAAGGGGGGTCACCTGAGTTTTTGGCCCGGTGCTCGGCGGCCACCTAGGGGAACCTACTAAACCCACACATTTCTGAAAACTAGACACCCGGGGAATTCCAGGGAGGTATGGCTTGCGTGGATCCCCCAACATTTCCTTACCCAGAATGCCCTGCAAACCTCAAATTTAGCTGAAAACATCACCTTTTTCACCCATTTTTGTGTGGGAAAGTTGAGGCATCACCGGGCTGACACAAATTTCCTACCACCCAGCGTTCCCCCGGGTCTCCCGATAAAAACGATGCCTCACTCATGTGGGAGACCCAAGTACCCGTGACAGGCAAGGACCCAAAACGTATTGAGGCGACATGAAAATTGCCTACCTCAAAACGACCTGGTTTTGCAAGGGGGGTCACCTGGGTTTTTGGCCCGGTGCTCAGCGGCCAACTAGGGGAACCTACCAAACCCACACATTTCTGTAAACTAGACACCCAGGGGATTCCAGGGAGGTATGGCTTGCGTGGATCCCCCAACGTTTCCTTACCCAGAATGCCCTGCAAACCTCAAATTTAGCTGAAAAAATCACCTTTTTCACACATTTTTGTGTGGGAAAGTTGAGGCATCACCGGGCTGACACAAATTTCCTACCACCCAGCGCTCCCCCGGGTCTCCCGATAAAAACGGTGCCTCACTCGTGTGGGAGGTCCAAGTACCCGCGACATGCAAGGGCCCAAAACGTATTGAGGTGACCTGAAAATTGCCTACCTCAAAACGACCTGGTTTTGCAAGGGGGGTCACCTGGGTTTTTGGCCCGGTGCTCAGCGGCCACCTAGGGGAACCTACCAAACCCACACATTTCTGAAAACTAGACACCCGAGGGATTCCAGGGAGGTATGGCTTGCGTGGATCCCCCAACGTTTCCTTACCCAGAATGCCCTGCAAACCTCAAATTTAGCTGAAAAAATCACCTTTTTCACACATTTTTGTGTGGGAAAGTTGAGGCATCACCGGGCTGACACAAATTTCCTACCACCCAGCGTTCCCCCGGGTCTCCCGATAAAAACGGTGCCTCACTCGTGTGGGAGGCCCAAGTACCCGCGACAGGCAAGGCCCCAAAACTTTATTGAGGCGACATGAAAATTGCCTACCTCAAAACGACCTGGTTTTGCAAGGGGGGTCACCTGGGTTTTTGGCCCGGTGCTCAGCGGCCACCTAGGGGAACCTACCAAACCCACACATTTCTGAAAACTAGACACCCGGGGGATTCCAGGGAGGTATGGCTTGCATGGATCCCCCAACGTTTCCTTACCCAGAATGCCCTGCAAACTTCAAATTTAGCTGAAAAAATCACCTTTTTCCCACATTTTTGTGTGGGAAAGTTGAGGCATCACCGGGCTGACACAAATTTCCTACCACCCAGCGTTCCCCCGGGTCTCCTGATAAAAACGGTGCCTCACTCCTGTGGGAGGCCCAAGTACCGGCGACAGGCAAGGGCCCAAAACCTAGTGAGGAGCACTACGTTTAGGACCCTTGCCTGTTGAGGCGCACTACGGTTTGGACCCTTACCTGTCACGGGTACTTGGGCCTCCCACACGAGTGAGGCACCGTTTTTATCGGGAGACCCGGGGGAACGCTGGGTGGTAGGAAATTTGTGTCGGCCCGGTGATGCCTCAACTTTCCCACACAAAAACGTGTGAAAAAGGTGATGTTTTCAGCTAAATTTGAGGTTTGCAGGGCATTCTGGGTAAGGAAACGTTGGGGGATCCACGCAAGCCATACCTCCCTGGAATCTCCCGGGTGTCTAGTTTTCAGAAATGTGTGGGTTTGGTAGGTTCCCCTAGGTGGCCGCTGAGCACCGGGCCAAAAACCCAGGTGACCCCCCTTTCAAAACCAGGTCGTTTTGAGGTAGGCAATTTTCATGTCGCCTCAATACGTTTTGGGCCCTTGCCTGTCGCGGGTACTTGGGCCTCCCACACGAGTGAGGCACCGTTTTTATCGGGAGACCGGGGGGAACGCTGGGTGGTAGGAAATTTGTGTCAGCCCGGTGATGCCTCAACTTTCCCACACAAAAATGTGTGAAAAAGTTGATGTTTTTAGCTAAATTTGAGGTTTGCAGGGCATTATGGGTAAGGAAACGTTGGGGGATCCACGCAAGCCATACCTCCCTGGAATCTCCCGGGTGTCTAGTTTTCAGAAATGTGTGGGTTTGGTAGGTTCCCCTAGGTGGCCGCTGAGCACCGGGCCAAAAACCCAGGTGACCCCCCTTTCAAAACCAGGTCGTTTTGAGGTAGGCAATTTTCATGTCGCCTCAATACGTTTTGGGCCCTTGCCTGTCGCGGGTACTTGGGCCTCCCACACGAGTGAGGCACCGTTTTTATCGGGAGACCGGGGGGAACGCTGGGTGGTAGGAAATTTGTGTCAGCCCGGTGATGCCTCAACTTTCCCACACAAAAATGTGTGAAAAAGTTGATGTTTTTAGCTAAATTTGAGGTTTGCAGGGCATTATGGGTAAGGAAACGTTGGGGGATCCACGCAAGCCATACCTCCCTGGCATCCCCCGGGTGTCTACTTTTCAGAAATGTGTGGGTTTGGTAGTTTCCCCTAGGTGGCCGCTGAGCACCGGGCCAAAAACCCAGGTGACCCCCCTTGCAAAAAAGCAGGTCGTTTTGAGGTAGGCAATTTTCATGTCGCCTCAATACGTTTTGGGCCCTTGCCTGTCGCGGGTACATGGCCTCCCACACGAGTGAGGCACAGTTTTTATCGGGAGATCCGGGGGAACGCTGGGTGGTAGGAAATTTGTTTCAGCCCGGTGATGCCACAACTTTCCCACACAAAAATGTGTGAAAAAGGTGTTTTTTTCAGGTAAATTTGAGATTTGCAGGGCATTCTGGGTAAGGAAACGTTGGAGGATCCATGCAAGCCATACCTCCCTGGAATCCCCCGGGTGTCTAGTTTTCAGAAATGTGTGGGTTTGGTAGGTTCCCCTAGGTGGCCGCCGAGCACCGGGCCAAAAATCCAGGTGACCCCCCTTGTAAAACCAGGTCGTTTTGAGGTAGGCAATTTTCATGTCGCCTCAATACGTTTTGGGGCCTTGCCTGTCGCGGGTACTTGGGCCTCCCACACGAGTGAGGCACCGTTTTTATCGGGAGACCCGGGGGAACGCTGGGTGGTAGGAAATTTGTGTCAGCCCGGTGATGCCACAACTTTTCCACACAAAAATGTGTGACAAAGGTGATTTTTTCTGCTAAATTTGAGGTTTGCAGGGCATTCTGGGTAAGGAAACGTTGGGGGATCCATGCAAGCCATACCTCCCTGGAATCTCCCGGATGTCTAGTTTTCAGAAATGTATGGGTTTGGTAGGTTCCCCTAGGTGGCCGCTGAGCACCGTGCCAAAAACCCAGGTGACCCCCCTTGCAAAACCAGGTTGTTTTGAGGTAGGCAATTTTCATGTCGCCTCAATACGTTTTGGGCCCTTGCCTGTCGCGGGTACTTGGGCCTCCCACACGAGAGAGGCACCGTTTTTATCGGGAGACCCGGGGGAATGCTGGGTGGTAGGAAATTTGTGTCAGCCCGGTGATGCCACAACTTTCCCACACAAAAATGTGTGAAAAAGGTGATTTTTTCAGCTAAATTTGAAGTTTGCAGGGCATTCTGGGTAAGGAAACGTTGGGGGATCCACGCAAGCCATACCTCCCTGGATTCCACCCGGTGTCTAGTTTTCAGAAATGTGTGGGTTTGGTAGGTTCCCCTAGGTGGCCGCCGAGCACCGGGTCAAAAACCCAGGTGACCCCCTTGCAAAACCAGGTCGTTTTGAGGTAGGCAATTTTCATGTCGCCTCAATACGTTTTGGGCCCTTGCCTGTCGCGGGTACTTGGGCCTCCCACACGAGTGAGGCACCGTTTTTATCGGGAGACCCGGGGGAACACTGGGTTGTAGGAAATTTGTGTCAGCCCGGTGATGCCACAACTTTCCCACACAAAAATATGTGAAAAAGGTGATTTTTTTCAGCTAAATTTGAGGTTTGCAGGGCATTCTGGGTAAGGAAACGTTGGGGGATCCATGCAAGCCATACCTCCCTGGAATACCCCGGGTGTCTAGGTTTCAGAAATGTGTGGGTTTGGTAGGTTCCCCTAGGTGGCCGCTGAGCACCAGGCCAAAAACCCAGGTGACCCCCCTTGCAAAGCCAGGTCGTTTTGAGGTAGGCAATTTTCATATCGTCTCAATACGTTTTGGGCCCTTGCCTGTCGCGGATACTTGGGCCTCCCACACGAGTGAGGCACAGTTTTTATCGGGAGATCCGGGGGAACGCTGGGTGGTAGGAAATTTGTGTCAGCCCGGTGATGCCACAACTTTCCCACACAAAAATGTGTGAAAAAGGTGATTTTTTCAGCTAAAGTTGAGGTTTGCAGGGCATTCTGGGCAAGGAAACGTTGGAGGATCCACGCAAGCCATACCTCCCTGGAATCCCCCGGGTGTCTAGTTTTCAGAAATGTGTGGGTTTGGTAGGTTCCCCTAGGTGGCCACCGAGCACCGGGCCAAAAACCCAGGTGACCCCCCTTGCAAAACCAGGTCGTTTTGAGGTAGGCAATTTTCATGTCGCCTCAATACGTTTTGGGGCCTTGCCTGTCGCGGGTACTTGGGCCTCCCACACGAGTGAGGCACCGTTTTTATCGGGAGACACGGGGGACTGCTGGGTGGTAGGAAATTTGTGTCAGCCCGGTGATGCCTCAACTTTTCCACACAAAAATGTGTTGAAAATGTGATTTTTTCAGCTAAATTTGAGGTTTGCAGGGCATTCTGGGTAAGGAAACGTTGGGGGATCCACGCAAGCCATGCCTCCCTGGAATCCCCCGGGTGTCTAGTTTTCAGAAATGTGTGGGTTTGGTAGGTTCCCCTAGGTGGCCGCTGAGCACCGTGCCAAAAACCCAGGTGACCCCCCTTGCAAAACCAGGTTGTTTTGAGGTAGGCAATTTTCATGTCGCCTCAATACGTTTTGGGCCCTTGCCTGTCGCGGGTACTTGGGCCTCCCACACGAGTGAGGCACCGTTTTTATCGGGAGACCCGGGGGAACGCTGGGTGGTAGGAAATTTGTGTCAGCCCGGTGATGCCACAACTTTCCCACACAAAAATGTGTGAAAAAGGTGATTTTTTCAGCTAAATTTGAGGTTTGCATGGCATTCTGGGTAAGGAAACGTTGGGGGATCCACGCAAGCCATACCTCCCTGGAATCCCCCGGGTGTCTAGTTTTCAGAAATGTGTGGGTTTGGTAGGTTCCCCTAGGTGGCCGCCGAGCACGGGGCCAAAAACCCAGGTGAGCCCCCTTGCAAAACCAGGTCGTTTTGAGGTAGGCAATTTTCATGTCGCCTCAATACGTTTTGGGGCCTTGCCTGTCGCGGGTACTTGGGCCTCCCACATGAGTGAGGCACCATTTTTATCGGGAGACCCGGGGAAACGCTGGGTGGTAGGAAATTTGTGGATCCACACAGATTCCGGAACTTTCCACCACAGAAATGTGGGGAAAATGTGTTTTTTTTTGTCAATTTTTTAGGTTTGCAAGGGATTCTGGGTAACAGACCATGGTGGGAGGCAGTCAAGTCACCCCATCCTGGTTTCCCTGTGTGTCTAGTTTTCAAAAATGTATAGGTTTGCTAGGTTTCCCAAGGTGCCCGCAGAGCTGGGGGTCAAAAACTACAGCTAGACATTTTGCCAAAAAAGGGTCATTTTTCACTGCGAAATTGAGGTGTGACCACGTTGCGTTTTGTGCCGTTTCCTGTCGCGGGCACTAGGCCGACCCACACAAGTGAGGTACCGTTTTTCTCGTAAGACTTTGGGGAACGCGGGGTGGAAATTTGTGGAACCACGCAGAGTCCGGAACTTTCCACCACAGAAATGTGGGGAAAATGTGTTTTTTGTGTCAATTTTTTAGGTTTGCAAGGGATTCTGGGTAACAGACCCCGATTGGAGGCAGTCAAGTCACCCCATCCTGGATTTCCCTGGGTGTCTAGTTTAAAAAAATGTATAGGTTTGCTAGGTTTCCCAAGGTGCCCGCAGAGCTAGGGTTCAAAAACTAGAGCTAGGCACTTTGCCAAAAAAGGGTAAATTTTCACTGCGATATTGAGTTGTGACCACGTTGCGTTTTGCGCCGTTTCCTGTCACGGGCACTATGCCTACCCACACAAGTGAGGTACCATTTTTATCGGGAGACTTAGGGTAATTCAGTTTTGTAAAGGAACTGTTATTATCTATTGACTTTCGATGCACTTTTGCCTTCCTAATGAAAGATATTGTGTAAAAAAGAAGTCATTCTAAAAAATGAATGATAATTCTCATGCTAGTATGAGTATTCCCAATTTGAGAAATGTGCAAATATCTACTGTTTCTAAACTCTATATTTTGTTCCCATTTCAGAAATACATAGGTGTCTTTTATACCGATTTTTCCATGTACACATTTTTACAGAATAATTGCTATATACTCGGTACATAATAAAAAACCATTGCAAGTTGCTGCTCAGTTTTTGGCTCTGGGTTCATCGGGTTCTTGGTGAACCTACAAGTCCTATATAACCCCACAACCAGTAATGTCCAGCGGATGTAATGGTATATTGCTTTCAAAGAGCTGTCGTAATTAGAAGAAGTTACAGGTGAAAACGTTGACACAAAAGGCTTTTTTTTTCAACTAATTTTCAATTTATCCTATATTTAACTTTTAGTTTCTATAAAAAAACCTTGATGGATCTACACAAATGACCCCTTGCTGAATTCAGAATTTTGTCTTCCTCTCGAAAACGTATAGCTTTCCAGGATCCATTATTGCTTTTGTACCCATTTCTGTCATTAACTGGAAGGAGGTCAAAAGCACAAAAAATAGAAAAATTAGGCTATGTCCCAGAAAAATGCCAAAACTGTGTAAAAAATGTTGGGTTTCTGACAAAAGTCTGGTATCCCCGAAAAGCTGGGAAAATGGTGATTTCAACCCCACAAACCCTTTTTTGATAACATTTGCAGGGAAAAACCCAGATGCTTTCATTTGCAGCCCGTTTTTCAAATTTTTCCGAAAAAACCCAAAATGTTGCTGTATTTTGGCTCATTTCTGTGACCCCTCTAGGAGAATCCACAAACCCTGAGTACCTTTAGAATCCCCATGATGTTGGAAGAAAAGGATGCAAATTTGGCATGGATACCTTATGTGGTCAAAAAGTTACAGGGGCCTCAGCGCGCACTACCCCAAATAGCCAAAAAAGGGCGTGGCACAGGAGGGTAAAAGGCCTGGCAGCGAAGGGGTTAATGGCGTGCTGCACCAGGAGCTGAACTAGTACACATGTTTTGGAGCTGCCCCCGAATAGGAGTGTACTGGAACACGATAACCAGGATATTACACACATTACAGGTCGAAAACTACCTTTTGAATGGTCCGTATACCTTCTGCAACAATTCAGGAGGATGCCTGCCACCAAAGTAGTGTCTAGGTTCCTAGACTTGGGGATAATAATAGCTAAAAGGCTTCTAACTAGACGGTGGAAAGCGGCGGACCCACCGCATGTACGGGCATGGCGTCACTCATTGTAGCATGGGCCAAGGCAGAAAGCATCTCCATAAAGCGTGAAGAAACGTTAGAACTGCGTCGAGAACCCATAGCAGCATGTTGGGACAACCACTTAAATGAGCTGCAACAGATAGAGGGAGGTGACCCTGAGGATTCGCCTGGTCGAGACGTGAGCGAATAGATGTAGCAAACCATACATAGCGCTAACGGAGGTACCATGATATTCCATGGGTGCATGCAGACCACTTAAGAATGTGAATAAGCGTGGACACTACGCAAAGGGGACGTTGAGGAACACATCAACAAGGAAACATCACGCAAACATGCGCGAAGATGGAGAGATAAGTTACTACGGGCAGGTCATTGTTTTTGTTGTTCTTGTTCATCCTTGATTCATCCTTTCAATGTGTCAGAACTGGATGGACTCATACAGAGCACTGCATTTGTTTAATTTATAACTCACTATACGTTATCGTAGCTCTACATTATGCTTAGAGATAATTGGAAGTCTGGAAATGTATATGTTTCTCTTCTTTTGCAGGAGTAACTGTCAAGACTCGCTAGACATGCATGTTGCGAAATGTGTAGATAATATCTGCTGTTATACTAAAGCGATGAGCAGCATATATGCATGTACTGCTCCAGATGTCTTAACTGTATGAAAAGGTGTTACTAATAATTGTTTCCTTACACACTGCTGCATAAAAATCACTAAAACAGATTTGAACCCAAAAAAATAAACAGACATTAATTTATATTCTTGTGTATTTTTATTTTAAATTGCTTTTCAATTCAATGAATATACAAATAACTTTTACTAAACAAATGGATGTCTAGGGGTTTCTTGGATGGTCGTTTGTTATTATAAGGAAGAATAACATGTAAATATTGGGTTAATACTTTATTAAAGAATACTACATTTAAAATAAAATGTTGATTTAGTATTAAAACGAATATATAAATAAAAACAACTTTAGTTACAAAAATAAATCAGGGTTCAACATTTTGTTTTAAAATTAACTATTACTCTTTTGGATTTAGAAAAACATATTTAAAAAGGAATCACAAAAATGGTTTCCTAAAAATATAAAATTATTTCATTAAAAAGTAATTAAATTTTTATGTAAAATTTGTTTTTATTAACCTCTTCGGTGCTGGCACTCCCCCCAAGGGCAGCTCATATCACCCCGTGAAACTGGGATGGCAGTGGAAGAGTTTACGCTGCCACTCCTGCCCCCCCCACTCGGCAATCCCATGACGTCAGCACGCACACTGACATCATCAGGAGCCTCCGGATGTGCTGGAAGCCATTTACTTCCAGTGCGTCAGAGAAGGAGGTAGGTTTTACGTGCTGGGTGGGGAGTGTTTGTTAGTGCACAGAGGCATCGGGGGAGAGGAAAGAGTTTTTCCTCTCCCCTGATGTCTCTTTGCGGGGCCTTCCTGCTGCACGATCGCACGTGGGGCCATGATCGTGCAGCCGGAATGCCCCCACTAGGCACCAGGAATTTGTTTTAGTAAACGGAAGTGACCTCTTTGGCAATGGTCTCTACCAAAGAGGGCTTTGGGGCACAGATCAGGCGGATTTTGAGGCGTATCTGTGCATGTGGGGGCAGAAAACACCACTAGTACCAAGGATGTTATTGGTGTGTGCATGGGGGGCTCCCTTGTGTAAGGATCGCCCCCCACATTTTTAGACTTGTGGCCATTTTCTACCCCCCCCCCCCCCGGGATGTGGATTGGCCCTATTGGAAGGCCCATCTGCCCCAGGGAGGGGGAGGGAGGGGGGCGGGGTTAGAAATCCTACTAGCTCCAGAGATTTTTGTTTAGTAAATAGAAGCCATCCCTTAGGCAAGGGTCACTTTCAAAGGGGGGCATTATGCATTGGTTGCTTCTGCCCCCCCCCCCCACAGAGCAGGCTGATTTTGAGGCCCATCTGCCCCCAGGGGGGCAGTAAACGCCTCTAGCACCAGGGATTTATAATGTTTGTGTATGGGAGCGATCCCTTGGGCAAGGATCTCCCCCCAATGTTTTTTTGCTACTTGGGCCCATTTTCTGCCACCCCCAGGGGGCGTATTGGCCCTATTTGAAGGCCCATCTGTCCCCTGGGGGTAGAAAACCCACTAGCTCCAGAGATTTTGTTTTAGTAAAAGGAAGCGACCCCTTGGGCAACGGTCGCTTCCAAAGGGGGGCATTTTGGGTTGCCCATTTTCTGCCCTAAGGCCCCCCCCCCCACCGGTAAAGATCTGGATGATTTTGAGGCCCATATGCCCTCAGGGGATCGGAAAACACAAGTAGCACCAGGGAATTTTATTCTTTGTGCATGGAGACAATCCACTGGCCAAGGATCGCCACAAAATTCTTTCCTAATATTTGTGGCCATTTTCTGCCCCTACCCGGGATATGAATATATTCATGTTTTGGGTGGCCCCTTGGGTAATGGTCACCCCAATTGGAGCTAATCATGTTTTTAAATTCCTTTTGGCCATTTTCTGCCGCCTCTGGGGCAGATCGGCCCTATTTTGAGGGCACAAATAAATGTAATTGAGTATAATTTCCCTACATGAATGTGTTTTTGTAAATGGTGTAATAATAGCAGTATGTTTCGCTTCTGTTTCATTGAGTGTGAAAATCTTTTTGCATTTGTGCTCGATGTGTATTTTGTTGTCTTGATAGTAATTTGTTTTATTTTTTCATTCTAGAGGGATATTGTTGGTTTTTCTGTGTCTCTGCAGAGTAGCTGCTGGTAAGTCTAGCTGTCTCTGGCAAGTGAGGCGTATAGTTTTTGAGTATATAGATCTTTGTAATAAAGCCACACTTGTTTATTAGTTATTTTGTACAGTGTTGGTTGTTGTTGACTTGTTTGTGAAGTCTCCTTCTTTAGTAAGGATTATGGCTAGCCACAGGATGACTGTTTATCAAGTTGTTGGTATGCTTTTCGAGTCTTCCTCTGACCATGATTATGAGACTGACTCTGCATCTGAGGAAGAGGAGGGAGTGGATGATTCTAGCAGTGAATTTTCTGTCCGAGAGGAATCCTCGGATGATGAAGCCACTCGTAGTATAGATGAACTGCCTGTTCTAGAGAAGGACATTGATTTGCTGATAGTGCAGCAAGAGGCATCTGGACTGCAGCCTAGGGCTGCAAAGCTTCCCACTGGAAGAGCTGACCTGTGGGTTGCCCCAGACATGGTGCAGCCGGCGTTGCCTGACTTTACTCGTGTCCCAGGGTGTAGAGTAGACACTGAAAAATGTTTGCCTATACATTTTTTTCAGTTGTTTATGGACGATGTAGTTTTGGTGGAGATTGTTAAGCAGACTAATTTGTATGCTGAACAGTATTTGAGGGACAACAGTGGCAGACTTGGGCCCTACTCTAGAGCTTACCCGGTGGACTCCCACACATCTGGATGAGATGAAGAAGTTCTTGGGTTTAACTTTTTTGATAGGCTTGATAAGGAAGCCATCAATGTCTTCATATTGGTCTACTAGTCGCTTGATGGCAACTGCTATATTTCTGGCAATCATGATTCGTGATCGGTATTTGCTTCTGCTTCTGATGCTGCATTTTGACGATAATGGTTTAGCGTTACAATGAGATCACCCTGATTGTGACAGCCTTTTTAAGATTCGACTGTCCTTGATCACATTGTTGATTGATTTTCTGAGATCTATTCTCCAGGGAAAGAACATGTATGGATGAATCTTTGGTCTTGTTCAAGGGCCATTTGGCTTTTAGGCAGTACATTCCTATCAAGAGGGTACACTATGGAATTAAGAAGCAGATGCTGTGTGACAGTAGGACTGGATATGTCTCTAATTTCAGGGTGTACACAGGTAGGGATTCCAGGATTGACTCCCCAGATTGGCCGTCCACTTTAAGGGCGAGTGAGAAATTTGTGTTGTAACTCCGCAGAGGACTTTTTAACAAAGGTCACCATTTATATGTAGATAACTTCTACACTGGTGTGCAGTTGTTCAGGAAATTGTTCAAGGTGGACACTGTTGCTTGTGACACAATCCGCTCTAACCATAAAGGTTTCCCAAAATAACTTGTTTGTCAAAAGATTGAGCGGGGAGAGTGCAGTGCGTTGTGTAGTGAGGAACGTCTGGCTGTTAAGTTTGCAGACAGGAGAGATGTCTACATGCTGACTACCGTCTAATATGAAAGTAATTCACCTTCAGGTTGTTGAAGTGTGCAAACCTCTGTGAATTTTAGACTATATTAGGAACATAGGTGGTGTTGATAGAGTAGATCAGAGGTTGGAACCTTACACACTCTTCATAGGGCTTACATTTGGTATAAGAAGTTGGCTATCCATCTTTTTTATTTAGCAACTTTCAATGATTTTGTTGTGTTCAGAATTGTTCTCCATAGTCAAAGATGACTTTTGTTAAGGTTCAGGAGTCTGTGATAGGCAGCCTTGTTGTAGTGGAACACGCAAGTTTTCCTAGAGTTGGAGTGGTGGAGAATGTGGCTAGATTGAAAGATCTCCACTTTGCTGATCACGTTCCTCCCACACCCACAAAAGACTTTCCCAGTAGAGGATGCAGAGTCTGTTGGCGAAGAGGTATGTGGAAGGAGACTCGTATGTACTGCCCCAAGTGTCCTTCTATTTTTTTCAGAAAAATTGTTTTTATAAGCATTTGATTGTAAAATACAGTACACATATAGCAGCTATCACAGGAATTAAACATCATGCCAGTGGCACGTCATGGTGACAGTTTTAGCCACATCCCAGTGTACATCCTATCTGTCAGTTCAGTAGGCTACATCGCTGATGTGGGGAGGTACATGAGTATAAAGCATGTGTCCATGAGAGATGGTCTGTGGTCTGTACTGACGATCGGGCGTGAGCTCTCAATGCTAGCCCTGTGTGTGACTTGCTGCTATCCTTGCAAATAATGATCAGAACTCTTGCCCCAAATGTCCTTCTAACCCTGTGCTGTGTTTGCCTGCTTGTTTTAGAATGTACCACACGCAAAATCATTTTTGGGAGCATCCATGAGTGTTAAAGTGAACTACCTGGTCTGTACTGTTTTATATTTGTTGGCATTAGGGCAATGTATTTAGTTTCAGCTTTTGTGTTTGAGATTTTGCATCTACTTACTATTTGTGTTTTATTTTTTGTTGAAAAAACAAAAAGTGATGGCAGAGTGTGTGGACTGGTGCTTGGCTGGTGGTGTGTGTGGACTGGCACTTGGCTGGCGGTGTGCGTGGACTGGCACTTGGCTGGTGGTGTGTGTGGACATGCATTTGGATGATGGTGTGTGTGGACTGGTGCTTGGCTGGTGGTGTACAGGGACTGGTGCTTGGCTGATGGTGAGTATGGACTGGTGCTTGACTGGGGGGGTGTGAGTAGTGACTTGCTGCTGGTCACTACACACACTGGTAGCCAAATGCCAGTCCACACAATCCGTCAGCTTGTGTGGTTGCTGTGTCAGGCAGTGGGCATATGAAAGTGATGGGCCCTTGAAGGGCGCTGTGAGTTGATGTGAGTGTTGTAATGTGCTGGGCCCGTGGCTGGCAGTGTGAATGGTTTTGTATGTGTGTCACGTATGAAAGGTGTATGAATGGCCTGTAAAGAGGTTGTTGCCTTGTCTTGGCTTCACTGCTTAGGAGCTGTGAGTAACTGATTCAGTTTTTTTCCTTTCAATTACTAACAGTGCATTTAATTTTTGTAAAATCTCTTGTTAATAATGTTTTATATATTGAACCATCACTCACCCTCGTGCCAAACCAGTATGTGTGTGTGCTTGAGGAATAGATGGTTGTGCAGTAATATTTGTCTTTTCTGTCTTTCTCTGCCAAGGTGTATATTCCCTCTAGGAAAAATCTACCAACTCTAGATATTTTTGTAAAATAAAAACCCAGGGGAGTACATGGTGGTGTCTCTCTCATGGATCCCAACAAGTTATCTTACCCACAATGTGCTGCAAACCGCAAAATGTGACTAAAGTCAAATTTTCCTTACATTACTGTGCCATACTTTTACAGATTCAGAAAGAAACCACAAATTTCCTATCACAAAACGACCTGGTTTTTGTTCCCAGGCTTGGCGGCCATCTAGGGAAACCTACCTAACCCATACATTTCTGACAATAGACACCCAGGGGAGGTTTAAAAAAATGACAGGTTTGCTAGGTTTCCCCTGGTGCCGTCTGAGCTAGGGCCCAAAATCCTCAGCTAGGCACAATGCAAGAAAAGGGTCAAGGCTTGGCGCCAACTAAGATGGCTGCCTAACAAACGAGCTCTGCCGGAGCCGAGGTCCAAATCCCCTGATTAATCCGTCTGTAATCTGACAGGAGGAGACTCAAAGTATTCCACATATCAGTTATATCATCTGGAACCGGATCCCTACGAAATCTGACTTGGAACGAGGACCCTGAGGCCGCTCTGCGCCCCGGAAGACGCCGCACCGGCAACTGTTATAAACGAACGCGGCTGGGAAGGACGTAATCGGCCGCTGGCGTGCGCGCTGCGCACTTCAATTCGCAGACCCGCAAGAAGAACTGAGCTGCCATGTTGGACCCCCAGCCCCCCTGGGATGCATCTGTGGGGCTCTGCGGGCATCATCTGACATCGTCGCAGGAGGCCCGCTCGGACATCGGCATCGCCTGTTGGGGGAGGGACTGCTGGCCCCGGACCCTCCGAGAAGACGCTCCTGCTGCGGTGGGCGCCGGGCGGTGGCAGCCGCTAGTGGCGACGCTGTGTAGCTGCTCATGCATTATCCGGAGTTTTCAGGTGAGCGGAGGCTCTCTTGTGCGGCCCCCACCCCGGCGCGCCCTTGTATCCGGAGGCGGGATGGAGAGCAGAGAGGCGCCTTAGCGCTCCAAGAGATGCTGCAGCGGCAGCCTGTATAACCGAACACGGCCTGAGAGGGACGTGACCGGCCGCTGGCGTGCACGCAGCACACTTCAATCCGCGCACCCGAAGGAGGACCTGAGCTGTACTATTGGACCCCCCCCCCCCCTGAAATAAATCTGTGGGGCTGTGCGGGCGTCCGCCATCAACCCGGGAGGCCTGATCAGAAATCGACACCGCCTGTGGGGGGTTGGGGCTGCCGGTCCTGGGCCTTCCGACAAGAAGCTCCTACTGCTGTGGACGCGGGGCGGGGGCGGCCACTGGTGGTGGCGCGGTGTTTCTACTACTACGTTGTCCGGACTATCCAGGTGAGCGGAGGCCCACTGTACCGCCCCAGGCCTGGTGCACCCTCATACCCTGGGGAAGGATAGAGCGCGGCGAGGCAGACTAGCTGGGGTGTGCGGTGCTCGCGGAGCAAGTGGACGGAAGGCTACATTCCCCTCCCGAGGCAGGGGCAGCAGACTCAGTAATAAGGACTGTGGAATTGCTTGGGGCGCCGTGCGTGATTATACGGGCCGCACCTGAGGCAGAAGTGAATAGAAGGGATCACTCCCTTTTCTGGAATGGGGAGCAACGGGCTTACGAACTTAACACCTGCCACGGCGAGTCTTTATCGGTGCCCGCAGATGTGACGAGCGCCGTGAGGGTTGGCTTGTTTCCAGAGACCCTTGACCATTTTGCCTGCTTACCAGACGAAACCACTACCCAGCAAATAAGTAAGGACACCCCTGGAGATCGCGGGGAGAGCTACTCTTTCTGCCACACATCCTGGTGCAGGCCACGGACGGCGGTCGCAGAAGGCTACTGTCCAGGTGGCCTACAGCTTTTCAAGAGGGGGACAGAACCTGTGTGGCCCCCAGGGCTATTATCGCAAAAATCCTCAACTATAGGGACCGCTAGGCAATATTGCAGGCAGCTCGAGTCCAGGGAGATCTACAATACGAAAATTCGACTATTCGATTCTTCCCGGATTTTACGCTTAAAGTCCAGCAGGAACGGCGCTCCTTCGAGGGGGTGAAGGCAGTTCTCCGACAAAGAGGAATCAAGTATATGATGTTCTTCCCAGCGAAGCTCAAAGTAATAGCGGACGGAAAATCACTCTTCTTCGCCACCCCGAGGGAGGTGCAGGACTTGCTGAACGGGAAGGCAGTACAGAAAAAGGCAGCGGAAACGGGGGCAGCTGGAGAGAGACTCACACCTGCTCGTCGGAATCGACAGGTGAACGATCAGACATAGAAAGGCGCAGCCTGCGTTCCTGGAGATCAAGATCAAGTAGCCCGGGATTGCCAGTAACCCAGAGAGACAGACTGAATCTGGTTTCCTGAGCTGGAGTTGATGGGACTATATCGACAAACCGTAATGTATAATTTGTCTTGTTGATAAAGTGTAGGGGGGTGGCCCGTAAGGCATGGACTAGTAGAAAGGTGGCACCTCCAAATCTTGAACAACTCCTGGCGACGTTGGGGGTGTACCGGACTCATAAACTGACTTTGCATCGCTAATGGTAATGCAGGATCCCTGCAGTAAGGGGGTAGAAACAGTGTTGTTTGCGATGGGACCGTTACTATCTTGGGATCTCAAACCTGGCAAAATTTCGTAAAGTAAAAGGGGGGGCCTCTAGCGGCCGTAGTTGCTACTAGCTCACTTCCCCACGTCACTGTTGACTAGTTCCTAGGGCGATAGGCACTCTGCTAGTTGAGGATGTGGGTAGTTTCAAACCTACGTGGCAGGGTAGCAGGGAGGGGAGGTGGGAGTAGGGGAGGATTAAGGGATGAATGTGTTGTACACTTTTTTTGTTGGTTTTGGAAGGGAGGGAACAGGGGGGTACACATTGGTCATGCAAGTTACAATATATTGCGAGTCGGTGGTACTACATGTGTCGCAGGTTATGCAGAACTGTATATTGTCACAATAAATACGCACTGGGATAAAAGTCTGAAACTATTGAGTTGGAACTTCAATGGGTCTCGAGGGGTAGGTATCTTACTCAGACGTACCCTCCCACTAAGTATCCAACACACCTGGAGGGACCCACTGGGGCACTTTGCGGCGATCTCGGGACAATGGGAGGGACACACACTTACACTGTTAACAGTTTACATCCCACCAGGTCTCCAAACGCAATCTTACAAGGATCTTGGGACGCTCCTGCTCTCCTTACCGGAGGGGCAACTTATAATGGGGGGGGATTTTAATTCGGTTGTGTCAGGCCTGATAGACAGCCACCCGCCACGAGACATAAGTGCTGGGCAAAACTGGCTCTCTAACTTTATCGAGGCATTTGGTCTCACAGACATCAGGAGACGGCGTCACTCGACCCTCCAGCAGTACACATTCTTTTCGGGATCACACCATACCCTCTCCAGGATAGATTACATCCTCATGCCTCTCCACTTCAACGTGATCACGCAGGAAATCAAACACTTGGCACGGGGCATCTCAGATCACTCCCCTCTGTGGGTCACCCTCACCGTTGGGGAGAAAAGGGTGTGCTGTATTGCACCTATAAATCCTTGGTATCTCCACAACCAGGAAGCCAAAGCTACTATCACTCGGGCCATTGACCAGTACTTCTTAGAAAACGAAGGTACAGTGAACTCCCCCACCACTCTGTGGGAAGCGTTTAAAACGGTAATCAGGGGGCATGCCCTCTCGACTATAGCGGGGATACGCAAAGAAAAAGAAATACAAATGGTCGCTATTGAACGTGACCTCCTTCGACTTGAAGAGATAGCGAAAGATGGCAAAGACCAAGCTGCCCTTCATCAACTGCAAATTAAAGCGGCCGAATAGAAAGCAATAGCAACTGACGCTGCAAAAGCTCTTGCAAGAGACAGGGACGGACGCTTATACGACCAGGGAGACAAAGCGGGCAAAATGATAGCCTGGCTGGACAAACAAGAGAGGGCGCAGAGACTAGTAACGGAGCTAAAAAGCAGTTCCGGCGCTGTGCTTACTGAACCCCACGACATAGTTCGCGGGTTCGCTGCACATTTCGAGCGGGTGTACCAAAGGGGCTCGGAACTCCCGGAGGATGACTCTTCCAATTTACTTGCAGACATCCGACTACCTATCCTCTCTGACCCGGACCGAGAAGCATTAGAGAGCACACTCACCAATGATGAATTGGCTACGGCAATAAGGGACCTCCGACCGGGCAAGGCATTGGGCCCCAATGGTCTACCTATTGAGCTATACAACCTACGACGTCTTCACGGAGTGTTGGGGCGCTGCTCCACTATTCAAGAAGATGCAATAGTAGTTTCTTTGGCGTTCGATACACTGGAATGGGCATACCTGATGGCGGTCCTGAAAAAGATGGGCTTTGGCCCTAATTTTATCGGATGGGTGCAGCTCCTCTATACGGTACCATTAGCCCAAGTAGTAGTATCAACAAAATCTTGGAAGTATTCACACTCGGTAGGGGGACGAGACAGGGTTGTCCACTCTTGCCACTGCTCTTCGTGCTATCCCTTGAGCCGCTCGTGGCCTGGATACGAAGGTATTCTTCTATCCGGGGACTTAAATGGGCAGAAGGGTGGGAGGACCGGATCTCCTTATACGCAGACAACATCCTTCTCTACCTTACTTCCCCCCAAAAGTCACTAAGGGTGGTTCTAGACATATTCACCAGTTTCGGAAGGAACGCTGGCTACAAAATTAACTGGAGCAAATCGTTGTTATACGTCCTACATGGGAGTCCCCCTTCCATGCCAAAGGACTGCCCCATTCAGACAGTCACAGAAGGATTTAAATACTTTGGTTTTTGTATTACCACTGATACCAAGACCCGCTATGAGCGGAACCTCCTCCCGCCCTTGCAGAGGTTCAGACGTGATACCAACACCTGGAAAACACTCCATTTGTCCCTCCTAGGACGGGCAGCACTTTTTAAAATGATGACTTTGCCACGTTTCCTCTATGCCCTCCAGAACTACCGAAGACCCAGTCCCACCTGCATTTTTTAAAGACATTGAAGCTACACAAAGGGACCTATTATGGGATGGGAATCCACGCATATCGCTCCATAAACTAACTCTTGGTTGGTACGATGGGGGTATTGCCCTACCTGACATTAGAAAGTACTACTGGGCAGCACACCTATCCGCTATAAACCAATGAACGTACCGCAGTGGTGACGATCCCGCCTATTGTATGGATAGGTGGATTCTCCCAGGTGGAAACTTTACGAGGGTGCTTTACTCTAAACCAACCAAATTTCCCCTCACAGGGCCTACCAGACACTCGGTTCAACTTTGGCATGTGGTCAACCGTAGCTTGGGATGGGCCAATAGACTCACGTTCGCAACTCCACTCTGGGACTCCAAGCGTCTGGGCACATTGGGACGGACTAAGGGGTTCGACAAGTGGGACCTCATAGGTATCTCCCGTATAGGAGACCTCTGGGGACCACATGGAGTGGTGTCCTTTACTTCCCTACAGCAGATACACGAGCTGGCGGACTCGGAATACTTTAGATACGTACAAGTCAGACACTCCCTTCAGGCCAACATCCCAGCTGGGTCATCGCTTCCAGAGTCCTCCCCTCTTGAGCATAGGCTACTTGACGGATACCTGCCAGAGAGAGGTATATCCCTCACATATAAAAAGCTTATACATCACACTCCAGATCCTTTACTGGCACTGAGGGAGAAATGGGGGAGGGACGGTCTAGAAATAGACGACGAGGAATGGCAGGAAGCACTCTCTTCCCCTAAGGAAGTCGCTATATCAGCAAAACTAAGATTGATCCAAATAAAGATTTTACACCGGGTGTACCTCTCTGGGCGACGACTAGTACTAATGGGCAGGAGTGAAGATGCAATGTGTAAGAGGCAGTGTGGCCTAGAGGGGAGCTTTCTACACATACTCTGGGATTGTCCACTAATCCAAAACTACTGGAAAAAAGTTCATGAGTGTATGAGCACGGTATGGGGGGTTGACCTTCGACTTGAGGCCTAAAGATGTCTCCTAAACATCTGGGAGCCCATGGATTTGAATGCAAAGGGCAAAACCTGGGTGACGCATGGACAGATGGTAGCCAAGCAAAATATAGCTCAACTCTGGGGAGCAGCAGCGCCACCGACACTCAATGCCTGGAGAGAGGACTTGGATTTGTGTGTGGAACGAGAGAAAACAGTGTATGTAGCCCGTGGCTGTCCCCGAAAATGGATAGCGCTCTGGACTAAATGGAATGTGTATCGTGGAAATGTGTGTGAGGCCCCATTAGTCCCCTCCCTTGACGGACCATTAACGCCCTGATACCAACAGAATGTGAACATCTCAGTAATGTACACTAATATAATGCATGATGCTGCTGCCTGTTAAAGACACTGTGCCATAGAAATTGGTAATGATCACTTGTATAACATGACCTTTTCCTTGAATGTTCAATAAAAAGAATTATAAAAAAATAAAAAGGGTCAATTTCCACTGGAAAAATATGATGTCTCCACATTGCATTTAAGGCAGTTTCCTGTCGCAGGCACTAGGCCTACCCACACAAGTGAAGTACCATTTATTTCGGGAGACTTAGGGGAACACAGAATTGAAAACAAGTGTTATTACCAATTGGCTTTCTATGCATTTCTGCCTTCCAAATGTAAGACAATGTGTAAAAAAGAAGTAACTTTGAAAAATGTCCTCTAATTCACATGCTAATATGGGTACCCACACTTTCTGAGATGTTCAAATAACTAATGCTTCTAAACTCTATATTTTGTTTCCATTTCGGAAATACCACGGAGTCCTTGATACCTATTTTTCACTCTTAGTATTTTACCAAATTAATTTTTATATACCTGGTACACAATAAAAAACCATTGCAAGGCGCAGCTCAGTCATTAGCTCGGGGTACCTCGGGTTGTTGGTGAACCTACAAGTCCTGTATATCATTACAACCAGAAGAGTCCAGCAGACATAACGATATATATTGCTTTTAAAAAGCTGCCATACGTAGAAGAAGTTACAGTTGAAAAAGTTTGCACAAATTGCAGTTTTTTGGGACTCAATTTCAATATTTTTTTATTTCAACTGTTAGTTTCTATAGGAAAACCTTGAAGTATCTACACAAATGATCCCTTGCTAAATTCCGAATTTTGTCTACTTTATCAGAAATATAAAGTTTTCTGGGATTCATTATTGCTTTCATGCCATTTTCTACCACTAACTGGAAGGAGGTTGAAAGCACAAAAAATAAGAAAAATAGGCTATGTCCCAGTAAAATGCCAAAAATGTCTGTAAAATGTTGGTTTTCTGACAACAGTATGCCTGTCCCCGAAAGCCTGAAATATGGTGATTTTAGCACCACAAACCCTTTGTTAATACTATTTGCAGGGTAAATACCAGATGCTTTCTTCTGCAGCACTTTTTCCTAATATTTCCCCCCAAAAAGAAATTTTAGCAGTATTTTGGCTAATATCTGGCTCCCCCGGAATATCCGGCATGAGACATGATCAGTTCAGACCAGCAAAGTGATTCTCCGCTAAATGTGTTTCCTGCAGTAATACCAAGTCTGGAGCGTGTCTTTTTATATATTGTGTGACTACTCCTCTCTTAAGGCTCCTAATCAGCCCTTTAACGTTCCATGATAGGATTCCTAGTTGATCTGCATTACCTAAAAGTGATGTGCTTGTGGATGTTTACAGAAATGGCGTTCCTGTGTTTCACACCACTCACGATGCATCCTCCCCATGGGCAGGGGCGTAACACAGGCCCCCGCAACCCCCGCTGTGCGGGGGGCCCCGCGCTCCAGGGGCCTCTCAGCCCAGAGCCAGCAAGCCCTGCACATCCGTGACCTTTTGGGAGGTAATTAATTAATACTGGTAGCAGGTACCGTTACGTTATGTAACAAACTTTTACGCTCGCTCAATCGCTTCATAAATTATTTAAATGGTAAAACGCAAAAAACACTGCGCAGCGTGCAGATGTCGCCGCCGCCATGTTTGCACGGTCTTAGCCCTTAGGGTGGGGTTGGTGACGTGACCAACAATTATCATGCGCATTTCTGCTCGCGCAATTGAAAATGCGCTTGACTGGTGAGGCGAGGAGGCATCAGAGACGGCCGAGGTCGGCTATGTTGTAATTCCCCAACTTTTTGAAAACTGAACCAAACGAGTGCTGTCGTGTTTGGTAAGGAGCCCTTTGTAGTCTTGCCAAGTTGTCCGAGACATTGCGTTTCATATTTTCACTGTTAGTTAAAAGTTGCTTTACTGACTCTTCTTTTACTTTATTCACTTTCATTATTGCGAAACAGCAGTGTTTCGTGCAGGCATTCCTGTATTGTTTGTTTTATGGCCGCTGAACTCGGGTATTGTGTTCTTTTCTGCTGAAGTATCTGAAAATGAGCGCTTTTAATGTTTGATGTTTCTAAAGCATGTGTTGGAGCAGGTAAAACAACATTTTGTATACCTTCTCTAATTTGCATGATACAATACTAATTACGTAACTATTCTAAATATTAATTTTATTAACTGTTTGGAGTGTTAATACTAATCAACCTTGCACCTTAGTAAACATGAATTACACGTGGGACTAAATGCTAATTGCATGGCAAATAATTCTAATGACTAACTATAGTATGCATATTAACTGTAGCGTGTGTTGTGATAGAAATTGCATGATTTATATTGCTTTTGTAATGGTTTGCGTTCCTGGTATGGCGGAATGGTGAGTATTGTTGCCTTAAGTGTTGCTATAACCTAGGAAAATACTAATATATAATGGGATTAGTGTGGGTTTAAACTTTAGAATCTTCATTTCCGTATATTAATTAATTTTTATGTTTGTTTTGCTTAAGTTGGCATTCGGGACTACTAGGCCATGATATTCAAAATGGAGTTCGGAAGTGGCCACCGTCGTGTGAGCATGATGTCTACTGCGCAGACTCGGATGGCTCTGAAGATCTCCAGGCGTCCTCCGATCAGAGCACAGTGTTCCTCGTCAAGGATAGGAACGTGGAGGACTGCCAGAATTCAGCTAGTGTGAATGACAGAAAAAACAATAACCACCTATACTTAGAGGTCAACATGTTGATACTTCGAACCTTTTCGCATGAGAACTGTACAAGCTAAAGAATTACATATTTGTTTCCCTAAGAACCAAGGAACATGGGAATAACAGACCATATTACAAAATTTGAAGGCTTAGCCAATCGGAGTGTTTAGATTTGGGAAAATGTTGCAGGTTATCTTAGAAATTACTATAAAAGGGGAACTGTAGAAGAGGGTATAGACTAGTGCGTTCCAGGAGTGCGTTTCCAAGACTCAGTTGGTGACTGCTGATCGATTTACTTACACGATTGCTTGGTCCTGTGGATACCTTTGGGACTGAGGCGTGCCGAGCGAGATAACTTTTCCCGGACTTATGTGGGTTTTAGCTGGTATTCGAGTGAGAAATTTTACCAGAGGGAATTGATTTATGCAGGACTGACAGACTTTGGAAATGGTCCCAATATCAAAATTTAGGTAAATATGCTTGTATGTAAATTTATGTCAATTATTCAATGAAATTATGCAGATTTGATTAAAATCAGACAATGCCAATGAAAGTGAATTAATTAGATAAACTAAACGTTGATTAACAGAAAATGAGTTTGTGATTCTTTAAATAAGGTATCAATTAAGGTTTCGAAGCTTTAAATGTGTTTTAGCTGGTTCTAAATCACCGTCAACCAGTCCAACTAATTGGTCCATCGACCAAGTGGTGGAGTGCCTTAATGTTAAGGTTAGGATTCTATTGGTACTGATGTAAATTATGTATATACTGTAAAGAATTTCTCTCCTATAGGAAATAAGATACCCCCCACATGTCCAGAGCTTCTGTCCTCCTGTGTGCAGATTCGGAGTGAGACGTATGAGTGTTGATGTTATGGGCCCCACCAATGAATGAGTGTATGAATGAATAAGCGTGATGACGGGTCTGTGAAGCAGGGAGGATATGTAAATTTGCCCTTTCTGCTGGAGCAGTTTTTCTGGTAGCAGATTGATGGTTTTATTGTATTGGTTTGGTGATTATTGATATTTGATTATTGATTATTGCTGATTGATTACTGATTTATGTACTAACATTCTATGTTGAGTCGCGTCGCGTTCTATGTTGTTTTTGAAGACTTCTGGGATGTAGGAAGTTGGATGCCCTGTAGGTACACGGGAAAAACGCGTGGCAAGTAAAGTCGCACGCTGTATTGTCTTGTTGCCCTGTAGGTACACAGGGAAAAACATGTGGCAAGTGAAGTCGCACAACGCATTGTCTGGGTTCGATTTGGTAACATCGTCGTGTGTTATCGTTAGGGACATTTCTGTGTGAATGTGCGTGGGTACAATAGCAACAGGTTCTCTCGTGAAACTCTGGCCTTAATTCTCAGGAGCAGTGTAGTCTCCACATGTGTTTTATCCCCAGAGAAACGGTTAGCCTTTTTGCTTGTTAGAAGGGTAAGGTAGAGGGAAGTGCTAATTTATCGGCGAAACTGAAAAATTCTGTGGAAGGGCAGAGGTAAGCGCTGTTCTCGAGAAATACAGAATTCTTGTGTAATTGGACAAAGCTATCTCTTTGGTTTAGCGGAACTGGCAATGGTGGTGTTTTTATGTCGTTACTAACAGATTTGATTGAAGAAAACGTAAGAAAAGTTTACCAATAACTTTTGTAAAGGAGGGGTCAGCAGAAGCAGGAGTAGCGAGACAAGCTGATGTCAGAAAAACTGCGCTGGTATTGGCCAGCCATTGAGAGACAAAGTTTCACGGAGTGGTGCGCTGGTGTATGCCGCGCTAGGAGTGGAGATTTACCAGTGTGACGTAGGCGCTCCTGATTGGTGCGTTAGTGTGAGTCGCGCTGCGATTGGGAAATTACAGAGTGACGTAGACGCTCCAGATTGGTGAGTTAGTGTGAGTTGCGCTACGATTGGACAGCAAACAGAATAGTCGTAGAGAAGCGATTCAGGAAATCTAGCGATTCGAGATTGAAGAATAAGAAAAATTATGTATTACGATCCACCAGAGAAAGAGAAAATGTCCTGGTTTGGGAAAATCAAGAACCTATTTAAAAAGGATAAGCCAATTGTGACTAGGGAAGGACAGCTTCTTCCCCCACTGAAATCGCCCGAATCTTTTATGGTAGCAAAATATGGCAGCACACCCGGATGGCATTCAGTCCTTTTGGTGCACCTCTCTCTTTATTATGGAGGCATTGAGGTACCTCCAGGGTGTACTCTTCCTATTGTTTGGCTATATTGATTAAGGGGACCAGGAGTATTCCCATGCAGAATACTCGTTCTCTCTCATTGTTTTTTCTAGCAAAATATGGGTACCATATATGTATTTTGCTAGATAATTGGGCAAAGTATACTAAAGAAGATGGAGTTCTAGCATTTCCAGAAAGTGGTTCATTTAGTTTGGCTGTATTAAGAAACTTAAGAGAAAGGATGATGAGGTTAGAACCGAGACCTAGACCTACACAGTTTGAAGCTTTAACGGAATGGGAAGATGAGATGTATGAAAGAGAAAGACAGCAGAGTGGCGGAAGGTATAATTACATGTTTGGTAGACCGTGTGGACAGTCATGATGATAGGATGTGGAGATGGCGGAGTGCAAACATGGCTGATGGGATGTTCCCGTTAAGAAACGCTGAAGAAACTAGTGGCAAGAAGTGTATAGAAAAGAGAAACAATACAGGGTCAGAAGGTTACAAGTATGGTGTGAATGAGTCAGAGAATGAGGTGCTCGAGGACATGTTTTATAAAAATCCTCCCCGTATCAACCAAACTCCACGAGTGCGGCAGTAAAAGAAACACCACAAAATAAAACTTTTGAGCAAACGCCACCTGATTTAGGGAAAAATAATCCATTAAGAGAATCTGAAATTACACAACCTGCTAGCATGGTAAATGAAAATTCCGCTGAGTTGGCTATAACTACCTTGGAATTAACTGAGAAAATTAGGGAATTGACCAAAAAAATAGAAGCCATAACTGTTCTTGTAACTATAGGACCAGTAATGCCTGTCTTTGATAAACAGAAGGCTAGTGAGCATTGCTTAACAATTCCTTACAATAGTAATAAACAAATTGAGACGGGAAAGAGAGATTCAGGAGAGAATCCATGGGGAAAATTGGTAGGAACCTCAGGGTTAAGTACTCCTAAAAATCTGACAATGAATCAAAGTCCCGCAAGTAAGACGTTGATGACAACAGAATCAGCACCAGAAACCCCAGAAAGAAGTATAGAGCGAGCAAGAAATGAAACAATTCCTGTAGGTCTCACTTCTGATGAACTGATCGATTGGTTAAGGAGTTTACACCGAAAAGATACAGAACCTCAACCTTTTGATGTGGCAAAATTAAAAATAACGTTGGAGGAATTAATAGTAGGGACTATCCCAACTGAAAAATTAAAAGCATATCAGGATGAAGAGCTAATGTTCCTATGTAAAAGTATAACTTGGAGAGCAAGAAGTTTGCATGAGAAATTGGAAGAAGTGGTGAGTGAAATGGGTATTGATTTTGAAAGAATAAAATCATTACAGAAACCATATAGAGTAGATTTTTCCGAAAAGGATATTGAGAACTTGAATACTGCAGGAAGATTAACTCAAATTAAAGAACTAATTGCATTACTACGGAAATGGGGTGATGTGGATAGATGGAAAAGTAGGTGGTTTCGGAAAAGGGAAGTTGCAACGGATAAGACCTTTTCGGCCTTCCCGGTAAGAGAAAAGGAGACGCTGGTAACAGAATGCCCCATGAGAGAAATCCCAGGAGGGGGTTATGTGCATGTTCCCTGGACTAGACAGGATATTTTGTCATTTACCAATGACTTCCCCAGGCTCCGGGAGAAGCCGGTGGAGTGGTACCGACAGGTAGAAAGGTTTGTCAAATTATCCAAAGTACTATGGATAGATTTGAATGGTCTGTTCGATATAATCGTGCCGGCAGATCTATGGGTGGAATGTAAAATCACAGTAGGTTGGCCCACCCAAGAATACCCTAGGGATCCTAAAACAGGTGCCCCTGATCCAAAAGTAATGAGAATGTATAATGAAAAAGGTAATAGCACGCACGCGCGCTATGCTGCTGGAATTATACTCTACAGCGCTGCTTCTATTTTAAAAAATACCGCTTTTGTATTTCGTTTGTTTTAATTGTGTTTGCCCCTGCTTTTAAGTCTACCTTTGTGTGCCCACATACCTGCACCTTAAATTGGGCCCCTCACCGCGCTTATTGCGGATCAGTTTCTTCTTTCCTTGCGCCTTCGTGTTTGGCGCCTGGTCGCCATCTTGGGGGTGGCGAGTAGCGAGTGTGCCACTTGTTTGAGCGCTCTAGCGCTCACTAGGACCACAGGTGAGCCCTACTTAAGGTGAGCTTGGCAGTAGCTCGACCTTGGAAAAGGTAATAGCACGCACGCGCGCTATGCTGCTGGAATTATACTCTACAGCGCTGCTTCTATTTTAAAAAATACCGTTTTTGTATTTCGTTTGTTTTAATTGTGTTTGCCCCTGCTTTTAAGTCTACCTTTGTGTGCCCACATACCTGCACCTTAAATTGGGCCCCTCACCGCGCTTATTGCGGATCAGTTTCTTCTTTCCTTGCGCCTTCGTGTTTGGCGCCTGGTCGCCATCTTGGGGGTGGCGAGTAGCGAGTGTGCCACTTGTTTGAGCGCTCTAGCGCTCACTAGGACCACAGGTGAGCCCTACTTAAGGTGAGCTTGGCAGTAGCTCGACCTTGGAAAAGGTAATAGCACGCACGCGCGCTATGCTGCTGGAATTATACTCTACAGCGCTGCTTCTATTTTAAAAAATACCGCTTTTGTATTTCGTTTGTTTTAATTGTGTTTGCCCCTGCTTTTAAGTCTACCTTTGTGTGCCCACATACCTGCACCTTAAATTGGGCCCCTCACCGCGCTTATTGCGGATCAGTTTCTTCTTTCCTTGCGCCTTCGTGTTTGGCGCCTGGTCGCCATCTTGGGGGTGGCGAGTAGCGAGTGTGCCACTTGTTTGAGCGCTCTAGCGCTCACTAGGACCACAGGTGAGCCCTACTTAATGCTCGCTCTCTGCGCGCAGCGGTGACGCGCAGCGGTAGCGCCGGACTCGCGCCGGAGTCAAGCCAGAGTCCTGCCCGTCTGCGCCCGTCAGCGTCCCGGAGGCGATCGGAGTGGCGGGTAGGACTCTAAACACCTGGGATGTGTCCCCCTGGGACTCCAGTGCTGCAGTATTCCCCTGGGGAACTGCGCTCTTTTGACACCCTGGTCACAGGCTGTCGCATTGTCTTTCCCGGACGCCATCGCGGGAAACTCTGCTGCCCTGGCTGTGGCTGGCGCCCTAACCGCGCTCAGTTATCACGTCCCAATAATAACATCCTCAGTGTGGGTTATCGCTTTATGCTATTAAACACCAGGTCGGCGTGTAAACATGCGCAAGACATATTTGAGCTTCTAGATACAGTAAAGCCATTATGTCTTATGCTTACTGAGACGTGGTGGGGTGAATTTTCTAACCCAGATGTCGCCACGGCAATCCCGCCTGATTATAACATCTTCAGGAAGGATAGAGCCAAGGGGAGGGGTGGTGGAGTGGCATTGGTGGTCAAGAAAGGTACGCCCTGTGCGATCCTGCCAGGGAAGGACATCCGAGGCTCGGAGACTCTCGCTTTTTCTATCACTTTGTCTCCACATCAATCTGTTAAGGGATTACTTGTGTATAGACCACCTGGTTCACCCGGTACGTTCTTTGAAGATCTGGACTCCGTGTTGTTGGGGTTGGCCCTGAAAGCGGAACACTGCATCGTGGCAGGGGATTTCAACTTTCGGATGGATGATCCGTCTGACCCTGCTGCTATCAAACTTTCTGAGGCTATGGCCCCGTTGGGACTGATTCCTCATTTGCTGGAGCCTACGCACGAGAAGGGGCACACTCTTGACCAGGTGTTCTCGTCTTCCCCTCTCGAGGTGATTGAGATTATACCAGTACTATGGTCAGACCACTTGCTTGCCAAATTTACGATCAAAGGCATAGTCAAACCGGTGGCTGCCTTGGCACAGCAACAGGGTCGTGTCCATAGGGCATATCATCGTGTGACCCCAGAGATGCTGGCCCAGGCTGCTGTGGATCATCCATGTTCCCTATCTGGCGATCTGGATAGGGACTTGGAGACCCTGCAAGCTTGGCTCTTAGACAGGCTGAATGATCTTGCCCCGGTTCTGACACCCCGCCTGACACCGAAACGGGTCTCTGCGCCTTGGTTTACCACAGCACTGTCGGCTACGCGGCAGCAGTGTAAGGTGGCCGAGAGAGCTTGGCGGGCACAATATGATACTGCAGCCAAGCTGACCTATAAAACGGTGGTCAAGGCCTATCGCCGGGACATTCGCCTGGAAAAAAAAGCATATCTAGCCAGGAGAATAGAAGCGGCTTCTAACTCCTGCAAGGAGATCTTCTCCATTGTGAGAGAATTTATTTCCCCATGGTCTAACTCCTCGGACGAAAAACCGTCTGGTACCTGGGCTTCGGACCTTGCTGATTTTTTTTACGAGCAAGATCCAACGTATACAGGATTCTTTCTCATCGCCTGGGCCCATGGGCCAGACTAATCCTGAGGCCATTTTATCCCTGCGAGCTTGGCCGGGTGTGACGCTGAGTGTGTTTCCTCCGCTCTCTGCCCCTGACTCTTTAGCGCTAATGGGCAATCTTAAATCGGGCTCGCCCCTCGACCCATGCCCTGCTAAATTTTTAGCGAAAGTTGCGGAGGTGATTAATCCACTGGTAAACCCGCTGTTAAATCTTTCGCTGAGTCAGGGAGTGGTCCCGTATGCTTGGAAGCAGGCTATGGTGATTCCATTGCTCAAAAAGCCAGGCCTAGACCCGAAGGCCCCGGTCAATTATAGGCCCATCTCTCTGCTGCCGGCTCTCACGAAGATCTTGGAAAAGCACGTTCAGGTAGTGCTTTCCAATTTTCTTGAGACCAACGAGATCTTGCACGCCACCCAGTCGGGTTTTCGTCCCCATCACAGCACAGAGACTGCGCTCCTTGAGGTCTCAGAAACCATTAAAGGGGCTCTGGACTCGGGGGGCAAAGCCATGCTGGTGATGTTGGACTTGTCGGCGGCGTTCGACACCGTCCCCCATGAGGGCCTTCTCGCTAGACTCTTTGAGATAGGTCTGCGGGGGACGGTGCTCGGCTGGTCGGCCTCCGGAGCGTCACGAGTCTTATCGCCCCATCTCGCTTCTGAACGTTGAGGTCAAGGTCCTGGCCAAGGCCCTGGCTAATCGCCTCCTGCCCTATATCTCGACCGTGGTTCATCCGAACCAGGCGGGATTCATGCCTCACAGGGCTACGCGGCATAACATACGGAGGGCGCATGTGGCTTTGGCGGCGGTTCGGGGGACGGGGGTGCCGGCGGCGCTGTTGCTAGCAGACATGGATAGGGCGTTTGATTCCTTAAGCTGGACCTACTTGTTTGCCCTACTTCGTCGGCTCAATCTTGGCCCTCGTTTCCTGTCCTATGTGACGCTCCTATACACTGATCTGATGGCGTCGGTCCGCGTGGCTGGGGCGCTCTCCCCCAGCTTCCCTATTGGTCGTGGCACTAGACAGGGGTGCCCCCTGTCGCCCTATTTATTCGCCGTCGCCATGGAGCCTTTGGCGACGTGGTTACGTATAGATGCGCAGATGCAGGGATTTGAATGGGCCCCTGGATTATCTGACAGGATAGCCCTATATGCCGATGACGTCTTATTCTTCCTGACGGCGTTGGGACAGGTCGGGGCCACGTATACTGGAGATAATGCGGATCTTTGGGGAAACGTCCGGGCTGTACATGAACCCCCGTAAGTCTACCCTGTGGGTTCTGGGTGACCGGGGGGGGTGGGAGAGTGGGCGTCCACGCTGCAAATAGCGGAAAGTGGATTTAAGTATCTGGGTGTCTTTCTATCAGAGGCACCGGAGACGTCGTGGGCACAGAATGTGGCGCCGGTCTGGGCGCGCGTTCGAGAGGATATTACGACTTGGTCCCGCATGCCGCTGACAATCTACGGTAGATCGGCGATCTTTAAGATGGTGGCACTTCCTCGGCTATTGTACCAACTTCAGAACCACCCATATACGATCGCGCCCAGCTGGTTCCGTACGGTGAATTCGGTGCTCGGACAGTTTCTGTGGGGACAGGGGGCGGTGCGTGTGGCGTTGCGTAAGTGCTTTCTATCCACTTATTGGGGTGGGCTGGCGACCTCCGACATGCTCTCGTATTATCAGGCATCACACCTACTGGTCCTTAATGAGTGGTGGTATGGCGACTGAGGGGACCCGGCATACGCTCTTGAGCGACACTTGATGGGGCGGCATTCTCTCCATACGATCCTTTATTCGCCGGCGCTGCGGGGCTCGCTGCCGCCGGTATCCAGAGTAGTCTTTCAGATCTGGCGGCAGTCCTTAAAGAGAATAGGGTGGTGGAACACGTTAACGGGGGAAACGCCGCTATGGCATAATGGGCGGCTACCGGAGTTGGCGGCGCTACAGGGGTTCGGTGGCTGGGACGACATTGGTATCTCTACTTTGGGTGACGTGACGAGGAATGGATCCCTTAAATCATTTCGGGACTTCCAGGAGGAATTTGATATGCCCCGGACGCAGTTATTTCGATTCCTCCAGCTTCGCCATGCACTTGCTCCTAGCCTGGAGGGCCTGACAGACAATCCCGAATTTAGTCCGGTGGAGGCGAAAGTCTTCATGGGCGATCTCGCAACCAAAAAGATCTCGCGGATATATCAGACTTTGGTCATCCATAGTGCACCCTCCCTGGATAGGTTACGGACGGCGTGGGAAGACGATGTAGGCTCATTGGAGGAAGAGGATTGGAGGGAGGCCCTAGCCGCCCCGCGGGGCGCGGCCATTGCGATGCGCCTCCGTCTGGTCCAGTTCAAATATCTACACCGGGTATATTTCACTCGGGTGCGCCTGTATAGAGCGGGCTTGATCGCCTCACCGGTGTGCCTCAGGTGTGGTGGGGCGGAGGATTCCTTCCTGCATACGGTTTGGCACTGTTCGTCGTTGGATCTATTCTGGAGGGGTTTTTTTTCGTGTATGTCTGAGGTCCTGGGGTGGCAGCTCCAGCGTACGCCGCAGCTGGCAGTGCTTCACGTCATGGATGGCATTGGGGGTAATATCTATAAACGGCACCTCATATTGCTTGGTCTTACCTTGGCGAAGCGAGACATTGCCAGGCAGTGGAAGGATGAGCGGGCCCCCTCGGTGGCCGCCTGGAAAAATGGTCTGGACTTCTGTATGGGCCTGGAACAACCTATTTTTGTGGCTCGGGGCTGCCAACGCAAGCATTTCAAGATTTGGAAGCAGTGGGCGGATTATAGGCGCCTGTGGCTGGAGCCCCCTGCTGTGACTGACGATACCCCAGTGGGAGTGGGGTAGGACTAGAGTGATGGGGGCTGTTCTTTGGGGAGTCGGGCGCCATAGGGGTGCGGGGGCGGCCTGGGTGAGTCGGGTCTCTACCAGGGTGGATAGGCCGTGGTCCTTCCTCCCTTTCTGTGGTTACCGGGCGCGGGTGGGTGAGCGATTTTCAGTGAGCGAAGCGCAACTTGGGGGGGGGTGGTGGGAGGGGGGTGGAGATCCGAGACTATACTATAGATCAAAGAATGTAATTGCTTGGTTTGTTTTCGGTGTTCTGTTTTTCTTTCCCAACAAACATAAAATGAAAATTGTCCTTTGCGTTGTATCTCCATGTAACTCTGTGCGGTAGTGGCTTCTGGGGTTACAGAGCCCTGCCTCTTATGTGCAAATGACAAATAAAATCTGTTGTTAAAAAAAAAATAGGGAACTTTTCTGACATGCACCGTTTTGTCGTGTGCGATACCTACCCTGTAAATTTGCTAGGGAGGATTTTGTTGTGTTAAATGAATTGCACGATTTTCTGTACTCCTGATGGCATAGCTTTTGAAACTCCTGATGAGGATGTACTGTATAAAATGACCATGGCCAATATGGAACCCGAAGTTACTAAAGCATTTGTTGTATTTGGTCCAGAGGAATTGCCTCAGGAATTAAAGAAAACAGTGAAACCCGAGGTATGGGATTTCACGGGAGAAGATATGGGATTGATGAAAAAAGTAGACCTTGTGAAGATAACTGTAAAAGAAGGAATAAGTTACCCGAATATTCCCCAGTATAAATTGACAACCGAAATAATTGCAGGAGTGACTCCCATAATAGACAAAATGATTGAACAGGGTATTTTGAGAGAGATAATGAACAGTCCATGTAATTCACCAATCATGGGTTTGAAAAACGGAACCTTCAGGATAGTGCAAGACCTGAGAAAAGTGAATAAAATTGTTGTACCATGTTGTCCCATTGTACCAAACCCTTCAGTGATCCTATACCAGATTCCTCATGATGCGGAATGGTACACGGTCATTGACCTGTGTCATGCTTTCTTTTCCATCCCATTGCACCCTGATAGCCAACAGATTTTTGCGTTCCGGTTCGGCGAACGTACCTTGCCATGGTGCCGAATCCCACAGGGGTATACGGAAAGTCCATCGATATTTAATCAGATTCTAAAGAAATCCCTAGAAGATTTAAAAATGCCCGAAAGCTCAGTACTAGTTCAATACATCGATGACCTACTAGTGGCATCGAGAACATGAGAAGCCTGTGTGGTAGATACAGTTGCATTATTGAATCATTTGGCGGATGGAGGACTTAAAGTATCCCGATCGAAATAACAATTTTGCAAAAAGGAAGTACAATATTTAGGCCATAAAATTGAGAAAGGTCTGAGAAAAGTGACTGCAGACAGGATCAGAATAATAAAAGAAATGAGAGCACCAATGACTCAAAGAGAAGTGAGAATGTTTCTTGGAATGGTTGGATACTGCCGTCAGTGGATCAGCAACTTTTCACTGATTGCAAAACCTTTGGTGCGATTGACGATGAGTGATGTGAAAGACCCCCTTGAATTGAACAAAGAAGAATTGAAGGCTTTTAAACAATTGAGAGACAGCTTGTGTGAAGCACCAGCTCTTGGAATGCCTGACTATGAAAAAGAGTTTGAGCTCTATTACAGTGAGAGAGATGGTTGTGCACTCTGTGTTAATACAGAAACATGGAAAATTGAGACGACCAATTGCATATGTTTCAGCTGTATTAGATCCTGTAGCTGTGGCATTGCCTGGTTGTTTGAAAGCAGTAGCTGCTACTTGTAAGAGCTTGGAGCAGAGTGAAGGAAATGCGATGGGATATCCTGTGAGAGTATTTGTACCTCATGATGTGGCGATCCTTTTAACAAGGAACTGCACCCAATTTATGACGCGTAGTTGTCTAACTAAGTATGAGAAATTTATTTTGGGTGCAATGAATGTGAGCCTTGTGAGGTGTCTCAATGTAAACCCCTCAACGTTGTTGCCTGATGCTGTAAATGTGGAAGTGAAGGATGACGTGGATCATGAATGTTTGGAAGTGCTTGACTTTTGCACCAAGCTGCGTCCGGACATAAAAGATGTGCCTTTGAAAGAAAGTAACTATGTGATGTTTGTGGATGGGTCATGTTTGAGAACCGAAGAAGGAATTTTGAGTGCAGCATACGCAGTGTGTACTATAGCGGCCGTATTGGAGGCGTCTTGTCTGAAAGGAGTGAGATCAGCTCAGGTTGCTGAACTGTTTGCGTTAACAAGAGGATGTCAATTGGGAAAGAATCTGAGAATCACTATGATTACTGATAGTCAGTATGGATTTGGAGTTGTGCATGACTTTGGGCAAATCTGGTCCCAAAGAGGGTTATTGACATCGAATGGAACTCTTATAAGGAATGCTGAAGTGGTTGGGAAGTTGCTTGAGGCGATACAGCTGCCTAAACAATTGGCAGTAGTAAAATGTGCTGCCCATTCGAAGACTGCTGATTACGTATCGGCGGGAAATGGATTCGCAAATGATATAGCGCAATATTGTGCACGCAACCAGAATTCGGTCAATCGAAACCGGGAAAAGGAAATGAACTCATGTCCCTTACTTTTTACTAACACTGTGAATACGTGGGAAGAGGTTAGGCAGTTATAGGAAGAGGCAGGGGATGAGGCAAAGAAACAGTGGATAAAATCAGGATGTGCACCCCGAGAGGCAGACCGAGTTTGGGTTTATCGGGATGGAAGACCAATCATGCCTGATAGCATGGTCTCTACCATGGCACGGATGTACCATGGATAGGCACATGTAGGAAGGGACGCTATAATCAGACTTTTCAAACAGACATGGTATAATGCTAAGTTTCGGCTTGGAGCTGAGAGCCTTTGTCAAAGATGTCTCATATGAAGCATTGAATGTACAACAGAAACTGCATTGTGCCTATCACCCAGAGGCTTCTGGAGTGGTGGAACAGATGAATGGCACCATTAAAAACAGATTGGGAAAAATGTGTTTGGCCACTGGTTTAAAATGGCCTGATGTCTTGCCTCTAGTGCTCATGACTATTAGATCTATTCCTGATAGGAATACTGGACTCCCCATGAAATTGTTATGGGTAGAGCGATGAGACATGTTTTCATTCCTGTCAACAAACTACTGCCTATATCTGATGACTTGTGTTGGATTATTGCAAGGGGTTGGCTTATTCCGTTCATTCTGTGTTTCATCAAGTTGGATCGGATGCAACCACTCTTGAAAAGAAGCCAGCTCATAATTTAAGTCCAGGAGAATGGGTGAGAATCAAAGTGCATAGAAGAAGGAATTGTCTTGTCCCACGTTCGGGAAAACCACGTCAGGTGATTTTGACCACGACAACGGCTGTGAAATATGCCAGGGTAAAGAATTGGATTCATGCGAGTCATACTCTTCAAATCCCTAGTCCAGTGAATAGACCTGAAGAAGAATATTTGGGAGAATCCGATACCAGTTCCGAGTCAGACTCAGAAGAAACAAGAGCAAGACCAACTCTGAGAAGGGGAGAGTTGGAACCAGGCCAGGTTACAGAACCAGAGAATTTTCCAATGAGAAGACGATTGGAGATTTCTGATACTAGCTCCGAGTCAGATACCGAACAGGTGAGAGTAAGGGAGAATGTAAAAGAAAATATTGAAGAGACTGTCAAAGAAATTCTTGATAAAGAAGCTCCACATGCAAGTACAAGAGAAATTCCACCTGAGGTCATAGAAGTAGAAGGTGAGGGATTAGACACAGAGAGTGAGGGTAAGATTGTTGCGGAAGATCCCCGAGGAGGTATAGGGAAAACACCCATCCAGGTAGAAGAAGGGACAGTTAGTCAGCAGGTAGATTGCGTGGAAGAAACACGAGGAGGGACAACTGTAGACAGGGAACAGGAAGTTGTAGAAGAAAAGTCAAAAGAAGGTAAAAGTCACACTGAGACCGAATCCGAGGAAAGTGAAGGAGAAGTACAAGAAGGATGAGTCCTGAGGAAGAGAGCTTGGAAAACCGAGCGAGGTAAAAAAGGAAACAAGTTGAAAAGGCCAGCAAAAGAGGAAATTTGGCAAAACAAAAAAAAAAGGCTGAGGTATTGATTGACAAGAGTGAAATCATCTAAAGCAGAACAAGTGAATGAGGTGTCTAGTCAAGCAAAATCAGAAGACCTTGATCCGACACAATTGAAGAAAGAAAAACGAATTAAGAGACCCAACCAGAAGTATAAGTCGCCAGAATGGATGTATGTGGCACTTCCTGAAGTACAAGAAAGTCTAGGGGTGACTGTACCGGAAGTGGTTGGAGAGGAAGAAGATTCGGAAATCCTGAGAGTTATCTTGTCTGATATCAGAGAAGAGACGGATGTTCAGGAAATTCTGAACCAAGATTGTGAAAACAAGGTAAAAGACGATCAAATGCCAGATTGAAGTAACAAGAAGAAGTTGCAGAGAGATTGAATTACCGGACAAGGCATATAACCGAAAAGAACCAAGTAGGCACTTAGAGCCTTGGGTTTAGACAAAGTTAGTTGTGAATAAGAGAGGCCAAGTCAAAAGACACTGGTCATTTCCGAAATGGCAAACACAGAAGGTAGAAAATCTACGTGTGTGTTCCTTCGAAGATGGTGCAAAGTGTGTTGTTGTTGTACAGGATTACTAATGCTTCTGTGGAGTGTATTGGCTTTAATAATTTCATTTAAAGTAATGTTCGAAATGGTAGAGAGTCCTATGGAGAACAAGACTAATGTAGAAAAGACTCATGATACTCATGTAACTAGATTGATAGACAGAACTGATCTACATAAGGATAGGTCTAAAAGATTTTTCTAATAATGTTATTTCAAAGTTATTGTATGAATATGTAAAAACTATGGTAGTTAGAGATTGTTATGTTTGCATGCAATTACCTGCATCGGTGTCGGAAGGTGTTACATGTCACCACCTTCCTGTGACAAATGGAATAACCTGTAGTGTATTAGCTAGCTTGTTTTATAAAACAGGGAAATTAGAATACTATTTCTCTGATGTAGATAACATTTTCTCGAAAGCACCTGTAGTTTCTGAATTGAATAAGATAAAACCTGGTAAGACTTTAGGTGAAAATTTCTTAGAAACTAGAGAATTGACATTAGAAGCAGTGTTTAAGAATAATATTACTTGCAGTTTGAAGAAGGAAGAAAAGACCTTCTTGGACATGGTGGAAGAGAGGAGAATTAAGATACAAAGAAAGATACCTGAGGCAAAAGGAGAGAAGACAGTTTGGGACGTAGAAAAAGAAAAACACTTAAAGGGAGAAACCAGTCTGGCTATGGCTTTAAATTGGCCTCAAAGAGGGAAATTGAAGAAATGAAACTCTGTATGATAATTATTTTATAGGTGCGTGTGAATGTCATGATACATATAGAATCATGGGAGGATGGGGATTTAAAGGAGGAAACCATCCGGTATTCCCTGGATTGTATTTTATCTGCGGGAACAAAGCTTATTATCGGTTGCCGGACCATTGGTATGGCACATGTTACCTAGGCCTGGTCTTCCCAAAGATATTTCATATGGGAATGGATGGTGTGCATGAGATAGGTAGACAACTAACACGTACGAGGAGGGAAAGTTGGTTGGAAATTGTAGGGGATATTTTTGGAGCACTGATACCAACCGTTGGAATATCTCTGAATGCACATAAAATTAGAAAATTGTCTACAGTAGTGGATCGCTTATCAACAAGCACTGCTGGAGGGTTCTTATTGGTAAATACCTAAATGGTTGCCATGAGAGCCATGGTTATACAGAATCGACTAGAAAGGCAATGTAGCACACCACCATAGTCTAATGATACCCTAAATTAACCATTTCCTTGGGTATTGTCCATAAATTGTAGAGTTCATAGAAAGATGCACGTCATTGTCCGATCTTGGTAAAGTTGTCGTATTGCGTTTATTAATTGGGAACCAAGTAAATATCCAATGTTCAGAACGCGGCCAACGCAGCCGACGCGCGTTTCGCCCAAAGGGCTTTCTCAAGGCTGCATGTATACAAAAAAGAAGGGAAAATAAAACATACAGTCTGGTTGACTCCATGTATAGGTCAGTAACAAGCATGGCAATTTACACAAAATCGTAGGTAAGAAGGGAAAAGCAAATAGATTGTACTAGATGCCATAATAAGGTCAAGACTGGAAGGAAAGCTCAAAGGGAAACCACCACCAAAACAAACCCCATTTCAAGTGGAGTCGAAGATCAGAATAATGTGCCAAGAAATAACCAAGTATGATAACAGATTGAAGAGTTGAATATACAGAATCGACTTGCCCTTGATATTATTTTGGCAAAAGAGGGAGGAGTCTGTCAAATGCTGAAAGTGCAACATTGTTGTACTTATATTCCTGACGAAAGTCAAGATTTAAAGAATTATATTAAGAATATAACAGATTTGCATGAGGAAATTGTTCCACTGGAGGTTGAAAGTGTTTGGGAAAAAATTGGTAAAGGGTTTTTGACCATTAAAAACTTCTTAATTAAATTAGGTTGTTCATTTATAGGTAAGAGTCTAATTCCAGTAACTTGTGTGGTAATACTAGTATTAATTTTGAGATTAGGGTGTGTATGTATAAAAAGAAGAAAGTTACAAAATAAAAAAAAGGAGAAGTTGCCAAGAAAAGAGAGAAAGAAAGTAAGAAAGAAAGGAAAGAGAAATGGGAGATATAGAACTGGAAGAATGGAAAGAAAATATGTACAAGAAAACAAAGGAGGATGAGATGGGGGAAACAATGATGTAACGCAACATACTGTAAGAGAACTGAGAAATAATTTCCATAAAATTTAAATTGAAATTTAGTGGGATTTGTGGTGATATTAAAATCATGAAAGGGGGGATTGGTGGAGCAGATAAAACAAAATGTTGTATATCTTCTCTAATTTGCATGATAAAATACTAATTACGTAACTATTCTAATTATTAATTTTATTAACAGTTTGGAGTGTTAATACTAACCAACCTTGCACCTTAGTAAACATGAATTACACGTGGGACTACATGCTAATTGCATGGCAAATAATTCTAATGAGTATAGTACGCATATTAACTGCAGCGTGTGTTGTGATAGAAATTGCATGATTTATGTTGCTTTTGTAATGGTTTGCGTTCCTGGTATGGCGGAATGGTGAGTATTTTTTTTTTTATTTTTTTTCAAAAGTTTTATTGAAACAATAAATCCGTTACAAGCATGGGCCTACAACCACCAGGGCCGGCCGCTAGATTCAGAAAGGATCGTACCTTAGTTAAAGCAATAGGCGACACCTGGGGCCCAGCCCCGTAAATGGCTCAGGATAGCTCGAGAGAAGCAGGAGACATACATTTAACATAAATAACAACAAAAAACAAAAGGCGAGGCATACGGGCAAAAAGCGTGGGTCAGGCTACATCCGGGGGACTTTTACTCCAAACCTTCAATTAGCTATCAACAGGAGGGAGTGCTGAAAGATCGGGGGGGGGGTAACGGGAAAGGAACATCTATATTCGATTATTACAATCAGTTGCAAGGAACCATCAAGGGGAATGGTGAGTATTGTTGCCTGAAGTGTTGCTATAAGCTAGGAAAATACTAATATATAATGGGATTAGTGTGGGTTTAAACCTTTGAATCTTCATTTCCGTATATTAAATACTTTTTATGTTTGTTTTGCTTAAGTTGAAATTCGGGCCTACTAGGCCATGATATTCAAAATGGAGTTCGGAAGTGGCCACGGTCGTGTGAGCGCGATGTCTACTGTGCAGACTCGGATGGCTCTGAAGATCTCCAGGCGTCCTCCGATCAGAGCACAGTGTTCCTCGTCAAGGATAGGAACGTGGAGGACTGCCAGAATTCAGCTAGTGTGAATGATAGAAAAAACAATAGCCACCTATACTTAGAGGTCAACATGTTGATACTTCGGACCTTTTCGCATGAGAACTGTACAAGCTAAAGAATGGCATATTTGTTTCCCTAAGAACCAAGGAACATGGGAATAACAGACCATATTACAAAATTTGAAGGCTTAGCCAATCGGAGTGTTTAGATTTGGGAAAATGTTGCAGGTTATCTTAGAAATTACTATAAAAGGGGAACTGTAGAAGAGGGTATAGCCTAGTGCGTTCCAGGAGTGCGTTTCCAAGACTCTGTTGGTGACTGCTGATCGATTTACTTACATGATTGCTTGGTCCTGTGGATACCTTTGGGACTGAGGCGTGCCGAGCGAGAGAACTTTTCCTGGACTTACGTTGGTTTTAGCCGGTATTCGAGTAAGAAATTTTACCAGAGGGAATTGATTTATGCAGGACTGACAGACTTTGGAAATGGTCACCGATATCAAAATTTAGGTATGTTTTATGTTTTTCTTAAAAATTGAAACCTTTTCTCTCTCCTGCATGACAGCTATAGAAGACTACATATGTTGATTGACGAGCTGCCGAACCTCCGGGTTGTCGGCTGAATAGCTGTGTATCTGAAATATCCGAATAAAGGTTTTTAAAAAAAAAAAAAAAAAAATTTAGGTATGTTAATATGTTAATGTTAATAAGGATTTATAGAGCGCACGTAATATAAATATGCTTGTATGTAAATTTATGTAAATTATTCAATGAAATTATGCAGATTTGATTAAAAGCGGACAATGCGAATGAAAGTGAATTAATTAGATAAACTAAACGTTGATTACCCCCAGGTCCCTCCGTCCTCGACACCGTCATGGACTAGTGAGATGTAACTATCTCGCTGACAGAAAAAGAACGAAGGAATGCTGGACCTACCCTTCCCCCTCCCACTGGGAGTACATAAGGAGTACCGTCCCAGCATTCCTCCTGTTCTTTTTCTGTCATCCTGACGGTGTAAGAGGACGCGGCAGGAGCGGGGGCGCTCCTGCCTTCTTTCTGGATTTATCGTTGTGGCCGCTGGTTCTTACCTGGTGCCGGCGGCCCTTCGTTGTTGGCCTCTCCCTCCCTGCTGGGCTTGGGGGGAGTGGCGCGGGCCTCTCCATTTCCTGGTCCCACGCGGCGGTGTAATACCGCGTTGGTTTCTTCTTGGCCCGATGGCCGCCTCTCCTGGCCTGCTGGGCTTGCTAGGGGGCGCGGCCGTGATGCTCCTCTGGATAGGTTGGAGCTCCTTCCCCGGCCGGAAGTCGTCATGCCTGACTTCCGGTTTTTGATCGTGGGGACGGAAGTCAGGCGCCTCGAGGTTACCGGCTTGGGAGACTCGTTATAACGAGCGTTTGGGGTGAGTACCGCATAGCGGTTGTTATCTCTGGCGTTTTTGCTGTGTTTGGTGTATTCTTTACGATGGGAAAGCATTCCAGGAAAAGACATCACCGGGAGAGGTCTTCCTCTTCTTCTAGTGCTTCCAGGTCTCCCTCTCCTGCCAGGTCCAGGCGCCGTGATGCTGGTGCTGATGCGCATATTAAGCGCTTAATCAGGGAAACCTTGACTGAGATGGGTGATGTTGGTTCCCGTCGCAGGTGTCCTGCTCCTCTTTCTTCGGCCTCTAGTGGCGATGAGTCTGCTGGTTTGGGGGATGAAGAGTTGAAGGGCAAATATGTGGACAAGGATACTATGACTGTTATTGTGCAGCATGTTAAAGAGAACATGGGGTTTCCTGACGGGGACGCGCCTAGTACCTCTAGGGGCCCTTTGTTGCGTCAATTTCAGAGTGCTGCCACTGTCGATGTGCCTGTCCATCCCTTCATCAAAGATGTTTTGAAGCGCGAGTGGGCTGATCCTGATCGCATTTTGATTCCTCGATTCATGACGAAACTCTATCCTCTGCAGGATATGGCCACTGAACTGCCTGATTCAATTCCTATTGACTCGTTTGTGGCTAGTTTGGTGGGGCGTACTTCCCTTGCTGAAGATGCTGTTCTGAAGGATCCGGTTGACAAGAAGGCGGATGTGGCGCTCCGTAAGGTGTATTCTGGCTCCCACCTGGCCTTGAGGGCAGGCATCTACGGGACTTATGTGTCGCAGTCCCTATTGTCTGACCTGAAGTCTCTCTATCAGTCTATGGATAATGCCACGGACTGTTCTGGCTTGCTGGAGCAAATTGAGCGTCAGGTGGAGCTTCTGTCTGATGTCTCCTTTGACGTTGTGCGTGCTTCTGCTCTGTCCGGGGGGGCTTGTGTGGCTGCTCGTCGCAGTCTTGTCCTCAAGGACTGGAAGACTGACTCTGCGCAGAAGGCATGCGCTTTGAGGTTGCCCTTTCAGGGTACGATGTTGTTTGGAGGGGAGTTGGAGACGAAATTGCACAAGTTGTTTAAAGAAAAGAAACATTCTTCCTCTTTTAAAGTCTCTACTACTGCTCCTGTCCCTTCTAAACCCAAATCTTTCTTTCGCCCTGCTTCTCGTAGGCAGTTTGTGAGAGGCCAGGGTAGGTTTGCTTCTGGCCGTGGTCGGGACCGTAAGGCTAAGTCCCCTCCTCCTGCCAAGCCGCGTTCCTGACTCTTTGGCGGTGGTTCCCGGGTTGTTGGTAGGAGGGCGGCTGCACTTCTTCCTGGATGCCTGGGTTCAGTCGTGTTCCGACGTCTGGGTGTTGGACATCATTCGCCAGGGTTATGTCCTGGAATTTACGGCACCTCCACCAGACTCGGGTGTTCGGCCGACTCCTTGGCCTTCGAGTCGTGTGAAGCGGTCCCATCTTTCTCTCGGGATTCTGGACCTTCTTCGGAAGGGTGCCATTCAGGAGGTTCCTCCGTTGGAGATGGGGTTGGGTTTCTATTCCCTGGTCTTTCTGGTTCCAAAGAACACGGGGGGTTTCCGCTTGATTTTGGATCTGCGGGTCATGAACAAATGGGTGGCCAGGATTCCTTTCCGCATGGAGACCTTGCAGAGGGTGATTCCATTAGTGCTGCCGGGTCACTTCATGTGTACCCTCGATCTTCAGGATGCGTATTACCATGTCGCGGTCCATCCTCGATCCCGCAGGTTTCTACGGTTTTGTGTTCAGGGGCGTCATTACCAGTTCATGGTGTTGCCTTTCGGTCTCCGGTCGGCGCCAAGGGTGTTTACAAAGGTGGTGGCGCCTTTGGTCGCGTGGCTTCATCTCCAAGGGGTGATGGTGTACCCCTATTTAGACGACTGGTTGATCCATGCTCCATCTCGGGTCCTGTTGCTGGAGGCCAGGGAGGTGGTGTGCTCGGCGTTGCGGGCCCATGGGTTTCTGATCAACTTGCCCAAATGTCAGCTGACGCCGTCGCAGGACATGGTTTTCATTGGGGCCCGCTTCCGTTCGGATCTGAACCGTGTGTTCCTCCCCGAGCCTCGGGTTTTGACATTGGTGTCCCTTGCTCGTCGTTTCCGGGTGGGGGGTGCCTTTCCGGTGCGCCTTTGGTTGCGTCTTATGGGTCTGATGGCGGCGACAGTTTTCACGGTGGCCTGGGCTCGTTTTCATCTGCGCCCCCTTTGGGTGTACCTCCTGTCTCTCTGGGATCCCCTGTCCCGCGACATGGACGTTCTTATTCCTGTGTCTCCGGTGGTCCTCCCGGTTCTTCTTTGGTGGTCTGTGAGGGATCATCTGTCTTTGGGTCTGCCCCTGCAGTCTTCTCCTTCTCTGGTCTTGACATCGGATGCCAGCGCCTTGGGTTGGGGGGCGACCTTGGAATCTCACTCTCTTCAGGGTCGTTGGTCCCTCCTGGAGAGCCGCCGGTCGTCCAACTGGAGAGAACTCACGGCGGTGTCCCGAGCTGTGATGGGTTTTCGGGCTCTGTTGCTCGGTCGGAACGTGTTGGTGCGGTCCGACAACATGGTGACGGTGGCTTATCTGAATCATCAAGGGGGGATTCGTTCGGCTTCCTTGAATGCGATAGTGGTGCCCCTGTTTTGTTGGGCGGAGGGCCATCTGCTGTCTCTGACGGCGGTTCATCTTCGGGGAGTGGACAACTTTGTGGCGGATGCCCTGAGTCGGTGCTTTCCGGACTCTCTGGAGTTGTCTCTCACCCCGGTTGCGTTTCGGCTTGTGTGCGGGAGGTTTGGGCGTCCCTTTCTGGACCTCTTTGCCTCCCGGCACAATGCTCAGCTCCCTCGGTTTTGCTCCCGGTTTCTGCAGGAGGGTTGCTGGGGGGTGGACGCTCTGTCTCTCCCGTGGCCGTCGCGTCTCCTCTATGCCTTCCCCCCCCTGGCTCTGGTTCCCAGGTTTCTGGCCCGTTTGTGTCAGGAGGATCGGGAGGTGGTGGCGGTCCTGCCATTTTGGCCTCGGAGGTCTTGGTTTCCGACGGTGCGTCTTTTGGCGGTGCAAGGTCCCTGGTTTCTTCCCCTGTCTCCGTCTCCACTTCGGTCTTCCCCGTCCCTGTCGCTTCTCCGGTTGCGGTTGTCGGTGTGGAAGTTGAAAGGCAGGGTTGGAGACGGCGCGGTTTCCCGGAACATTTAGCGGTGGCTCTTCAGCGTTCCCGGCGGCCTTCCACCCTTAAGGCTTATGATAGGCATTGGGGTAATTTTGACCGTTGGTGTTCGACGTTGGGGGTCTCCCCTTTGTTCTGTTCCTTGCAGGTTGTCCTTCAGTTTTTATGGGAAGGTTTCGAGAAGGGTTTGGCTGTGTCTACTCTACGGGCCCAGTGGGCCGCTGTTCGGGCTTTTCGTTCCCCGTGGGGGAACCTTTCGGATATTGAGGACTTGGTTTCTCGTCTTCTTCGCAGTTTTACGGTTTCTCGGCCTGTTCCTCGTCCTTCTTTTCCCCTGTGGGATTTGCCTTTGGTCCTGCGAGTTTTAATCAGTCCTCCTTTTGAACCTTTGGATGTGGTGGACTTAAAATTTCTGACTCTCAAGGTGGTTTTTCTGGTGGCGGTCACCTCTGCTCGTCGTCTTGGGGAGTTGGGAGCCTTGATGGCTCGGCCTCCTTTTCTTTCCTTCACGGAGGAGGGTGTGGTGCTCCGACTGGATTCTTCTTTTGTGCCGAAGGTTGCTTCGCAATTTCACAAGTGTCAGGAGTTGGTTTTACCTGCCCTGGGCTCTGTTTTGGATTCTCCTGGTGGTCCCCAGTGGTCTTTGTTGGATGTGTGCAGGGCTTTGCGCATTTATCTGGACCGTACGGCGGTTTTTCGCAAATCGGACTCCCTTTTTGTCTCCTTTGGTGCGGCTTCCCTTGGGAGTAAGGCTTCTTCTGTGTCCATCGGCCGTTGGCTGAAGCAAGTCATTTCCTTGGCCTACTCTCTGTCTGGTTCTCCTCCTCCTCTGGGGGTTCAGGGTCGTTCTACGAGAGGGGTGGCTGCTTCTTGGGCGGAGGTTCAGGGTGTTCCTCTCTCTGAGATTTGTAGGGCTGCCACGTGGGCCTCTTCCAATACTTTCATCAGGCATTATCGCCTTCTCAATCTGTTGGGGGATGATGGAGGTTTTGCATTGGGGGTGTTGAGCTCTGTTCGCTCCTGATTGTTTTTCTGCTTTATTTCCAATAAATCTCTGGGTTTGTTTGCTGTCCTGGTGGTTTGTTGTGTTTTCTAGTATGAATGCCGGGGTTTGCTTTGGTATTTCTCACTAGTCCATGACGGTGTCGAGGACGGAGGGACCTGGGGGTAATGTCCTATTACTTACCGGTAATCTTCATTACTCCGGGTCCCGTAGTCCTCGACACCGTCATGACTTCCCTCCCTCCCTCCCTGTCTGCCGGCCTTCATTATGGCTTGGTATTTCAGGAGGAATGCTGGGACGGTACTCCTTATGTACTCCCAGTGGGAGGGGGAAGGGTAGGTCCAGCATTCCTTCGTTCTTTTTCTGTCAGCGAGATAGTTACATCTCACTAGTCCATGACGGTGTCGAGGACTACGGGACCCGGAGTAATGAAGATTACCGGTAAGTAATAGGACATTAACAGAAAATAAATTTATGATTCTTTAAATAAGGTATCGATTAAGGTTCCGAAGCTTTAAATGTGTTTTAGCTGGTTCTAAATCACCATCAACCAGTCCAACTAATTGGTCCGTCGACCAAGTGGTGGAGTGCCTTGATGTTAAGGTTAGGATTCTATTGGTACTGATGTAAATTATGTATATACTGTAAAGAATTTCTCTCCTATAGGAAATATGGTACCCGCCCACATCTCTAGCGCTTCTGTCCTCCTGTGCGCAGATTCGGAGTGAGATGTATGAGTGTTGGTGTTATGAGCCCCACCAATAAATGAGTGTATGAATGAATAAACGTGATGAAGGGTCTGTGACGCAGGGAGGATATGTAAATTTGCCCTTTCCGCTGGAGCACATGTGTTGCGATTACACTGGCTGCAGAGACAGAAATAATGTACGCTTTCAATATTGTCAAACAGAAGTGTGTAGTTCCACCTGCTGGACTGTAGTTTGCTTTATAGTGTTCATGCGTGTTGTGCCTGCACCTTATATTCTAATGAAGCAGATGTACTTGGGTGTATTCAAGTTACTTCAATTTCACCAATTTCAACCATCTTATGTTTTGCGGCTCATGTAATGTGACTTGTAGAGATGATTTTCTAAAGCAGCACTATGTGTTGCAATAGTTATACAGCGCTTACTACCGTATGTGGGGCACTGACGTGCTTGCCTAAAAGGGCAGCAAGCTACACTTTGGAGGGTGTGTGGTTGGAAAGGTGCTGTCTTTGTTCTTTTATCCTATATATAAAGTGTTTCCATGTTTTGCATGATGATGGTTCGGTCATCGTGTTGGGGTTGCAGAGCTCAATAATGCAGAGGATGAGGAGGCGGTGGAAAGAGATCTGCAGTGTAAGGTTTTCAATAAGCCGGCAGCTTTGACCGGCTCTTCAGGTCCCTTTATGGTACTTCTTACGATCCTTGTCTACTTAGCTAGTTACTGAACTGGGTTGTCCAACCTGATATGTTGTTTAAACATTTTTGTGTTGGTCCTGAGCAGCCATTATTGCAAGAGAAATGGTGGGGGGATCTAATGGGATGGGCTTTGTTACTATCATCCCAAATCTGAATGTCATTGTGAGATGTAAAGAAGCTGTCTTAATGTGTAGCTAGTGCACGTGACTGGTGAGGTGAGGAGGCATCAGAGACCCATTGTGACGATTGAGAGGCACCGGCGCACCGCCGGCCATAATTTAATTATTTCTAGCCCTGGCTGGCTATCCTCGTTTGCCCTGTCTTCTGCGGCCCGCGCAGGTGAGTCTGTCAGACTGTTCCAGACAGTCGACGGGGTGGAATGGAATGGGAGGGAATCGGCCGGGATGCATGCATCGCTCGCCGTCATCATGGGCAGTGGGCTGCGGCTGGGCCGGGCGATATAGGCCTGGCCCGGCCCGGTTCTGCGCAATGTGGAGACCGTGAAGCAGTTACATCTCCAGTAAGTTGCACTGTGAGAGTGGGGGCAGGGTGGGAGGGCAGCTGTAAAAAATATTGACTCAGAACGCGTGCCATATGTATGTATGCAGTAACGTTTCAGGCCCAGTGGTGCACATATACTGAGCTGCCCGTTCGGGGGCAATATTAATGAGAAACTGTTAAAAAGCCACAAGGCTGCAGGGAAACTATGCCAGGAATGTCCTCGGGTGGGGGTGGGGGAGGCGAGGGAGCGAAAAGGTAATAGAGAGAGAAAAAGGTAATAGAGAGAGGAAAAGGTAATAGAGAGGAGAGAGAGATAGGTGAGAGATTGTGTATTTGAGAGACCGACAGACAGCGAGAGGTGGATGAGGTGGGTTAAAGTGTGTGTGTGTAATGTGAGACAGAGAAAGTGTGTGTGTGCAGTGGCGTAACAAAACTTGAGGGGGCCCCCCTGCAAAGCACATGGAGGGGGCCCCCCCCGGTGGACCAACCCCCCCGGCGGTCCGGCCCACCACCTACCACTTAGCCCCACCACCCAAAATTCTGGCATATTTTGCTTTGAAACCTCCCACATTTATAATAAATGCCTCTATATTGTCCTTCTCAAAGTTCTAATGAGAAAGTGGGAAACCCTCTTAACATATAAGCTACGCCATTTGTAACAATAATGCCAAAAGCAGATTATTTAACAGAGGCAGCAATCAGAACAATGCCAAGGAGTGATCCTATTGTCTCAGGAACTGCCTCTGGCTGAAGAACAACAGTTGGATGAGAATGATTAGAGCCAAGAATGCAGGAATTGAAGGCAGATCATAGATGAAAATTGCACATTCAGTGAATAATTAACATTGAGAGGAGTAAGAGACTTATGTGTCCTCACATTATACACACTGTTGTCCACAAAAAATATACATTTTCAGGCAACTCGTTATTTTCAACATGGTTGACAATTCTGTATTAGCATAGCAGTATACTTAAAAAATCCATATTCAACTTTGTGTGCTTTCACACATGGTTCAAAATGCGGGAACTACCATAGAATGTCCAGAGATAGACATATCTATACTATGGAGATCAAATGGGTGTGGCCCTGGGGGTGGCACACCTCTGCCCATTCACAGATTGGCTTTGCCCCTAGCTTCCCCAGTGACCATCACCGACCTAAGCCTCAGATAACAAATAAGAGAAGCAAGAACAAAAGTCCTTAGTTGGCTGGGGTATTGAAACCAGGGGGCGCTACTAGACCTGAACTTCAGGGGGACTACCACTCCCAGCCAGGGCTGGCCCTAGCACTGGTCGCACATGGTGCAACAGTCTTTTTTGGCGCCCCCTCCCCCATGTCCTCCTTTTCCATGAATTCCCTCACTACCACAGACCAACAATGCACCTCATCTCTCTATAGCACCTTTCTGACAAACATTTCATTTTTTATAGTGCTACTCATAGTTTACTCACACTCAGTTCTGTGATCTGTATGGTACACGTTCTTTGTAGCAGGCACATTAACCCTCTGCGTGTTGTGGGTGGTAAGAGTGCCCATGTGAGTGCACAGTGAGTGATGAAACAGTGTGAGAGTAGGTAAGAGGAGTGACTTCAGCGTGAGTGAGGGGACCATATGAATTTGGGTGCGGATGTAAGTGCATAGTGGGACGAAAGAATGCAGGGTTAGTGATGGGCCTGTTTGAGTGAGATTGCAGATTGAGCAGTGAGGGGGACAGGTGAGTGAAGTATGTAACGTACCCGAACTCTTAAAGTACCATGCATCGGAGGGCAGAGGGCTGTTTGCGAACTGACACGCGTGCTGCTGCATGAGGCAGATCTGTTTGAGAGGAATGGGCGTGCCTCCCTGCATAGTGCTTCATATGCTTTATACCTGTGTGAGGGGAAGGGGTGTGCCCCTGTGTGCGAGTGCAGGCCTCGCTGGAGAGCACAGGTTATGCAAGTGGGAATTAACAGAAACTCAATTCCTATACTTTCATGTTCACTGATAAATTGCTTAACGTATCTTAAGAACGTTTTCAGTTCCTTATCTTTCTTAAAGTTGAAACACATCTCTTTTATTTCAGAAGCGTACTTGGTCCTTTGCAGGGAGCAAAATATTTCTGGTGTATTTATTGTGCGGTATGAAAAACTGTAATCTGTTTTGAACGAAGAGACTGCGTTCCTGACCACACATCTGACGGAGAAAACTTGATGCCGGTCTGTAGGTCTGGTGTTTCGGAGAGGGGGTGGATTTGCCCCGGGATTGGAGTGCATCGGTACATTTATTGCATGAGAGGGGTCTGGATGCATCTCTTGTTGTGTTGCCAGTGCATAGATGGGGAGAGATGCGTCACGTCTTCCCATTGGCTGGGTACCAGGTATGTCAGAGGCTACTGGGCGGTAACTGTGAGGGTGTCCTGAGGTGGGGCACAATACTTGCACTCAAACTGAATCACCCCCTACTCTTTCACCACGTGACCCTTCAATATTGTGGGTGGAGAGGTCGTGGCTAATACACTGCAGTGAGAGCGGAGCGAGCAAGGTGGCTGGTTGCGGCTTGCGCGGTAGGGCCCCGGGGCCTCCTTCGAAAGACGCTTCACCTCCTCTTAAAAGGCAGGAGAGCTGTATCTTCCTGGGACAGACCCATGAAGAACAAATGAGTAAGCCTAGGGACAGAACTGGCCTATGGGGCTGCAGTAAGAAGGCGATTGAGAAGCATGATAGAATGGGTGGTCCCTCTCAGGGAGAATATGTAGTGGTCTTGTGGCCAAGATGCATACTTTGGATCGAGGAGACCTCGGCACAGATCATGGGTTCCCACTACAGCACATTTTGTGATACTGGTTGGGTCATTTGCTTTATTTCTCCATCCATCTGTTTATATATCTGCCAATATTGAGAGAGCGCTTTGGAATGAAATATTGCGGTTTGCAGCGTTATGTACGTAAGTGTGTATTTGCATTTCTTCCATCAGCATCTACTTATGATTGCTCTTGTGATAACGGTAGATGTCCCTCCCTTTCCATGTTGAACCATGTGGTTTCTATTCTTATCATGTGTCTTAGCTACTTACATTCTGTCTGTGAGTCTAAAATGTATAAGATGCCCTTGAGCCAATCATGGACAAAGAGCAAGAACGTACTGGATAACTCTGCAGGTTCAAAACGCTCTTTAGTGTCCTTTTCAGGAGGTCACTGGTTCAAGGATCATGCCACAGGCAGCTCGTGGCCTGGCTGGCAGTGGCAAGCTGAAGTAAGTCAGACAACAGCGACGCCAGCCCTGCAAACAGCGTGTTAAGTTAACAATTTATTTTTTAGTGTAAGCGGTAGCGCATGATCAGCTGCCTGAAGTTCAATCTCACCCGTGCTGCTGGGCATTCGCTGCAGGCTCAAGGCTCAGGCTGCCAGTGGGCAGTGGGCTACCCGCTGCAACCAAGTGTGTGCCTTACAGAACCTGAGGCTGGCTTGCCCAAAATCATGCCCGGCGGACGGTGCGTGCTGTAGTTTGCCGCCGTAATGAAGACTGACCATGAATCCAGCTCGACTTAAGTTCCTGTAGTGTAGCCTACATAACATCTTAATGAATAGAGCTTATGTATTGTTATGGTATTAATGCTCTATATTTTAGATACTTAATAATCGCAATTGAAATGTATGTTGCACATAACAATCTAAAAAACTTGGCAGCAATGCCGCAGGTACGAGCACACATTATTTCAAGTGCTTGTTGGCAAATGCAGCCGGCTTTGTGGCAGCCGTGCTTGGTTTGTATCTTGGGGGTCATTTAAAACAGGTGGGTCTCTTCTGACAGTCATACTAGCTGTTGGTTTTGCTGTGGGATTACTGCACAGCTCCTGCCTCAGCCTGAGGATAATGCAGTACTGCCAGTATGGTGCCTGTCTGTACCCAAGTCAGTGTCACACTTAGGCAGCTAAGATGGATCCGTGTGTTGTATCTGTTCATGTTGGGGCTGCCTCACATCCTGTTGAGTCGGGTCCGGTGGACATAGAGGGGCCCTGGAGTCCTGGTGCTCTCCTGATTGATTGCTGGCAGGGAGGGAGCCCAGTGTGGGCAAAGGCTGGCAATCTTAGGGACGCCTCTGCAGCAGGCAGCAATAAGCAATCTTGTATTTCATAAAAGCACATGGGAATTGGCAGATTAAGTATCAGGAGGTGTCTTAAATATTCCTTTTACCCCCACATACAACATGGGGGTTTCCATACTGGTCATGATGTGTACCACTACCACAAAACATTTCATGTGCTTAAACCGTGTTCCCAGCTGCACTGGGTTATAAAACACTCCTAATAGCTTTTGACAAAACACATTTCCAACCCGTAGGTTGGCAAAAACCTTTGATTTCTGTTTCCCAATCCTGGCATGAGGTTTAGGTATTTTCTTTTTTTTATGATGCATGGCCCCGGGTGTTAGTTTGTATCAAGGTGGTTCTACGTTGCCAGCACTGCGCCCTGTTTATTATGGTGCAGTTTCTATGCCCTGCAGGTGTGCGTCTTAGAGGATGGCGGTGCTTGGAAATGGCCCATTGTCCTCTGTGGAAGGGAAGGACACGCACAGTACATGACTGAGTACCCTTCCATTTCTGGTGCTTTGCATCATTTCTGGTGTTTTAAGATCTTCTTCAAGTTTCTTCTTGCTCAAATGGGTGTAATTTCTGATATTTATATGTTTTGATCGTCTTCATTGCGTAATTTTGCTTGCAAGAAAGTGTCACTCATAGTTGTTGAAATGTCACTCATAATTACACTGAAATTATGAAAATGTCACACATGGCAATCAAACCTTGGCAGCTATGCCCGCAGCAGCCCCCATGTTCCAGCCTCCAGGGGCCCATCAGCGCTGTAGAGCACACAGGCAGCACTACACTCTCTCGCCGGCGTTGGTTGCACCAGCAGTGAGTTGCCACTTGCCTCATAACAGTCCTGTCTCATAAATTAAATGGTGCGTGCCGCGTGCGGTTGGTGCAGGTGACCTGAGCTTCCAGGCCCAGCAGCAAGGGGGTTGAAGGCAACTGCCTTGAGGCTAGAGACCATTTGCATATTTACATACCTTTGTAAACTGGTTACTGAGGCTTAGTTTTTTTCTGGTTCCAGCACCCCCTGGGCCCCCACTCTGCCTATTCCTTACATTTGAAATTTACATTTACTGCTGTAGTGTGAGAATGCATTTCATGAAAAGGAATATATAGTAAGGTTGCCAAAAGAAAAATGCCAGCAATGTGTTGTTTAAGGAGCCTGGAAAGACCTTGTCTTGACACTAAATAGGGTTATAAATAAAGTATGTGTTCATTTGTAATGTGACTTTTCTGGCTTTGTCCTTATTCTCGCCCTTCACTTTTACGCTCACCCTGCACTCACAGCAATCACAATGCACTCACTGATCACCATGTACTCCCACCATTCACCCGCTCACCATGCACTCACAGTGATCACTCTGCACTCACAATGCACTTCCACTGTTCATCCTGTACCTCACCCTGCAGTCAAGCGAGCAAACTACTCACCCTGCACTCATGTCATACTTCACTCACCTGTCCCCCTCACTGCTCAATCTGCAATCTCACTCAAACAAGCCCATCACTAACCCTGCATTCTTTCGTCCCACTATGCACTTAGATCCGCACCCAAATTCATATGGTCCCCTCACTCACGCTGCAGTCACTCCTCTTACCTACTCTCACACTGTTTCATCACTCACTGTGCACTCACATGGGCACTCTTACCACCCACAACACGCAGGGGGTTAATGTGCCTGCTGCAAAGAACATGTACCATACAGATCACAGAACTGAGTGTGAGTAAACTATGAGTAGCACTATAAAAAATGAAATGTTTGTCAGAAAGGTGCTATAGAGAGATGAGGTGCATTGTTGGTCTGTGGTAGTGAGGGAATTCATGGAAAAGGAGGACATGGGGGAGGGAGCACCAAAAAAGACTGTTGCACCATGTGCGACCAGTGCTAGGGCCAGCCCTGGCTGGGACTGGTAGTCCCCCTGAAGTTCAGGTTTAGTAGCACCCCCTGGTTTCAATACCCCAGCCAACTAAGGACTTTTGCTCTTGCTTCTCTGATTTGTTATCTGAGGCTTAGGTCGGTGATGGTCACTGGGAAAGCTAGGGGCAAAGCCAATCTGTGAATGGGCAGAGGTGTGCCACCCCCAGGGCCACACCCATTTGATCTCCATAGTATAGATATGTCTATCTCTGGACATTCTATGGTAGTTCCCGCATTTTGAACCATGTGTGAAAGCTCACAAAGTTGAATATGGATTTTTTTTTTTGATAAACAAATTTTTATTGTGTTTTGCGGCATGGAGAATAGTATCAAGAATGATATACAGCAGTGCATTGAACAAGGCATCAGTAACTTCAATCGGGGAAGCATCAATAAACAATTGCAAAGACCCTCCCACCCTCCCCCATCCTCCGTTCCCACCCTCCGCATCCCCACCCTTCAAACCAGGCCCCCCAGCCATTTCCCCCATATCTTGCGGAATTTTTTGAGGCAGCCCCGTGCAGCATACAACGACCGCTCTTGGGCCGCACACCAATCCACCCCTCTACTCCAGGTAGCCACTCTGGGCGGGTCCGGCTGTCACCACACTGCTGCTATATCTCTCTTAGCCACCATAAGGGCGGTGGTGAGGAAGTACTACTCGTTACGGGACCCGTCCAACCCGTCCATGATGCCCAACAGGGCCATTCTAGGCTCGTGGGGAACCTCCCATCCCAGGACCTCCGCTAGCTCGGCTTCGATCGCTGTCCAGTAGTCTGCTAGACGGGAACAAGACCACACCATGTGGAAAAAGTCAGCCGGAGCCACCCCACAACGAGTGCAGGAGGCGTGAATATGGATTTTTTAAGCATACTGTTGTTTTTTTTTATATAAAACTTTTTATTGGCATTTGTAGTAAACACATAGCAAATATATGCACTTATGGATTTACAGTAAACATATACCCTTGGATCATCGTATACAGATGTGACTAGTATAGTCCGCAGATCGCACAGGCTTAGAGGGTCCAGGGCCCTGCCCTATCCTGTATCCGGACCCACCCCCGCTGACGCGCACTGTGGATGCCGCATCATATGAGGGCTGCTATGTGGATCCATCTTCCCTGAGTGAGTTGCCCCTCAGGTCGTTGAAGCGCGGCCAACTAATTACTATTAATGAACTGGGGACATGTAAACTGGGGAGTGCACCATATCTGGGATTATAGACCTTGTGAGACTAACGTCGGAGAGCAGGGGAAGAGTCGGGGGAGGAGAGGTGTAGGGGTTGATGGCAGGAGTATAGATCCCTGTTTGTGTAGGGGCCTACCAGGGTACCAATTACAATTTCAGGTTAGGGCCCACCGGTTTTTTTTAAGCATACTGTTATGCTAATACAGAATTGTTAACCATGTTGAAAATAACGAGTTACCTGAAAATGTATATTTTTTGTAGACAACAGTGTGTATAATGTGAGGGCACATAAGTCTCTTACTCCTCTCAGTATTGATGTTAATTATTCACCGAATGTGCAATATTCATCTGTGATCTGCCTTGACTCTAATCATCCTCATCCAATTGTTGTTCTTCAGCCATAGGCAGTTCCTGAGACAATATGATCACTCCTTGGCATTGTTCTGATTGCTGCCTCAGTTAAATAATCTGCTTTTGGCATTATTGTTACAAATGGCGTAGCTTATATGTTAAGAGGGTTTCCCGCTTTCTCATTAGAACTTTGAGAAAGACAATATAGAGGCATTTTATATATAAATGTTGGAGGTTTAAAAGCAAAATATGCCAGATTTTTGGGTGGTGGGGCAAAGTGGTAGGTGGTTGACCGGGCCGCCGGGGGGGCCCTCCATGTGCTTTGCAGGGGGGCCCCCCTCAAGTTTTGTTACACCACTGGCCCAGGTCCATCCCCGGAGTCACTGCTGGTTGTCTCTGGCCGCTGTCTGCTGCTCCTGGTGCCCCAGAGGCTGCCAGGCAGTACCAGTCTCTACTCCAGAGAAGAGCGTGTTTAAGTTAAAACCTCAGAGACTCCAGGGGCTCTCTCGTTTGCAGAAAAAGCTGCCCAGTAGTGCCCTTGTGTTCCTCCCTGGATAGGGATGAGTCCTTTCACCGTCTGTGTCCAGTCTAGTTTGCGTCAATGAGGCATGCCTGCGAGCCCCCGTCATCTGGTCCTGGGTGAAGGGACTGTCCACGAGGAATCTGTTACTCGATGGGTCTGCCCCTAGTGGCAGGGGTTTCTCTTCCACCCATCTCCACATTTCCTCTGGATCATAAACAAGTATGTTTTACCTTGATAGATGAGTCGGGGCGGGTAGAGGAGCATCTATTTGATCTTCAATGCACGTAGTTTGAGAAAATCATGATTGTATGTGATTCCAGCAGCACAGTTTGTCCACTGAAAGCTGCCTTAAAGATGGCATCCCATGTCAGAATAATTAAGCAATCAAAAGCATGGATGGGCCCTCTAGTGGTGGTTGAGAGGGGGCGAGGGACCTATGCACACGTTCCATGACAAAACAGAAGGAAAGTGCGTCCGTCAGAACCGAGTAAAGGAACAATTTTTTGAAAACATTTTCCAGGCAGGGGCCTTCCATACCTTCAGGGATTTCCACCAAATGCAGGCTGTTTTACTGGATCTACCTTCTGCGTCTTCCGCTCACCTCTCGAGTTGGAGCATCATCTCTCAGGGTTTCGCGAAAGCAGCCTTTAGGGAATGCAGTCATACTCAGTTGAAAAAACTTGGGTCTCTACCTCCCTTCATTCAATCTGTAACGTTTCGGAGATATTGGCGCAGAAGGGAAACTTCTATCCCCTCCCCATGTATTTTCTCCTCCAGGGCCTCCCTAGATTCGTGTATTGCTTGGTGAAGTTGTCAAGAGTCCCTTGTGAGTGCTTCGACACCACTTCCCATTTCACCATTTTGCACCAGACTGGAGTCCACCATGGGCCCGCTCCCTTTCTGTTGAGTGTTGGCTGGGTCCAGTGTGCAGGCACTTTGAGCCACGGCATTCAGGGAGGTAAGGTTGGAGAGTGAGAGGAAACAGTTGTCCATCGTCTCCTCTCCTCAGGGTCTATCTGGGAGTCCAAGGTCCATCCTCTCTCCAGCCCGAGCGGGCCCTTGGTCTTCTTTACACTTGCCTCACAGGTGGATCATGCCGGTTTGCTGTCTCTCTTTGGGCCGCCAAACTGGGTGTTCTTTGGCCTTCAGTACTCAGGGAACAAGGGCTCCATACGCCCTCTTACTGGGCCTCCACCTCACTGCATGGACAGTACCAGTGCTCCACACCCTCAGGGGCCCCAGAGGCACTGCAGCCACTGGACTCATCCCAACTTTACGCGGTTGCAGGTGCCACCGCGCGCCCAGAGATAAACCTCATCAAGGGGCCTGACCCACCTCACCTCCCAGGACTTGGGAGGAGCATGGACAGGTCTACGCTCCAGAGCGTCTCCAGCCTGTGTTGGCCCTGGTATAGGCACTGAGATGAGTTCTAGCCTCCAAATACGCTGGAATCGATAAGCAGCTGAGGCAGTGCGGTCTGCTGCTGACACAGCTCAGCCTGCCTCACCTCCTAGTTACTGGAGGGGCACATGCGGCTTGAAAGCCCCATGGGGAACTCCCATTCTCAAGGTGCCACTCCAGGACAGGTGCAGCGTCCTTCATCGTGCGGTCTAAGTTCCAAGTCCAGGTACTTCTCCCAGTTCCTTGGGCTCCCACTGGTCACCAGGCCACTTTCAGCCTGTGGTCTTACACCTACTCAGTGGGGCTGATCCTGAAGAGTGAGAATTAATTCATGGGGTCTCAATGGGAGTTCTAGAAACACTCAACCGCCATCTTCGGCAGCCGAGTCACGTCCCGTAAAATGTTTAACAATGTTATTTATGCTGTTAAATTAATGAATATAGAGAAAGGGGTACTATGATAAATATCATTAAAAAAAATTGGTATTGGGGGCGTGGCTTGCAGCCGAGCAAGATGGCCGCAGCCTAGTTGGGCTCCGAGGGTGAGATCGACTCCCCTGACATCCGTGCATCATCCGTGAAGCGATCCGGCTCCAGGGTCCTCGTACCAACGGCGGAAACGAAGCGACGCCGAATGATCCGATCCCGAAGTTTCTCGGGCACCCAGGGCGCGAGGTCCGGTGATCCGCGGCCTACACCAGCACTGAAAGCCGGGGCCTCGAGTGACGGAGGTGCCCCGGTCGGAGCGCGGCCGTCTCTGGGGCGGAGGCGGTGTGTTTGCGGCCCCGGGCAGTCCGTTGCCTGAGCGGATGGGCGAGGCCTGAGCGATACCACAGCGGGTGGCCCTGCGGGGGCGGAACAATCGAGCCCAGAGATCCTGATCGGCCCCTGCTGCGAGGAAGGGCTGGCAGAGTGAAGCCGAGGTGCTGCCCATCCTGGCTGCCTGCATCGCAACTCCGGGCGCCGCGGCCTGGCGCCGGTGAGGCCCCCCGGAGGGGAGGACTCGGGCTGTCCTGATACCACAGGCGAAGACGACGCGACGCCGGCGGATCCGGTCCCGGAGTTTCCCGGACGCCCACAGCGTGCACAGCGAGGTCCGGTGAGTTGCGGCCTGCATCGGCGCTGAAAGCCGGGGCCTTGATTGACTGAGGTGGCCCAGACGGAGAGCGGCTGTCTCTGAGGCGGAGGCGGGGTGTTTGCAGCCCCTGCCTACCCGTTGCCTGAGTGGAGGGGTGAGGCCTGAGCGATACCGCAGCGAGTGGCCCTGCGGAGATGTAATAATCGGGCCCAGAGATCCTGGTCTGCCCCCGGCTGCGAGGTCCGGCGAGTATAGCGGAGAGGAGGTGCTGCTCGTCCTGGCTGCCTGCAGCGCGACTCCTGGCACTGCTGCCTGGCACCTGTGAGGTCCCCCGGGACGCCTACTACTTACCGTGACCGGAGGGGAGGACTAGGGGCTGTGCGCCCGCCTGGTGCCGGATTTCGCCGAGACCTGAACGCTTCGCCGTGCTGACCCCGGACGAGCGGCTGGCGGTGGTGGGCGGCTCCTGGGCTGCCTGAGTTGGACGTTGCCCAGTCGGAGAGGCCCATTTCACCGGCTCGCCAGTGGTGAGCGGGAGGGAGAGTGCCGCCTGCTGTGACCATGAGCGGGAAGGGGCCCAAAGGGAATCCGCAGGGCAAACTTGACAAATTCGCTTACACCAAGGACTCCTCCGCGCCGCCTGACCGTGGCGGGCGCACCGAGAAGATGGCGGCGGACAAAGAGACGCCTAAAGTAACGCTGGAAGACATTATGGCTGCCCTGACACAAGTACAAACGACGGTGGGGTCAATCTCCGCGGACGTGTCTCTTCTCCGAGCAGACTTCCAGAAAATGTCCGCCAGAGTTGCGGATGTTGATCAGGTGACGGAGACCCTGGCAAAAGACTCGAGTTATCTCCTACAAAAGGTGTCCCAGCTGGAGATGGACAACAAGCGCATGGCGGCCAGGCTGGACGAGCAAGAGGGGCGCTCTCGCCGCAACAACGTGCGCATCACAGGGATCCCCGAAAGCGAAGGGCACCCAGCCATGGACCTTTACATTGAGGACTTGATCAAGTCCAAGCTGCAGCCCAGGGGCCTGTCAACCTTTTTCTCGGTGGAACGCGCCCATAGGGTGCCCGGCGGCCGACCGCGAGTGGGTGCGCCCCCGCGGCCTGTCCTGGCCCGCCTGTTCAATTTCCGCGACAGGGATGCCATTCTCCAGGCGGCGCGGGTGGCGCCGCCCATCCGTCTCCAGAACTCCACGGTGTCCTTCTTCCCGGACTACACGGCAGCGGTGGCGGCGCAGCGCCGAAGCTTCCTGGAGGTCAAAAAGAAGCTGAGGGCCCGAGAGCTTCCCTACGCTATGCTCTTCCCGGCGCGACTCCGTGTGGTGGCGGATGGCAAAACTGTATTTTTCAACACACCGGAGGAGGCTCACGACTGGCTGGAGGGATGGCGCCCGGCTGCGGGTGGTGGCCGCTCGGCCCGCAGGACGAGGCGCCTGGGGAGTGAGGAGGACTCTGAGGGCCGCGACCGGCATGCGGAGGAGACTGAGGGGGAGCCCACCGGCTGATGCCGTGGCGGCGGCGTGAAGCCGGAGACTAATATCTGGTGCCCACCGATGCTGGACTGGCCTACGTCCTATTGCCAGAGGGTGTGAACGATGGGACCTGGGGACAGGGGATGTCTTGGTCTTCCTCGGACCCCACGCTCCTTACAGCGCAAGTACTGGTTGGGGTTTTGGGAATGGAGCACTCTGCTGAGTTGGGGTGGCGGGCAGTTCTGAGTCCGTGTGGCAGGGAGGCAGGGAGGGGGGGGGGGGAATGGGGAGTGTTTTACAGTTTTGTTGTTATGTTGAGGTTCTGTAGGACACGGGCCTTTGACCTACACTCACCGCGCTTTCACTGCATGTCACATGCATCACGCCACGCTATCCGCACCATGCTCCGTCACTTTGCCCAACCACCGTAATGTCCGAAGTGCAGCATAGCCCACCCCCTGCCACCGCTCAGACTCCGGCGCCACCCCTCTCTTTACTCACATGGAATGTACGGGGCTTGGGAGATAAAATTAAGCGGGGCCTGGTCTTGCATAGTCTCAAAAGATGCTCCCCGACAGTGGCCCTGCTCCAGGAGACCCACCTCACTGGCTCCACAACTAAAGCGCTTGACAGATGGGGGTATAAGATGGTGGCGCACTCTGAATTCACCTCTGGGTCCCGGGGGGTTGGTATCCTGCTGCGGCATCGGTCCCCCTTGATCGTGCTTAGTGTACACACGGACGGAGCTGGGCGCTTCGCCGCAGCGCACACACAATGGGAGGGTCGGCCCCTCAACATAGTGTCTGTCTATATCCCACCCGGACTGCACGCTTCGGCGCTCCCGGCACTCAGTGAGTTCCTGCTCGCACTACCGGAGGGGGAGGTATTATTGGGTGGCGACTTTAATACTGTAATGGACGATCTCACTGACCGGTCTCCACCTAGGGGAAAGATTGGGGGAGTGTCCCGCCTCGCGGGCTTCGCGACGGCGATCGGATTAACGGACATATGGCGGCTGCATCATCCGACGGCACAGCATTACACGTATCACTCCGGGGTGCATGACAGTCTCACCCGCATTGATTATTTTCTAGGTTCCCCCGGTTGTCTCCAGAATGTTGACAGTATAGACATTCGACCCAGAGGCATCTCTGATCACTCCCCGATCCTCTTGCAATACACTAGTTACCACCTAATGCGCCGTCGCGTTTATCCGCTACGCCCTAGCTACATTCGCCTTCCAAAGATTAGTAAATCCATAGTGCAAGCGCCGAAATTCTACTTCCAGGAAAATGCCGCTTCGGTCGACTCCCCTGCGGTTCTCTGGGAGGCGTACAAAACGGTGGTGCGGGGCCGGGCGATGGCCGCCGTTTCGGAACACAAGCGCGAACAGGTAGCTGAACTACAGTCGCTTGAGCTCGAGCTCCGGGCGGCGGAGGCCCGCCAGGCCGCGGCTCCCTCCCGTGCAACCTCACATGACCTGCATGTGGCCCAGACGAAATATAAAGAGCACCTCGCAGAGCGAGTCAGGCAGCGCCTTGAGGCATCGAGGCATACAGTTTATGATGTGGGGGACAAAACTGGTCGGTTGCTGGCGTGGCTTGACAGGCGCGATAAAGGCGCCAGGGGGATTGCGCAGCTGAGCACTGATGGGGGATTGGCAGTAACAGACCCACGAGTAATAGTGCGCACTCTGGCGGAGCACTTTCGTGAAGTATACTCCTCCAGCTCGTCCATGACGGTGGAGATGGCACTGACTTATGTCAAAGACCTGCAGATGCCCAAGCTCTCCCCTGAGGCTCGAGAGACGCTCGAGGCTGAGCTCACGGTGGAGGAACTCCAGGCGGCTATCGGCGCGCTGCAGCCTGGTAAGTCGCTCGGGCCGAACGGCATCCCAATCGAGCTTTACCAGCGACTCTCCAAGACGTTAACGCCGCACCTGCTGAATATGTTCACACATAGCCTCGAGATGGGAGAACTCCCTGAGGACCAGCGAACGGCCACCATTGTGGTAATTCCGAAGCCGGGTAAGCCGATGGACCGATGTACCTCCTACCGTCCCATTTCGTTGATCAACGCGGAGGCCAAGATCCTCGCGAAGGTGTTGGCCGCCCGGCTCACACCTCACTTATCTGACATTGTACACCCGGATCAATCCGGTTTTATGCCTGGCAGAAGTACGTCTCACAATCTGAGGCGACTGCATGGTGTGCTGGCCCGAGTGGAGCGGTTGCAGGAGCCGGCTGTTATTCTCTCCCTGGACGCACGAATGGCGTTCGACATGGTGGAGTGGCCCTTTCTTTTCGCGGTACTCCAGCATCTGGGGTTCGAACCGAGATTTTGTGCCTGGGTCCAGCTCCTCTATACTAAACCTCTAGCCCATGTCACGGCCAACGGACACATGTCGGAGGACTTCCCACTGACACGTGGCACGAGACAGGGCTGCCCTCTGTCGCCTCTGCTTTTCGCCCTAGTGCTTGAGCCGCTGGCGGCTCGGATCCGCTGGGAGCCCATGATGCGGGGCCTCCGGTGGTCTGCCGACTGGGAGGACCGCGTCTCACTCTACGCGGATGACATACTACTCTATTTGTCCTCCCCGAGGCGTTCCATCTTGACGCTACTGAACATCTGCGAGATTTTCGGCCAGGCGTCTGGCTACACGATCAACTGGTCGAAGTCGGTCCTCCTGGTACTAAGGGGCCCACTCCCGCGGCTGCCGCCGAGTTGCCCGCTCCGGGTGGCGGAGGGGTCGTTCAAATACCTGGGGATACACATCGCGCTGGATCAGGCGGAATTCTTCAAGCGCAATCTAAGCCCTCAGATGGACCGCATTAAGCGGGACGTGCAGTACTGGGGAGCGCTGCCCCTTCAAGATGATGGCTCTGCCGCGGTTTCTATACGTACTAGAGAATACACCATACCAGGTGCCTCCGGCCTACTTCCGTGCGATAGCGGCACAGGTGTCCAGCCTGCTCTGGGGCAACAGGCCGGCGCGCATAGCGCAGTCTAAGCTGGTTTGCGGGTGGTATGAATTGCACTCCCGGATATCCAGCTTTATTACTGGGCGGCGCAGCTGAAGGTGATTAACCAGTGGCTCCACGCGCCTCAATCTGACCCGGCATTTAAGGCGGATAGGGACGTGCTGGGTGAGAGGGGTATGCTGTCCCCACTGTATGATACCCGACTGGCCTCGAGGATGATCGGCCCTTTGCGGCAGACTATATCCATCTGGCATGCTGCTCAGGCCAGGTTGGGATGGCGAGGGGTCTTGACTCAGCTAACGCCTCTGTGGGATACCAAAAAGCTGGGACGTCTGAGGGGCAGCAAGGGCTTCGACGCTTGGGATAACATTGGAATATCGACAATAGGCGATGTGTGGCAAAAGGGGGAGGTTGTCCGGTTCGCGCGCCTGCAGCAGCAGTACGAGCTGGCCCCCTCGGAATGGTTCAGATACCTCCAGATGAGACATGCCTTAATGACACAGCTGGCTCCTGGAGCGAAGGTTCCGGAGGCGTCCCCGCTGGAAGACAGGTTGCTGACGGAATATATGCCAAAGAAGGCTACTTCCTTCACGTACCGCAAGCTGGTCAATAATCTACCGGACCCTATGGGGATCCTGCGGGAGCGGTGGGCTGACGAGCTCGGCGATTTTGATGACCCAGAGTGGCGTGAGGCACTGGCCTCGCCGTGCGAGGCGGGTATACCCTCGAGGCTACGACTGGTGCAGCTTCTTATCTTGCATCGCTCCTACTACACCAGATGCTTACTACATAAGATGGGCAGGGCGACACATCCCTTCTGCTTACGGGGTTGTGGGGAGGAAGGAACTTTTTACCACACTATCTGGGACTGCCCAATCATTCAAGACTTTTGGAAACGAGTGCTGCGTACAATGTCACAGGCGTGTGGAATATCGTTGTTGCCGGAACCCAGACGCTGCTTGGTAAATGTGTGGGAGCCCAATGACCTCGATCGTCAGACGCAGGGCTGGGTGACGCTGGGCATCATGACGGCCAAAAGGAATATAGCCCAAAAATGGGGTGCAGAGGAGGTGCCACTGCTATCCACGTGGCGCAGGGAAATGGACGCAGCCATGTTTGCAGAGCGTTCTGTATTCATTAGACGGGGATGCCCTCGCAAGTGGGCCAAGGTCTGGGGGGCATGGAACAAGTACAGGGGAGGAATTTGCGATCCGCCGCCTCTTTCGGATGAGGACTCCTCTGACTCGGATGGTTAAGGGGACCTGCGGGATGGTGGGACGGTGGGGAGCCAGAGTCTTTCGAACTGCAATAGAAATAGGGTTGGTTGAGGGATTGTGCAATGGGGTGGTGCTCTATCTAGGGATATGTATGCAAGGTTCGTTTCAATGTCCTACTGTTTTCACTGTTTTACAAAACAAAAAAATTCTTTAAAAAAAAAAAAAAAAAATTGGTATTAGAAATAATAGCATTTATGTTGAATTAATACATTGGAGAGCTCCATATTTTCACCTTTTTTACTATGTTTGTAGAAAGCGAGATAATATATTACATTATTTTCAATTTCAAAAGATTTTTCTTTTTAAAGAAATATTTTTTATTGTTTTAGAAAGTTTTATTATCTTTGTAATTTTTTGTATTCTTTTTCTAAATAAAATGAATGCATATGTATTACATTTATAAACGTACTTAAACAAGTTGTAAATATATTTTATAATATTTGGATACATAATTTAGAAATATTAGTAAGGTTAATGTACAATTTAAGTAAAAATATTATTTAATGAAAGAATAACATTTATAAATATTAATACATTGTTTATTCTATTAGTGTTTTTTATTAAAATGATTTTAATGTTTAAAATATATTTTTATTTTAGATCGATTGATTGTTAAGAAAATTATTTTTAGTAAGTTAGACAGCAAATTGTTTACTTAAAATGTATCCCTTTCTTATATTTATAATATTTGTATGAATACTGTTATTATTTTTAGAAATATTTTTATACTTTATATGTTGCAGTTCATGTTTGCCATTTTTCACTAACTATATTGTTTATGACTATATTTCTAAAGGAAGAGGTGTGGCGCAGCGGACAGGGTTCCTGACCCCAGACTACGGGGCACACGGTTCAATCCCCGGTGCCGGTGGCATGTTACCCAGCACCATGTGACTCTGGGCAATACCTTGCTTAATCTTCCCGATGGCCCCCAGCGCCGGGACACCACTTAGGAGGTAGCTGTGCGCTTTACAAAGACTGCTATTATTAATATTTTTAATTTGCAGTACATAAAGTATTTTTGTTAATGTTTGAACAGTATCTTTTTATGTCATATTTTTGTTATTGATATTCCACCATACACCCATGGGTAGATGATGGCAGTTTTTTTATGAAGCCCATTAAAATGTGCAAATTTAGTCTTAGTTGTATTTTTTTAATGTTCGACTCGTTGTCAGATTTAATATGCCGTACAGAGCTATAAATGTTACATATTGCTTTTCCTCTTTCTTATCTATCTTGCACATTTTTTCTTTCTCCCTTATAACTGTTGTCCATCTATCACGAGAATTAGAGTTACTGCTTTATGATGATGACCTACTTCGGGGAAATTAAGCTTTCAACTACAATATTGGGTTGGAAGCGCATTAGAAATTATAGGTTGTTTTTATGTACAGAGGGCTTGGCACAGGTTATTCTCCTTCAGGACATAAATGTTTCATATGGCTAAAGAATGCTTTTTAACCCTGTATGGCTAGAGGAGTTAATTGCCTCCTTGCAAGCCTCAAAATTCCAGTGGGTGTCTATATTGGTTTTAAAAAACGAGGAGGATCTTAACTATTAACAGGGGCAAAAGCCAAACTGGAAGATATGTCCGGTGTAAAAGCTTTTGCTGCTAGCTTTTAGGGCTCCAAAACTGAAATTCCTGCATCTTTATATGGGCTTGCTCTATTCCGGTGGAAGTAGAGAGCCTTATGTAATCTCCAGAGACTGAATAGTATATTATTATAAAACGACTGATCTCCAATATTTGCTTTTTGAGAGGCACATATTCTATCAGCAATGTATTAGGTGCCAGATTTAAGACGTTTTACACATGCTATGGTCCTGCACCTCCCTTAACACCTATTGGCACGCAGCTACTGCAGCACTTACGAGCTGCAACGATGTACCACTAGCACACACGTGGGAGGTCTGTATCCTGGGCTTGTATGCCAGATCCAAGAAGAAAAGTCACCTCCAGATTCAGAGACTTGGGATTGATCGTAGCGAAGCCCCCAATTACAAAGATATGGAAGCATAGTGCCCCCCCAGTAATAGACAGTTGGGAAAAATACCTCATGGTGTGGGCACAAGCAGAAAGAACAACACTGCATGGGGAGTAAACTGCGGGACTACGCGAGTACCCGATAGCGCAATATTGGGACACTATCCTTATGGCATTCACACAAGGGGGCAGAAAGGACAGCACTACCCCCTCGCAGGAAGCTAACGAGAGTAACGGAGCCGCAGACACATAGATGTACTATATCTCATGCACCAGCCATGACCAATAACACTGCTAACACACAGCCTGAATCCACCGGCACAAGCAACACCTAGGACATTAACCATACGCCTGCCGAACTAGGTTCCTAACTGCGTGCACGAGCCGGCACTCCAACCCAACGAGCTACTAGATCAAACATGTACAAGTCGTGCATACCCCGACCCAGCTGTGGTAAGTTCTTGATGGCGGTTTTAGTTAGTTGATAGATTAGTAGACTAGAATATACATATCTTAATAGCATAGCCCATAGACCCCTTGGTAGTATGTGGAGGTGACCCTTTACGAGCCGCCCCCATGTGACGTACAACTGAGCATTGTATATTGCAACTGGATACAACTATGCTCTGAGCGATTGTGTGTCACAAAGGTGCCACTACCTGTGACTAAAGAAGTGACATGGAACGTAAAGGACACGGTGTACAATTGTTCACTATACTACGATGTATGCAGAAGAGTATTAACATGCCTCACAGTTTTAACAGTTTTGCAAACCCCAACTATATGTACCATTTAGCAATGTATGTCCATATATGTCTAACTGCAACTCTGAATGACCTCTGCAAGTTTGAAAAAGAAAAAAATGCAATAAAGATAAAAAAGTTTTTTTAATGAGAATTAAAAAAATAAAAAAAATTAGGTGCCAGATTTAACACATGGTCACGCAATGCAGCAAGTTAGGTTACGTGGATGGGAGAGAGCACAATTGTGCCATATTTACAAACATATGGCACAGTTATACTTTCTCATTGCTATGGTGCACGTTGGACTGCCTTTTGCCAATGCAAGCTCCTCACATTGTGGTCAAGATATTTTTTGTGCAACCTTCTTGCGCAAAAACTATCCTGACGGTTTTTCCCTTTTTGCGCCTGTGCTCCATGTGCAAAGAGGAAGTAACAAGGAGAAATAAAGATATACCCCATTCATGCCAGCCTCAGGGAGGCACTCCATTTTGGCGCATACACATGTTTACAATTCTTTGTAAATATGAGTTTGTGTCAAAATCCACGGGTGGGTGCATGGGAACACCTATAAACTACCCCTTAATTGCCTCCCTGATGCAAGGTAACTCAAGGCTGTGATGTGTAAATTTGTATCTACAATGCTACTGAACTCAACTTTGTGCCTTCTAAAATCCCAAAATGATTTTGCAACAGGGCTGAGCTAATAAAGTAACACAACCCGACGCAAAATGATAGTAAATCTGGGCCTAAATAATTGAGCTGCTAGAGCTTGAAGATGTGTGGCAACATATGTATTCATTTGGACCTAGTTTTACATTTATTCTGCATGGTACCATTAGTACCCTTGTACTGATTTTTTTGTTATTTACAAAGCAATTTATAACCAAGGGATATAAAATGAGGGCCATACCATTTTCTTATTGTTTTCTTTGAAGGCTTTTGTCTTGAGAAACACATCTGTGACAAAGGAGATTGAGTGCTAAATATGTGCTTGAAAATGATTCAATAACCAACATTTCATGTAGTGGTTTTCATTAAGGATTGCCTTATTCTTCTCCAATGATATAGGGTCAGCTGTGTCTAACATGGAGATTATTCTCCCTGTTTGGATTGTGAAGCCATATAGTTCAGAAAACTTGGATGCAAAGGGTGATAGAGTTAATATATCAGCTAGAAAGGGAACACCAGTCAATAAATTCTGCAGGTGCAAGTAAAAAACGTAATGCCTGTAAAAAGAAACTTACTCATTATGAGGTGGAATGTAGTTATTCAGACACGAATAATGGAGGCTAGCAGAATTACAAGAACTCGTATGACACATTTACCTCTCTGAAACCAGGTGAATGGATATCACAGGGATTTACAGAATTGGCAGGTGGGCAATAGAGATGTTACTTATTTTAAAGGAAATGTTGCTTGGCTCAGGCTAAATTCTCCTTAACTTTGTTGGGTAATATGGTGTGTGTGGAAACCAATGCAAATATTTATGAGCCATATAATTTTTCTATGAGGGAACCATGAATACTTATTTGGACATATCTGCATAAGATTGCATTGAGATCAGGGCTGCCTGTAGTGTAGATAGGTGATTCCTTTACTTGGATCAGCATGAATATTGGTGAGGTAAGATAATCTTTATGTGATAAAGGATGGGAAGTTATTCGTTTATAGCTCAATAGGAATGCATTGGCTTGAGGGTAGCAAAGTGGGCATAGGTGGAAACATTGCTTAGCTCAGGCTAAATCCTTATGGAGCTTGTAGGGTGATGTGGTGTTTTTGAAAATCATCACACATATTCAGGGCCGGCTTTAGCGCTGGTGGTGCCCTGTGCAAGAATGTTTGTTGGAGTCCCCCACGGGTTTCTCCCCACAGACTCCCTCACTACTACCCTTTAACAGTGCCCTTAAGTACTCTCTCTCAGATGTATTTAATAGCGCCTCCTATACCAGTGTAGGGTGTCAGAACACTTTACATCACAAACACTACACAGATACAATCAATCATAGGTGTGTAAATCAGTGGTTAGGAAATGTTACATCAGACAGAGGTTTTGAAAGTGTAGGAGTTGCACGTCATCCATACTGGTAGGCAGTATAGTTTAAGAGTGCTTGGTCTGGAGAAGCCCAAACTCGGAATTTAAAACTTAGCACCATGGTTGGGGGTTACATTTAAAAATAAGGATTTTTGTTTGCCCAAATTATCCCTTTTTGAAATATTAGAATAATGAAAGGCAGAGGAAAACATCATAGCACTCTAATCTATGACTTGCTGTTCCATGTTTGGGTTCTAACATCTACACTGCTAGTAACAAAAGGATCTCTCTGACAAAAGCACTGACCTATTTAAACTATAAGGTCTTTGTGATCTGCATGGTACACGATCTTTGCAGCAGGCACATTAACCCTCTGTGTTACCATAAAATAAGGTAAAACTTTCACTTGCCAAAACTCCTTCTCTCTCAAGGAAGATCATTAATCAGCAAGTTATCTTGACATTTTTATTTTTATATGGAAATTGCAGAGGCCTGCAATGTAGCAGCAGTTGTTTTTAAACCATAAAATACTTCCAAACACTGCGCCCCCTCGAAGTGTCAGCACCCGGTGCGGTGGCACTGCTCGCACCGCCCTAGATCCGGCCCTGCACATATTTGTGAGCCACTTTGTTTTTCGTATAAAAAAGAACTACAATTACCTATTCTGATGTAACTCATAGGAGTGCATTGAGTTGAAGGCAGGCAGTTTGGTGCCACCTGCAGTGAGAAATTGTGCTTGCTTCAGGAAGTTTACATATTGGAAGTACAGAGGGGTGCTCCCTGTATCAGGATCAATAAGAAAGTTAGTGAGTCAAGTTGATTTTAAAGTGAGAAAGGATGGTAACGTATGTGACTGTAACGCCATAGGAATGTATTGGCTGGTGGGTGGCACAGTGGGCCCATGTTTTGGTGGAAATGTTGCTTGGCTCAGGCTAAATCCTTATGGACCTTGTTTGGGATGTGGTGTGCTTGAAAAACAGCAAACATATTTGTAAGCCAATGTAATTCTACTATATGAGAACTGAAATTACCTATTCAGACATAATTGGGAAGAAATACATTAAGATTAATGAAACTGCTTGGTAGGTGGTTTGATAGGCTATTGACGCTCTTGGGCAATATGCAGGTAAGTATCCTCTAGTAGAAAGATCTTTATTTAACCAACATTTTGGCACATCTAATTTAGCGGTCCACGAGGAACTGGGGGTTCCCTATTTAAGTGACGCACTTGCTTTGCGAACCCGGATTTTTTGGCTAAAATGTTGGTTAAATAAAGATCTTTCACCCACCTGATCCTAAGAGAATGCATGTCTCTGGACAACTCGGCTCGTATTCTGTGGCTGAGATATATTAAAAAAAGCTTTGATGGGTTAGGGCGGGGGGACTTATTTGCCAACCCTGATGTTATTACAAAGAAGGATGTGGATTTGACCAAATTAGCCTTTTTGTCACTAAGGAATATGGAAAGGGAAGCCAAGGAGGTGTTGAAACCTAGCGTGCGGACTTTTATAATGCTTAAAACAACCCCCATGACGGAACCCTACCTTATGGGGTCTCTGTCCACACATGAGAAATTTTTGTTAACCAGGTTGCGGTTGAACCTTTTTCACCTTTTGCTCGCGAGACCCAAGGGTTTTAATAGAGGTCAAGAGCTAGCGCCCTGCGGCTGCAACGGAAAGTCTCCGCAGGATACGCTGCACTTCCTGTTTTTATGTAAATTATATGAAATTCCGCGTAAATGCTTTCTGGTTCCTATTTTTAAAAGAATGAATTTTAGACAGGCTCGTCCGGCACTTGTGTACCTGCAATTATTGAAAGAGAACTGTATATTTTTTATAGTAGGGTTTTTAAAAGCCACTGTTAAATCTAGGAGTAATATGGATGTGTAAAGAGTGTTTCCTCAGGCTTTTTTTTTATTTATTTCATGTAATTTCAACTGCTGTATTGGTTGTTTTCTTAACTTATGCATTTTTATTTAAATTGTTTTATGTCAATGCAACTTTTATGGTTTGAAAGCAAAAACCGAATAAAGTTTTTCTGATTGATTGATTGATATCCTCTAGTACTGAGTGAGGATTGCGGTGCATAAGGGTAGGGAGAACCACCCTCCTTCCCAACGTGTGGATATCCACTGGTAAAACAGAACAACAGTCCCCTGCACACGCTAACAGTGTATCAATTAAATCAATAACAGTGTGACAAAAGCTTGAGTCTTTGCTTGAACATGGGCTTCAGTTTATTCACAACAGCCTTAGCCAACACGTGTTTCGTCGCACTTACGGTTGTGTGCAGTGACTTCTTCAGGGCTAAGAAACAAACAATAGTACAGAATTGGGAATTTATTTATTTATTTATTTGAAGGTTTTATATAGCGCGAACAAGACCCTTGCGGGTATTAGAGCGCTTTACATGACACATGACGGAAACAGGTACAGGCATAAAAAAAAAATCTAAATATAGATGATTCCAATATAAGGTGCTCAATAATACAGACTAGTAATTATATTACAGAAATAAGTAAATAAATCAAGTGAATCTGGACATGAGAATTGCTTTCACTTCTTTTTAAATGAGGCAGTGGAAGGGTTCAGTCTTGTTTCAGAGGGCAGAGCATTCCAGATTCTGGGAGCCATTCCAGAGAAGGACCGGTTGTAAGTTTTCTTTTTGGCAAATCGTTGTGGTCTCAGTAGAAGATTCCTGGAGCTTCTGGAGGCTCTATTACCAGAGGAGAGAGTTTCTGAGCTAGGTAGTATGGGGTTTTATGATGTAAGGTCTTGTGCGTCATACAAGCGATTTTTAGATGAATTCTAGCCTCGAACAGTAGCCAGTTGAGGGCTCTAAGGTCTGGAGAAATGTAATCGTTTCTTTTTAAACAAGTGATAAGTCTCGCAGCTGAGTTGATAGAGGCTCTAAGTGGGCCTGTCGTCGATCTGGGGAGGCCGAATAGGGCTACCGCCCCATATTCCACTCTTGGGATTACTAGGGCTTGAACAGCTTGTTTGAAGTCGTTTGCTGGTAAGAAGGGTTTCAGTCTTCTCAGGGTGTTTATGTGGAAATTTGCTCCTATTGTGGCGGCGCTGATATGTTTCTGCATCTTTAGGTCTCTGTCCAGTGTCACACCCAGCGATTTTTGCTGATTCGACAACGAGAGGTTGCCCATTGAATGCTGTTAGGTGCTTCATCCAAACAAGGATGATGTGAGATTTATTGGGTGGGGGGGAATAGGAGGAATTCCGTTTTGAGGGAGTTCAGTTTCAAATGGTTTTCGGCCAACCATATTTGAGTTTTTTGTAGCGTTGAGTTGAGAGATTTGATGTCCTCAAGTGAGTGGATCTTGATGTATAGTTGGGTGTCATCAGCATACATGTGAAAGTGGACATAAGAGAGACTGAGAAGTTCGGTGAGTGGATCCATAAATAGGTTGAAAAGTGTGGGTGAGAGGGAAGTGCCTTGCGGTACTCCTAACGAGACTGGCACGGGGTTGGACAAGGATTGATTGACCTTAAATCTTTGAGATCTATTTTGGAGGAAAGATGTGATCCAGGTAAGTACAGATCCAAATAATCCCATTCTGTATCTCAGGAGCTCTAGCAAGTTGTCATGTTTGGATGTGTCAAATGCTGATGAAAGGTCGAGTAAGATTAATAAGCAAGCTTCGTTTTGATCAAGAATTTTTAGTGCGTCGTCTATTTTGTGGATCATGGCTGATTCCGTCCTTTGACTTGCCCGGAAGCCTGATTGATATTGGTTGAGCAGTTTGAATTGTTCAATATGGTTGCTAAGTTGCATGTGAACACATTTTTCCAAGAGCTTGGATGTTGGATATCGGGCGATAGTTATTTAAGTCCGCTGGTTCGGCTGTTGGCTTCTTTAGGATAGGGGATACCTAACCTGTTTTCAGGATTTCTGGAATGGTTCCTTGATGGAGAGAGGTATTTATAATCTTGGTCCAGATAGGTAATAACAGTGGAATGAGGTATTTTAGATAGTTAGCCGGGAGTGGGTCTGTGAAGTGACTGGAGGGCTTTAAGGTGGTTAGCATTTTTAGTATAGTATCCTCACAGTAAGTGTAGAAGGAGGACCAGGATGCCTTGTTTTTGAGGTTGAATTTTGTGGAGCTTATGGCTGGAGCATGTGTCGGGGGCAATGAGGAGATCTTTTGCTGGGCAGGAAGGGAAAGAAGGTCGTTGAGCAGGTCGGTTTTTATGGTTTCTGACCTCGTGATGAAAAAGGAGGCAAAATCCTCACTGTTCGGTAGGGTGTCGGGGTAGCCTTGGGTTTGGTGGGTACACTCTTGAATAGTTTTCTGGGACGGTTCTTGGCTAGGTCAAGTTGTTTACTGATGAAGTTGGTTTTAGATCATCTGATCTTTCTTAAGTAGGAGTTTCTGATGGTTCTTAGTAGCTTGAGGTGGACAGCTGAAGGTGCATATCTCCACCGTCGGTCAATTGATCTTAGAGATCTCCTGTCTTCATTAAGTCTATCGTCAAACCAGGGTTTTGAGTCTTTTGTGGTGACTCTTTTAAGTTGTAAAGGAGCTATTTTGTCTAATAAGCTGTTCATGAAATGGAAGTAGTGGTTTGTCAAGCCTTGTACATCTGTTAAGTCTTCCGGGGGCTGTAAAATGTTATGATTAGAGCTTACGAGTAGGCCACACCTGACATTTTTTAGATTCCTCTTCCAGATCTTTGTTCTCAGGGGCTGTGTTGAAAGTCGTTTGACTGATTCCCTGACATGGAATGTAATGATGTGATGGTCTGACCAATCACAGGGTAGGATTGAGTCAAGCTGAATGGAGTCAGCTTTGGCGATTATTAGGTCGAGGGTTGAGCCTTTGTCATGTGTGGGGCTGTTACAGATTTGGTAAAGATTAAGGTCTGAGAGGAAGGCTGTGAGGCTATTGACCCCTGGGTCGTTCTGGTCCTCCCAGTGTAGGTTGAAGTCACCCAAGAATATTTGCATAATTTGTTGGCTGTCATTTGTAGCTAGAAGGTTCTCTCCTGGAGGGTGATAGAATGTGTGAAGTGCACATATTTGGTTGTTATTACTAGAGATGTTTAAACCAAGGTATTCACAGGAGGATAATGCAGGGGCATTAGAGTTACTAACTGTTAGATTGCTCTGATGTATACAAGCAATCCCCCCACCCGGCCTATCAGTTCTGTCTAGTCTGGTAATGTCATAGTTGGGGGGGTACTAGTATATCCAAGATGGGTGTAGATGAATCCTTCAGCCATGTTTCAGTCAGGATTAAGATGTCTGGTTCGTTAGCGAGTAAAAGGTTCGCTATATCAGTTGCATGTCTATGTGCTGACCTGCAATTTAGGAGTATGCATTTTAGCTGCATTTTGTTGGGTGTTGTAGTGGGTTCGAGTGTGAGAGGGATTCGTGTGAGGTTGTTTTCAACTATACCTCTGGACAATTGTCTTGTCGCTCTGTGGGTGTTGATAGGGATAGATTGGATTAGGGAATCCATACGTGAATTATCTGTGTGCCCATTGTTAAGTGAGAGGTGTGATAGCTCGTAAGAGCTGAGTAGGGAGAATAGTTTGTTAGACGATAGGGGGTTTTTCAACCTCCAACTTTGGGGCTCCTGATTTTTGGAGATTGCGTGTCGTGGGTGGGTGTGATTTGAATTTCTGAAGTGTGGGTATGTTCTGAAGTCAGATTTGGGGCGCGTGAGCTTGGGTTGCTGAGGAATCAAATCGTGTAGCGTTTGTATGTCAGCTTTGACTTGTTGAAGAGATAGTAATATCTGGTCTAGTCTGGGGTCTGGAGTGAGCGTTTCCTTATTTAATGGATGGGTTGTGGGAAAGGGAGGCGTGGTTATGTCTAGTATGACTTTTGAGGGGGGAGTCCTATTCTGGATCTTTGTGATGAGGTCTTTCTGTGTGGTTATCTTTGTGTTGAGGTCTTATTGTGTGGTTATCAATGGAGAGGGGGGTGCAAAGGCCGGGTGTTGTGGGGTCTGGATGTGGATTGTGTAAGGGACTGTAGTAGGTGAAGTGGCGATGGAGGTGACGGTTGCAACGTTAAGATGATGGGAGGTACGAGTTATATGTGTGGTTGGACCCGTGTGATTATTATTGTTGTAGGGGGAGGAATACAAATGGGGCAGCGGGGTGGCGCCTTGAGGAAGTGTAATGGATTGGTTTAGGGGAGTGAGTGGGACGGTGGGAGTATTGGTGCCGGAAGTTGGCAGGGGAGGTACGGCGGGGTGAGGGGTGGTAGGAGTATGAGGAGTGAGTGGGGCCGTGAGAGTGGTTGTAGTGTTAGGGTGCGAGCGGGGTTTAGGGCGGTATGTGTTGCTGTTAGCCCAGGCGTCGTTTAGGTCTATGGTGGGTGTATGCGTTTGGGGGGACAGCTTGGAATCCTGCATTAATGTGGAATCAGATCGGGAGTTGGTAATTGAACCGGGATTGTGATTGGCTAGGGGAGTGGGGTGTGTTCTTGTAACTTGTTCCTTGATGCGAGCAAAAATATTGTCTAGAAGGTTTAGGTTAAGGTTCGATGATTGCATAAGGATGATCCCATTATGATAGATAGTGATTGTAGCTGCTACTTTGTATAATGGGGAGGGGATGATAGTTAGCATGAGTCCGTACGCTGTTTTCCTCGTTGTGGTGACCGTGAGTAGAGCGAGAAAGGCTTTTCTCCATTGAGCTCTTCTTTTAGTATGGATGATGATGTCATTCGTAATATGCCCTTGGTTAGAAGTAGTGATTTGTGATTGGGGTTTCAGGGTGCGCTTTTAGAATGTTATGTTTAAATCCTTTAGCTGCTTTTATTGTAAGGTTAGGGGGGTATTTAATGGAATAGGTGTGGCTGCCTGTGCGCTCCATAATGTTGGATTTAGCTTGTAATAGGGGGAGGAACCGTGTGGGGTACATGCGCTGGTTTGCACCTTGGGGAGGAGATGGTGCTGATGTACGGAACTCTCACCTTTGTAAATGTTGGGTTAGGATATGAGGATGTTGTCTGTGTTCTTTGGGAGTCCATCCATTTAGAATGTGCCAGTCCAAGATGGCCGCCCTGTTTACTGTCTAGACCTATTCTTGCAATGTAGTCCTCTTTCACTTTCCATTAAGTGTCCTCATAAATAAAAGGACCACACCCGGTCCTTTTTTTTATGTCTTCCAACACAGTGGAGATTGGTCCTTTCTTTATTTTCAAAGTAATGAATCCTATGGGGAAGTCCTATGTGTCTTTCTTTCCTAATCAAACCCTGATTAGCTAGTCCTTTATCACTGTTTGGAGCTATTGCGGCCATTTTGAGTGGTTTGTAGAGGCACTGAAGTACTTCCCCAAAAAAGTTGCTTCTAAGATGGGTTTCCAGCTTTTGCCCGTCAGTCTGTGGAAAACCCATGCGCCCCCAGAGTCTAGAGTACCTCTCTGTGCTCCTCGTATTGTGCCCCGGTGAGAGTTGTTTCAGTGTGTCAAGCGTGCGTATAGTGATATCAGTACTGATGGATGGGGGTCACACCTTGGCCCATTGATCAAAAGCCCCTCTTCCAAATGATATACAAGTTATATGCAGAATCTGCAGTCATGTCTGCATTTATGTCGCTGCATTGACTAACCTGATTAACAGGTCCCTCAGTGTCCTCTGCTCATGGTTGTCCACTAGCAGGGTGGGGAAGGCGTCAAAACCTGTGTCTCTGCCCAAATCTTAAAGACGCGCCGGTCCCGAGCACCTCCGCGCACTGAAACCGCTCAGCACCGTCCCGCTTCCCTGGCGATATGCATGCGTGGTTACTTGAGACGTTCGGCTCCCTAGCTCCCGTTCGCTGCCTTGTATGATGATGAGAACTGCCAAGAGCTGGCGCGGCTATGTCGAGGAGGTATCGATGCACGCCAGCCCCGCACTGCAACTCCAGATCACCACATTTGGTCCACCGACATGGCCATCTCGCCAGCTGGGGGCGAGCCCGTCCTCAGGGATGTCCCGCTACCTAGATCTCTGGGTCCAGCTGGAAGCCTTATCTTGTATCTCTTTCCCACTGGTCACCGATTTGATGTAAGGGGGCATGCTGTGGGGAATCAGCCCGTAGACCCTGATGCGACTCGCCTGTGCCCCCGAACCGTAGGGGTAGTGTAGTCGACGTGTTTTCCAATCGCGCAGGGGCGATTGAGTCTTTAGTGTGATCCGTCGATTTCAGGATGTCGGTTGCGCTGCAACATGGTGAAGTTCATTGATTCCGGCCCTCGAACTTTTCTCCGCTGTTATCGAGGTAAATGATGTAGCTGCTCCTGTTACTTTTGTTGTAATTGATCGTTACCATGTGTCCGGTAAAGATTCCGATGGGGCTAACAGGGATATCACGGAGAGTGATCCCAAGCAAGCGGAGCTCTCCTAGTAGGCTCCTCTCCCGTCGGCCATCTTGCTATGCAACAATGGCATCCAATGTCAGTTTCCCATTGTGACAAACTAACTTTGAAGGATTGGTACGCTGGCAGACATTACTTTGGAGAATACTATGACACTAGTTACTCTGGATGTCACTGCCCTGTATAGTAGCATCCAACATGACCAGGGCCTACTGGCATTAAGACGCACACTTAACTCTTGCCCGGCTAGCCTCTGGGAACATACGGACATGTTAATAGACATGACACAAATGATTCTTGAAAACAATGTGTTCCTCTTCAAAGGGACATGGTATAAATAGATACGTGGAGTAGCTATGGGCTCTAAATTTTCCCCTTCATACGCCAATCTTTTTATGGGGTGGTTGGAGAAGATCTAGATTAGGGGCTCTAAAGGCAGTGATTGGAGTGACTACATTCTTTTCTGGGGCAGGTACATTGACAACTGCCTCCTAATTTGTACAGGCAACACTGAGAGGCTAACGAAATGTGTAACATACCTTAACAGTAACCACGCTAATATTAGATTTACCTACCAACATAGCAAGAGCTCAATTACTTTCTTAGATGTGGAACTCTTTGTCTCAAATAACAGAATTGAAAGCAGGCTTTACAGGAAGTCTACTGCATGCAATAGTATAATACATGCCACCAGCGCGAGATGTAATGTTACCAAGTTGAAACTGTTTATATTTACTCAGTACCACAATCTCCAAGTGGTCTTCTGACTTGCTTGTGATGTGATCTTGATCTTACTACTGCTGTTGAGTTCGAACTGAAGTTTTGAAGTCTGCTTCCATACGCTTACGTGCAAGCTTACCTAGGTCTACACGTCCTACCATGGTTTTGATTTCCTCAGCACCATAGGCTGTCACTTGGGGAGCTCATGTGTTCACTAACCATCTATCATGCTCCTTATACCTGTTCTCCAAGCCCCTCGGACTTAGGATTCTACTGTCACAACCTCTCTTCTTTATTCTGGAACCAATATGCTTATTCTGGCACTAATGTACTTACTGTGTTTATTACTTTGTTTTCTCCTTTACATTCCAAATCATGCTGTGGACACACCCTTGCATGGGGGCATCAGCATTGTTTTCCATCTATAAACCTTTTTAGGTCTCACCTGAGCCAGCGCATGCGTTGCCCTGGCAAGACTTTTAGTAAGTGGGCTTCAAAAATCCGACCACCCGCTTTTTGTGTGGCCTAAAGCGTGCGGTTACGCGCACAGGCGCCATCAGGCTTTCCTCTCTCGTCATGGCTCATTAAACGCATCGTTCGTGGGCACCCTTACACTCGCGGGACGCTGCAGCTGCTTTCACTTTTGCCACAGCGTTCGCGCGCACACAACTCCCGGGCTTGTTGCCTTAGTTCTACACATTCAATTTACTACTGTCTTGCGCTTGTGTTTTATTCTTCCTCTCGCCGTCATTTTTGCCTTAGTTCTACACATCCAATTTACTACTGTTTCTTGACTTCTCTTTATTTTGTGCACTAGTGACGAATGCAATTCAAATGCAACCAATCGAGAAAAACACTTTCATCTCTAGCGCACTTCAGCCTCGCCATTTCTTCTTAGAAGACCAGCATTTTTCCCTTGAGGGAAACCTGTGTTAGGTAGGGGATTCACCTGAACGCAGCCCGAAAGAGGCAGTCAATCTGCACATGTCTACCAGACGCACGCAAAGGAGGTGCTGCATGCCCGACAGCTGCATGGGTGCTTAGAAAATTAAGGGATGGATCGTCATCCCAGGAGGCAGTCCTTGTTTATATTCGGTTTAGCCTGCCAGCTGCCGTGACGTCAAAATGTGGATTTGTAGCCTGGGATTTAATCTACCTCTTCACTTTACTTCCTGGACATGGATTGCCAGTATGAACCAGAAGTAAGTTTGCTTTAGCGTTATAATATTATTTTTAGTTGTTTTGCTCCGGGTCACAGTGAACAATATGTTTTCAACCCTAGTGTGTGTTTGTCAAAACCAGTGCTTTCCTAGTTTTATTTTTAGTTATGAGGAGATTAAGTTAAGTGTCCACAATTACAGGAAGGTGCGCAGATGCCAAGTCTCAAATCTGGATCCCAGGTTCTAAAGACGGCTGCTCTCACCTCTTCGTCACATCCTCTCCCATGTTGGTACGTCTTGTCAAGCTCTGTCCCATCCTTTGTTCACAACGACTAGAGGTGCGCGCCTCTGCACAAGCAGGAAGGCCTCCCACCTTGCCCATCCTCGTGAAACACCTCATAAAATATTTACAATCAATATAAAAGATAAAAACATTTTTAATAATAAATATGAAATTCAGAACTCAAAAGAGTGCACCCTGCCTTCCCATCTAAACAAATAAAAACACCTCCCCCACTCTATATTATAGGCACCCATCAATTTCGCTAGCAATTCTGCTTCAGGAATTTGAATGCTGTCTGCAGAACTTTAAGTCCATTTGTGTCTCTTTGAAAACGGCATTGCGTCATTCACTTGTGCTGATTATTAGGTCTTGCATGCAGACAACGTGTGTATGCTGTCACTTGCCAACGACTACTGTTCCATAAAAAATGTTTTGTATGTGTGAATTGTGGGATGGGCTGGGAATGGTCACTTCACCCCCATGTCTCTGGCTGTAACAAGTATGGGGAGCTGCGTCTGTGCAGTAGATGGCATCGAAAGTCAAAGGTCTCCTAGAAGCAGCTTCAGAAAGTGCGTGTTGGCGACTGCATGAGCTGGTTCAGGAGGGAACCAAAGTTTGTTGGTGAATTGCCAGGAGCCATAAACTTTCTCTTTTGCAAATCACTCGGGCCGCCTTATTGGATCACTTGGCTCTATGTAGCTGTGGTACATCATGGACCATGATTACAGCTTTTAAAGACTCCTGCGTTAAAATGGTCTGCTGGGATGAGCCACATAGACGGTGTCTGCGCTACTAGTGACCGTGGAACTCGTCTTTCCCCGATCGATTAACATATGTTTAAACTGTCACTACAAAGTAGCATGCCATCTACATTGTGCTCGTGTTTTCTATATTAATGTGCACAAATTGTATTGGCCTGTAATACAATGATATAATTTAAATCGCCTATTGAATATCCAGTATTACTTCATCCCCTTTTAAACATGCAATTTCCCTTTTTGCTTTTTTGGAGCGCTGACATATGTACTGCTGCCCCTTTACAGGTGAGAAGTTCGAACAGCTTCACATCTCCTCAAGTAGCTGCAGTGCACATCGCCCTGCAAGTCCCACCAGTTTTCACCTGACATTTCCCCCTGCCCACATTTCTTTTGCATTCGGCTTGTATATGTGTGCAGAAGATCCCTATGTCAATGAAAGGCACATACTGCCAGGTGCACAACGTATGAATGGAGACCCCTTGATTACACCACTGAACATAGGGGATTAGCACTTGCTGTCTTCTCTGTCCCAAGTCTCTTCTTGTCCACCTTAACACATTCCGGCCAAAAAAGCAAGCTCTCTCCCTCCTACAGACACGAAAGGGCACCCGAAATGACAGTGCTTTGGAAATATGCAAATACGCTAGTCTTTGCAACCCCCTACCTTGTTGCATGTTTGACATGTACACGGTTGAGCTGCTCTTTTAGAAATGATACTGTGCAGGGAACATGGCTGTCAGTGTCTCATTGACTTTGTCATTGTGTTTTAACATGGTGTACAGCTACGCAGCTGCTGTGCAGCATTGCTGAAATTGACCAAAGAAAAGCTCTGATGTGCAGAACCTGCTATTCAGATATATGGCACAGAAGCAGTGCAGCTGTACCACATGGCTAAATAAAACATTGACAAAGCCAATAGATGTGATCAGAACATCCCAAAACGTAGTTGATTCATCCAAAACTCCACATCCTAAACCTTAATTGATTCATCCAAAACTCCATATTTCTGTTCTTTCGTTTTCACTAACCAAATTTCATACATTTCTTTTCTCTTTGATATTTTCCTTGCTCGCTGACCCCTCGTTCTTTCTCTTCAAACCTTATCTTCTTGCTTCCTTAACCTTATCTTCTTGCTTCCTTCCTCAGTCTCTCCTTCTATCTTGCTTCCCATTATTGATTTTCCTTCCTTTGTCTCTCTTACCTGCACTGCAATACACTGCACAGATGCCACGTGTGATCGAACAGACAAGGTGAGCAGTACCCAGGCAGCTGTCTCCGACATATCAGGACACAGCATGGTTTTGCCTCATTTTTTAACTTTGAACAACACTTAAATACATTTCTATCACGCTCACCCTGCACAATCACATGCCATTTACTCTGCAGTCACCCTGACATTGCGCTGGCAGTCAGATACTGCTCAGCCACCACTCACATAGTGCTGACTCTACACTCACACACCATTGACATACTTCTCACCCTGAACTCAAACCACTCATCCTGCACTTATACTATTGACATACCACTCACCCTATACTCGCACACCTCTTACCTTGAGCAGGGTAACCTCTCTCACCCTGTACACTCACACATTTCTCATTTTGCACTGAATGCACATCAATCACCATACATTGAGGCACTTTCACTCTGCACTCACTTATCAACCTTCATTCATGCACTGCTCACCCTGCACAGAGAGCACTCGTACCATTCTCCTTGCACTCATACACTGCTCCCACAGCTCTTAGCTTAATATTAATCCCATAGCCGAAACCTAACGCATTTACCAATGCTTGTTCACTTTCTTGTGTGCTACGATCTGTCCTCTCACTTATGCTCTCTCACACTAATTTGTCCTTGCCATCTGCCTACAGTTCCTACTCTCTCCTTTTCGCTCCAGCTCTCACTCCCTTCCATGTCCTTCTCTTTCCCCTTGCCCTTCATCCACCATCCTACCCATAGCTCTTGTCTTGTTCTAACTTACCTCCTTCCATCTCTCTTACTTCCTACGAAATCCCTCTCTGCATCCCTTTCTCCTACTCTCTAGTCCTGACTTCCTTTTCCTTCTCCTTCTCCCCCTTGACTAGCCCACTTTTACTCATTATCCCCTACTACGTACTTCTTTCTATTTCTCATTGCCCTCTTCCCTGGTTCCCCTCCCATAATTTGCTACGTTGTAATATTTACTAATTCTATGATTATTTCATTGACCATCGGATTTGTGTTACTGTGTTATCTGCATGATCTTTGAGTCAATGATGTTATTTGTAAAATGCTCTCATACATGTTGGTGCTCGGAGCCATATAAAACTGTTAAATAAACAAATGTTAAGAAAGCAAAACAGATACTATTGAAAATGGTATTCATCTTAAATAATGATTTTGTTTTTAATGGAACCAAGGATCTAAAGGAGTCTATTTTATTAATAGCAGACCTTTTAATACCAAGTGTAAAATAGTGTATATTAAAAGAAGCATGCACATGTATGCTTGTTTTCTGCTGTGTGCATTAATGTTCCTGCACACAGCAATAAAAAAGCATACTTCTTGTACTAAAAAGCTGTGACTATTTATATTTTAGGTCCGGATTGGAGGTTTGGATTTGCTCTTTGCCTATACTTGGGGCTTCAGAAGCACCTTTTAAATTGCCTTGCTGGAGGGCAATGTAAGACTGAATACATTAGACATTAAAAAAAAGATTTTTTTAAAAGTACAATGTTTGAGCTGTTTTGTTTTTGAATTGTCGTCTTGAAATAACTGCTGCTCCGAAAAGTGTCATTGATGCTACAGGAATATACATGCCAAATGGAAGAAAATATGTTGAAGACAAAGGCAGAATTATTTACCGTTTGTATTCTATTTAAATATGTAATTTTTTTGACAAGCAGACAAACACTCTTCCCCGTCAATCAACTGGGGACGTTAATATTCTCTGTACTAAATGTTTACCTTACCAGTAGAACACCTTAATACAGCAGTCAAAAACTGAAGAGTCACCAGTTAACTTTTGCTAAGAGTGTGCTACTGCAGTAAAATACAAGCACCATGTTTCGTTTACTATTGGTAGAAACTAATTTGTTGGAATCTGCAAATCATGCAACAGATGGTGGCATCTGGCAACAATAAAAAACAAGTATAAGCATAGCCAATAGGTCTCGCCTTTGGGACCTTATAAGTGTTTAGTTAACCAGCACAATATCCTTGGTGCAACAACATCAAGTGTTGCATGGCTAAACAGTTATAAGGTCCCAAAGGCGAGACCTATTGGCTATGCCAATGCTTGTTTCTGTATGTACACAGTGATAATATAAATTATATTTTCAGATCATTATTGGATACACACAGCTACAATCCCTTTAATTTTATATGTTCTTTACTCCTTCTCGGGCCGTTCTTTGCCCATCACTATCTCTGATATTAAGCCGGATGCGGAGATTAGACACTCCAAGATGGCCGAAGGTATTTGTTTTATTACTATGCATTAGCCCATTGAGCATAATCCTGATCAGTACCCCATGACCCTTGAGCTCTACATCAACACACCTTGGGGGCTGATGAATTGCCCACTTTTAACCTCTATTGATAAGCGGGGTACTGAATTAACAGTTCCAAGATGGCCGACGTCATTGGAGCGTGTACAGTCCTACAACTATTTCCGCTCCTTCGCCTATATAAATATGTGTTCTCCTGCGGGCCATTAGGTCTCCAACGTACAAGCTGGAAGGAGCTCTGTTTATCACAGAGGTAAGCGCCCATAACTAACTGAATGTTCTCCTGCAATTAGCGGTACAGTGCCAATTACGCTACATACAAGCATCTGCGTTTGGGGGCATCTTTTAAATACTCACCGCGGGGTCTTTATACTCGCTTGTTCTGACACACTTTCCTTTTGATACTTTTTATTAGGCAAAGGTCCCGTATTAATACCGGCACAGATATAGCGGCTGGTTAGTTTCTTTAACACAACCTGCATCGAGTGGGTGCCATGCACCATGGATTTTATTTATTCATGCCTGAATAATCTTGCACTATTACTAAATCCTCGTTTAAGGTACGTGGGACCACATTACCATATTCTCAAAGTATATAGAATATTCCCCTGCCATTTTTCCTTTGGGTGTATTCTTATATGTAATTAGGCCGTTTTCCTTTATTTACCCATCCTCAGGGACTCCTCATTGGGAAACACATCCAGGATACATATACTGTGAATAGGAGGGATTATTTCTGGACACAAGATATGTGCAGTCTTAACTGTGTGTCTAACATTGGACCCTATTGAATCCCATTCGGGAAGGAAATACAATATAAGGTTGGTTTACTGGTCAGATTTGGTCAACATAGCACGATAAACTTGCTTTTACAGGGCTTGTATACTTAGCATCATTTTTCTTTCTCTTTTACCCGTCTCTTTTCCCCTAGGATCTTCACGCATTGAGAATAGGTATTTTGTTTTTTATTACATACCTTCGGGTACCAGGCAACATTAAGGGGGTGTCGTTAGGTTAAATTCACCTTAGCAAAGTCACTGTTGACTGTTTAGGTTCATATGTCACAACTGGACTCACAAGGAACAAGCATGCCTTAACTCCGGCCAAGTTTATTTTATCTAAGAGTGTTATTATAATTTTTCTTAAAATACACTACTTTGTCCCTAAACAACAGAGGTGACTCATTTAAGACAGCATGGGTTTCCACAGGCTCGAGTAGGCAACGTGAGCCGATCCTTCAAAGTTAGTTTGTCACAATGGGAAACTGACATTGGATGCTATTGTTGCATACCTTTCATTCCCAATTCTGTACTATTGTTTGTTTCTTAGCCCTGAAGAAGTCGCTGTGCACAACCGTTAGCGCGACGAAACACTTGTTGGCTAAGGCTGTTGTGAATAAACTAAAGCGCATGTTCCAGCAAAGACTCAAGCTTTTGTCACACTGTTATTGATATAATTTATACACTGTTATCGTGTGCAGGGGACTGTTGTTCTACATTGAAATTAAGGCACCCAGTTTGATGACACCTGTTGGACAAATTCTGCTCAACTCAGACATTTTTCATACAAGTACTACAGAGGGATGCTCCCTGTATTATAATCAGTATGAAAATTGGTGAGCCAAGTTGATCTTGATCGGAGAAAGGATCGTTACTTATTTGTCTATAACTCCATAGGACTGCATTGGCTAGAGGGTGGCACAGTGGGCACAGGTAGAAACATTGTTTGGTACAAGCCAAATCCCAATGGAGCTTGTAGGAGGATGTGGTGTGTTTGAAAAACAACATATATATTTGTGAGACAATGTGTTTCTCCCATGAGGGGACTACAATTCCTAATTGGATATAACTCCATAGGAATGGATTGAGGTGAGGGCCACCAGTTTGGTGCGATCTGTTGTGACAAATTTTGCTCAGCTTACGCAATTCACATACTGGTAGTGTAGAGGGGTGCTCTCTATATATGAAAATAGGTGGGCCAAGTTGATCTCCATGGGAGAAAGGACGGTTACTGTAACTTAGGAATGTATTGGCTGTTGGGTGACACATTGGGCCCATGTTTTGGTGGAAACGTTCCTTCACTCAGGGTAAATCCTTATGGACATTGTAGTGGGATGTGGTGTGTTTGAAAAACAAAATACATATATATAAGGCAATGTATATTTTTCCCATAAGAGAAGTACAATTACCTATTCGGCAGTAACTCCACAGGAATGCATTGAGGCGAGGGCAACCAATTTGGTGCCACCTGCTGCAGCAAATTTCGTTTGGCTCAGACAATTTACATACAAGTATTGCAAAGGGGTGCTCTATTTTGTTTAAGATGAGGATGAATTTTGAGTGTGGCAAAGCTGTCCCATGTTTTGGTGGGAAGCTAGCTTGTGCTAAGATTAAATACTGACAGGCATAATAGTGGTATGCGTTGGGATCAAAAACAACATTTTTGGTCAGACTCTCTCCTTACAGCTCTGCTGGTAGTGCTGCTGCCGCTGCCCTGTGCAGTGCTCTGGACAGGTAGGTGTTCGAGGCCCTCCTCCACCCGCAGGCTCCTGCCTGCGCCTCATCCCTGGTGGCCCAGTGGGAGAGCCTTGTCCTTCTGTTGGCTCCACTGCTGTCTGTGCTGTTTTGTGCCTGTTTTTTCTGTCATTTTTCTGTCTTGCTATTGTGCCCGTTTTCTGTTTGTTCTCTCTGTCTTTGAAATTGTGCCTGGTTTTCTGTCTTTAGGTATTGTGCCTCTGTATTTTTATTTTTGTTTGCCTTGTCACTCTCTGTTTGTTCTGTTACTCTGCCTGTTTCCCTTTCCCAATGCTGCTGCCCCCGCGGCCCCTCCCCCCTGCCGGTTCCCACTCCTGCCTCACAGCTGCGCTTCCTTCCCCTTCCCTATTTAATGGTGGCCAATGTGTGGCCGCACCTTTGGCATGCCAAAGGCAAGCCCTTCAACGCCCATCCGTGACCCGACCACAACCAGCACCAGGGACCCTGGATCTCCGACCACCCACGGCTACGACTCAGCTGCCCTCCTTACACCCACCCCCCGAAGGAACAACAACAGCCAGCTGTCCACGCCGAACACCATCCACGGCCAGTTCTCCTGCCGCCACTGCCGCCGAACCTTCACCAGCCACCGCACCGCCGCGGCCACCGCCGCCCCCACACCGGATGCCAACACCACTGAAGCCCTGAAGTGCATCCTCCTCAACCTGCGCTCCCTGCACAGACATGCCGTAGAAATATGAGACCTCCTCGACACCCTCTCGCCAGACGTCGCCTTCTTCACGGAAACCTGGACCCCCCTCCTTCAGCGCCGACATCGCCACCGCCATTCCCGATGGCTACAAGATCCAGAGGAAGGACCGCCGCAACCTGCCAGGAGGAGGACTCGCCATCGCACACAAGAGCTCCCTCTGACTCTCCACCTCCACCACGAGCGACTCCTCCGCTACCACCAAACACCTTCACTTCCAGATCCAGACTAGCCTCAGAATCACTCTTTGTGGCACCTTCGCCTACAGAACCCTCAGACACCGCGATTAATTCGCCCCTACTATTGCTGACCTCATCGCACCACGCACCACACACCATCACCTCCATGGACTACATGCTCATCGGAGACCTGAACTTCCACCTCGACAACCTCAATGACCCCAACTCCACCGCCCTCCCGGACAACCTCTCCAACATCGAACTGAAACAGCTTGTCACCACCCCTACCCACAAGGCAGGACACACCCTCAACCCTATCTTCGCAGGTGGGAACAACATCCATTTCAACCACACCACGCAGCCCCTCTGGACGGCCCACCACTGCGTACATTTCTCTTTCAACACAGCCACCACTCTCAAACCCTCCCCTCACCCTCCGTGAAGGAACTAGAGCAAAGTCACAGAGGAACACCTCAACTCCACCCTCAGGCACGACCCCCGCTGCCTAGACCAGACCCAACTCCGCAGCCAAGGAACTACACCACTGGATCACCAACTGCGCAGACAAGCTCGCACCTCTCCGCACCACCGACAGACAACGCCCCCTGAAGGCCACCTGGTTCACCACTGACCTCCAAGAAGCCAGAAGCTCCTGCAGACGTCTCAAAAAACGATGGAGAAACAGCAAAACCAAGAAAGACCTGACCATCTACAAGAACGCCATGACAGACTACCACCAACGCATAAGATCCACAAAGAAGACCTTCATCCGGCACAAAATCCTCGCCAACTCCAGCAACTCAAATGAACTCTTTAACATCATCCATCAACTCATCAAGCCCCACAGCAAAGCCTCAGACGTTACCACCTCCCAAGACCTCTGCAAAAAGCTTGGCTCCTACTTCCACCTAAAAATCAAAGCCCACTATGACAACTTCAGCGAGCAGACTCCAAAAACCACCCTTCTCTCCAGCGACAACAACCTTCCCTCCATCACCGCCTGGACCCCGGTCACCACCGAAGATACCACCACGACCATGAAGAGAACCCAATAAGGAGCCCCCACGGACCCCTGCCCTCCGCACATCTTCCACAGAGCCTCCGCCGCCATAGAGCCCCAGCTACGATGCACCATCAGCGGCACCTTTGAATCTGGCACTTTTCCTGATGACTGGAAACGAGCAGAGGTCAAGCCCCTCCTCAAGAAACCCTCTCCAGACACGACAGACCTGAAGAACTACCGACCCATTTTCCTCCTGCCCTTCACAGCCAAAGTCCCAGAGAAGATCTTCAACGTCCAGCTGACAAACTTCATCGAAGAAAACTCCATCCTTGACTCCTCCCAATGCGGATTCCTCAGCAACCACAACACCAAGACTGCCCTCCTCGCCGCCACTGATGACATCCACATGCTCCTCGACCAAGGCCACACCACAGCCCTCATCCTACTTGACCTCTCAGCAGCCTTCAACACCGTCTCCCATGCACCCTCGCAGCCAGACTCCACGACGCCGGAATACAGGGAACCGCCCTCCACTGGCTTCGCTCCTTCCTCGCCGGCAGAACCCAAAGGAACAGACTCCCGCCTTTCCTCGCCGAAACCACAGTGATCAACTGAGGAGTACCTCAAGAATCATCGCTCAGTCCCACGCTCTTCAACATCTACATGGCCCCCCTCGCCGCCATGGTCAGACAGCATGGGCTCAGCATTGTATCCTACACCGACAACACCCAGCTCATCCTCTCCCTCACGAAGGACCCCGAAACTACCAGACTCAGCTTCCGAGAAGGAATGAAAGAAGTCACAGCTTAGATGAGCAGCAGCTGTCAGAAACTCAACTCGGAGAAGACAGAAGTCCTAGTCCTCGACCCTCCTCCTCTGCATGGGACAACTCCTGGTGGCTCTTTGTACTCGGCACCCTCCCACCCCCACAACGCCCGGAACCTTGGCACCCTACTCGACTCCTCCCTCCCCATGACCTGACAAATCAACGCCGTCGCCTCCACCTGTGCCAACATCCTCCACAAGACCTTCTAGTGGATCCCCCCCTTCCCCCAAGCCAGAAAGACCGTCACCCACTCACTCATAACAAGCAGACAGGACTATGGAAACACCCTCTATGCTGGAATCAACAAATCCCTGCTACAAAAACTCCAGACCATCCAGAACACCACAGCCAGACTCGTCCTTGGCATTCCACGGCATGAGCACATCACCCAACACCTGCAAGACCTCCATTGGCTCCCCATCTAGAAGAGAGTAACCTTCAAGCTACTCACCCACGCCTACAAACCCCTCCACAACACAGGACACAAATACCTCAATGAAAGAGTCTCCTTCCACGTACCCAAAAGGTACCTCCGCTCCACCGACCTCGCCCTGGCAGAAACCCTGTGCATATGCAGAACCAGAGCAGGTGTAAGAGCCTTCTCCTACATCGCAGCCTCCACCTGTGCCAACATCCTCCGCAAGACCTTCTAGTGGATCCCCCCCTCCCAAGCCAGAAAGACCGTCACCCACGCACTCATAACAAGCAGACTGGACTATGGAAACACCCTCTATGCAGGAATCAACAAATCCCTGCTACACAAACTCCAGAACATCCAGAACACCGCAGCCAGACTCATCCTTGGCATTCCACAGCATGAGCACATCACCTAACACCTGCAAGACCTCCATTGGCTCCCTGTCTAGAAGAGAGTAACCTTCAAGCTACTCACCCACGCCTACAAACCCCTCCACAACACCAGACCCAAATACCTCAATGAAAGAGTCTCCTTCCATGTACCCAAAAGGTACCTCCGCTCCACCGACATCGCCCAGGCAGAAACCCTGTGCATACGCAGAACCAGAGCAGGTGTAAGAGCCTTCTCCTACATCGCAGCCAAAGCCTGGAACGAGATCCCAGTCATCATCAGACGCTCCCCTACTCTGCACACTTTCAGGAAGAGCCCCAAGGGCCTGGCTCTTCGGCTGAACCGAGCTGCACCCCACACCCCCCACACCCTCCAAGGAGCCTTGAGACCCTCACAGGTGCGTAAACCCTCTGATTGATTGATTGATTGAACATTTTCATAGTATGGCAATGTAAAGTCCGATAAAATGGAGTTACCTGAATTATTTAAGGTTGTATTTTATATAAAATGTTGCCTGCAAATAAAATGTTGGCTGGATATAATGCTGATTAAATAAGATGCAAACTTCCACCACCAAATAAGATGCTGGCCGAATAAGAAGCTAACTGCAGTTTCAAGGACTCGTTGAAGAATAAAAGCACTGCTAGTGAACAAGCTTTGCTTCGTGGGAGTTACGAAGACATGCTGGACAGCCTAAAACAAATAAAGCCAGCAATAGAAAGCCAGAAAATGTGAGTTACAAACCACAATCAGGGCTCAGGGGGATCCAGGAATATGGTTTCCCACCAGGCATTTTGGGCGGGTGGTTCAGCCTTAGACACGGCGGGTGTGTCATTGGTGACCTTAGCAGGGGGTGGGACTAGAGTCGGTTTTAGGTGTGTAAAAACTGTGGGATGGTGGGATGGCCTTTTTGGCCCTCGTCACAATCAGGGGCAGTTCAGTGAGGCAGTTTTGTCCAGTTAGGTTCGGTCAGTGGCTAGAAAATTCACAGTGGGGCGTAGCGGGGTATATTTTGAATAGTATAACTATATTCCCATTCGCAATGTCAGGAAATATAGTAGTTGATGCATTAAATGTTTTACCGGAAAATGGTTGGGAGGATTTAATAAAAGCAGAATTGGTGGAACAGGTGTGTTTAAATTATTACACAGGGAGATTCAGGCAAAAGAGGGTTCAAAGGAAGAAGAATTCCTTGCTCTTCTGGCGGATAACCCATACAAAGAATGAGGGGATGTTGATAATGAATTATGGATTCAAATGATGACAACAGCAAGGTCAGTTCCCTTATGACAAACTGCAAGTGGTTAACCGGTACCTTATAAGCCCTTTCTAGCAGTGGGAGGACCAGGGAGAGGTACTTTCCCCCAGAATGGAGCATGCTGGTCATTTAAAAGAGGCTCAGGCACACGAACACAATTTAAATTCTTGAATGATTGTGCAAACTGTGGAGGGAAGTGACCTTTTATATAATGATCTGGCAACTTCCCATATGTGTGGCAAGGAGGACAAGGGCGGAGCAGAGAACAGCAAGCTATTGCAGGAAAAGGGCCCTACACCAGGTAAATTTAATATGTTGAAGCATTGGCTGAGTTGGTAACCAAACCAGAAAGATGCAAAACCATTTGGGGAGTTTTAAGGATGATTTTAAGTTACGTAATCAAGGACCAAGGGTGCGGAGTTGGGCAAAAAACTTGAAGTCAGCTTCATTTTATTAATGGTCTTTAGATAATCTCACGATATCCCCTTTGGATGTGGTTCCAAAAAGCAGCCAGGTGAGTTTCGGCTCATCTATCATCTCTCTTGGCCACCAGATGAGACCATCAAGGATGGTGAAGATTCTGAGGTAAAATATGCATCAGAGGATAATGCCATTGTTTTGGTGAGAGATTGTGGTCAGGCTGCGGAGATGGTTACGTCGGACATCAAGTCAGCCTTTTGGTGACACATCCGGAGGGTTTCTCACTTCTAAGTCTGCAGTTTGGTGGTGCCATTTATGTAGATAGGATGTTGCTAATGGGTTGTTCAGTTTCTTGTTCCCTTTTTGAATTGTTCAGTTCCTTTTTGCAATGGTGATTTCAGTTTCAGAGTGGTTTAAAAAAGGTTACCCGCAATTTGGATGATTTTCTATCTGTTGGGCAAGCGAGTTCAGGAGACTGTGGCAGAGCTTTGGACACTTTTTGTCTCGTGATTTAGGACATTGGGGTTCCATTAGCTCCAGACAAGACTGAGGGCCCTTTGACCAGTTTAACATTTTGGGGAATTCAGTTTGATTCTGTTACCACGGAGGTGAGTTTGCAGAACGACAAAGTTCAAGTTTTGTTGCAGTTATTGGAGGAGGCTTCTATGTCAAAGAATATAGAGTTGAGGAAGATTCAGGGCCAGATGTACGACCATTCCAGCTTGCGAGTTGCAAATTGCGATGTTTCACGATTCAAAAAATGGAATGTATAAAAGTGTTTTAGACATTGTTTGCGATTCCTAATGGGTTCGCTAAAGAACTACCTCATTAACATTAATTTGAGACCCCTCAGGAATCTCACATATCACAGGGATGGTGGCCTGCAGGGGACAGCAGACCACCATGTCTGTGCTAGCTTATTTAAATAGGGTAACTTTTTTTCAAATGCAGCCTGTTTTCCTTAAAGGAAAACAGGATGTGTTTAAAAGAAAAAATGAAAAGTGATCTTTTCATTTTTTAAGGGCAGGCAGTGCTCTTAAAAAATATTTTTGGATACATTCAAGGAGGGAAAGGGTTCCCCTGGGGACCCTTTCCCATTTGTGACTGGCTTGGCACCTACTTGAAGTAGGTGGTAACTGGGATTGTTTTGCGACCGTATTTGCAGTCGCAAATCAATCGTAAATACCAGTGCATCCCGCTAATAGGAAGGGACGCCCTTGGCAAGCCTCTTCCTAATCGCGACTCGCAAACCCTATTTAGCTAGTCAGTAAAAGGTTACTGACTTGCAAAATAGGGTTATTGCATACCACAACCCTTTTTAGCGATCGTAAACGGGCTGATTGCCTGTTTGCGACCGCTAAAACGGGTCGTACATCTGGTCCTCAGTCCCTTCTAGGTTATTGGAATGTTGCCTGTTGGGTGGTGAGAGTGGGATGGGCTCTTTGCAGACGGGTGGGGTTTACTATGGCAGGTGCCCCCTTGCTGCACCATCACGTTTGAAAGCAGCCATCTGTGCAGACATGAGAGTTTGGGTCACTTTTTTGATAGAATTTAATGATGTCACTATGTTATCTCTTCAGGATGAATTGGTATGGCGAGTACAGATTTTTTCTGATGCTGCCTGTGCCCACTGTTTTGGTCTTTTTGGGGATGGCGATTGGGTGGCAGAACAATGGCCGCCTGATTAGATGCCAGAAGCATTGCCTTCTTAGAATTCTTTCCTTTTGTAGTGGCGTTGGTTTTGTGGGGCCGGTTTTTGGCAAACAAAATGGTCACTTTTAATACTGACAATCAAACTGTAGTGGCTTTTTTGGCCAACACATATAAGGCGAAGGATGAGAGAGTTTTGAGGTTGCTCAGAGTTTTCCTTTTGGGTTGCTTAAAGTTTAACATTATGTTTAGGGCGAGAAATGTTTCAGGGATAGATGACAATATCGCAGATGCGTTATCTCGTTCACAGTGGCAGAGGTTCCTTGGGCTGACTCCTGGAGAAGATGTGAAGCAGATGAGGATGCCACGGGACCTCTGGCAGCTGAGATTTCAGGATCTTATTAAGAAGTTGGTGCTGTTTCTACCAGAATAGCATACAGACAAGCTTGGCAGGAATTTCTATAAAGTGGTGCTCAGAGGAGAAGAAGGGTTGATGAAGAGTAGTTTTTAAGGCATATAACACAAAAGAAATCCTGGGGTCTAATGGTAAAGAGAAATAGGTGGTATGTAGGGTGAGGAGGGAAAACCTAATGTACGTAGTGAAACTGGAGAAAGCTCCAAAACCATGGTCATACAATCACCGTGGGTAACTAACCCCATCACATGGGATTTTCATCCCAAAGAAAATCTCAAAATCTCAAGGGGCGACAGCGCCCTTGTGTGAGACGTGAGTACTTTGTGCTATGATTATTATGCACCAAGAAAGTGGAATAAATCCACAAATGAGCCTGAAGTGAGTGGGGATTGCAGTGCTGGTAGTAGTGAAAAGGGGAGTGTATTAAAACTAGTGACGGGACGGCCAGAGGACTTCTGTTAAACAATGCCGTACCGATATTAGATTAAAAAGAAGAGGGGGCAACACTAATCTGGTGTGATCAATGAAGCAACGTGAGAGAATGTGGTCGACATGTTTCAGCCATAGCGCCTATCTAGGCTAGGCTTTCATCAGGACCTTGAAGCTACTGCAAGGAAAAAACAACGTGACAAAGGATATGATGGGCACCCTCAACTTGATTGTAGAGTGCAAGTCTCCTCAGAGATACATACAGCACCTAGATAACAAAAGAAGGGGAGACAGTGTAAAAATGTGTGGAACTAATATGCTCAGTCATGACTAATAGGAAAAATATAAACTTGAAGCATGGTCCACTCACCCGTACAAACTGGGTGGTAAGAGGACCTCCACCTGGCAACCGCTCAGGAAGGAACACCGCTCTGAAAGGAAAATGTAAGGCTGCTGATGGGGGCTTACATATCAAGAGCAAGTGTAAAAGAAGTGGGAAAATCAACTGAAAACGAGGGAGAACTGCCGGAGGCAGTGTCTGCACACGAAAATGAGCTCGGTGAGATCATCGTGAAGATTAAAACGTGGCTAAATGCTGAGCAGATAGTCAGAGTAATGTGAGGTAATACAAGTCCGTACAGAGGCGAACCAAAGTTGAGGCAAAAAAGGCAACGCTCGAGGGTAGGCGCCTTCAAATTCAAGTGATCAAGTGAAACCCAGAGAGCGAAAAAGCCTACCTGTCCGTCGGGGAACCAGGCTGGAATGAGCCTGCAGCCGAAGGTCCCGTATGGTTGGACGGAGGCGAAAGAAATGAAAAACTGCCGGCGGATGGAGGGCCAATCGCGCGACAGGTAATGTATGCGTGCAAGAGTAGGAGCCAATACGAGGCGCTGTCTCAACTAACTGGCTGTAACCTGGGAGATGGGAATGACAGGGCAAAAATGACGCTGTCAAAATCGCTGGCTCGAGCGTCATGAAGAGTCAGGGAGATGACGCGGGAGCGTAAAGAATGCGGAAGCCGCCGTCAGGTTAGAAGGTAGGCTGTCAAGGCACGTGTTGCTCTGGAATGCGCGAGGCATCATGGAGAGTACGGGCAGATGTGTAAAACACCTACTTTCGCATGGGTGGTGTGGGATGTCCCGGGGAGGCCACGGATTATTGGGCAGACGGTTAGGGAACAAAATATATATGTATATATACAACGGCCAGAGGTGTTTCTGAGAGGGGCACTCGTGATCCAGCCCGCACCACATCATTGCCTTGCCTACCCTCTGTATACACTGGCTTAAACACCTCTGGCCGTTGTATATATACATATATATTTTGTTCCCTAACCGTCTGCCCAATAATCCGTGGCCTCCCCGGGACATCCCACACCACCCATGCGAAAGTAGGTGTTTTACACATCTGCCCGTACTCTCCATGATGCCTCGCGCATTCCAGAGCAACACGTGCCTTGACAGCCTACCTTCTAACCTGACGGCGGCTTCCGCATTCTTTACGCTCCCGCGTCATCTCCCTGACTCTTCATGACGCTCGAGCCAGCGATTTTGACAGCGTCATTTTTGCCCTGTCATTCCCATCTCCCAGGTTACAGCCAGTTAGTTGAGACAGCGCCTCGTATTGGCTCCTACTCTTGCACGCATACATTACCTGTCGCGCGATTGGCCCTCCATCCGCCGGCAGTTTTTCATTTCTTTCGCCTCCGTCCAACCATACGGGACCTTCGGCTGCAGGCTCATTCCAGCCTGGTTCCCCGACGGACAGGTAGGCTTTTTCGCTCTCTGGGTTTCACTTGATCACTTGAATTTGAAGGCGCCTACCCTCGAGCGTTGCCTTTTTTGCCTCAACTTTGGTTCGCCTCTGTACGGACTTGTATTACCTCACATTACTCTGACTATCTGCTCAGCATTTAGCCACGTTTTAATCTTCACGATGATCTCACCGAGCTCATTTTCGTGTGCAGACACTGCCTCCGGCAGTTCTCCCTCGTTTTCAGTTGATTTTCCCACTTCTTTTACACTTGCTCTTGATATGTAAGCCCCCATCAGCAGCCTTACATTTTCCTTTCAGAGCGGTGTTCCTTCCTGAGCGGTTGCCAGGTGGAGGTCCTCTTACCACCCAGTTTGTACGGGTGAGTGGACCATGCTTCAAGTTTATATTTTTCCTATTAGTCATGACTGAGCATATTAGTTCCACACATTTTTACACTGTCTCCCCTTCTTTTGTTATCTAGGTGCTGTATGTATCTCTGAGGAGACTTGCACTCTACAATCAAGTTGAGGGTGCCCATCATATCCTTTGTCACGTTGTTTTTTCCTTGCAGTAGCTTCAAGGTCCTGATGAAAGCCTAGCCTAGATAGGCGCTATGGCTGAAACATGTCGACCACATTCTCTCACGTTGCTTCATTGATCACACCAGATTAGTGTTGCCCCCTCTTCTGTTTAATCTAATATCGGTACGGCATTGTTTAACAGAAGTCCTCTGGCCGTCCCGTCACTAGTTTTAATACACTCCCCTTTTCACTACTACCAGCACTGCAATCCCCACTCACTTCAGGCTCATTTGTGGATTTATTCCACTTTCTTGGTGCATAATAATCATAGCACAAAGTACTCACGTCTCACACAAGGGCGCTGTCGCCCCTTGAGATTTTGAGATTTTCTTTGGGATGAAAATCCCATGTGATGGGGTTAGTTACCCACGGTGATTGTATGACCATGGTTTTGGAGCTTTCTCCAGTTTCACTACGTACATTAGGTTTTCCCTCCTCACCCTACATACCACCTATTTCTCTTTACCATTAGACCCCAGGATTTCTTTTGTGTTATATGTACTTCCATGGGGGAATCAATCCTGTGCGGTCTCTAAACTTGTTCCCTCTGACCCTCCGGTGCCCAACCGTTTTGTATTAGGTATAGTTTTTAAGGCAGTCATATGCCGAACGTTTTATCATGTCTCAAATTGGTTTGGGTTTATCTGCAGTCCATTTCGGGTAAATTAGCTAGTATTTCCTTTTATGGAAAATGTTTTTGGGGCTATGATCCAATGGAATGTGAAGTTTGTCATAGGATTCTGGCAGGTTGGGCAAGAGAAAGGGGGGGCGGGACAGAATAGATAGAAGGAGACCTATTCCATCTGACATGTTATTTGGGATTTTAGTACATTTGCCAGATATATGTTTTACAGGTTGGGAGGTGGCATTGTGTTCCTTGTGCATGTTTTGGTTGTTCCATGGGGGTTTCCGTGTTTCGGAATTATTGGGTTTGAGGGGAGGGATGGTCTTTTGAGAAGCCAAGTTTCGGCCAAGGCAGTGTCGATTTGGTTAACGCATTTTATTTATTTATAACGTTTTTTATAGCGCGGACTTGATCCCGAAGGATATCAGAGCGCTTTACAATTTGAGAGAAATTAAGGTAACAGATCATGAGTCAAATAGGGAATATACATAGGCATTGAATCAAATAGTGCACACATAAAAGACCAATTATAAACCTGGGTAGGCGAAGAATGGTCTAGTCGCTGAAACATAATGACAAAGGGGAGCAAATACAATAGTAAAATACAAGATTGACAACCAATATTGTAGTATGTCCGATGCGATTAGAGCTGACAATCGCTCCTCTTGTTAAGGTAAGAACTTATTCATGAGGAATCTTTTTGCTTCCAGTTTGAAAGCAACCTTTGGGAGAGATTCTACGGATTTCCGGAGGAAGAGAATTCCAAATTTTTGGTGCAGAGCCCGAGAAGGCTCATTGGCATGTTCTCTTTTTGCGGAAGATCTGGGGTTTCAAGAGGAGGGAATTAGCACTCCTCGACGGTCTACCCCCTCCGGATAGTTCTAGCTTTTGCGCAAGGTAGTTGGGGGTTTTGAAGTGGAGGGCTTTGTGCGATAAGCAGGCAATCTTTAGTTGAATTCTAGCTTCGTAGGGCAGCCAGTTTAGAGACTGATCAGTTGGGCAGGGGTCAGGAGATTATTTTAGAGAAAGTAGCGAATGCTTCGTATTGTCCACTGCAAAAGTGGTTGGATTTTGTGCAGTATACTGGTGAGGGATTGGCTTGTAGGACATTCTTTTGTTCGATGGGCTGCCAAGCAAGCAGAGAAAAGAACATATGGAAGGCAGATGGGACATGTCAGAGCGGGGGTGATGGTTTCTTGGTGGGGGAAGAGTGTTATGCGTTCGGATGAACTGTTGGGGTTTCTGTCCAAACACTTATCTGGGAGAACCTGTCCAGATTTGCTAGTTTTGCACCTTGGCAAAAATGATCTGGTGAAGATGTCAGGCGTCGGTCTATTGAAAGCAATGAAACTGCATCTCACCTGTATTAAGGAGGTTTGAACAGGTACCCATATCTTATGGACGTAACTGGTTCAGAGGAGAATATGGACGGGTGGGATCAAACCCAGTGCAATTGAGAGTCAGTGTTAGAAGGTGAATAGGGAGATGAGGGTTTTTTGTCGAACTATGGGTATTTCAGTGCTTAAACATGAGGAGAGTGAACAGGGGAATGCAGCTTTGTTTCACCAATATGGTGTACATTTATCCTTTTTAGAGATGGAATACCATCTGATAGAATTGCAGCTGATGGTGGCACCTTTGTTGGGTGAAAAGTTGTGGTATTGACATTTGGTTGGGTTTAACCTGAGATAGGCATTTTTGTGTGGGCCAGGAAAATGCCTCTGGGTTTTCCTGGGTGTCGGTGCCAATATGACATATTTTGGTGATGGGGGGACTCTCAGAGTGAGCGACCACAGCACAGGGACGGCTAGGATATGGTCAGGGAGCAAGGGGATGGATTCGGCGAAGGGACAGGGAGCAAATGGTGACGTCAGAGGGTGCATGATGAGTGACAGCTTTGGGGTGTGAGGGTTATGAGGAGATTTGAGGGGAAAACAAGAGTTTACTAAGGGTGGGAGGGGTTAGGAAAATACATTTGTATGAGGTTTATTTAGTTTTACAAGGCATTTCGCCTAGGTAATTTTATGAGTTCCAGGCCTGTTCTATTAAAGCAGTCTTTTACCCTATTTAAAGGTGTGAAGTATATTACTGGGGCACCGGCTTGTCCGAAGCTAGTGGTAAGCAGTAGTAGAATACATTCACAGGGAAGCTTTCAGAATGCCCACAACAAAGTCTTTTTGCAATGTGGTAGGCTTCGACCTAAACACGAAATTCATAACACAGAATAGCAAATCATCCTCTCCTCCAATATTTGGGTTTTTTAGTTCTCTGTGTGTCGTGTGAAATACCTCCTGGAGGCATGGACTTGACAGACAGGGATAGTAAGACGGTTAGAAAATGCCCACATGCTTTGGAAACAGCTATGACCGGGCAAGGTGTATTTGGACAACTAGCAGGACTGCACGAAAAAAACAAGTGGCCGAAGCAAGAACATCCCATGAAAGGTTGAAGGCTGGTTAGAAAACTAATTTAAGGGAAACGGGGGAAGTTGTGAGCTCATCTGTACAACACGTTAAAAACGGAACGTCCATGGCATTCTTGAAATCTGCCCACCACGCGTACTCCTTTTTGCAGACAGTTATCTAAGAGCCAACGACGTACACGCCGCACGTGAACGCTCTGCTCCGTTCACTTCAAGAAATCCGAAAAGTCAACAAACGTCCGCGTGCGCCTCAACTTCGCCCAGCCAATAGATTGCGTCGTTACTAAGAGGTCACTGTCCAATTGGATTCGTCGTATTGGTGAGGACCGAGGGGCGCAGCTGGTCTGAGAAAGAGAGAGCAGTGACAGGTAAGCATGAAAGAGTTGTGGCTGCGTACGGGGCACAAGAAATGGTAGCAGAGACAGAGCGCGGGCACGGAGAGGGGCTGGCTAAGAATTCAAGGGAAATAGCACGAGTCTACGCCGCGTAAGTCCTTGCAGAGTAGGTGGTGTGTTCCTCTCCGCATAGTGAGTGCATAGCCATGCGCAGATACGAGCTGCGGTGGTACTTGCCATTTGTCATTTGGATATTGACAGCCTCTTCACGACTGACCTCCGTCCCCAAGTTTGGTGGCATTCTTTGGCAGTAAATACCAACTGACATTGCCACTTTTGCAGGATCTTCTCACAGGCACCCTTGTCCTTCACGAGCATTATTAAGCGAGCTTGAAGTGAGGAGCCCGATTCCAAGTGTTGTCTGCTAAAAATGCAAGCTTAGTCTCTGGGTTATCTTGAATTAACAACTGAGTTTTTCTGACACAAATCGACAGCAGATGCAACTTGACGGTGTTTAGTCCTGAAACTTCATTTAGAACTTCAGTCTTGGGCAAACGCATTTGTAGCAGTGCCACATCCCAAACACGAAACGTTTGCTTGCAAATTCAGAGCAACCGTATGTGCAGCACATCCCTATCGCAGCTATAAAAGAAATGGTGTATTGCTTATTCTGAAAAAAGACAACTTGCATATGGGAAAATACTATTATAACTCTTTCTGCATTATAATTTTATTTTCATCATAAAAGAGTAAAATACAACAATCCTTATCTTGATCTGAACCACACTGACACCATGATGGCATGACAGGCTAAATCCAATTCGAATCCGTCACAAACCTACATGCCTCACTCGCCACCACTCTTTCTTTTTTTACTTAGAGCATACTGGCCATTCAGACGAAGGAACGCATTCACTGCCAAACAAGATAGTTTATCAGCCATGGGAAACAAAAAGTGTTCTGCGACCTAGTGACGTGTTCGTGTCTCGTTCTTGATTTTGTATCCTATTTCTGCTACGTGATTAAAGGAATTTTAATTCTTAATAAATGTTCCTCGCTAGCTCACACTGCAAACTAGATCACCTATTTGTGCTTTTAATACAATGGCAGAGCCAAGGCACACAGAGACTAAGTAATTTTTACCAGGGTCTCGGGGTACTTTAGTGTAAAAGCGTCATTTAATAACATTGCCTGTCGCCGAGTCAATGGCTTAACTGTAATATCTCTGTTGTTCGGTTTTCTACACTTTGCATTCCACCACAGAATGTAGAGCTATCCATAAAATGTTGATGGCTGTTGTGATCTTAATAAACAGCGCCTTCTCATATTCAAAATTTGTTGGCTTATTTTGTCCTTTGCCACCTTATTTCACCGTCGACAAGCGATAAATGGAAACAAAATGATCAACATCGAGTATTCCCGGAGGAAAAGAGAGCAAATTCCATTTACTGAACACAAATTACAAAGAATTTACTTGTAAGAAGAAGTTTTAATACGTACAAGACATTTTCAGATGTCAAAGTGTGGCATCTACCCTTCTCTGCTGAAAACTGTAGTAAAAAACAACAATAATACTTATTTAAACCATAATTCTGGTACTCCCATTTTAGATTAAAAAAAAACCTCCCATATAGGCAGCACTGGAAATACGCAGTGTTCCATCTATGGCTTTCCACCGAGTAGTGTGCTACCCCTCAGCAAATGCGCTTTGGTGCCTCGTTAGGAGTAGGTCAACTACTATAAATACAGCTACAAAAAATGAAGCATACTCAAAGTCTACAGCACTGTGAGGCCATAATAATGGCGATACAGAGCTTGGCAAATCTCTTTTAACAAAACTTAGCCCTGCATTCATATTATAAACGGAGGAGAGTGGATATAGGTATGTGTGTTTGTGTGGGGCGAGAAGAGTGATGGGATTCATCTGTTCTGTCTGTTATCCTGCAGTCACCAGCTTCGTCTTTGCTCTTGCAATATGATAACATCATAGATGATAGCTACATAGATAATGCATAGAAATTGACGATACACTAAGATCACTAGACCCGCCTGTGATCTGTCAAAAGCTCTGCCTACTATAACCTTGTGAACCATGCTTAGGGGATGAACATTTAGAACATGGTCAGTCAGCAGGTTTGCCATTGGGGATAAACCCATAGCCTCCGCCACTCAGAGACGACCATCCACTCTAAAGATCTCCATTGCTGTGCTGAAAGGGTAGTCATCCAAGTGGTGCCCACTTGATAGCAATCAGGCTTGCTGAGCAGGCACCATTTTTTTAAAGCACCCACTCAACAAAATTCTTTGCATTGGAAAAAAGAAACTCTCAAAGCAGGAGTTTGTTTTCTTAATACAAAACACAGATGACCATATACGCTTCCTGCACATTGGGCAATTCTACATTTTCCCTGCCTGCATCCACCATGCCTTTGGAAGGGAAAAAGAGTGATAGCAGCTCGTCCTTAAAAGACTAGGTCTGTCGTCATTGTGACTTTGCAGCTCCTTGGCTGATAAGCAGCCAGGTCAGATGTTTTAATTAGTAGAGCAAGTGGAGATTCCACTGGTATAAACAATGCCCATTTTCCAACACTAAATAAAGCGTAGGAACGGCAAGATTAGCAGGCGAAAGTACTGCATATCTATGGAGGTGCTCCAGCTCCCCAAACTCTAAATGAGGCCCTAGTTCTCACCTCTCTTTGGTCCTGGCACCCTGGTGCCTGCTGCGTTGAAACTGCCAGCATGCAGTACATAGTGGTAAAGAAAACAACAAAATGATTTGAGAGGTTCTTTCAGCATATCCGACTGAGGACAGAAGAAAAGAAACAGGGCTGTAACCCATCCATTTTTGTATGTAAACCCTTCCACCTTTGTATGTAAAACATCATACAATCATGATTAGCAAAATACAAACTTATTTGTACACATACATAAGATTTTGCAAGCATCACTTATATGCGAACTACTCCGGCATTACATATTATCTCTTGCTGCTACTAGGACTTCTTTTATTTCAAATTCTGTTTTTCAGGCCTCTAACTCCTCAAGGTCTCTTTTCTTGACAGTCTCCAATCTCACTAATATGCCTGTGTCAAAATGGTTATTTCTCCACCCAAGTTGTTTGTGACAATTTGGTCCCTTTTGTTCTTTGAGAAGATCAATGCCATTCATGATTGTAAGGCCTAGCATCCAATTTCATCCTGTCTCATGGCGCATGATTACACGTCTTTGCCCTTTTTTCACTTCTGTAATAGCTCTCCCAATTATAAAGTAAGAGGAGGAGGTTCACTCCCTAGCTTACCTCCCTAAACTCCCCAGGTGATGCATGTCCAGTCAGGACAATAAAATCATTATACCTGCTTTTGTCCGCATCCTTAACACCCGTGTCCCTAGTGGATGAAAGAAAAGGGTCGTCAAACTTGGACCGTGTGGCAGAATCTAACTATATGCCTATCTTTCTGTCACCAGCGTGACATAAATAGAGATGTTCTGATTCACTGACTTACTAAATATCTGAAAGAGCTCCAGTTAATAGAAGTAGCCAGATTACTTTTAGGCCTGGTTTAGGGACTGAGACTGCATCTTTGGCTATATTGAATGGTATTAGACAGGATAACAATGATGGCATTTCCATCTGGCTCCTCCTTCTCTTGTAGGTGTGTCGTTCTGTTACTTCCAAATCGAGGATCTTGAATATTTTAAAAAAAAAATTCTGTGCAACTTGAAAGCTTGTTTTGTTAACGCTGTCATCATTTCTAAATTGAACTTTGCCAATGCCTGCTTCAATGCCAGGCCTTAAAAAATAACATTTTTACTAAACCTGCAGGTCTAGTGACTTAAAAAATCTGTTCGACTTAATTGTAATGCTCTTGACCCATAAACTGGTTTGAAATGATGTGATTCTGGGCAAATAGTTTAATTCACTGATCTGCCATTTTATTCATTATATTACAAATGAGGTATGACCACCTTCAGGTATGCAAGTTCAGCATATCTGCTGTACAAAAAACAGTTTTGTTTGATTTAATAGACTAAACGTTTGCTCCATATATAATAGAAATACAGCCACATACACACATGACCCCTGATTTGCCTCTTTGTTCTTTAACAGCATTGTCATCAGGGTGGGGGCAGGCATGTTTCTCAAAGCGTGTTTAAAATCTGTTACTTTTAAAAAATACATAACTAATGCATGAGGTAACACGCTCCTTTGCAATCAGCATATTTTATATTGAAATGGCCACAACGTTTTCCACTGCCATGCAGTTTTACTGATAGAACTATATGTTGTACAAACAATGTTTGGAAATCGAGTTTCTGTGAATATTTGTAATTTGCACATCACCAAGCAAAAGTGTTCTGATTGTTTTGCTCCCATCTAAATCTTTGTTTGCATCACACCTCTCAATTACAAAACAATTTGCTTTTGTAATTCTGATATATTTTGAAATATTTGTACTATGCATTTACAAGCTATTTAAATGTTGTGTTAGAAAGAAACTGACATTTTACAGCCTTTTGTTTCACAATGATTCAGACAGCTCACTTGACAAAAACTTTAACTGTAGTAAGAGAAAAACAGAATTCTATTTTCTAAGCAGCAATTAGCATAAAGATCAACTGACATTTGACCTGTTTCCTTGAACAGACCGCAAATGGGTCAAGATGAAAACAAGATTTAAAGTCATCTTTATTGCTCATTCACTTTCTGAATGAACAGAACACCTGTTCCTTTCCAGCTTATGTTCACTCACCACAACTGACCAGTAGGTGCTAAAATAGCTCGACCTAATAAAATCTGACTCGCCATTGCGAGTGGTCGAGTTAATTTTTCAAGGCCTGTATGGTCTTCCTGGTATTTCCAAGCTTCTAGTAATTCAGAATATGGCAGAATGATTTGTCATGAATTTCAGGAACTCTGATAGGTTCTCTGAGGCTCGCCATATGCCCCACTGATTGCTAGTTTCTGGAAGGATCTGTTATAACGAACTGTACATTTGCTCACAGCGTCTATTTTGTAACTGGCCCCATGCTACTTACATATGTTTTCTCCCAAGTGAAAGGCATCCCTTTGTTTTGGCTCTTCGCTCCTGCTATCAGTGTAGTTCAGCAGCAAATGGCATGAAACCCCTTATTATGCTGTCAAACTAACCCCGGTCTGTAAAAAAACAGCACAACTCTGATATTGTGTAAGCTAGAAGCACTGCAAAATGAAAACACTACTTTGTACATTACCAGTGACAAACTGGTAATCACTTTGCCTTCCTTCGTCTTTTTTGTGTTTAATTTAAGGGTGTCATTTCGTTACCCAGGCCAATTGTTATGATTAATATAGACATTTAGCAATAACCATTATAGAGAATATGGTCATTCTTCTCAAAGAAATTTGAGAAATTCGTAACGAATGTTGCATTTTATAATGCACATTGCCCTGTGCATTAAAAAACATTGGAATTTTAGTGTTTTTGACACTTTATGGGCTGGGGCTTCAGAACAGAATTGAAAAAAAAGTTTTTGTTATAACATAAGCTGTCAAGAAGCATGATTTCTGTCTGTTGGACTGACCTCTTTGTAGGACATTGACTATCAGCCACACATTTTATGTGTTCTGGAGCTTGAAGGAATGCACGTGTTCTTTGCTAGAACATCATTCATCTCACATTTATTTCTAAGCATGTACGTTTTTGGCCAGTTGGTTAGGCCTGGTGGCTTCCTGCATGGATGTAGCTCAGTTGTCTCATGAGTCCGCTCAATGTGAGTTGCTAACAGCTGTTTAATTTTCATTTAAGATAGCTCAGATTCCTAGCAGAGTAATTAACAGGCTGTAACATTGCCAACTGATTGACTTTCCCTTATTTAACCTCTGCAGGAATGAAAGATAAATTAGGAATCAAAACATGACTTTTCCAATCACACATCCTGAAATCAGGTGCGTTAACTCGCTAAGCTCAATATTCTGAGACCTACACATGTGTGCAGCCTCAAACAGGCATATGTTGCCATGTCCTGATGAGCAGTTCTTTTGCTGGACTTGTTTTATTGGTGGATTTTTGATACTGCTCTCTGGGGGACGGCTGCCTAGTGTTAGTCAGTTTATATGCTCTGACCCCTAAAACATGAGGAAATTGGCTAATCCCTGATTGGCATATTTAACTTTTCTATAAGACCATGGTATATGGTGCGGAAATATACCCATGGCATTAAAAGTTAACTGGCACCTGTGGACTGCAGCACTCATTGTGCTGTCTACTATTGTGACAAAAGAAAACATGGTTTCAGTCCTACCCTGTGTGGCTTGATTTCTGCACCATGAACTGTTAAAATAACTCTTTTGACAGGTAGAAAACATCCCTAACCAACTTTATTACTTTATCACTGTACACATTGCCCTAAGTTTGCGCCCATCTGATCTGTGCCTTAGCTACCTGGTGGTTGAGGTCCGGTTGGGTTGTGATTATTCCTTGAAGTGGGCAGTCACCAACCCCAAATAATACAATTTCTTACAAGTCTTCAAAGAGCTGCGCATCAACATGACTAAGGGGTGCGCTCTACCCACCAGAGTACTAAAGCTGGATTTACCAGCCCCTCTGCCCGTGATTCAGCATTCACCTGCTGATTTTTTGGGTTTGTGGAGTTCCCGACATCAACGTTGAGCTTGGTCCACATCTCTGGCCGCTTGTGGCATGCTACAGACAGGAGCTCGTTATGAGTGCACTCACAGATGCCTTGCGTGGCTGTAGACCAGAGGTCTTCAAACCTTTTTGCTCTGAGCTCCCCTTGAGCAAACTGTTTTGAGGTCGGGGCACCCCCCTCCAAAACTTTATGTATAGATTGGGTGAGCAGGAGGGACATGGCTATGTTGAGGGGGCAGGCACCCTCCCCCGCAAACAATCTATCACAGATCTAAATAAACCATATTTATAATACTTGTGCCTCAGTAGCTACTGGTACTCTAACAAAACAATGGCACTCCTAGGTACCATTCAGAAAAAAATTCAAATACTCAAAGACCTAATTAGCCACCACATGCAATTAATCCTCTCCACAATGAGTCACAAATATATCCACCATGTGTGTTTTTGAGAACATTTATCAATTTCCTTGGTGCACAATAACAGACACATGAAACACTTGATTCACTGCTCATAATAAAAATTAGCAAAGTGTCCCCACTGAAACAGAACCACAAGTAAAAGAAAACATCTTTTGAAGTCTGCAACTTTAACAAGCAAACTAACAATATGGGGACATTGAAACCAACAACGTGGGGCCAATACAGGCCAGTAGACTACTAAACATGATTTCTTGTAGTTGTTCCTTATGAGAAACACACATGTACAGGAGTATGCTGCATGGAAATCTATCTGCATTTTCCCCACATTCACTCATTTATTCCCCTGTTGTTTTCCTAGTGTACATCTGACGTACCTACTAACCGTCTACCATTTTTGGTTTCCATAACCTCTTGAAATTTTCTATTTGCCTTTCCCATTCATAGCATGTTCAATTCATCTTACTATTCTACAAACCACAAGGAAACGGCTCAATTTTACTGGACCCTCAAGGGTTCAGGTCGCACCTCTCTCGACACTTCTCTTGTCGACCCTCCTACATATTAAATAGAATGAGAAAGCTGTTTAGCTAACGTAGTGTGCAACTCCACTACCCCCGCCGTTTCCCGGGGGTGATCAATTTGACCCAAAACTTTAAACCCACTGCAGGTCGCTCCACTCCTTTCAGTCTATAAGTTCAGTGATTGAAAAAATGTCCATCCAATACTGTACATAGTTCCAAAAAATTCCTCTTTATTCTTCTTTGAGTTTTCACAATTCTTAGGCAGCCAACGCGTTTCGTTCTTTTACAAAGAACTTCGTCAGGGCTGTAAAAACATTTAAAATACACATATAATACAAATTGTAGCAATTCAATTAGTACATTATATTACAAAAAAACCACATTATCCAATAAGACAGAAGATGCCTCCAAGAAGCACTAAACTGAAATTCTTGCCATAATAACATTCCATGTCCAATGGTTATTCATGCCACCCAAAATACTGATACTGGGTTAATAATCACATTTGTATTCTATACATCAGGGCAAGTCATATAAGATTCCTTCTGTGGCATTATATACATCAGAAATTTCAATCACCTGTTAGTTTTAGGGGCCTATTTTGTTCTTTATTTGGTGTCATGTGATTACATATTATATAAAGAAAAAGACACTCAGAATTCATGAACAAACCCCATCAGAATAATCTAACTAAAGATATCTCTAAGAGTCCTCATCTAGCTACTTTTTGGCCAGACCGTTAACCCCACTTGGTCGAAGTATTATATCCAAGAATTAGATGTACCTACCAATATTTGTTAACGACGTTTATTTTGAAACCTTTGGGGTATTGATCATCCGATTTTTGAAATACCAAATTGGTGGTGACTTAACAGTGCTTCTCTATTCCTTTACCTACCAAAAGATATTAGTAATACCTTCATAGACTAACTTGTGACACACTAGCAACATTTATAAACTGTTATTCCTGAGAAACATTATCCTTACCTAAGTCAAGGCTTTACTGGTCCAATTATACTCTCCCCGTAATCCTATAAAGGGCTAGTGTGCCTGTAATGAAGTAACACTGAATATGTAACTCGCTGTATTGTATCATCAAACATATAACATATTCCTAAACAATTTCATGTGTGCACCTAAAGCCAATGCAATTAATTGTCCTATTGTGAATATCTAGTGATAAAAAGATCGCATAAATTCAAACATATCGTACTGGCTACTTCCTTAACACGTGGCATGCTTAATTCTGCTCCACATCAAATATTAGCCAGTATCCATGTTGACCAAACACTCAATTAGCAAGCCAAATAAAAACTTTAACAATAATTCAACGGGCTTTCAACCCCATTTGTGAAGGCCCTGTACTACATGCATATCAAGTTCTACTATAAACCAAAAACAGCCTGGTCAGTAATCCCACATGTCTTATATAGCGGCGACAGAGTCCTTACAATATGAGTACGTCATGTTCCATTCTACTCCAAATAAGCTGTTCCTATAGTGACCTACTAATATACACACTAAATTGTAACTCCCAATGTGACCCCACTAATAGGCCTAGGTGGATTCAATTTCTTTTATGTCTAGATTTTATCGATAACGCTAAATTCGAGAGGCCCGTTTCTCGGTCAACGAAGCCTCCGCGTTTCATAACTAGACAAACCAATTCTCTAGTACAAAGGAGCCATGCCTACAAAATATACAGCTTCCACCCCATAGAATTCCCGACCTGCATCAAGTGTACTATGGTGTTTGACTCTGGGCAAAAATAACCTCGCTTACCCGCAATCCGGTATGTTAAGACGGCCAATAAAGTTTACACCAAGTACCTCTGAGAGAGCCGCGCGGGCGTCTTTCCGTCTTTTATTCTTGCAACGACGCCAGTCACATGACCTTGCGTCTCTTTAGGCTTTACTAGGCATAATCTCAAAATTACTAGTTACGTAAGTTAGCGTAACTACCTCATTTTAGATAGTATTCTTTATACACGCCTCAATTTTCTTTGATTATTAGCGATTACTGCATACAAGCCTTTGATTCAATATTTGCACATTCATTTAAGCAAGACTGTATATCATTTATTCCCTAGGATCCAAAAAGTTAAGAGAACTATTTTGCAAAAAATACCGATACGCTTTTGGAATCGAAACCATCAGTTGTCCACGTTGTTTCTGATAGCCTAATTCCTAAGTGGTACGATTCGAAACCCACGTATAAAGACCAGAATTATAGGTCTAGACCCTCAATGTATCTTCAGATAAAAAGAATATACCCCACCAAAATTGGTGGCTATCAGCATTAAAAATGTCCTTTAATGTCACAAGTTATAATGCCCTAGTAAATTAAGTAGAATGTAAACAGCCGTCCACACTTCTTGACATAACTTATGCAATCGCAAATGTACATATATATTAACCCTATCATTGGTAGGAATACATTTAAACTCGGCTAATTCATATTCCTGCGTACCAGGAGAGAAAAATAAGAATTATTAATTCAATGTGTATTTAATATACCACATCCATATAGTATGAATAACCCAGACCTAATCAGAGACCACAGCATGTACCTATCCATATTTACTAAAGAAACCTCCCAGTTTGTTAATACATTAATGAAACCAAAATTGATATTCAGAGGAAATAGTGTAGTTCATCATCACTATTATGTCCCTTGCTAGTACTCCGCAATCTACAAATCCATCCCGCCTCATTGCGTCTAAGGGTCAATTTACTATTCTACCTCACGCCTCATCTTTTCCCACCTAAACCTCTGTCCACCTTCCTCCTCTTCCTGTCTTCATAGCCCTCCACCCCCCAACTCCTGAACGCCCCAACTAATTCTAATAATATAGAATCACATGCACTTTTTTCCTTAAACAATCACTCCACTACAGACACAAAAAGTAAATTACAAACATTACAATTTATGACGCCAATAGCTTTAACTTTTACAAATGCCAGACCTTTACTGTGAAATCAAAAAACACTTACTTACATCAGTTCTCGTGTGTATGAAATGCGAACACCTGACAGAAACTCCCAGGCAGCAGCGCCTGCTTGCACGTGGCTCCTCTCTGTATACAGTGACGCCAGTGATAATCCACATTTGCGCTGTTTTGCTGTTTGAGTGGTGCCTGAACCCTGTATCGAGGGGCTTCTAAGTTCTGTATATCACATTTCTGTATTCATAGCTTGACTGACACAGCTCAACATTCTGTACCAAGAGCTTGCAAGACCGGTCACTCCTATATGGTCCTCAACTGGAAATACAATGCATACAATGGTATGCATTACAGAGGCCTTTGACTGAACCACCGCACACGCCCGCGATAAAATCTGTGCGCCTCTGAGCCATCGCGGATGACTTGATAAAAGGCGCGCGCTGCATGCGCTCTGCCTCGCACTCACAAGATTTCTTTTTAAGCAATCTCCTTGACCCTGCCAGCACACTTACTGACCCCTGCCCTCACTGTACTCCGAATAAATGAAAACAGCCTGGAACTGCGGCAATTCCAGGCCATCTTCATTTACATGCATCTGAAGAGGTAACTCCCTCCCCTCCCCGGGAACCCATCCGTGCCCCACAGTTAGAAGACCTCTGCTGTAGACTGTGGCCTGTCGGGGTCTTTCACTGGTGTCAGGCGGGTGATTTGGGGCTGTGGGACCAGAGAAATCAAGACGAAGTGGGCCAGACTGGAAGGACTGGCCTGCATCGTGTACTTTCTGCCGGCCCAGACTATATTAAGATACATTGTCAAGCAGCAAACTGGGAAAGTGCAATGGAGTCCTGCAGTGTGACCATGACCTGTCAGGGTCTTGGACCTATGCCGGGCGGGGGGTGACTGGTGCTGCACTCCATTACACTTTTCTTAACATGCGAGATTGGTGGCATCGCTAATTGAAGTTCATATGCTTGTGTTTGTACTGACGATCATAAAGCAGCAGAAGATGTGGTGCTCTCACAGTGGGCCTTAATTTAAAGATATATAGTCCATAGAGTTTCCATGTAACAAATGTGGACTACCGTGCTGAAAATGCACTACTCCTCTTTTGTTAACTTGTGCTTTGTTACAGTGGGAGTAGGGAGCCCTCATCGAAGTTGCTATGTAGCTGGCGGGACAATTTTAAGATATACTTGTATTTATTACACTTCCTTAACTTAGGATACATGGCAGGACACTCGGTAGGAAAGGTTCAGCTGATTAATAACATTTTGGTCATAACCTGACATAATGCACAGCAACTCTCAGGTTAGGCTCTCCTCTGGATCATATTCCCCCTAAGTTTTGGAATATGGTGATGTCTGCTTTTGTGTGTAAAGTGGCCAAGTTCCAATGGGCAACTTGGCTTGCTTTTGCACAGTTTCTGTTGCAAGACTGTAATAATTCTTTAGCCAATGCTTGGATACCAACACAGTGGAAGCGCACACTAGTCCCTCTGCTGGAAAAGCTGAATGTAGATCAGACTTCTGTCCCACCTTTCTTCTTCCCTTTGTGGTTAAAATACTGGAAAAGTATTTCAATTCTTTGTTTTCGGCTTTCTCGAACCATACCATATCCTCCAGCTCGAAAAATCCACTTGCATTAGCGAGCCAGATTAATTTAGGACAAGCTATTTTTAGGTCCCACTCGCCTTGAGTAGGAAGACAAACTGACTTTTGACCTCTGTCTCAAAAAGCTGTGCAAATATGACAAGATAGCAAGATTTAAAGGCATCTTTATTGCTCATAAAGAGAATAGCAATAAAAATGCCTTTATATCTTGTTAACTTGTCACATTTGCTTACAGAGGTCAAATGCATGACAGGTCGAGTAGATTTTTAAATTTACAAGACCTTCAGGTCTAGTAACAATTTCTTGATTTTTCGAGCCCTGCAGTCCAGCTTCTGTCCAGCCCACAATACTGAAATCGCATTATTAGCAGTGTTAGATAACCTGAAGCTGTCAGCTGATCAGGCAGATCCAGTAGCTTTAGTTTGGCATGACACTCCATTCCCCTCACCAGGATTAGGAAGATTGGAATTGGAGGAAAAGCCTTTCAGTTGTACACATCCTATTTAGAAGCTAGCCACCAAGCTGGCTATCTTCCTTTTTTTTATGTAATCTTTTAGAGCTTTGGTCCAAGGGGTTCCTCGGGTGTGCCCTCAGTCCCACCCTATTTAATATTAATATACTTCCATTGGCTACTTTAATTAGGTCATTTGATGTTACTTGTATGGATTATGCGAATGAAACTCAACTGATCATTGTCTTGGACAGGAGAGGGGCAGTCTCACTTGAAGAATTCTGTGTATGTCTGGTTTTCTCTTGGCTTTACTTGAGATTTAATATCGACAAGACGGCAGCTCTGTGGGTTTCCCCTTCCTCTTTTTCCAGACCCTTTACTACTATGTTTTGGCCTTTAACTGGATCCTACTCCCTTCTTGGAGTCCAGTCTGTGAAAAATCATCTTGGGTTTTATCTGGATAAGAACCTGACATTGATGAAGCAGGCAAATCATTTAAAGTCTTTCAATTTCCTCCTCTTGAGCGTTTTCAGAAAAATGGTGCTGCTCCTGCTGCTGTCGGCGCGACAATTAGTGGTTCAAGCTCTATTTGTTGGATGCCTTACAGTATGTGCTGACTAAGATCCAGCGTATTCAAAACGTGGTGGCCAAGCTAGCTCTTAGCTTGCAATGGCATGCATCATCACCTTCTGCAATGTATACGTTATACCCGCTTCTGGTGGCTGAAATAATTATTTTCTACATCTATGTGTTATACACTGCTCCATACATAATTCTGGCCTACACTATTTGAGGAAAAGGTTGAAGATCTATATCCCAAATGGGTCTCTCCTCTTTCTGGATGCTTCTCTTCTTTCACTTCCCAAATTTCAGTGAGTTCATCCTGGCAAGAGGTCCTTCTCTGTAGTGGCAGCAAGGTTATGGAATGCCTTTCCTATCACATTAAGGCAGCCTCCCACTTATCTGCTTTTAAAAAAAGCCTTTGAAAACTTGGTTGTATAGTTTATAACTATCTCTCAACTGGTAATAGGACATGATTTGAATCATTTGATGCAAGTTTGTGTTTTGTCAGGTTTAGGTGTGGATGAGGTAGTTGTAGTCTCTCAGCACCAAGGCACCTTTCTAGTATTTGCACATGTAGGAAACTGCCCCTTTTTGATATGCTTTTCAACTGAAAGTGCATTTGGCCCCTGCTAACCAAGTCCCCTGTGCTAGTGCTCTTTCCCTTCAAACAGGTAAAATGGTCAGTTGTAACCCAATTGGCAAGGACTTTAGCACCCATGCAGGTACCTAGTAAATTGTACCCCTGGTACCTAAAGCATGGGTACTAAATAGGGTCCCTGAGGGCGGCAGTATGTATTATACCACCCTTAGAGATGCACACACAAATTGCATGCAGTTTGTCAGTGCAGGCTGCGTGAAAGGGTGTAAGCCATTTTGAAAACATGACATCACACTCCCAGTGTGCCATGCCTATGCACACTGCAGATATATATATAATATTATGTGCAAGTCACCCCTACAGCAGGCCTTTGAGCCCTAAGGCAGGATACATATTATTAAATGTGAGGACATATCTGCATGAGCAGACATGCTCCTGTGATGTCTTGTTCCATTGTCACGACATTTCAAGTGATTTAAGCATAGGTACTGGGCACTGGTCATGACAAGTTACCCAGCTACATAGTGACTTCACTGAAAATAAGGGGGTTTAGTGTCAAATACTTCTTCTTAGTAAATCCACACTGACACCAGTCATGAATTAATTATTTCATGCAGCCAGAAGGCACCTTAGAGGTACCCTCTGAAATTTACCAGTCATTTGGTGTTCTGGCTGACTGGACTCTTCCAGCCTGCCACCACAGACGAGTTTCTGATCCCCCCCCCTGCTCAGGAGATCCAAAGCTCTGAGGTCAGTAAATATGCCTGCTCTGGAGGTGGTCACACCTCCTCCAGCAGGATGGCCAGTGAATTAGCATACCAAGGCCAGAGTCTTCAAAGCCTCTTCCACCTTTTGATATGTGGCCCAGCTTCCTCCAGAGCTGGGGAATGCCGCCCCCTGCCCTGGGGCCCATTTGGCACCAGAACAGGTGGGAAAATTAGCTAGTCAGTAGGTGTGTTTCACTATCAGGCTCTCCCTGGACCGGAAACAAGCATCCAAGGACTGGTTTTGGCATACCTGTCGCCCTAAGTCGGCCAGGTATGCCCAGACATGGGTCCTGAGCTCACTGTGCCACTGGAATCAAGCTATCCTGGCTTGTTTCCGCTTGTCCAAGGAGGACCTGGCTTGGCAGTTCGGGCTGAACTTTTCCCATGAGGCACAGGGTCAAGACTGATTTGAATATGGCCAGGTCTAAACTGTGGTGGCATGGTGAGCAAAAGAATGATGGATTTCACCCTGATCTCTTGACTGGGGGTGAATGTTTTGATTTGTTCTGCATTTCGTCCATCAATTGTGTGTCTTTTGCATCCTTTGGTTCTGGGCAAATCCTTTAATCTCCCAGTGCCTATGGACAGCTGGATGCCCTCACGGGATATAAGCTAAGCTATATAAACCTGCGTTTCATAGTCACTCCAAGGGTAGGTAGCCCATTGGCCACTACATTATACTCCCCTTAACGCCCCTAAATTCATTATTTAGGTGGCCCCCTGACACCAGGAACCCGGATTCATCTACTTGGTAACAGAAGAAGGACAAAGAGCCAACAATGCAAAAACTGTGGACCAGCACCAAAATCGGTATCAAACCCTGCCTGGCTGCTACTCTCCCAACAGTTGCAAGAAACTACTCGTCCCGCTGCTGGACCACTTCCCCAAACGCTTGGAGGCCTGTCCAGTACTTTGCCAACCAAGCAGCATCTCCCTTGAGGTGGAGGAGACATCTCTCTGCATCTGCAGGTACTGACCGCATCTGCCTGGTTCACCGTTTTGATGACTATATTGGTTTCACTTAGGAGCCTGTCACTTCACCAAGTTTCGAGACGCTGAGCCTTCCCGGAGCCTCCCTGCAGCAATACCTGGGGTACAGTAGCCCTTGCAAGCACCAAGGCTTGTTGTGTCCAGCCAGACACTACAAACGCCAACCTAAATCGGGATCTTCAAGGTTATCACAGAGAGTGGCCCTGTGGTCTTGTTTTCTCTCCCTCTCCAGGTCACCAAAACCAAGTGAGAGCCTCTGACTTGAGAACACCCCCTCCCCGACACCTCTGCACCCGAGCCCCACTACCCTCAAAAGCTGAGCCCCCTTTTTGGTTCTGCTGGACTGGTTCTCCCAGTCCCCACTTGCAGCCTTTCTTTTTGTAGGTACTTCTCCATTCACAATACTATGTAGCGCTCGAGGATACCAACGCGATCAGCACCTCTGCACCCAGACACAACAGGGCAGGTAAAACCGAACTGCTGGTGGTTTCTTGGACCTTGGCCTCTAAGCCCCTTAAGTTCAGGAGAAGTATTTCAATGCAGTGTATGTTTCTCCCATAGTATAACATTACCATGTTCTAGGCTCATACCTCAAAACCGTTATTTGATTGTATTTTTGATATTGCTATTAATGCGAAAATCTTTAACTCAAAGTACTTTCATGATTCCGATAATCTTGATGCCTGAAATTATATAAAATGTATTATTTTTCTCGGAGTCTCATTTTTTGACTCCGCGTGTGTGCAGCAAATGCTTTACACTACCCTCTGATAAGCCTAAGTTGCTAGACCACACTACCACAAATAGAGCACTTGGGATTATACATTTAAGCCCTGTAAACCACTGAGCACCGTCTGTATTTTTTTGCACGGTGTGCCCTTACATTGGCACTACCACTTAAAAGGCAGCTGCCTACAGCACTCTTATAAACTCTCAACGTAGAAGAGCATACACCATGGAACTACAACTTGATGGAAGACCAGCAGCAGAAACAGACTGAGTCGGAAAATGGTGAAGCAACTGCATTGCTAAAAGAAATGAAAAAGTCTACATATATACAACTTTACCATTAGAATGGACTTGACAAACATGATAAGTGTGTGATTGCAGCAGAAGTGAGTATTTCCAACATAGACTACTTGCCAGACTGGTACGTGAGGTCAAAGCAGTGAGGCTGAAAAAGGAAGACATCGAAGGGCTTTCATGCCGAAACGTATCCAAATCATGGGGGTGGGAGAGACTGAAAATAAGACCAAGATGAAAAATATTGTGTTTGGACCAGAGGCCTTCTCTCTGGTTTTTATTGTGGAGAGAGCACATATTGTGGAGAGAGCACATAGGTCTTTGGCACTCAAACCTTAACCAGGCTGGATCCCAAAAGCAGTAATCACATGCTTCCTAAACTTCAGGGAAGAGACTTGGTTCTTAATCGGGAATAGTGCAAATCCTGACCTTCGGTACAATGGCTTCTCCATAGCGTTCTATCCTAATTTTACTCCATTGGTACCAGAAGTTAGAAGGTCATTTCTAGAAGTTAAGAAGCTACCGCTCAAGAAGTTCATCAAGTATTCAATGTTCTACCCAGCCGAATTGGGATTGGAGCATGAACGAAAAGTGTATTTTTTCATTTGGCCAGAATCAGTGTTGGAGTTCATTGAAATGCATCTAAAGCCCAGGAGAGGAATGAGTAACCAATAGCCCCAGCATCCATCAGTGGGGATCGGAGATCTGTTATCGCTGGCCCAAGTGACGATGACTGCATATTTTATTTCCATTAATAAACACTCCTGTGTATCCAGACAACTTGAATGTGTTGTAAATGATCCTTTGAATGAGAGTATAATTTATGGGTATTTATGCAACAGTGTTGTTTGAATAGCTGAATATTCTGCTGAAAATAATTTTCGCTATCAAATTTTTCACCTTGGTCTAACGGAGTGGTAGCCCATTTTGATGCACCAGAATTGTTCAACTGTGTTCTGTCTAAATGCTGTAGATTTGCTGACATGTCAATTTAGTACTGACTGTGCAACAATATAGAAACTCTGATGCGCACAGACTGACCCCGAAAGCTAGCAGTGTGTTGTAATGAAACTGTATAACTTAGTTGATGCATGGATAGCTCTTCACCCTGTAGCTTCAGAATATACTTTCTATTTGTCAGTGCATGATATACCTTTCCTTATTGATTTGTGGCTTGCTTCACAATCCTAATGATGAAAGGTTGAGAAGCCTAGAACATTATCTGATCGCTCCCCAGTGTTGCTCACATTATATAATCTTCTCCCTCTGCAAAGGATTAAATATTGGAGATTAAAGGAAACTGAAGTTGACAGGATCCGATTTTCCTCTGTGAGATTAGATCTGGTATTCTGGTAAATTTCACGCTTTATGAGGGACTTGGAACTGCTGTGTAGGGCACTCAAGGCATACATTCAGGGCATATGTATCTCCAAGAATGCTGATAGTCTCACATCACTGCGAATGTCACTGGGTCTGCTGAACAGGGAGCTTAAATGTCTTGAAAATGACTGTGACTCAAGCAAGGATAAGGACATACTACTTGAATTAAAGGACACCCTGCAAGTATTGAGGGGGGCAGCTGATCGCAAAGTATTGTACGTGGGCATTAACATCCGGGCCAGATCCTTTGGGGAATTTGATCAGCCAGGGAAAATATTAGCATGGACATTGAAGGCCTGTAACAGCAATACACAGATTTCTCACATCTCGATGGGTGAGGGCTGAATCACATCGCCGTTTAATTTTTTACATACATTTAGGCAGTATTGCGAGCGCTTGTACGCATCTCGCTTGAGTTCCTTTGCAAGTGAACTAGCTGGTTATTTAAATGATGTTGCTCTTGCCTGGATTGATGGAGAAATGTCTGAACTTCGAAACTACCTGCCTCATTAATGAGATGTTAAAAGTGCAAGTGCTAGTCTCGATAATGGTAAAGCCTGTGAGGTGATTGCCTCCCACTGGAAATTTAAAATGAATCCTCTGGCTCCCAAGCTACTGGACGTATATAATGCAGCTGTAGCTAAAGGCAGACTAACTCTGTCGATGTTGAAGACCATAATCACTACGCTCTGAAAGTAGTATAGTGGCGCAATCCCTGCCAGTATGCCAGCTTTCTTTAATAAATGTTGCCAAAATCTTAGCACAGATATTGCATGCAGCCTCTGATGCAGATGCTGGCCCTCCCGGAGCAGTCCGGGCTTCATACCCCAGAAGTAAATTGCTTTTATCTTGCGTACCATTGATGGCCATCTTACACTGGATTGATTAGTGTTTACCAGCAGCAGCCATCCTGCTTAACACTAAAAAAGCATTTGGTGCATTGGGAAGGCTGTTCATTCAGGAGGTGCTCAGGCGTATGGGCTTAGGAAAGTATTTTCTGAGCTTAATAAACTTATTTAGAGCTCCCTCTGCTTGTGTGAAAGTTAATGTCTATTTGGACCCTGTGCCCCTTGGCAGGAGCACTCGTCAGGGTTGCTCATTGTTTCTAATTTTTGCTTTGGCTATTGTGCCTCTTGCATGCCTACTCTGAGTTTCATTTTTAGCTTGGCCTTCCACATCAGGGGAGACCTCTTCTGATATCCCTTTATGCTGATGATATTGTGTTATATGTTCACAAACGGAGACTAATGTAACCCAGATGCGGGTCCTGTGCTCTCCATGCCACTGGAGTCAAGCTAGCCTGGCTGATGCCCCAAAACTGGTTGCAGGATGCTTGTTTCCAGTCCAGGGAGGAAGTGGCCTGGCAGTTCGGGCTGGACTGTTCCCATGGGAAACAGGGTCAAGACTGATTTGCATATGGCTGGGTCTAAACTGGAAAGGCATGGGGAGCAAACAAAACAAGCATTTGCAATGCAATAGGTCTCGCATTTACGCAAGTTTGAGCTATTGACATTGTAAATGACAATGCCTTTTATTTATGTTTTGGTTTTTAAAACATAAATAAAAGGCGGTGTCATTTACAATGCCAATAGCATAAACGTGCGTAAATGCGAGACGTATTGCATTGCAAATGATTGTTTCTTGTCCAACCTCCACATCTCAGGCAAAGCTACGTCTGGAATTCTGCTTGACCAAACAGCAATTTTTGCAAGAATCATGTGTTATCGGCTTTTGGCATGAATGCAAGATTGCAAAACGTGGCTCACTAAATTATTGTTATGTCCCCAGCTTGAGAAAAGCAGATCGAAAACGAGTTTCCGCCCACTCTGTCAAGCTTCACCGAGTGCTAAACAATTTAAACGTGCAAAAAGCCTGGGAAACCAACTCTTTACAGCAACTGTGCAAAGTAATACTAAGTTATGAAACGTGTGCTATTTCATTTTAACCAGACTTAAAATTCGTCCAATCGCTAAAACACGTCTGCATATTACTATCTCCCCAAAAACACAATGCAGGCTTACCTGGCAGAAAGCTCTTCAATGACATCTAAAAACGAGTTTGAGCTATTGGCATTTTAAATAACAGTGCCTTTTATTTTTGTTTTGAAAAAGAAAACGAAAAGAAAAGGCATTGTTATTTACAATGTCAATAGCCCAAACTCGCGTCAATGCGAGACCTATTGCATGGCAAATGCTTGTTAATTACTGCTAGGTCTGAGAAGCGGAAGGACGCACCCCACGTAAAACCCTGGGCACACTTCGACAATAGACCTGCCATTAAAATAATCTTAAAAGGTGCACATCAGGAGCTACTTTGAAACTAGCCCCGGTCACCAACCGTCTACCAGCCCGTCGATGCTGTTGCTCTACGCGGGCATTAGTTGGGCTACCTCCTCCCTGTGTCAGCAAACTGTGCAGTTGGTTTGGCTGTGATGCAGTAGACCCCCTCTGCTTTCCCGCGGATCCGGCACTGCGGGCAGGGATTTCAACCGCTCGGGCCGGGGGTGAGTGTACAGCGGTTCCGCCCCCATCCCAGCAAGTGGCGGATTGTAGGGAGGGTGCGCGTTGTCTACCGTTCCAGCCGCTTGGACCCCAACCGCCACATCACAAGAATCGCGTGAGTCCTGGCGCGTGGCCGCTCCTCCCCGCCTCAAGCCCCGCCCACGGAATCCCTGCTGCCGGGGCGTGTGAGCGCCTGCACCCGTGGGAGCAGCTATGGAGGAAGAAGAGTTGATGCTGGCCATGGCAGAGATCCCTGTGAGTACCGCGGCATCTTGGGGAGGGAGGGTTGGGTGCGCCTGGTATGGGTAGGAACTCAAACGTTTTTCGTGCCATATTGTCCCTCAGCCTTCTTACAACCATTTGTCCCTCCCCCATAACTGCCTGTGATCTGCGGCATTGTGGACTGTGCCCTCAGGGAGCAGGGTCAGCCCTGCCTCCCCCCCAGTATTCCGCAGGATATTGTTTTCTTTGTGCCCCTGGGGGATGATTTTAAGCAGCGATAAGCGGTGGTAGATAAGCCTGTCAACTGTTTAGTTATCGGGTTGAAAACTGTAACGCGATGTGCATAAAATAGTTTATTTTGAAGCATTGTTATTGCGCTTTGGCAAAACTTGGTATCTTCGAAATCACGGGAAATTAACTATTGGTCCCCCTTGCTGCCGGAAGTTCTTCTATCAGTCGTGGTCTCTCTGCACGTGTCCGCCTATTTAAAAAAAAAAAAAGTGCAAACACAGCCTTCGTGCTTTAAAAAACCAAAGGTCATTATCACAGCATGCCGACAGGCGCCCCACGCTGCAGACCTATAATTAACTCAGCAGGCACTCAACGCGCAAGCGCGTTCACAGCGAGAGCGAGACCTAAAAAATTACGAGGCTGGTGAGGACGAAAGTGAAACTGCTAGCTGGCTTGCGAGGGAAGGGGGACAGGAGATGTGCACGCCGCGTGGCTGTAAGCGCGTACACCAACTCAAATCCGCCAAAAGCCTGCGCGTGCACATCTCCTGTCCCACTTCCGAGGCAAGTCAGCAACAATAGATCTCGCCGAAAGCAGCGCTTCGCGCTGCATTCGCAGGCGAGACCTAAAAATCGATGGATTTAGGCCCAGATCTCTGTACTGGGGTGAATGTTTGACATTGTGCAGCATTCTGTCCATCAATTGTTCTTGTTGCATGAGTCAGAACTTTGGGACAACCTTGTAGAATGTTTAAGTGTGAATTGAACACTGATTATTGCTTCCTCTAATGTTGCTATGGTCGCTCCCCATTGTTGCTTGGGTGAGTCACGCTTATTAAGGTGTTAATACCACCAAATTACTGTACTTATTCAACAATATCCATATCCTCTTACTCAATGAGTTATTATATCAGCTTAGACAAGTGCTGCTGAGATTGATATGGGGTGGCAAGCAACCACATATTAAATAAGAGATCCTGATTCAACCAGTTGCAAGAGGAGGCCTGTCGGTGCCGCACCCATTTCTTTATTTCTTAATCGTGCAAGTACATTATGGTAAATGTTTTAGTTTACAGACCTCCCTGATACGTTATGATAGACAAGAAATTAGTTAAACTCCAATCGCTGTTATCAGTATTATGTAAAAACCCAACTGTTTGAAGACATGATGTAGGCATTATTGAAGTGACTGGTTGGACCTGGTGGAAAAATGAGACTGGGAAAGTAGCGTACCCTACTCACCCTTACTGAATAAAAGTTGTAATCCTCGTCTTCCACCCACACTTAAAAAAAAAAAAAAAAAAAAAAAGTCTGAAAACCTTCCGAAGTATGGGTGTCAAAGTTTTGGGTAATCTCTTCTCAATAGGGGTCTTTATTGCGCTGCAAGAGTATAAGGCCTGGTAACACTGCATTTGCAGTTCTGCTGTATTATAGATTATTGTTGGCTGCAAGGGCCTTCTCCTCTGACTTCCCTCAACCTCCTCCATTGCTCACTATACTTACTACAGGCCTCGAAAAATTTACTAGACTTTTCGCTATGGCGAGTCTGATTTTATCAGGGTGAGCTATTTTTAGGTCCTACTGGCCCCTTCTGGCGAGAGAGCTGAAACTGGCAAGAACAGATGTTCTGTTTATTCAAAAAACGAATGAGCAATAAATAAGCCTTAAAATCATGCTTTTTTTATCTTGTCACATTTACTGTGCCTTCGAAGACCGAGGTCAAATGTCAGTTTTGTCTTCGTAAAAATTGCTGCTTATTTCATCCTGGAGATTGGTGTTTACTTCTCTTTCTCTGACTGCAGAGTTAGAAGATTTTGTTAATTGAACTGCAGACAATTATGTTTGGGTACAGGGAGTGTGAAATGAAAGGCTGTAGGATGTTAGTTTTTTTTCTAACACAACATTTAAATAGCTTGTAAATGAACTGCATAAATATTTCAAAATATATCCGTAGTTAGGAAAGCAAATTTTCTGTAATTTCTGAAGTGTGATGGAAACAAAGATTTTAATAGGATTAAAACAAACAAGAACGCTTTATTTGGTGATGTGCAAATAAGTTTTTGCTGAAACCCGATATCCAAACATTGTTTGTACGCTGTATAGTTTTATTAGTAAAACTGCATGTCAGTGGTAACATTTGCTCCTATTTAATTGGAAAATGTGCTGTCTGTAAATGGCAGTGCGCTACATCATGCTTTTGTAAAATATTTATTAAAAGTGAGTTTTCAAAACATGAACTGAGGAGCATTCCTGCCCTCACCCTAATGACAATGCTATTAGTGAACTAAGACCTATGCAAAAACAACAATTGATGGACAGAATGCAGAACAATGTCATACGTTCACCCCAGTACAGAGATCTGGGCCTAAATCCATTATTTTTTTTGCTCCCTATGCCATTCCAGTTTGAACCCAGCCAAATGCAAATCAGTCTTGACCCTGTGCCCAATGGGAACAGTTCAGCCCGAACTGCCAGACCAGGTCCTCCCTGGACTGGAAACAAGCATCCTAGGGCCGGTTTTGGGGTTTCACCCCTCATCAGCCAGGATAGCTTGACTCCAGTGGCATGGAGAGCATGGGACCCACGTCTGGGCATACACGTCCCACTTGGGGTGACAAATGCAAAACCAACAATTGATGGACAGAATGCAGAACAATGTCGTACATTCACCCCAGTACAGAGATCGAGGCACGTCATGGTCATGTGGATCCTATATATAGGTTAGATTACTATTGTAAATGGAGCGAAGGTTTAGTCTGTTAAATCGAATAAAGTACATTTTGTACAGCAAACATACCGAACATGCTATTTGAAGGTACTCTCATGTGATAATGAAGAAAAAGGCTATTTAGTGGAATAAATGGTTTGCCTAGAATCACACAAATTGAGATTAGTTGGAGCCAAGCACATTGCAGTGGGGTAGAGTAGATTACTGAAGTCAATGGACCTGCTTGTCTGGTAAAATGTTTAATTTTTTGAGGCCTCTAGTAACATGATTCAGAGGGGTGATACAGGCAAAAAGATCTCCTTTATGTACATGGAGATAGTGGGCAATAGGAAAATCCAAGAAGGTGACCAGGCAAGCCTGGGAGACTGATTTATGTTGTCCACTATCTGATACATGCTGGAAGTATTGTTGTGCTCAGGTTAAAGAAATTCAGTCAACTGTACAATTCAAATGTATTCATCGCTTATATTTTCCCCAAAATGTATAGTTCTCTGTGTTGTACGTCTTGTATCTCATCGGTAAAACTGTGCATTTGTCGTACAACATAAACGTCCGGATTGTGCCAGACTGATTCCATGTACACCCGTAGGATAGGATGGCCTGTTTCCCTGCTAGCCCAAAGTGCACCATCTGCACCCTTAACCTTACTGTGTAACAAATGTGTGTGCAATCTTAGAACATGAAAACCCAGATCCACCAAGGGATCATGGTAATAGATCTAGGCCCCTTTTGTTTGGACTATCATGCATACAAAAGAAATACACAAGAAATAATCAGTAGAATGAAACCGATAAGAGTAATTAGCGTTACAAGAATAGCGAAAAAGATAAACATTTTCATCATTGTGCTAAGACAGTGAATATATGCAGGCATAATATTGTGTATAGTGCACTCCTAACTAGCGCTCTCTGACCTAGTCTTGCCTAGGGTGGGTGATCAGCGAAATCCCTGCCTGGGTGGTCTAACTCCCCATTACCTGTGGGTGTCATCAGGCTGCCCTTCTTGGTGTATTGGTGGAATCTCTTGTGTTGGTACGCAGGAATCAGCTGAGCTTGAATTCTGACATGTAGTGACCTTGCAGTGTCAGCTGAGTGCTCCTCTCACTAAACAAGGAAGTGGTTCTGTATATATAATAACAGCACCCATGTGGGCATGTTGCAGCTCCTGGTGGGATGTAACTGTTTGTTCTAGTTGCATAGCGTCATCGCCTACTGGCCAATAACATAACCAATATTTACGCAGTTAACTTTATACCTGCACTGAGTGTTCAAGGTGTCGTGACCGTGTGCCTACGGAGTGCAAATGTGAGCAATGCAGATTCAGAAAATGTTATCCTGCATGGTCACTGCAAATGTATATCAAAAGTCTCGTGCATGCAAGAGAAGGCAACTTTAGAAGTATGAACATGCAAATAGTAGCCTTTCTAACCTTGACTATTCTGATCATGTGACTCCCTCTCCTTGGACGTAAGTTGATAAAAGCTACCCCTAGTTAAATGATAAAAATAAAAGGAGGAAAAGTAGAAACGCTACTAAAATCTAAAAAAGCGTTGTGCTTCTCTAATAACAGAGCATAGAGAAAGACATTCTTTTTAAAATTGTTAAAAGCTAGATTTACCAAAAAAAAATTAAAAAGCTATTTAGCATTAGAATAAAACCGAATAAAACAAAATGTCCTAAGACTCGAAACTGCCAGATTTGTTTGTGTTCTGGGAGGTAGACAAAGCAATGCTGTTCTTAGCAACCACAGACGATGTTACCAAAGGCCCCCATCAGATCAGATCCATCAAGCAAACATGTTCCATCCAGCAGACGCTGAAGGAACAACAGCCAGTGCGGGATCCGCAGAAGTCAAGCCAGAATCTAAATCACTATGAGCAGAAGCATCACGGGAGGGCTCGTAGATTGCGTTCAGAAGCAACGGAAAGTGCAAGGGACAACAATACAAGTAGACCGTCAATGGGCTTACTAGTCAGTCAGTGTCCAAAGGCCGAGCCAGGTGCATTCCTAGGCATAAGTCCAGGGCACAGTCGAAAGTGCACAAAAGACAGTGGAATAAGGGCTGCACGCAGCATAGCTGCACAGACCGAAAGGACAAGAACCAGTGTTCGTTTAGTTCCTGAAGCAAGGGTGCGCCAAAACACTGTATAATGTGTTCAAGACACAGGAGCACATGTGAAAGTGGCAGTTTCATTTGGCCTCTTTATTGGACATCCATTGCGGAGCAGAAAAAGCAAGGTCCTGACTATCGGGAACAGAACAGAAGACCTCCAAAAATGCTTCCCAGCACGGAGTGTATGAAGGATGTAATAACTCAGAACACTGTCTGGAAGGTACTAACAAACCCAGAGCCTGTTTTCTTAAACCCTTCGGTTCTCGTGACGGACTAGTTCCGTCATGAGCACCAGTGCTCCTGTGCTCATGACTGAACCACTCCGTCATGATGACGGGCACGAAATCCCTCTGCTGCAAACAGCAGAGGGATTTACATTTTTTTTTTTTTTGGGGCCTCGGGTTGTGGTTTCCCCAACCTCCCGAGGCCCTTCACTAATTTTCAATCTAATGACGATCGCGCGCATGGTGCGCTGTGGTCATTAGATTGAAAACGAAACTGAAACTTAGTTTCAGGTTCAATGTTTCAGTGCTCGAGGGGCTATCTCAGCCCCCGAGCACCGAAACACTTGGGAGAGGTATCATTGGAAAGGGGAGAATCTCTCCTCAGTCTCCCGAGTAAAATGATACCTCACTTGTGTGGGTGGTGCAAGGGCCTGTTACTGGGAAGAGCCAAAAACAGGGATTAAGGGTATAGCACCAAGAATTCTAAGCGCTACATTTTTTTAAAAATAAGTTTTAGCTAATTCTGCATTAGACACCCACACAAGTGAGGTATCATTTTACTCGGGACACTAATAACGCTGTGGGGTAGGACATTTGTGCTGGCACGGTGATTCCACTCAAAAATATGTGGAAAATGTGGTTTTTTTTTTCCAGCTAAATTTGAGTTTGCAGGGGATTCTGGGTAGGGAAACGTTGGGGGATCCACGCAAGCCATACCTCATTGGACTCCCCATGGTGTCTAGTTTTCAGAAATGTGTGGGTTTGGTAGGTTTCCCTAGATGGCCATGAGCCAAAAAAACATGTTCCCCCCCATCTCCCCGCCATCCCACCCCCTGCCAAAACCCGGTAGTTTTGTTATAGGTAATTTTGAAGTCTCCACAGTACGATTTAGGCCATTTCCAGTTGCAGCCACAGTGTCTACCCACACAAGTGAGGTACCATTTTGTATCGGGAGACCTGGGGGTATGCTGGGTGGAAGGAAATTTGTGGATTCAGACAGATTCCAGAACTTACGCAAGCAGACATTTGAGAAAAAAAGTGATTTGTTTTTTTTTCCAGGGTTTGGTAGCTTTCCCAAGATGGCCGCCGAGCCCGGGGCCAAAAACCCAGGTGAACCCCCTTGCAAAACCAGGATGTTTTGTGATGGGTCATTTTTATGTCTCCTCAACACGTTTTGGGCCCTTGCCTGTCGCGGGTACATGACCCACCCACATGAGTGAGGTACCATTTTTATCAGGAGACCCTGGGGGAATGCTGTGTAGAAGGAAATTTGTGGATCCACGCAGATATCAAAACTTTCCCGCACAGAAATTTGAGAAAAAAATAATTTCTTTTTTCCCCAGCTAAATTTGAGGTTTGCAGGGGATTCTGGGTAGGGAAATGCTGGGAGACCCCATGCAAGCCATACCTTGCTGGACTCCTCCGGGTATCTAGTTTTCAGAAATGTGTGGGTTTCGTAGGTTTCCCTAGATGGCCGCCGAGCCCGGGGCCAAAACACATGGGACCCCCCCTTGCAAAACCAGGTTGTTTTGTGATAGGTAATTTTGATGTTGCCTCAATAGATTTTGGGCCCTTGCCTGTCGCGGGTACTTGACCCACCCACACAAGTGAGGTACCATTTTTCTCGGAAGACTTTGGGGAATGCGGGGTGGGTGGAATTTTGTGGATCCACGCAGATTCCAGAACTTTCCACCACAGAAATGTAAGGAAAATGTGGTTTTTTTTTTGGGACAAATTTGGAGGTTTGCAAGGGATTCTGGGTAACCAAACCTGGTGAGAGCCAGACAAGTCACCCCATCCTGGATTCCCCTGGGTGTCTAGTTTTCAAAAATGTATAGGTTTGCTAGGTTTCCCTAGGTGCCGGCAGAGCTAGGGTTCAAAATCTACAGCTAGGCACTTTGCAAAAAAGGGTCAGTTTTCACTGTAAAATTAAGTGTGTCCACGTTGCGTTTTGAGCCGTTTCCTGTCGCAGGCACCAGGCCAACCCACACAAGTGCGGTACCATTTTCATCATGAGACTTAGGGTAACACAGAATTGTTGAGCAACTGTTATTACCTGTTGACTTTCAATGCATTTCTGTCTTCCAAATAAAAGACAATGTGTAAAATAGAAGTCACATTGAAAAATGTCCTATGATTCTCATGCTTGTATGGGTACTCACAATTTCGGAAATGTTAAAATATCTACTGTTTCTAAACACTTTCTAAACTCTATATTTTGTTCCAATTTCAGAAATACATAGGTGTCTTTCATACAGATATTTCCAATGATATGTTTTCCCAAATTAATTGCTATATACCCAGTACATTATAAAAAACCATTGCAAGACGCTGCTCAGTGATTGGCTCTGGGTTAGTCTGGTTCTTGGTGAGCCTACAAGTCCTATATATCCCCACAACCAGAAAGGTCCAGCGGATGTAACGGTATATTGCTTTCAAACAGCTGTCACAATTGGAAGAAGTTACAGGTGAAATACTTTGGCACAAATGGCTGTTTTTTTCAACTAATTTAAATTTTTTCCTATATTCAACTGTTAGTTTCTATAAAGAAACCTTGAAGGATCTGCACAAATGACCCCTAGCTAAATTCAGCACTTTGTCTATTTTTCTAAAATGTATAGCTTTCCAGGATCCATTATTGCTTTCATACCCATTTCTACCATTAACTGGAAGAAGGTAGAAAGCACAAAAATTTGCAAAAATGGGCTATGTCCCAGTAAAATGCTAAAACTGTGTAAAAAAATGTTGGTTTTATGACAAAAGTCTGTCACTCCCTAAAATCTGGGAAATTGTGATTTCAGCCCCACAAACCCTTTGCAGGGAAAAAATAGACTCTTTCATTTGCAGCACTTTTTCCCATTTAAAAAAAACAAAAAAACAATATTGCTTTCTTTTGACTAATTTCTGGGCCCCCTCCAGGTGAATCCACAAACCCTGGGTACCTTTGGACTCCCCATGATGTTCGAAGAACAGGACGCAAATGTGGTGCAGATACCATATGTGGTCAAAAAAGCTACAGGGGCCAAAGCGCGAACTACCCCAAATAGCCAAAAAAAAGGCTTAGCATGGGGGAGGGAGGTCTAGCAGCGAAGGGGTTAAAACAAAGCGTGCCACTCTTGCAGTACTAGACATGTTAATAATGTGGTGCACATGTTCCCCAAAATGAAGTAGGAAATTAGTACAAAGTAGCGACTGTATCTCAGGAGTGGGCCTTGCAACTTAAAAGCAAACTTCTCCTTTGCAGATGTCAAGGCCACATCCTTCTGGAACAATAAGGTTTTCAGTCTGTTCAAAGGATCAAAGTGCACATTTGAAAGCTTTATTAAATGCCAAAGCATCACCTCCCTAACTGTGCTGGTAGGTGGTAACTGTACTTGTGTGCAACTAGTCACTACTGCAGAAACTGTCCCCAGATAAGTGATGTCCGGTTTCATGCCGAAACAGCTCTAATCGTTCAACATCGAATTACTCCCATTCAAGAGCAATCTGAAAGCCGGACCATATCATAGCAGCTGCGGAACCCTTTACATAGCTGGACAAATTTGACATGGACGCATTACACACACCAGCGCAATCTTCCTACACAGTAACAAATGCCCTAAAGTATTCTCGCAGTCAGTCCCACTAAGAGAGACTTCAGTCTTGCCATTCCTACAGCAATATCTGAAAGGTAAATTCCATGATTTGTGCACATATCCTTCTCCTAGCGCTTTGTATCTACCTACTTGATGGTGTAGTAAACAGTATTGGAAGTGGAATTTCAAGATTGGCAGAGGAATAAATCAATAGATAATCCAATCCGCTGGAGGTATTTCTGCAACAGCGAAGTGTAATCTAGTGTACGTTGTGTCCTTCTTTGCCATGATGGTTTGCTGTTTTGTAAGCTTACAGGGTAAAAACAAGCTTGTGGCATTAAGGTGCCACCATGGTACACGAGCGGAACGATGTGTCTGAAGAATCCAGCTTAATAACATGATCGATCTGGTTGATATATATGACTATGTTGGTTTATTCCCTTAAAGCCAATAATAAAATGTTTTTTTTAAAACACAATCGATCTAAGCTGTCCCTGTCCATGTTGTAAAGAGGACATGTCATTCTGTATGATGTCTATCGCTTATGACATGATGTTACTGAGACATTATGTCCTCGAGGACAATGTAATCCTACCATTATCAAATACTGCCAGAGCGCTTACTAGATTTACCCTATCAATTGTGCGCGGTCTTTCAGCAGCCTCCTACTGGGAAACCTTCTACACTTCATTGTATATTGCATTCAAGAAGCGCTTTTGACTTAGTTTTTGAGGGCCTAATAAAAAGTTCTTTAGTCCCATATCATCGGAAAGAAAGGACAAATGTTGTTTCACCTAGGACAATGTAGAGGTTTTTAGCCAATCAAGGCACAACTTCCCAACACTGTAAGTTGTTGCCACCCCCGAGTGTTCTGTCTGAGCGTAATGTGGGTCGGGCCTGCTGATCTTGAACTCTTTGTCACCCAGGAAATGTGCATGACATCCATTAGTATTTAACGGCCACTCTAACCATCCCCTCCAATTCGACCCTGAATTGTATGAACTGTTGCAAAGCATGGTGTCTAATGTTTCCTCCGTGTAGTTTGGCGAACCTTTGCAAGTTGGCAAAATGTGCAAATGTTGGAATGTTCGTTGTATTTACATTTTTTATCTTAGCCAAGACATGACGTATGCTGCACAGTTTTGTTCAGGAACATTCTTGATGTGGTATCTGGCATGCTCTAAATAATGCCTCGTTCCCCTGAACCTGCCAATCTCTAGTTCCCCAAATTGATTTTAAATAGAGTGTCTCACCAAAAGTCAAACCCTTGTGTAGACAACTGGAAAATAAAAGATCCAGAGTATATCAGTGAGCATATTTTTCATGGCTGGTGAGCTACCCCATGGTGGCGTAGGGCAGTGTTCTCATTGTATGTAATTAAAGACTGCAAGTGAAGTACTTGCTTTATGCAAAAAGTGATCACCATAATGTTGAAAACAGAACATTTCATCATAATTAGACGTGCCAGCATGCATTTCCTTGGAATTAAAAACAGTGGAATACTTTAAATCTTCCAGCATTTCATGCACTGTATCAATGTCTCAATCATGGGAGACAGTACTAAGGGTGATAAAATCATTTGATGCGGATTACATATGGTATTTGCAAACGTTCAGTAGGATCGAATACATCATACAATACCCTATTCATACAATTCTATTAGGAACCAGAACAACTGAAATGTTCCCTAGGGACAGGTCTCTTTGCACTTTGTGTGATGAAGAATGGAGTGTTAAAACCAAGTTCACCAATTATACAGCAGAGGGTTCTGGGAGATAGTGTGCATTCAAAAGCAAGAAAAAGACTGTCACAAAACCTATCCAAATGATGAGAACCAAATTGTAATCCACGGGTACAGCCATGGAGGAACAAAGTACCTCTTCTTCAGCTAGAGGTAGAATACACGCAATCTACGTGGTAGAGGTGGTGTTTCTGATTAATCTGAAGAGAGGTCATCGAAGTCTACAAAGGCTCTGTAGGTTGTGAGGAACTTGGAGTGGGCTTTCATTGTGGGAGGTTGATGTAAACACATCCTTGTTGGGTTTGCGAATAGAAATCTGTTTCTGTATAAGTTGTTTGTATAGTTGTTGCTGATGTAGCAGGTAGTAGAGATACTTTATTGTTTGCTATCCCCAGCCGGGGAGTTGATGCTTCTTTGCTGATCTCAACTTTCATTGGGACTTCCTGTACACAAGTGAGAGGAGGCGGGTAACTCCTCAGGATTCCACATGGCCTACTGTGCAGAACCGGCCACATAATGTAGTTTGACGACATCCATCGACACAAATCTCATTTTGCAACCAGCAAGGGGCGGTAAAGTACAGTTCTTTTACATTCAACCGCCAGGACCTGTACAGAAGTGCTCTGTAGGATGACCCAAATTGTTTTTGTCCACTATTTTGTCTGGACCAGTTCCCCAATTTTTGGAATCCAGCCAGGAGTTGCTAGTGCTTCCTTCACTTCTCTAGTGGTGGTGCTTTGTACTTGGACATTGCTGTGTGCGTTCCAGAAACTGTTTAGTTCCTGTAAAACAGCCAAACGTTCATTGATGTCAAAGGGTGTTTCTGCTGCCACTGTGCGGTGACTGTCGAGGTAAGGCGCCCACATCTTCACCCCAAACAGGATCTTGTAGGGAGGCAGACTACCCAGGGAATTTCTAGGTAGATAGTTGAGTGCTCTGTGGAACCCATATAGGTGATGGACCCAACTGTGACCTAAGCCGAATATCCTTGCTGTCAAAGACTGCTTTAATTCTCGGTTCTTCCTTTCCACTACCGAATTTCCAATGGGATGATGGGCAAGGAGTACCGAATGGTCACACCCAATTTTCACATGGTGCCGTTGTAAGCCTTCGAGGCAAACGCCGGCCCCTGGTCTGAATGGAATGTGCCACCTGCATTTGTCCCGCTAAAGACTTGAGGATCTTTGATAATCGTTCGGGCGACAGCTGATTGCTGTGGCCAGACCCATAGGAATCGAGAGAAGGAATCCACTGCAAGCAAGATATATTTGTAAGCCCCATCCAATAGTAAGGGGCCACAGTGGTCCAGATAAATACAAGCGAGAGGCTTGTTATTAAGAGTGGTGTCTGTGGTCGGCATGCTACGGTGGAACCCTTCACCTGCTGGCAGATGGCGCATTTAAGGACAAAGTCCCTAGTCTGGGAAGACCTGGCCACCAATAGCGTTACTGCAATAATTAAATTTTAGCTGCCACCCCTGCGTGTGCAGAAGCTAAGCCCTCATATGCTGCTAGGATTAAACCTAACCTGTGATCTGAGTTGGGAATTGCTGTATCCCCCACTCCGAAGTAATTCTCAGGCCTAATTTTAGACCCACAGGTGTACGCTCTGACTTTCACAGCGATGGGGAGCCTTAGGGTAGCTATGTGCTTTACAATTCAAGATCAGGTGTGCGTGCATCACATTAGTCCGTGGCAACCATTCTTTCAGCTTAGCAACCTGTCCCCAAAGCGCTTTGTACTTTTATGGTGCAACCCTTGGAATCTCTGAATCCATTCTGGCTCTTGTAATGTAGATACCTATTGTAAGACTGGAAACAATAATATGAATCGCACACTATAAGTGTGGGGAAGTCAGGAGTCGTATTTTTAAGTGCCAGAATTAGAGCTTTTAGGTCTGCCACCTGCGATGTGCAATCACTCAGTGACTGTGTGTAGGTCTTCTCAGGTTTAAATTCACCATCCTACAATTTACCTTTAAAGGCTGTGCATGCAGCTGAGCATTGCTGTTTTGTCCTTGCGGCATGCTGTGCAGTACCCTCAGTATAGATGATGTAATCATACTGATGAAGAGGCATGACTCCGGCGGAGGATATTCATTTTCGTACTGCAGGTATGCTTGTGTCTACATCTGTTGCAGTGAGAGTGCTGACCCACTGTATCCATCTTGGATATAGAGCTTTTGGGTTGGGAACACTTGCTTTTGTTATTGCCTCTAAGGCCGGCACTGGAGTCACATCTATTAGTTTCCCCTGAGCCACCGCGTGCTCTCACCACAGCAATCTGTACCACTGTCCGAATCTTTTCTGCCGGTGCAAAACGCATCTCGGCATTGGTGTATAAATGCGATTTATATGCAATTGGTACAAGGTCTCCTTCGTTGAATGTAACATAGTTATATCCTGACGTGCCTGCAATGATACGGACCACCAGGTTTGTGGTGTTGACACACGTGTGTAAATGTTTTAAAGCCAACATGTCGGCTTGTACTGAACGCAAACTCTGTGTTCAGTGGTCCAGTGTGTGCTTGAAAAATCTAGATAAATTAAGTTGTAGAATGATTTGACGCATTTTGCGTAGTCTGGAATGTATGGTCTGCCAATATTTAGGAATCCTAATATGGATTCAAGCTTCTTAATTGAGTTTGGTGGTTGTGAAGGCGCACACTTCTCTAAGAAGTGTGTCACAAGGCTTTTGCCTTCACTAACTTCACTGGCTAATCTGACCGAACGCACTCCTGTAGAGCAGCTGAGGGGCTGTCTCAGGGTCGCTGCTGCTGACGCAGAATTTTTTTAACTATCCCTCACTGCTATTGTTTTTGTTGCTGGACTTTGGTCACTCGAGTAATTTTTGACGCTAGACCCGGTTCAGGTTTTACTGTGATCCGTATTTTGCTGTGTTTTTATGTCGCTCTGATTCCAGCCCCACAAATCCACATACTTGCACCTAAAATCAATTTGCACTCACCTGCTACTTGAGCAGGGTCCTCTCCCGACCTTTTGTTGCACTGGATCCATCTTGGGACGTGTCTGGAGGCGCGTGGCAGGCGCCATATTGGTAGGGGAGTCTGTACAACGGGGGGATCGGCTATAAAAATGACCACTACGCAAGCGCGCGCACCGCTGGCGTGCCGGAGGCGCGCCAGAGGCAAGCCCGTCCGCGCCTCAGACGAGCATAGGACGACACAGGACTCGCCCACCGGCGTTAAGGTATGCCGCCAGTACTCCAGATCACAGCTCTTAGAGATAGGGGGCAGGATGGACTATACCGCACCCACTCAGACCAAGCTCGCTACACCATTTTTTAATCTGGGAACGAGGGCAGGCAATAGACGCTCGAAGGAGCCGAGTATCCTTAACTGCGCGCTGCTGAACTGCAGATCCTTAGTCAAGCACCACACAGAAATTGCACTATTAATAGAAGATCTGTCGTTGGATGTGCTCTTCCTTACAGAAACCTGGGCTAGGGCAGATGCAGCAGTGGAGATCGGCTCTGCCTGTCCCGAGGGCTTTAAGTTTTTGCACAAACCCAAACAGGGGGGCAAGGGAGGAGGGGTGGGGCTAATTCACAGGGAGAAATTTCGTCCCATCCTGTTACATACGGATGAGCTGGAGGGAATTGAAGCAATGGCCTTCTCGCTATACGGCGACAGAGGGAATCTATTCACAGGCCTGCTCTGTTATCGCCCTCCAGGGCTGCATACCCCAATGCAACCCCTCCTGAACACCATTATCAATCTGGCACTCACACATTCCAAAATGACTGTCCTGGGTGATTTTAATTGGTGGGAGAACGTTAGCACAAAGAGCCAGTTGCGGGACCTGACGTCTACCTGCCTTGGCCTCGGACTTCACCAACTAGTCACCTCTCCTACTCACCAAAGAGGTCATATATTGGATCTTTTGTTTTGCCAGTAAGGCGGAGGCTGAACTTACAAATGTTCTGCCGCTCATCTGGACAGACCATTATTGTATTCAGTTCAAGATACTGTTAACAGCTACTTCCACCCAAGCTAAAGCCACGGTAGCGTTTAGAGAGGGCAGAAATTGGATTAAACTGGCCAAAACGGGCTCGCTACTAACCCCACCCATAGTTAGCTTCATTCATGCCTCTAGATCTGTGGAGGCAAATTATAATGCCTACCACAAGTTCATTACTACCGAGCTGGACCTTCTAATTCCGAGAAAAAAGATAAAAGTAAGGAGCAGGCCATCCGTGCCTTGGTACGATGATGATCTGTGACTGCTAAGACAGCTCTGCAAGCAGGCCGAAAGAAAATGGAGGAAGGGGTTCCTTGCAAGGGACAAGATGGCGCTGAGGTCTGCACAGAGCAGGTACAAGCAGCTCATCAGGGATCGTAAAGCTAGTTATTATGCCAACTCCATAGTGAACGCCCCAAACGGGGCTAGGGAACTGTTCAGAATTGTGAAATCCTTATCGGCCCCAAGCTGCCTTGAAAATAAAGTTGTACCATCAAAGAGGCTATGTGACGAGATTGTCACCTATTTTAAGGACAAGGTGACGAAGATAACCGATCTCTTCAGGGGTACTGACAGAGCAGCTGAGGAACCTGTTAAGGAGATGGCCCCCGAGAGACTAGGTAGGGCTTGTTATCTGACCATCTTCCCACCTCTCTCGGAAGTGTCGTTTGTTAAAACGGCACATAGCATCTCGTCTGGCTCTCCTCTTGACCCTCTGCCCCAGAGGGCTTGGAAGCTATATGGCCATCCGACCTTCCCCTGGTTGCGCCAGATCTACAATCAGTCGCTGGAAGAGGGCCTGGTCCCGGATAGCTGGAAACAGGCTGTTGTCTCCCCCCTTATTAAAAAACCAACTCTGGATCCAACTGTTCCTGCCAGTTTTCGGCCTATCTCTCTCCTCCCGTTCCCTATCAAAATCTTAGAGAAGGTGGTGAGCAGGTCCCTTTCGAACTACCTAGAGGCTAATTCGCTGTTGGGACAAGGACCAGTTTGGCTTCCGCCCTTGCCACGGAACCGAGTCGGCATTAGTCACCATGCTGGATTCGATGCATGTGCGGGCTGACACAGGGAGCACCGCCGTCCTGGTGCTCCTGGATTTGTCAGCCGCGTTCGATACCGTGAGTCATAAAATTCTGCTGGGACGGCTGATGGAGTCGGGGGTGTGAGGTCAGGCATTACAGTGGCTTCGCTCCTATCTAGCGGGGAGACACCAAATGGTGACTATGGGTCCCTTTGCCTCAGAGAACACCCCCGTGGACTTTGGAGTTCCACAGGGTTCCAGCATCAGCCCCATCCTGTTCAATATATATTTGCAGCCGCTATTCGCTATCATCAAGGCGTTCGGGGTGGAGCTGATTAATTACGCAGACGACACTCAACTGGCCTTCTCCCTGGAAGGTAAACAGGCAGTTCCTCTGGAGCAGTTCCAAAGCTGCATGAGGTAGACCACGGACTGGCTACAGAGAAACTGCCTGCAGTTCAATGGAGACAAAACCGAGCTGCTGTTCTATGCACCAACGAAACAGATTCAACATCTACCAGTGGATTTTAGGCTCGCTCCGGACGTGGCCCCACTGACACCAGCTGGCACAGTACGGAATCTCTGGGTTCTATTCGATAATAATCTCCAGCTGGACTCACAGGCGAGTAAAACTTCCAGCACCTGTTTTGGTTTGCTGCGACTTCTACGCCGTATTCTTCCGCTGCTGCCTGCCGACTCTCGTAACACGGTCGTCAGGAGCACCATACTCAGCAGATTGGATGATTGTAACTCGCTGTATCTCGGAGCCCCCCAATACATTCTGCAGGGGCTACAGAGAGTTCAGTCAGCCGCTGCCAAGTTGGCACTTGGTCGCAAGCTCGACTCGTCCTCCACTCGGGCACTAAGAGAACTACACTGGTTGCCGGTCAGAGAGGAGGGTCCTTTTTAAGTCCCTCTGCCTGGTTCATAAGGCAATTCACGGAACAGGTCCGGTCCCACTCCAGGAAAGATTCTCAAGGTACTCCCCCGTAAGGCAGCTGCGGTCATCCAAGGCCAACTTGGTGGCACAGCCTAGGTTCAAACGGGCAAGGCTGGGGGAGAGGGCCTTTAGTGTGGTTGGAGCCCGAAGCTGGAACGCGCTTCCATCTGAACTTAGGCAGACGCAGTCGCTGATGGAATTCAGAAGAAGCCTTAAGACCTGGCTCTTTCCAGCAGCATGATGTCCCTGATTTTGCCCCCCTCAGCGTTAAAACATCTCGTCTGGTCAGAGCGCCTGGATACCCGTAGGGTCACAGTTCTTATGCGCTATATAAATACTCATACAATACAATACAATACTTGACAGCTTGTATCCCAGAAACAGGATATTGAGGTGGGCAATTTTGGATTTTTGTTTAATTTGTAGCCCATGTGAGCAAATCCCAAAACTATGTGATCTACTCTTGTCAAGTGTGCAGAACGGTCACCATCCATCAAATAAATATAATCGACATAGGACAATGCCTGATCGTCAAATTGTTGCAGCAGTTCTGTAACCCGGGATGAAAACCCAGGGCTATTCTTATACCCCTGGGGTAAGCGACAGAACAGTTTTTTGAGAACCCAGAGTGTGGAAGCTTGTCAAATATCTACTTTCAGGCACTATATTTTGGCAGAAAAATCCATTTGCGATAGCTAATGTTTTTTTATTTTATTTATGTACTATCATTAGTGCTTCGCTGTGCGCATTTTGTACGGCAAATGTTTGTGTTTAAATGTCTTTAATCTAATACTAGACAATATGAATAATCTGATTAAATTACTGGAATTAAGGAGTTATTCATCGGAGAGGTGCAACTTTCTAGTACACTTTGGTACTCAAGTTGTGTGAATATCTCTTTAACTAGTTTATAACCTTGTTTTTAATGGGGTGTTGTCTTTGAGGTTGTGGGGTCGACTTCACTGGAATGACTTGATATGGGGAACATTCATCCAACCCCACATGGTTGCAGTATAACACAGGAGCCAGCGTTAACACCCACTCCTTGGCTTGTGAATGTTTAACTGATTCTGGGACCATGATGGAAAAGGCAGGTAAAATTACTGTCCCTCCTTCAGGGCAATCCATCCTGAATTCAGGTGTCCAATCCTTTTCGGCCAAGAGAATATCGTAGCCGAATTACCAGTTCTTTCCAAAGAGAACATCAATGTATCTAGGTACGTATCCCTCCAATTGGAGTTGCATCCCATATAAACGATGCAAGATGCTCACCCTAGTATCTGGTGTTTCCACCTGGAAGTAGTCACTCAACGCACTGCCACCAGATAATCCATCAGCTTCCGGGGAACTATTGTGACTTCTACTGCGCTGTCCAGCATGATTAGAGCCCACTCCCTGCTTAGAAGCTGTGTCCTCAATATCCGTGGCATGCTTGACTTTAAGTCCTGCTACCTTCTTTTCAAATTGAGGCTCTGACTGTTTAGGTTTGTCTTACTTTTCTATAATGTAGTCCGAAGAGCATTGTGAGTCCTTTTTCAGTTTCATGTACTCTGATCTGCGCTCGGACCGTCCACCTCTTTCCGATCTTTTTTTTTTTTATGTATCCTGAAAATGAATGAGATGAACGTCTAGCATTATCCTGATACCCGTCGGGCGTTTTAATATTCTCACCGTTACTCAGATTGTAGCGCTTTTCAGTGGACTCCTTTTGAGGAGATCTGGCCTGAAGCTTAGTCTTTTCTTTAAGTTTCTTATTGTCCCACTTCTTCTTAGAAGACTCTGGTGCTTGTCTTGAGTTATCCTTTTCATAATTACTCTTAATTTGTAGTTTACGAGGTCTGGCTCCCAAATTATCTCTGCCCACCGTTGCATAGGTTTCTTTGATAGTTTTAGGTAATTGGCAATGCTGTTCTCCCGGAGCCAAATCCGTAAGGCACTGACGTATGGCCAATGCTGCTGCTTTTCCTCTAACATTACTCGACCTAATGGCAGCTACGGCTGCAAAATTGCCCATCCGTTTCATCCCCAAATCCGGGGCAGGGGCTGCCGTGTACTCCTTCTGGATCTGTTTTAGCACCTTTGGCAAAACAGCTAATGAGAGTGAATCATGTGTTCTGGCATATACTGCGGCAAAAACTGTACCCCATGTGGTGCAGTCCTCTATTGGGGGAGCCATCCCAATCAGCAAGCATATTGTAAGAATTGTTGTTTTCCTGGGCTCCAGTATGGGGAAACACTGCTTTAAAATGTACTTGTTTTTTGTGCTATCCAGAACGGAATGTCCTCCCGCCAGTTGGGAATTTTATCCATAACAGCATTTATAGTCTGTGGGCTAATGCCCGGTGTAGCCAATTGTGGTTGTGCAGTCCTAGCAGAATTTACTGTCCTTGTTCTCATAACGAACTGTCAAACTTCTATATATTCTGATTTGACTAACACGTTGTCCGCGTAATTGTGGTGCTGTCATATTAGCTATGTTTGGATGTAGGGTATAAACTGCTAAGACTGGTAATTTTGCTCCCTCATTGCTGAGGGGACCTAGTCTAACTTCTTCAATAAAGAGTGGTAGGGTGCCTCCAAACCAATTTTGATGTTTTCGGTATGTTAATGGTATTTCTTAAGCTGTATAGTTATTTGGAATGCCAGTTGCAATGTGAGTGGGAAACAACCTTGTGCGGTCGTTTGCTGCTGGGAATGTAACCCATGAATTGAGTACCTCTGCCCTAAATGATTTGTGTGCCTCAAACTCGAAGGTAACCTCTCCACGCAAGTGCAAGATCATGTTGTAGCAGCTTCTGAGTAACCGCATGTCTGCAAATCTCAGGTATGTTTAATGCTGCTGGCTCAGCCATAACAATGTGTTGTAGATTCAGAGAGGGTACTCCTATGGGGAGAATCTTTGTATGGTTCAAGCTTGAAGAACCTTCAGTCAATACATAGTGTTAACCTACTCAGCTGGGTGAGGAATTGACTGCATGAGCTGCCACTTGTAATTTGAGGGGGTTCTGCGCCTCCCTGCGTTCCGTTTGGTGGTCTCTGGATGTCTGTTGTGGTCTCCGTGTGGGCTGGCGGAGAGGGGAAGGTGTTTGAGGATTGGGGTGCCCAAATGGCCTCCCTTCTATCATTGAAGAGCTTGTGGAGTGAGGGCCTGAACTGGATGTCCTTGGCCCCTTGGGACCAGATTCATTGCTCATATCTCTCGCCCCCCTCCCCTCCTTTGGACTGGTGTTTTTTTGGGGGAGGGCTGGACCTGACCCTTGAGCAGCCTTTCCTTTGTTGGGGCCCTGCCTGCCATTGGGGTGAACACTACAGATGGTGACTACACCGTTGGTTACAGGCCTTACCTGAAGTGTTCTCCATACTCAACCGACCTGCCTTGCTGACAGACTCTTAGCTGTCCTGGCTGCTCGTACTGAGGTGAGCGGCCATAGGGGAGTAGTTTCTCCCCACCCCCCTCCTGCCTGAAGGACAAGCTTCTCCTGCTGGTGCAGGCAATGATTGACCGATACACCAAACATGCTGCTGGCGCCCAGTGGGGTGCTACACCTACAACCCCCTTCATGTGTTTGGCCTCACCGCAGGAAGACCTCAATATTATCCTTAAGGCGAATCTGGATTGCAGAGAAGTGGTAGAATCTAAGGTGGGTAAGGTCCGCATGGATGTGTCCCTGCTGCATCTGTATCTCTGGAATGTTGCCGGTCGTGTGACCTAGGATGAAACTGCAGGTATCCAAACTTGTTTCCACAACGACATTACTGGAGGAACGAGCTTAAGATGCAGAAAATTGATTGCGGAGGAACAACCTCAGGTTTGTGGGCTTCTCTGAGAGTATGGAGACATCCATTTGGGATCGGCTGTTCGAAGACTGGCTGCAGTCATGGATTTGCTGCCAATCTGTCTCAGTGGTTTGTGGTGGAGAGAGCTCTCCGATCCCTGGCCCATCGGCCCCTTCCAGATCTCCCCGGCTGATATCATGTGTCCTTAATCATTAAGAATGGGACTCAATCCTACACGAAGACAAGCTGCACCAAGACTTGAACTTCCAGAATGCTAGGATTATGGTCTTCCCGGATCATAATCCTGCAGTTGAACAGTGCAGGCGTTTGTTTGAGGACGTGAAGCAGAAACTTTGGGCTCTCGATTTGCAATACATGCTCCTCATCCCAGCCAGATTGCAAGTGCTATTTAACGCCTCTTCCTATTTTGTAGACACTGTGGAGCAAGCCTGGAAGAGGGCAACAGAGCAGCTGGCGCCTCAAAGGCCTGGAATCTCCGTGGGGGTTGTCTCCATCTCGGGGGGGGGGGGGGGAGGGGGGGAGAGGGAGGGGGAAGAGACCTCCCTCACCGCAAATCCTCCGGGAGTAAGCGTACACACTCCTGGCAGACTTACTTTCTTTCTCCTGCCCACGGGAGAGACAAGACTTGTCAAGCCCAGACTGAAGGAATATTGACATAGGCACCGCTAGCCCAGATGCTTCTACTCTTGGGCACAAGGGAGTTTTTCAGATCCCAAGAGGAGGGCACAACTGGATCTTCATGTCACTGCGAATGCTACCCTTCGAGTTGCTACTCTGGGGATTGGGTATAAAATTGACCCATGATTTTTCTGGTCTTCCTCCTTATACCTGATTTGTTCTTTGTAAACACTTCAGTTTTGTTATGGCTATTTTTTTCATTGACCTACTGTCATGATATGTGAATTCTTGCTGTTGGGTGCTAAATCCCTTTTAGAGGGGTTTGACGAGCCTTCATGCAGCTCTAGGCCCGTTGATTGTTGGTATGTTCGGGGGCAGGGTGACAGATGCTTCAAGGGTGGAAATATGGGGTGGTGGGGAGTTTGGGTATGAAGCTGTTCTGGGTATTTAGTTATTTTTTTGTATATTCCTTTAGGTTTGACAACGTCTCTCGCTGGCACGTCTCTTCAACACCTTGCACACAAGTCTATGTACACTATCCCACATGTTCGTCCCATAGTTGAGCCTCACTGGACCCCTCGGCGCCTCCATGTGAGGTTGACACCCTCATTGCATTTTTACCCCCTGCTGATAATGGTTACGTTTTTTTTTCTTGGAATGTTTTTTGTTATTTTTTTTTTTTTTTAAACCGTTTATTACAAATCTCAAGAATATACAAATATGGGCCCACAACCTTCCGGCCGGCCGCTAGGAATGGCAGAAACATATGACATACGTTCATAGAACACTTGGCGTTACAGAGGAGCATAAGCAGGAGTTATCAACATCATGGGCCACAGCCGTAATACCCCACAGTACGGTTTCATTTTATACAAACAACAAGAAAACAACACCCACAAGGCTACCCACAGTCGAAAGTAGCAGCACGTGCTCCCCAAGTGGGGAACCCCAACTATCCAGAGGAGTCCAAAGAGGGGAAGGGGAACAGAGCGAGGACTGGGGGAACCCCGTGCCCGGGGCTGGGGGAAGGAGTCAACTAAGGGGACGGGGCTGGTGAGGCAGCAGGCAGCAACGGTGGCGCGCAAATACTCCCACGGTAGGCGTTCCAGGGGCCCCACACTTTCACCCATGTCCCAGGCTTACCCCTCGCCACATACACCACCTTTTCTCGAAACATGCACCAGTCCATGTGTTCTTTCCAGGCCGACACCGCCGGGGGGTTCTGGGATCCCCACAGTTGCGCAATATCACGCTTAGCAATCATATATCCCAGAGTCACCCACCACGTTTGCGGAGCCGAATAGTCAGTTGGTTCCCACACATTCAACAGGCATCTCCTCGCTTCAGGCAGCAGCGCAACACGCGTAACCACTCGCAGGACCTCGTGCACACCGCGCCGGAATCGCTCCACCTTCGGGCATTCCCATAAAATATGTAGGAAGGTCGCCAAGGCACCACAACCACGCTTACACAATCCATCCTCCGTATAGCCCATACGCTGAAGCCTTGGCCCCGTCATGTAGACCCGGTGGAGTATCTTAAGCTGGACGAAGCGAAGGCGAGCCGGTATAGCCACCTCCTTCGGAGAGGCCACCGCGGAGATCCAGTCCTCATCGTCCAACTCCAGACCGTCGGCAACCCAAGCCTCGCGGAGGCCAATCAGCAAGCCCGAGCGATCATTAATCAGTTTTTTATAAATAAGGGAGATCGTACTGTCTGGGACGTGGCCATCTAGCACTCTATCCTCCAGGGGGGAAGACTCCGGGATGGAGGCGACGTCTGGGAAGACGGAGCCCAGTGCATGACGGACCTGCAGGTACCGAAAGTATTCACTGCCCTGCAACTGAAACTCCGTCTGCAGCATCTCGAATGTTTTAAGTCCTCCCCTCGACCAGAGATCCCCCACTCTACTGATGCCTATCATGTCCCATTTCTCAAAGCCCTTCGAGGTCCAGAGAGAGCCCAACTTCTCAGACGCATACAGCGGTGACGCCCGGGTCAAACGGTCCTTCCACCCCATAGCTGCATTAGCCGCATGCCATACTCTGACCATGACACGCGTAGGTCCCGTCAAGCGAGCGTCGGGCGTGCCAGAGTAGAGCGCTCGATTGTAGTCGCCACCGGGCAGTAGCATCTTGTCCATCTCAAATGCCGGGTTCAAGGCGGGCCCGTAGAGGCCATGGTTAATTGCAGCTAGCTGGGAGGCCCAGTAATACCGTTTAATATCCGGGAGGGCAATCCCCCCGTCATACCATGGGAGCGTCAACTTCGCCAGGGCAATGCGCGGCCTCCCGTCCCAGAACAGGCGGCGCTGTAGACTCTCCACCTCACGGAAGTAGCGCGCCGGGACTGGGTCCATAGTGTTCTGGAGAGCGTATAAGAAACGTGGCAACGACATCTTAAACAACGCCGCCCGGCCGAGCGGCGATAGCGGCAGGCGCCGCCAACGCACGACGTCCTCCTTCAAGCGCTGGAGGGGGGGAAGCAAGTTCCGCTCGTAGCGGGCCTCTGGGTCCAGAGTAATGTAGACACCCAGGTATCGAAACCCCTGAGAGGCAATCTGAATCGGACAACCCCGCGGGAGGACAGGAGCCTCCCCAGAGAGCACATACACACATGATTTAGCCCAGTTGATGACAAGGCCTGAGTTCCGGCCGAATGAACGTAAAACATCAACCAGGACTATGAGCGACTTACGTGGGGAGGCTAGGTACAAAAGGATGTCATCAGCGTATAGGGACACACGGTCCTCATACTCGGGGGTCCAACGGAGACCACGGATGGAGGGATGCCACCGCAGCCACTCCGCCAGGGGCTCCAAGGCCAGCGCAAACAGGAGCGGCGACAAGGGGCAGCCCTGTCGCGTGCCCCGGCCCAGCTCGAATGGGGCCGAAACTCTTCCATTCACCACCACCTGTGCCAATGGGCCCGAATACAACAATTTGACCCAACTGATGAAGCCCGGGCCAAATCCAAACTTCGCCAGCATCGCCCAAATGTATGGCCACTCAAGCGTGTCAAACGCCATAGTGGCGTCTAAGGACGCCAAAATGGCCGGCTCCCGCACGAATGGGACACGTGCGAGCACCCCGTGCAAGCGCCGCAGATTAAGGGCCGTGTTGCGATGGGGGATAAAGCCGGATTGGTCTTGGTGGACCAGGTCGCCCACCACACCGATCAGCCGATTGACCAGCACCTTGGCGAGAATTTTGGGCTCCGCATTCAAAAGCGAGATAGGCCGATAGGATGTGACCTGGTCCCGAGGCCTCCCCTCCTTGTGGATCACCACGATAGTAGCCAGATGCTGGTCCGGCGGGAGGGAGCCCAGCGAGTGGGCCGCCAGGAACATCGCGCGGAGGTGGGGTGCCAGTACATCTGGTCGCAACTTATACAGCTCGATAGGGATGCCATTCGGGCCCATGGCCTTGCCAGAGGCAACCGAACGTATGGCGAGGGCAATTTCGTCGGATGTGGGAGCGGCATCCAGCGACACCCTGTCCTCCTCCGAGAGGGAGGGCAGCGCGATATCCCTAAGCAGGGAATGGGAGTCCTCCTCCGAGCAAGGAGAGACCGGAGAATACACCTCGCGGAAATAATCCGCGAAACAGGAGACAATTTCTTCTGGCTCGGTTACACTCACACCATCCGTCCTCTCAATCAGGGGGACCACACGATTCACTCTCTCCTTTTTATCCAACCACGCTATCAGTTTGCCCGCCTTATCACCCACATCATACAGTCGCCCCTGTTGCTCCCTACTGAGGCCCCTGGCCGCCTCCGTAACGAGGGCCCTGTAGGCCGCCTGCTTAAGTTGTAGGACATGTAGTGCAGCATCCGTCACTCCGCCCTCCAAATCACCCTCCAATTCAGCAATTTCGGCCTCCACCCGGGTAACCTCCTCCCGCTCGCGCCTCCGGGCATGGGAAATAAAGGACAGGGCCTCCCCTCTGAGAACTGTCTTGAAGGCTTCCCACAGGGAGATAGCCGAAGGGACGTACCCCACATTCTCATCAAAGTATCACTGCAAGGATTTAATCACATCAGCACGAATGGTGGGGTCGCGCAGGTACCAGGCATTGATTGGAACTACCCTGCCCTCACCCCTCGGAAAGACATCAAAATGGAACAGGAGCGGGGAGTGATCTGAGATACCCCGCGCCAAATGGCGCACCTCCCCCACCCTCCCAGCATAGGCCGCCGGGACAAGGACATAATCAAGCCGTGAGAGGCTACCATGGGCCCCCGAGTGGAAAGTGTACTGCTGCTGCGTGGGATGTTTTAAGCGCCAGCAGTCCACCAATCCCAATGTATCCAAGAGGCCGGATAGCCACGCCTGCGCCCGGGGGAGGTCCCTAGGGGGGTGACGATCCAGAGTCCCAGAAACCACCGCATTGAAGTCCCCCCCCCACCCCAACCACTAGGAGTCCCCCCGGAAGGCCCAGGAGGAGGCGCCCCAGGTCTGCAAAAGTAGTCGCCTGTAGCCCCGGTGGGACGTATACTGATACAAAGACCACTACTTTGCCTTCCATTCTCCCCACTAAAACAGCATAGCGTCCCCTATCATCATGGCGCACCTCATCAATTTCCAACGGGAGCGAGTTCTTCACCATAATGCCCACACCCCGTGAGCCCGACGTGAAGCCCGAGTGGGCCACCAAACGATAGCCACGCCGATTCATGGCACAAAAAGTTTCCAATAAGGTGTGTCTCCTGCAGGAAGACTACATCGGGTGAGATTCGTTTCAAATACTGCAGGACCACACCTCGTTTGATCCTATCCCCCAGTCCATTAACGTTCCAAGACAACAAAGTCAAATCCCTACCCCCCATCACACACAAGAGCCATCAGTCGTCCCCCGGAGAGCACCTTAAAAACACAAAAAAGGGTTTGCCTTGTGGTAAAAACGAACAACACCCCACCCCAACTCCCCCACCCCAACAGAACTCCCCCCTCCCTGCACCCCTGCATGAGCCCAAACAGCCCCCCCAAAGTGCAGTGTGCCTGTCGCCCCATAGATGGTGAAACTAACTAGACTCCCAGAGGAGGAGGGAGAACCCCCAAGAGACCCCACACGACCTCCACAGGAGGGAAACTTACTCGAACAGACGAACAGTCAAAAGTGACATCAATTTTGTCCAGAGCGAGGCATAATATTAGTCCCTCAGTCCTGATCCGGCGGGCCCTCTCCCCCAACCGCTCCCCCCCCACCCCCCGATCCCGATCCCCAGGCAAGGTATCTAGCCAGTCCCCGGCTGCCTCGGGACGATCAAAAAAGTGTGTGCGGCCATCCAACTCCACCCGCAGCTTAGCCGGGAAAAGCATAGCATACTTGAGATTTAGGTCCCGTAGACGACGTTTGACTCCGAGAAAGCTTAGTCTCTGCTTTTGGACCGCTGGGGTGAAGTCAGGATAAAAATTTATATCCATATTGTCGAGTCTGACCGGTCCCTGCAGTCTGGAGGATTGCAGGATAGCGTCTCTGTCCCGAAAGTTGAAAATCCGGGTGATGAGAGGCCTCGGAGGGGCTCCGGCCTTAGGCCTTCCCCCGGGAACCCTGTGGGCCCGCTCCACCGCGAAGAATTTACTCAGCCCCCGGGGCTGGAGATGGGTGAGAATCAAGTCCTCCACGAATAGATCCGCCGCCGCCTCCTCACGTCCCTCAGGCACCCCGAGAATACGGACATTGTTCCTCCGGGTCCGACCCTCAGAATCCTCCAGGCGACGATCCATCAGCGCGCTCGCCTGGCCGAGCCGGCGCACCTCCTTGTGGAGGGCTGCCACATCCGTCGTAAGGCCCGATGTGGTGTGGGCCAAAGAATCGACCCGGTCATTAGTCTTGGATAGATCGGCCCTTACCAGGCCAACATCCACGAGGACCGAGTCAATTTCCTGCGCCAGTGTATCGAAACGCTGGTCCACCGAGGCCTTCATCTCAGCGATAGCGCCCATTACATCCCGCAGGGTCAGATCCGCGGGTAGAGCAGGAGCATCAGTCGGGCCCTCAGGGGACCTACGCGGCACCTCGGGAGATCCCTTCTGGAGGGTATAGCGGTCCATGCTGTTAGACTGGTGGGCTGCGCCACGTCGGGTCGATTTCACCTTTGCCCGATCTCCATCTTGCTTTGTGGACATGGTTCCAGTCCCACGGCCGTGCCAGGCACGTCGTAAAGGGCGGGCAAGCCGGTTCACGGGATCCGGGGGGGGGGGGGTCACCACAGGGCCGCGGGGCAGGTCACAGCCGGCGGGCCGGCAGGGCACCCCAACGAGGCCACACCACCCCACAGTGCCCCGCGACCCAACCTCGCCGAGACAGCAAGGAGGGTGCAAAAGCGAAAGTGAAAGTGCGGGGTACGCGAGCCGCCGCGCCCAGCCCGCCGCTGTTGTTCACTTTGCCTCCGGATCACCCCACAGCTCCAATCCGGGGTCCGGCGTGGAGAAGGCCGCAAATCTCAATCGGTGCTACCGCCGGAGTCCGAGGTCCAATTTGGAAGCGGAAAGCGGGTGCCACCTCAGCTCGGGCTCACCAACACAGTCCCCTCATCTAGGACAGGATATTGTCAGGATATATGTAGGAGGTCGCGGAGGTCCTCGGGAGCCTCGCACCTACGCGGCCATCTTGGTTGCGCGCTAGGCTCCTCCTCTTTTTCTTGGAATGTTAACAGCCTGCTGTTAACATGGGACACACACCTTTTTTTGACCCCCTTTTTCTCGACTCCTGCTTGACGGATCACCCCAAAACTTTCCAAGCACAACAAGACTTACTACGATTTGTCAACCTACGCCAAAATATAGGCAAGTAAAAAAAACGCTTTTCCTATAGAAACATGGTCCTAGCTAGAACTACCTAATGGCAACCACTGGGGGGAGGGGAGGGAGTGATTTGTGTCACAGCACACAACGTTTGGATGTCAGTCTACAGCATCACAGTGCTGTTGTAGTACAAACATATATATATATATATATAGATATATTTACTACAACCACACTGTGATACTGTAGACTGGCATCCAGATGGTTTTTGTTGTGCACAAAATAAATATGTAGACTTGTTATCCTTGACCCCAAACAGTATGCCCTCGGTGATAGGAATTCCGCATTCCTGATACCTCACTGCAGTGAGGACTTCAATATACAGGCAAGCAAAAACAAACTGGCTTTGGTAGCCACCAGTGGAAATGGGGACAACCGTATGCAGACCAAGGCATCCAAATTAGATAACATGGGCATATTGTGTCCTTGCCAAGGATTGATTTTATTGTTTTGCATGTATGTTCGTTGGCATAATATCAGTGCAGTGATTTTCTTTTATGCATCTGGGAGCTTCAGCTTCTTTGAACATGAGCTACTCTGTTCTTATACGCACGAGATAATGCTGTTCTTTCTGTCTTGGTCCTTCTTCTATGTTGTTGGCCTAAGTAGTACACTGTAGCGAGGTGTATAGGTTATTTAAATATGGCACTCGCATGCCTATTGTGTTCTCCATTTCTCGTTTTTTACTTCCCATGTGATGTACCCGTGGAGCCATTCTAAAGAAGATCGCTTAGGTTTACTTGGCTCATTTCCACAGGATCATTTAGTAAATTGAGTTTGCCCCTTTTACCTCTTGATAACATGAACGAGCACTAACTGATGATCATCTCCTGTTTACACTTTTAATCAGTAAATGTTGTATATACTGTTTTCCTTTTTCCTCTTGTCAAACATGAACGAGCAATAATTGATGATCGTCTCCTGTTTACACTAAATGTTGTATATTTCGTTGGTTTTCTATGTTCTTATGTTTAGTTAATTTGTGTGCTGCTACGCGGGGGCCTACATGATGGTCAAAAAAATGTTGTTTCTTCAAATGCAACTACCTTCCTTCCACCAGAGCTCTGCACATGTATCTTAGAAGGCGGAATCCAAGTGCAAAGCAAAAATAATTTTGTTGCTGTATGCTATGTTTGAGCTCTTTTTTACAGCACTTTAAAATTAGACCAGCATCCCAGATGAATTAAACAGGAGGATCACTATGATTAATGTTCTGCTTAGGTTTTGCTCATGTGTTCAATCAATATTTTTTTGTGTGCACCCGTACTTTTAATGTAATATGTAACTGAGCAAAGATGACTTTCTGAAAATGCCACCTCACTAGTCGTATAGATGTATCCTATGGAACTCCATTGTTTGATCAATGTAGAGGTTTTACATTGTTGGTATGTTGTATAAGCTTTTCAGGTCTCTTTTACTAGCATTAAGGCTGATGAGAGGAAGAGTCGATCCAGAATAGTAATCTTGACTTGATCTATTTTTATATACAAAACAATATGCCACCCCTTAGTTAGAGTAGACCTTTGGCTACCTTTTTATGAATTGTATGTAATTTATTGTATTTTATTTGTGCTTTTATGGCCACAAAGTTTTTATGAAATGAAAAAAGTAAGCAGGTGGAAGCAGTGCTTCAGAGTCTGGAAGACTGTGTATTTCATACCCGCCGAAACAAACTCCGGTATTCGTGCTGACAGTAATCGTGCTGCTGCAGGTTTTTCCCCACAGTATATCTTCCAATGATAGTGCTGGACAAATGTAACCTGATTTGAATGAGTTTGTGCACCTCCTTCCTGCTGTCAGCCCTTAGGCTCACTGTAGAAATTTGCTGCATTGTAACTGGCAGGAAGGTTTTCACAATCTGAATAGAGCTCTCATGGCAGCTAATGTGGTATGTGAATTCTTGTGGTAATTTTGTGTGTATCCCTCTATTTCGAACTACAGATCTTGATATATCAAGATGGTCTGGTCAGTGTGTTTTTGCCCTCTCAACACCAAACCATCCACTATACAAAAACTAAAACTGTTACCTTTATCACTGGATATGTAAAATGTAATCTGTCGAATGGAGGGGGCAGAAGCAGCACCAATGTTTATAGAATGTGTTGTGGGGGCTTTAGGAGGTGAGGCAGCCCCCAGGAATATTCTGAGGAAATTAGTTTTAAGTCTCCTGGGATCTCGAAAGCATGACCGCAGGAATGGCTTACTTTGTTTTTAAGCACTCCAAGACCTGAGGCTTTTACTTTTGGGCACTGGAGCGTGGTACCCCTTGCGGTTTTTCCTGTTCTTATTTTGTGGTGTGTAGAAAGTGAAGCGAGACTGATAGATGTTGTTATAGATTGAAATGTTTTATTTAACATGTTTCTAATTTAAAAAGGCTTTGACAGTATGGTTGATGAACAATGCAGTGCTTAGGTATATGATCAATACATTTGAATGTGACCGTTTTCTCTGTTGGTTTTAATTATAATACAATGGTGTACCATTTCATGTGGTTGCTTTTATAAATGTGGCAATCCACTAACAAAGCCAGTAGGTCTGCTTTTTTAAAAAATCACACCTTCTTATATTGTGATGTTGCATTTGGTATAGATGGGTGTACAGCGACTATGGGATTCAGGACTCACTGGGGTGCAATGTGATATGAGGGTGTTACCAAAGGTACGCCTATCTACCGCATGTAAATATTAATTTTTTTATTAATAGTATTTAGTAGTGTGTGAATAATGTACTTTTCATTTTTGGAAGAAAAGGCACTGACTGGACAATAATTTGAGTGTTTTTTGTTGCCTGCTTTGCAAGCCCTGAGAGTTGAATGCTACAGCGGGGAACTTGGTTCCCGGTAATAAGAGAATTGTGGACCAGTTTCGTGTTAATGACCAGCATACTTCACAATTAATAACCAAAATTCTTACAGTAGTTGTGCTGTAATGGAACTTTCTTTTCAGCCTTGGGCAATAATAAAAAAAAAAATGGTATTGTCTATTTTACATTTGCTTTTACATTAAAATTGTATTTGTAGCAATCTTTCAGAAGCAAGGAAAAGGTATTAATGATGAAAAATGACGCAAAGATATTTTCTCCCTACTTGCAGCCAAAACATTTGTTAAGGTGGTCACAAAAGCAGGTGGCTGACAAGTGGCTTTCAATGCTGTACAGTTAAAGTCATTGATTTGAGTGTCCAACTTATTTCCATGTTTAGAAAAGAGGCAGCTGACCTTTATCTGTTGAGCAAATACTAGTGCTACAGCTGGTTGGTTATGTTAAGCTGCTTGCGTCACTTTTTTGAGTTTATTTTTTGTGGACTAAAAATGTCTTCCTTAACTTCTTTTATTTGAAATACCTTCAAACATTTAGCCCTGTGGTTGAGTGCTTTTGAGACATTTTATGCTGTTTTCAGTAAAATCTTCCCAGGTTTCATTCTGCACGAAGTATTCAATTTGTTTCTACTTGGCCACTTGTGTCTGCCCAGATAATACTATCTCAGGTTCTAGCACAGTAAATTAGTCTTTCAGTATTGCTTCTGAGAATAGCGGTATGTTTTAAAATCTGATCCACATCAGTAGAATGTCTGCCATTAACCAAGTGCACTGCACTACATTCCCTGGTAGCATGTGGGTGCATTCGCATCTCAAGGGTACGAACACCAGATGTATAACAGCCCTAAATCCTTTCACATCAAGTATATGAGGAAGCGTAGCATTGTATGCTGAGAGAACAGAACCTATACCTATTATACTGTTTTACTGTGGCTACTGCCCATCTACTTCAGGTGTTGGGTATTTTTTTTCCATGGTGTGCAGTGATCATTAATATGGATGCGATCAGCAGCAGCTGGTTAGCTGCAAAAGCTCTGCACGCTGTCTACTCATCAGGATTGTAACTTCATGCACACTTTTTCCCTTAAGTGTATATCTCATACAGAGATGGATTTCTGAACATGGATCAGTAATTTAGAGGACATGCTCTGAAAGGAGCCGTTGCCTTCATTCACACTAAAGCCTGCAGCGTAATCGTCCCCCAGGGGCCCAGAGGAGTCTCTTTGTGATCCTAATGTTTTCTCCATACGTAAATCTGTTTTCTTTCTGCACTAGTCTGTTCAATGTTTTTTTGCTTTTCAGTAGCCCCAGAGCTCTCCTTAGCCTCGTATTTCAGGACAGGTTTAGTTAGACTCAAGGAAATCACTTGTAGAATTAGTCTGTATTGTACCCCTTCATTTAATCTCTTCCTCCGAGTACTCTAAACCGCTGTATAGATTGGCTTGTTGTTGTAACATCTATTTTATTAGTTATTTGCTACTGCTTCTTTTTCATATGAATTTACTGTAAATCATTATGTAAGTGTATGTAGGCCACTTGATAACTTGCCTATCCCTCTCCTGTTATGGTGTACTCCAACGTTCTTGAAGCTCAAGTTAGAATGTTGATGAAGAGATGCCAGTATTTCTGTTGTTGTGGCATTGTGCGTGGAGACCTCTAATAAAGTTCTTCATTTCTACAACTATAACAATTACATGTCATTGTTTTCAATATCTTTTGCCGACGAGCTGTATGCTCTGAGGGGAAAGCAACCACAATCTCCACACCCTCCAGCTTTTATCTCCGCCTGCTGTCATAGTCTTTTGTATGCCAATATACAGATGACTGATGCATACCATCCTTTGTTTCTGGAATCCTCTCCTCATTGCTGACTTTTACGGAGGATTATAGAGGTGGTTCTATCATCTCTGTTAAACTACAATTCAGAACAGACGACTGTATCATCTACACGCAATTTACACCTACCGAAGGAGAAGGAAAAGACCGAGCTGAAGCGAAGAAATCCAGGGCTACCTCGAAGATGTTGTGAAGCTATCTGTCAAGTTATTCACTTCACCTATAGCCACAGTGTTAAAGAAGGTTCGGTAAGGTGAGGGGTGAAGTTATTTCCGTTCATTCCTGAGATGGACTACACTGGTGAGGAGATTCCTTTGCATTATGTAGACCAACTAGATTGGTGAACATTCGTTTTAATTACCAGGAGGGACCAGTGAAGCAGTATTAAAGTTTATGGTGCAGTGTTATTATTGACTTTACTTGTCAGTGCGAGTGTCCTTGTCATTAGGTTTTATTAGTGCTACAGTATAAGTATAAGCCTTACTCTTTGTGGAAGTTATCATTAGTATTTCCCTGGTACAAAAGATCCAGCTTTTAGATAGCAGCATCATTTCATCTTAATTTTTTTAGGATACCACCTTGTATTGGCTACCATTCGTGTAGAAGTATTCTATACATTAACTCAAATGCTTATACGTTTTGAGTCTTCTATCACATATGCTTAAGCATTCTGTGCAATGTTTTCTTCTACATATATATTTCAAGTTTAACTATAGTGTGTGTGTGTGTGTGTATATACATACATACACACACACACACACACACACACACTATTTTGACTTTTACTACCATAAACATCTACATTTTTGTGCATTAATTCAAACTTCTCTGTACATTTTAGACCTCAATTTACATGGCAGCGACTAACGTGAACCAACCTCCTCTATTTTTAAATGAAGAGGGGTACAGGCTTTACCATGGAAGAGGTGGATTAAGTTGTTTAAGTCTCATTTGATAGCAATTGGAAGAGATACATTCTCCTAGAATCGTAAAGAACAAACATTAGTAAAAATAGAGGCATACATGCTAGGAAAGTGTTTGAGGATTTATCTGAACCTAATATTGTGGGTGAGAATAAGGCGGAGGAATCTCGTTTGGATGTGTACCAGTTTACTCGCAAGAAACTTGAAGAGCATTTGTTTTTAGAGAAAATCAATATTGTACTTGAAAGGCACAGGTTTTTATGTAGGCCCCAAGTTATAAATGAAAGTGTGGCCAGTTACATTGCTACATTAAGTGTGCTATCGGCGACATGTGAGTTTGGGATTCTCACAAACTAGTTAATAAGAGTTCAATTGGTTAGGTGTCCTAACGACCATAAAGTACAGGAAAAACGTTTGCCTCCGAGTCCAGACGTCTTGGAGGCCCTTCAATTTTGCTGAGCATATCGAACACACTATTCTATACATTAAGGAGCTTAAACAACCCATGGAAGCTCTCAAAGTCAAAGCTGATAGAAATATGGTAGCAGAAATGAATGATGCATATAAAATTAAAACATTACCAAGTCAGAAGGATAAAGAAAAGTTACGTTGCTACGGGTGTGATATTCAAAATCTCTCAGCTAATAATGTTAAATGTCCTACGAGGAGGGGTAACTTGCAGAAAGTGTTATACAAAAGGGAGATTTTGCCAAAGTGTGTTGGGGACAAATGAACAAGCCTGTACAGATGATACAAATTGAGAATGAAGAAATAAGGGCGAAGTTTGAATTCCAGATTAATTCTGGAAATGATTGTGATAGTGTAAATTATCCTGCATGCGAGATTTATTTAGATGGAGTGCCATTCAAGGTATATGCAGATTGATGTTTTCTCAATGCTTTCATCAACAAGGATATGTTTTATGAAAGATTTAGAAAAGCCTTCAGTTTAGATCTTTCGGACATCAGCCCAGGTGGTTACCGCCAAGACCCTATCCCTTTAGAAGGCATGTCGGCCATTCATATTGCTTTCAAAAATAAGTCCACAGTGGGCAAGGTGTATATCGCCAAGAAGGGTTCTAACCTCCTCGGATGAAGGCACCAAAGAGACTTGGGAATCAAGCTGCATCCCAACAGCGTTCACCAACTTCAGCTGGTAGATCGATCGGTAACGGGATTAGATATTTGTAAGGAATTTCCTAACGTGTTCTTGTGAGACAATTCTCTCACAAGTTTAAGTTAAAAACCAATGCCAAAGTAGTGGTGCACAAAGCTCAACCAGTCTCATTGAAGATTAGAGAACCCATGATGAAGGAACTAGATATGTTAGAATCTGAAGGAGCTATAGAGAAAATTGAAAGCTGATTGATTGGCTACCATAGTCCTAGCACGCTCAAACATCTGGATAGACAGGCATCCCCTACCCAAGCTCAGTGAGATGCTTAGTCTCATTCAGGAAGCCAAAGTTTTTAGTTCTCTTTTTATCTTCCACTTACCATTAAGTGGCCTTACATGAAGAGTCGAAACACCTAACGCCTTTCATTACTCCTTTTGGAGCATACCGGTACTACAGCCAGGCTTTTTCACAGATGAATGTTCTCTGTGCATTATCAGAAAATCATGAAAGGAATATTTGTAAATCCATAAGGGACAGGCTTATCTGTAAAACTGGTGCCACTATGAACCACAACCAGTTTTACTAAGGATACCAGAATGTGTAATTGATTGGTTATTGAATTTGCCTTTTTGATTCCCCTCCTTTATAGCTGTCCTACCTCACGAGCACTTTCCTTTTTCACACTCCCCTTGGAGCAACCTCTTTCTCTATTTGGAGCATTGAATATGGTGATCTGTTATAAATGTAACTAAATAATAAACAGTCACTATTGGAGCGATATTTTGTGTCTTTTGAGGATATACTTGTTTGCATTGTAAAGAAAATGGTGGTACATTAATTTTACAATGCTAATTCTATATGTACCAGATGCCCTTTGACAAATGAATGTTTTTCATAACTGAATTGTAGCTTTAAAGAAGTCTAGGACCGTTGTTTCCTATACCAATCGTTACCCAGGTCCGTGGGTTACCCCATTATATCATAATGGATTCTCACCATAGCACCACGGATGCCTGGATTATGCCAGTAGTATCCACCATTATACTAGGGCCACAGTTGTGCCAAGGCTGGAAACCAGAAGGATCAGGGATAAGACCACATTTCTGATGGATGCATCTGCCAGTGGATTCCTCACCTTGGGAATATCCCCTGCGCCAGCATTCCACAGAACTTTTTTCCCGAGCACTCCACGTCGACGTGGGTGACGTCATAATGCATCGGCTCCGCTCACGACTCCGTATGATGTCACCGGAGCCATAAGAGGCCCACGTCGGCGTGATGACGTCAGTTCCCTTTTTTTCGCGCCGTCGTCGCGCAACGGTTTTTCCAGTACTCTCCTGCTACTTTGTAGTTGTAAGGTGTTACTGTTGTAAAATCTGTAATGTCTTCGAAGAAGTCGGGCTTTAAGCCCTGTAGGGAATGTGGCGGCCATATGTCGATGACGGACCCACATGAGGACTGCTTGTGGTGCCTTTCGTCGGACCACGATGTTGAAGATTGTGCATGCTGTAGGAGGATGAATCCGAAGGCATTGAAGGAAAGGAAGGCTAAGCTGTTTATGGCGAAGATCGGTAAGGAGAAGAGAGGGAGAAAGAAGGAGAAGTCGAGGCTGGAGTCGTCGACTTCGAGGTCGTCGAAGAAACATCACAAAAAAAGGAAACAATCACGACGCCGGTCTTCGAAGAGCAGGAAGTCGAGGTCGACTTCGCCCCGACGACGTCGAAGTAAGGACTGGTCACCTTCTCCTTCTCTTTCTAAGTCTCTGGGAGGATCTCCTTCACCGAAGCGGGCTCCAGCGAGACCACCGGCGCAGTCCCCGGCGCCATCACCGGCGTCGTCTCCGGTTCCAATAGAGTCGCCTGTTTCTGATGGTGAACAGGAACAAAGGGAAGAGCCTACTCCGGTGCCTGAAGATTCTACGGCTCCAGTAGAGGACACTGCGGCGCCGCTGCCAGGTACTCTGCAGAGGGATACAGGTTCAGTACCTTATCCTCAGTTCCCGGCTCCAGGTACTGATTCTACACATTTCTTGAATGCCATTTATGGTATCTTTAACAGGGCGGCCTTCCCATCCGGAGCAGCAACTGGTCCCGTGGGTCCCATGGCGTATACGCTAGGAGTGCCGCAGCATTACGCTCAGGCCCCCTTTATGCCCTTTCTGCCGATGGCGCCTTCGTGGCAGTTTCCGGCGCCGTCTGGGGATCCGTCACAGCTTCGGCTGGATCATCCTGCTTCAGACCCTTCCTTGACGCCGTTGCAGACTCCATCGGCGCCGCGTCCGGCGCCGCCGACTCCGTCTATGGCGCCGCCGACTCCAATACCTCTGGCTCCACCGACGCCGCGTACGACGTCGACGGCTCCCCGGATTCGATCAAGAAGGGAGGCCCAAAGGGTATTGGAAGAAGGAAGGTATAGAGCAGAGGTAGAGGAAGGTGAAGTGGACACATCCTCTGATGAATTTGAGGGGATACAAGAGGCTAGTGGCTTGGATAAGACCCCAGAGTGGGAGCACCCTTCATCAAGATCCTCTCCACCACAAGAATTGGCACCCTACCATGTGGTTATTAAAAAGGCCGCAGAACTGTTAGATTTACAGTTACCCTCTGCAGAGTATAAGTCTAACTTGCTGACGGAGGTGCTGCACTCTCCTACGTCGACTTCAGAGCCTTTACTGCCTTTTAATGAGGCCATCTTGGCGCCTGTTTTGGAGGTATGGAGAAAACCACTTTCTTCTCCGGCGGTTTCCAGACAGGTGGCGAGAAGATACAGGGTCGCGCCTGGGGATCCGGATTTTCTATCTACACACCCGTCTCCAGAGAGCCTAGTTGTGCAGGCATCCTGCTCGAAGCACGCTTCGGGGGCTTTCCCTCAGTCTCCTGCAGATAGGGAGTCCAAAAAGGTCGACCAGGCGGCTAAAAAGACTTTCTCTTCAGGAAGTATGGCACTAAAGTCTTCCAATGCCACGTGCTTGCTGGGTCGTTACGTGCATGCCTTAATGGACTCAATGAAGTCTTTAGCCCCTAACTGCCTGAGGGTGATAAGGCGTCCTTCTTGGAGGTAGTTGCAGACACTCAGGCCGCTGCCAGACAGGTGATCCAATCAGGGCTTGATACGGCAGATTCGGTGGCGAGAATAATGGGCTCATCCATAGCCACAAGAAGGCAGGCGTGGCTCCGTTCATCTGGATTCTCCGCGGATGTTCAGGTCACATTAGTGGATTTGCCGTTTGATGGGCAGAAGTTATTTGGAGAAAAGGCAGACTCTGCCCTACAAAGATTTAAAGACAGCAGGTTAACGGCTAAGTCTTTGGGTCTGCAAGCACCTGCTAAGGGATCTGTTTTTAAGAAGTTTAGGGGTTTCGGAAGATCATCCTTTCGCTCCTTCCGACAGCCTCAGCAGCAACAGCAGCAGCAGAATCCCCTCTATAGGTTCTATAGAGGGAGACAAAGGGGTCGGAGAGCTTCTGGACGCAACCCCTCTTCTTCCTCCTCCTCTGCTCCCAATGAGGCTTCAGGGAAGCAGCCCTAGATCCCCCATCCCGGATCCTGTAAGACCTGTGGGGGGGTAGGGTGTCCTACTTTCTACGGGGTTGGAAATCTGTTACGACAGACCTTTGGGTTTTGAACCTCGTAGAGACTGGGTACGCCCTTCCCTTTCGGGAGTTTCCTCCCCCTTACCCTCCTTGCCAAGGTTACTGCTCAGAGGACCATCTGCTTCTCCTGCAGAAAGAGGTTCTAGCTTTGCTTCAAAAGGGTGCAACAGAGGCGGTTCCGGAGCAGGAAAGGGGGTCAGGGATGCTACTCCCGGTATTTCCTGATTCCCAAAAAGGACGGCAGATTGCGTCCGATACTGGACCTCAGAATCTTGAACTTTTACCTGAAACAGGAGAAATTCAAGATGCTGACCCTTGCGCAGGTTCTTCAAGCGTTGCAGCAAGGAGACTGGATGGTGTCGCTCGACTTGCAGGATGCATACTTTCATGTCCTAATCCTGAAGTCGCACAGGAAGTATCTCCGTTTTACGGTTGGGTCGCAACACTACCAGTTTGCGGTCCTCCCGTTTGGTCTTACTACCGCACCTCGAGTCTTCACAAAGGTGATGGCAGTGGTGGCTGCTCATCTCTGGAGGTCGGGGATTCCGGTTTTCCCCTACCTGGACGACTGGCTTCTGAAGGCAGAGTCTCCAGAGATGGTGCAGCGTCATCTGCAGGTAACATCTCGGCTGTTATTCGACTTGGGTTTTTCGATCAATGTGCCCAAATCTCACCTGGTGCCCTCTCAACGCAACCTATTCATAGGGGCGGTACTGGACACTACTGTGTGTCGAGCATTTCCTCCTCCACAAAGAATTCTCGACATTCAGGAGATGGTCCCTTTACTCCACAATGGAGAGGTTGTTTCAGTTCTGAAGGTCCTTCGCCTGCTCGGTCTGTTCGCTTCCTGCATTCTGTTGGTCAACCATGCACGCTGGCACATGAGGGTGCTCCAGTGGTGCCTCCGCAAGCAGTGGTATCAGCACAACGGGGATCTCAGGGAGTCGATCAAGGTCTCCAGAGAAGCTGCAGTGGATCTATCTTGGTGGAGTGTGGAGGGCAATCTGTCGCAAGGAAAGCCCTTCCATTTGACTCCGTCGGTGGCCACAGTGATAACGGATGCCTCCACCCTAGGGTGAGGTGCTTATCTGGGGGATCTGGAGATCAAGGGTCTTTGCTCTCCAGAGGAAAGGTTGCTTCACATAAACCTTCTGGAATTGCGGGCGATTCGTTTGGCACTCAAGGCCTTCCTCCCTTCCCTTCGCGGTCAGTCGATTCAAGTCCCGACAGACAACACTACCGCGATGTGGTATGTCAACAAGCAGAGAGGAGTGGGGTCTCTGTCTATGCAGAGAGGCCCTGCGTCTATGGTCCTGGGCTCAGGACAATCAGATTTGTCTGATGGCAAATCATCTGGCCGGTGTGTTGAACGTACGTGCGGACAGTCTCAGTCGGCAGTTCTCCGCCGATCACGAGTGGAGGCTCCATCCGGAGGTGGTTCGTCACGTCTTTCGGACGTGGGGGACACCTCGGGTGGACCTGTTCGCCACTCACGAGAATGCTCACTGCCCGTCATTCTGCAGTCTCCAGTATCCGATGCAGGGAGCGTTGGGGGACGCGTTTCAGTTGAGTTGGGGCTCACCATTCCTTTACGCGTTTCCTCCCATACCCTTGATTCCTCGGGTTCTGAGGAAGATTCGCCAAGACCGGGCCCAAGTCATTTCGATCGCCCCGGATTGGCCAAGAAGGGTGTGGTACACAGATCTTCTCCACCTCTCCTCGTGCCCTCCGCTCCGTCTCCCTCTGAGGGCAGACCTCCTCTCGCAGTCGGAGGGGCAGGTTCTACACCCCCACCTCCAGAGCTTACACCTTCATGCCTGGAGATTGAACGGGGCAACCTGAGTTCGTTCTCTCTCCCACCTGATGTGGTGGATGTTATTTTATCGGCCAGGCGACACTCCACCAAGTCCATATACTCCTACAGGTGGTCGAAATTTGTTAAATAGTGTGGGGAGAGATCCACTGACCCTTTTAAAAGCCCATCTTTCTAATGTGCTCCAGTTTGCTCTTTCCTTGGCTCAGCAGGGCTGTGCTGTGGCCACGGTCAAGGGCTATCTTTCGGCCTTATCTGCTTTTCTATGCCTTCCAGATCAACCGTCACTATTTAAATCTCCGGTTGTTCTGAGGTTTATCAAGGACCTTACAAACATGTTTCCTCCCACTCCATTTGTAATGCCACAGTGGGACCTTAATCTTGTTTTAACTTTTCTGATGGGGTCTCCGTTTGAGCCTCTTCATAGTTGTCCTTTGAGGCTGTTGTCCTTTAAGACGGTCTTTCTTGTAGCCATAACCTCGGCAAGGAGGGTGAGTGAGCTTCAAGCTCTAAGTTCCAAACCTCATTTTCTTACATTACATGCTGAAAGGATGGTTCTCAGGACCAGGGCTGCTTTCCTGCCAAAAGTTGTTACTCCATTTCATTTGGGGCAGTCTATTACTCACCCTGTTTTGTTATCCACCTCCTCATCCCTCGAAAGAGGAGGAAAGACTCCATCGCCTGGATCCAAAGAGGGCTGTGAGTTTTTATCTGGACAGGACTAAAGACTTTCGTCTAGATGATCAACTCTTCATTGGCTATGTTGGTCATTCGAAGGGAAGAGCGGTGCACAAGCGCACTTTATCGAGATGGATTATCCTTGCCATCAAGATCTGCTACGCCCTGGCTGGTGAGACTCCTCCTGAGGGTATTAGAGCTCATTCGACTAGAGCAAAATCATCTACATCTGCTTTGGCCAGGGGTGTTCCTGTGGCAGATATTTGTAAAGCCGCGACTTGGGCCTCCCTCCATACTTTCGCGAAGCATTATTGCTTGGACTCCGAGATGAGGAGGTAGGGCCACTTCGCGCGCTCTGTGTTGCAAGACTTTCTGGTATAGGAAGGTGGACACCCTCCTCCGGGAGTGGGGACTGCTGTGGGAATCTATTCACAAGGTGAGGAATCCATTGGCAGATGTATCCATCAGAAGAACAAGTTACTTACCTTCGGTAACGCTTTTTCTGGTGGATACAGTATCTGCCTGTGGATTCCTCACTGGCCCACCCGCCTCCCCGTTGTCCACCTTTGTATACCATGAAAGAGGTCTTTGTTGAAATGTTTTTATACTTTCTTGTACATTTGTAGGAAATGCTTGTTTATTTAGCATTCCTTTTCTTTGTATGCTATGTATATGTGGTTGTTTATGGTATACTGTGTATACTTTGAGTCTGCCGTTGGTCCACCTGTTCTCCTCGGAGGCACGGAAAAAATGGGTGGAACAGACATCACGCCGACGTGGGCCTCTTATGGCTCCGGTGACGTCATACGGAGTCGCGAGCGGAGCCGATGCATTATGACATCGCCCACGTCGACGTGGAGTGCTGGGGAAAAAAGTTACGTGGAATGCTGGCGCAGGGGATATTCACAAGGTGAGGAATCCACAGGCAGATACTGTATCCACCAGAAAAAGCGTTACCGAAGGTAAGTAACTTGTTCATCATTCATGACCAATAATATGCCAGGAATAGGTACATATAGGCCAGTCATGCTCAGAGTAGGTCTATGATGGCTGCCAGCATACCACACCTAGACCAAAAATACTAAAATAGTCAAAGGTGACCATTATTATGCCACTGGCACTATTATGTCAGGAATTGACACAATTATGCCAAATATAACACTCTTATGATGGGGGCTAGCATATATATTTGGCGGTTCTTGGCGCCAGGCATAGTTTCAGGAAGCAATAGTGTTTATTATGGGCACACACATAAATGTTGATGAATCTCTTCATTTTCTCTGGTCTGGATCATACCCTGTTCTCCTCAGGCCTTGAGCTGATCATGCATCTAACTGACACATTTTCACTCTGACTCCTTCAGTCCTGCACTTTGGTGGGTTAGCACTGATTACAGCTCAGGCTACTGCTGCCAAACTTTTTTGATGTCGCATTGTTCACACACATGTGACTGATAAAGGAGGGACTACAACGTGATCAATCTCCTTGGGGCTTAATTATATTGAGATTGGATACAGACTGTCATGTAGCAGGTCCTATAAGCTGGCACAGTGTGTGTTTGAGTGTTAGTATGAGTTACTGTGATCAGTTTGGCTGGCTGTCACTCTTAGTGTCTTGAGATGATTAGTGCTGCCTTCTTTGATAGGCACCTACTCTCTGAAATTGATACTGGGCTTGACTTCACCTCAGAGAGCTACTTTGACTGTACTGGCGAGCTACCAGTAGCTCCCGAGCTACTCGTTGGAGACCCCTGCTCTAGTCCGTGGGAGAAACTGGGTCTAGACATCATTGGCCCTATAATTCTACAAGGGATAATGAAGAAATATGTGTTTGTATTAGTGGGCTATTATTTCCGTCGGGTGACAACCTGTTGGGCAACCAATGTACTTCTAAATTTCCTCCCTGAAATATTCACCAGGGGAGGTATCCCAACGTTGTTGGTACAATTTGTATCTGAAGAAATGGAAGAATTCTTAAAAGACCTATCCATCCAGCACATCAGAACTTCTTTATATTGTCCTAAAGCTAATGGGTTAGTGCAACGCAGTAATGGTATGATAAAAGACAACTTAAAACAAATGCTATAGTTGTAGCACACATCTCCTAACACCATATCAGGAATATCTCCTTTTCTTGCCCTTAAAGGCAGAAAGCCTGGATTTAAACTGTTGCCTAACTGGCTTACCAGAGGTGGGCCTATTTGGGTTCACCATGAGAGCATGTCAGAAAAAAAGAGAGATACATCAACAAGAGTATAAACACAGATATGACAACAAATGCTGTGTGTTAAAACCCAAATGGAAGAAGGTCATTGGGATTTGATAACAAACACTGTAATCACTAGAAATAAGTTCGACAGATACTCTAAGCCACTAAAAATCAAACCAGTAAAAACGAATATGCTTATCTTAGAAGATGGCTGTTGCGTGATTATGGATAGACTAGTGAAGTTTCCTTTGATGTGCTTTAAAATAGATTCATAGGTTTTCTTCCTTTACCTCCCTTCTAAAATAAATTTCTATTATAATTTCTAAAAATGTTAATGGAAGGTATTGTTGAAACTTCTATTTTAATAGTTATTTACTATTGCTTGTTTTTCAAATATTAATTTACTGTAAATCATGATGTATATAGATCATGTGGTATCTTCTCCCACCCCTCTCCCGTTATGGTGTACTCCAGCGTTCTTTAAGCTGAACTTGGAATGTTGGTGAAGAGATGCAAATATTTCTGTTCTTGTCGCATTGAGCAGTGTGTGGAGACTTCTAATAAAGTTTCTCATTTCTACAATTATATTGGTTACCTGTCATTGTTTTAACTCTTGTGCTTTCGCGCCTTCTCAACCACAGTGGTTCTAGAGATGGCAGTGTTGACTTTGATCTGTCTGTCCCTCTTCTGATTTTTCAGTCCAGGCAGAATTTCTTTTGGTGTGAATACGACCTGAGATCCCTCAAATCTCAGAACCTCAAGGATACCAACGAAAAAGCCTCATGAGCCAACACTTATCTTGGTCTAATCCTTTTTTTTTTGTTTTTTGTTTTTTGGTTTCAGCAAATGTTTTATCCTGCTGAAGAATACTTGTAACTAAAGAAGATTTTATATCCCTCCAGCTGGAATATTTTCCTTTATCATTTTAGCTACAGGATCACTCCCTAAGTGAACATCTTTAGAACCTCACAATAATAATGTACTTTATCAGTTTCATAAACCTCCAGTCTTTAAATCTGTGATTAACTAATAAAAGCATGCTAAATAGCAATTAGGCTATCCACCTTTCCTGTCTGCAAGACATGAATTGTATTTTTTAGATGCGTCATCTGTTTAATGAACAGAGGTAAATCTTTTCACGGTATATTGGACATATAATCAACTTGAGAGCTATGCTCTTTTGTCTCATGCATTCTTCAAAATGTCTTCATTACATTTGCCCTGTGCTTCTACGATTAAGTTGTTACATTTTTGTCATTGCTGTGAAGTGATTCTCACATCTCAGAAGTGGTTTGCCCTTTTTTCTACATAGAGGATTTGGCACCCATTGCTGTTTTTTCTTCACCAATGATTGTAATGTGAGACGTTATGTTATGAAACTGGTCTCTTCCCACTAAAGCTGTGTGGCGTATGTGCTTTCGCTGCACAGTCACTTTTCCCACTGATTGTGTTTAAGGCCTGAATACAATGGGACTAATCAAAGAGTTTCAAGTGAGTGGCACGATTAACTTTGTCACTTGATGAACTTGTGTCAAAGCACCCTGTTTTTTATGCTGTGGCTTTCCTTTCTTACCTCCTACTTCAAAGTACTTCTTTCTTCGTGAAGGGATGATGTCTCCCAAATAAACATCAAAATCTGGGATAGGCCAATTCTGTGTCCATCCCACACTTTAGCACCTTGTGTGGGTTAAAGTTCACATCTGATTCCTTACCTTAGAATATTCCCCTGGCATCGGACTGGATCAGGAATTTTTCAAGAAGTGCTCCTGCATGCCGGTAGATGGTGTAATTTGGCTCGGTTCCTATACGGGCCTGTATAGGTGCCACCACTACGCACTGACATCCGTCAGATAAATTGTTGGAGAATTCTTTCTCCTGGTGTGCTTGGGTATATCACCAAAGAAACCAATGGGTTTTAAACCTTTCTGGTGCCGGTCACAGGCAGATGTCTGTGACAGACCCACAATTGGTTTGTTTGTGGTGCTTGGAATGGGACCGCAACTACAAGGACTGCCATACCATGAATTCAAAGGCTCTGAGTAAATGTTCCCAAAGCTCCTCGCTGCTCGATGTCGGATGACCCTGTGACGCTATCGATCCCTGTGTGCAGAAGGTCCAGAGACTGCTTGCGACGGTCAGCGTCGCAGTCCAAATAATCGGGTAAGTCACAAAAGTGAACAAATTCTATGCGTTCTTCAACTTCTCCACGCTTGTCAAAGTCACCGGACGAGGAGTAGACATGACGACGACTGTTCGAGGCCTCGCTCCTCCACTGAGCTCGTGCCTATGCCCATCCCCTCTCAGCACCTCCCAGAGGTTCTCGGAGCCCCAGCAACCCCCTCCCAACTCGAGGATTTCTATGAGGCCACGCACCTCCTATTTGAGCAACCTGACCCCTCTGGAGAGCCTTTGTGCCCCACGGGTTCAGGGGGACTCTTACTGGATTCCTGCTGGTGGGTTTGCACTCAGCGCCAGTCTGGCCCCATGGATCTGGAGCGACTCCACCTGCAAGGCCACAACCTTCCTCAGAGCCTGCTCCAGTGCCGCCGTTCCCAGCACCATCCAGGCCCCGCAACGGCTCAGACCCCGCAACGGCTCAGACCCCATTGAAATCCCCGACTCCTATATGGAACCGGATCAACGTCGCTCAACATAGACTGTCGTCAGCCAGTACCATGTCCTACAATCTGGAGCTAGTACCTTTTACCTTTTGATAGGCCTGGAAAGGGTGACAAATTGGAGGGGTTTGATGACCCAGAGGACAACTGGTATGGGAACCGGCTGATGCTAATGGGTTAGACACCTCACCTGACACTCACTTTGTCTCTCTTCCTACCATGGCTACGGAAGAGGGAGCCGCCTTTGCAGTGGTGGTGCAGAAGGCAGCTGAGGTCCCAGACCTTCAGCTGCCCTCAGTGGCAGTCAGGAAACATTTGTTGATGGATGTGCGTCAGGCGGGACTTAACCCTTCTGAATCTCTCCTCCCATTTATTGAAAGCCCCACTGATATTCTGCTTGGGCCTGGTCCAAGCCCTGTGCAGTGGCTCCTGTACATAGGACGATTGCCTGCTGCCATCGCCCTGCTCCTGGGAACTCCAATTTTCTCATTCAGCACCCCACCCTGGTGTGCTTGGTGGTCCAAGCCTCCACCGCCAGGATCAGCCCCGGTGCGTTCCCTGCCACTCCATGGATAGGGAATACAAGAGGCTGGATACCTTTGGCAAGAGGATGCTCCTTTCCACCAGCCTGGCACTACGATCAGTAAACACCGCTTGCCTTTACAGACAGACAGACACGCACACTGTGAGATTCGGTTGCACAAGTTCTGACTGTGGTCTTGGAGGAGGCCCGAGCCATACTTGCCCGAGCCATACTTTCCCAAGCCATATCCGACGGGCGAGATGCAGCAGAGTTCACCATCAGATGTGCGTTGGACACGACTGACTCACTGGAAAGAGCGATTGCATTGTCAGTTCCTTACGAAGTTGCGCCTTGTTGAGAAACACTGGCTTTTTAAGGGCCATCCAATCTTCCCTCATGGACATGCCCTTTGATGGCTCTCGTCCTTTTGGCAAAAAAGACTCCGCGCTGGGTTGCTTTAAAGACAGCAGAGCTACAGCCAGGTCTTTGGGCCTCTCCATGAACCCGGCTAGCCCTAGTCAGCTGCTCACCTCTTCTGTGGCTACAGTAGGGGCTACCAACTGCATCCTTTCCTGCCCAGCCACCAAGCCCATCAGGCTTCCCAGGCTTTTTGTGACTGCGGTTCCTACAAACCACGTGAGAACACCAGCTAGAGGTCAGGTCAGTCCACCACTCCCCAGCAGCCGCAGCCTCAAAACCCCATTAGTTTGCCCTTATACCAGCACAGGTGCCAAGTGTTGGGCAGGATCCACCATCACCTGCCTCACTGGCACTACATAATAGCAGAGAAGTGGTTCTACAAATTGTCCAGAGGGGCTACTCCATAACGTTTCTGGAAGCTGCCCGACCCATGTAACCCACTTCGGCCTGGCTAACAGAGGATTTTGCTCAACCAGGACATGTTGGCCCTTTTGTCCAAAGAGCCATTGAGAGGATGCTGCCATCAGAATTAGGTTGTGATTGCCATTTCTGGTACTGTCTGGTGCCCAGAAAGGTCGAAGGTCTCCATCTTATTCTAGACCTGTGCCTTATCAATCTCTTCCTGAAGAAATAGAAGTTCAGTATACTCACCTTAGCTCACCTCTTGTCTACCCTGGATCCCAGAGACTGGATAATATCAATGGACTTGCAGGGCGCATATTTCCACATACCCGTCCTTCCTGTCCATAGCCTTTACCTGTGCTTCACGGTGGGCCAAGAGCACTTTCAGTTTCAGTTTACTCTGCTCCCCTTTGGCCTTACCAGTGCCCCTTGGGTGTTCACCAAGGTGATGGTGGTGGTTGCAGCACATTTGTGGAGGTCAGGGGTTCCAGTCTTCCCCTTCCTCAACGATTGGCTGTTGAAGGCCGACATGCCCCAGGCAGTTGTCTCTCACCTCCAGACTATGGTGAACCTCCTGCACTCACTGAGCTTCATTGTAAACATGCCGAAATCACACCTGACTCCCTCTCAGACTGTCCTTGTCATCGAAGCTGTTATTCATACGGTGCTGTTTTGGGCCTATCCTCCTGAACGGTAAGTCCAGGATATTCAATGTATCAGCCTCTATCCTGTATTTTGGTGTGACTGACTCTGAGGCAGTTGGGCTCATGGCCTCCTGTATCTTGCTAGTGACACATGTCAGTTGGCATATGCGGGCTCTGCGTTGGGACCTGAAGTTCAACTTGCCACAGCATCCGGGGAATCTGTTCGACCTGGCAGATCCCGAGCGGTAGTGCGAAAGACCTGCAGGGGTAGCTGATGAACTGCAGGTGAGTCAGCCGCAGACCCCTCGCCTTTCCCCAACCGCAGCTGACTGTAGTGGCTCTCCCATTTGGGAGGGGTAGAGATCAAAGGACTCTGATGTCTGGCGGAGTCTGGGCTCCACAGCAGCTTGTTTCGGGCATTCCAGTTTGCATTTAAAGCCTTTCTTCCTTCCATCAGTGGAATGCTGGTGTAGGTGTTCATGTACAACACCACCACTGTCTGCTACTCCAACAAACCGGGTGGTGTGGGGTCATAGACCCTTTGCCAAGAGGCCCTGCGCTTATGGCCATGGCTTGAACTCCAGGGCATTTCCCTGGTGTTTACACAGCTGCCTTGCTCTTGGAATGTCAGAGCAGACAAACTCAGCTGTCCATGCCTAGCGTATCACAAATGGCATCTACACCCAGAGGTGGTGAAACATCTCTTTCAAGATTGGGGAGAGTCTTGGTTAGATCTATTTGTCATCGCAGAGAACATACATTGTCAGCAGTTCTGCACATTGGTGTTTACAAGGCTGCACTCTCTCAGAGATGCTTTTCATCTCAAGTGGAGTTCAGGCGTCCTGTACGCTTTTACGCCGATACCACTTCTGTTTAGATTTCTCTAGAAGATCATGAAGGACTGGCCCCAAGTCATTCTTGTGGCTTCAGATTTGGCATGGAGAGTATGGTATCCTGAATTCCTGAATCTGAGCTTTGGTCCTCTGACCCGGCTGCTTCTTCAGTATGAGTATCTTTTGCAGCAACAGGTCACGGTCTTGCACTCAAACCTGCATACACTTTACTTTAATGCAATGAGATTGAGCATCAACAGTTGACCACTTTCGACCTTACTATCAAAGTCTGTGATGTTATCCTGGCAGCCAGGTGTCCCTCTACCAAGTTTGTGACGTGGTGTGCTTCCAAAAATACTGACTCTGTTTCTGCACCCCTTTACCAAGTTTTGTTGTTTGTTCTTTCTTTGACTGAGCATGGCTCTGCTCTGGGCACTGTTAAAGGTTATTTCTTAGCAGGGCAGTCCTTTGGCAAACAGGGTCCAGCCCACCAAATATTCATAGGGGCGCAGCGGGGAGCTATCTGATTTAATGTCATGCAAGCAATAGGTGCTCGTACATCCCACTTGGTCTCAATAAGGTGCTGTTAAAGACTCTGTAATCCGCCCTTAATGTCCCTCATCATCATTGTTAGCACCCCATCAACCCCCTGCCCTTCTCCATCTTCCTCACACCTCCTGCAACCACACCTGAATGACCTCTTGCCCCCACAGCAAACACCAAATGTTCTTTCTGCTGAGGGTGCTGTCCCTGTCATTCCGAATTAGGGCTGACTCTGGTTTTTAGCCATCTCTGCTTTATTAAGGTTGCCGGACCAACCTTCTCTGTTTGTCACTTGTTGTGACCGATTTCCTTAAGGGAGTTCAACACCTAATCCCTCCATAACCATTCATTATATCCCAAAGGGACCTCAACCTGGTCTTAACATTTCTCTTGTGCGTGCCCTCAAAGCCCCTGCACAATTGCTCTATTCAACTACTCGCCATCAAAATGGCTTTTCTGATGGCCATAACGTCGGGCAGGGGGGTCAGTGCACTGCAAGCACTTTCAGTCCACCCCCTTGCACAACTTTCTGTCCGAAACATCTGGTTCTCGGGACCCATGATTCCTTCCGAAGGTTGTGACACCTTTTCACGTAGGCCAGAATATCACCTTGACTACCTTCTTTGCTTCGCCCCACCCTTATAAACAAGAATAGAGACTCCGCTGCCTGGACTCAAAAGAACATTGTTGAGCTAGCATGATCATACCAAAGAGTTCTGGGTGGACAGTCAACTGTTCATTGGGTACTTCAGTGCAAAGAAAGGAAAGGCTGTGCAGAAACAAACCTAGAAGACCTCAATATCCTCCATGTCCATTAAAAATTGAAACGTCTCCTGATAATGATGCAGCCGCTCTCTTAAGAACAAAGGTTTACATCTTTTTTTTCCTAAGATCAAGATAACATCTGCAAAAGAGAGTTGAGTGCAGTGTTGACTGTTTGGATTTTTTGTCAAATGGACGTTTACCATCATTGGAGTCCCAGGTTTTCCCGTTTAAGAAAGTGACCGACTTGTGTATTTTTAAAAAATTGAATCTAGTTAAATAAAATCTGTGATGGACATCTGGGACCAAACTAATATATTTTTGTGGTCTTGGATGTCTAAAGTGTGATATATTAATCTTCACTGCACATTTTGTCAGATTTCTAGTTTTGTTCTCTGAAAAACGCCCTTGTCCAGGGCCTAGTGTTTTAGAAAACATTCTCTGGGATCTCTCATAATCTCCTTTCCCCATGTTGTAGAGGTTTGAAATTATTCCTGATAAAAAGCTAACTCATAGTTTCACTGTATGCTAAAAGCAGTCTTTTTTTGTTTGCTTTATTTTTCACTACTGCAGGTTTTTTTCAATGTTGTTGTTAGAAATATAAAATGCAAGCCATACTCGTTGCATTTGCCAATGCTTAGGTTTCATGTTATTTCACACTAGCTGGAGAACTCCGCTATTGGTTCCTTCCAGTCATTCTAGTAGAGTGTTTGCCCCAACAGGTTGATTAGCAGGATGACTATTTGAGTTGACACATTATTTCCTTCCACAATTACTGTTTCCTTGCGTATGTCACTCATGACATATGCCAAGTTCAGGCAATCAGTTATTTACAACCTATAGCTATATTATAGCAAGTTCCCCAGGGGTGCAACAGATGTGTGCATCTTATTTTTGTGCAGCAGGCGTGTGCACATTATTTTTGTGCCTGGGGCACATTGGTATTAACGAAGGGACCGCAGATACTTGTGCGTGCCTTATGTAATACAAATCTAGCAGGCGCCAAGTGTGCACCAGCCTGGACTCAAGTGGGCCTCATTTGCATGGGGGCATGGTCACATACAGATGAGGTAATCCTTTTCCTTTCCACCATTGCCATATGATCGATGTGGCCATAGAGGAGAAACAGGCTTTCCAGAGGCGAATTGTCTGTGCGCTCCTCTACTGTGACCCTTGAGAGAAGCTCCAAGGGACCCCTCAGGATCCCTTTCCTGTCTGGTGCACCCATCTGTCCCACTTTCAAATACAGGCCAGGTTGCCACCTACAAAGTAAAAAGTGAACCAGCAGTTTCAGTCAGCCAGTACGCTTTTTACAAATTGTTTCTTTGCATGGCAGACACAACTTTACTTCTGCATTGGGAACACAGATTTTACTGTAATAGGGCACATTGAGTTAAAGGTGCGCTGTGATGCAAACCGGGAGAGTGCACCCTATGTGTAATATGATCACCAATATCTGAACACTGCCTATGCTACTTTTCCCTGGACCAGATAGTATTAGCACTTTAGAACAGAGGTAGGTGTGTAGAATAATTATGACAGGGTCTGGGAAAACTTAAAATATTAAAGCTGCTACATGCATGTTAGACCTGGCATCCTTTGAGTTGATTTCCCCTAACTTTTTGCCTTCAGACCTCCTGTTTTTGTTGACTTTTTTTTTTTTTTGCTGGCCTTAGGACTCTGCACACTTTACCACAGCTAACCAGTGCTAAAGAGCTTGTGGTCTCAGCTCAAAGCATGGTAACATTGCTTTAGACCCAATGGACATATTTAATCTACTTATAAGTCCCTAGAAAAAGAAACAACATGTACCCAGGGCTTGTCAAATAAACGCTACTAGTGGCCCTGCAGCACTAATTGTGCCATCCACTTAAGTAGCGTTTAAACATATCTTAGACCTGCCTTTGCAGAGCCTGTGTATACAGTTTTAAACTGCCATTTTGACCTGGCAAAATAAACCTTTTGCCAGGACCAAACCTTCCTATTAAATACATATTAGTCTCCCTTAAAGTAGGCCCTGGACAGCTCAAAGGCAGGGTGCAGTGTATTTAAAAAGTTTGGACAAACACTTTGAAGGAGCGAGAAGCTATGAATAGCTAAGAACTCTCAGGCTCCCAAACTGTCTGAAAACTACACTATAGAGGGTTAACTTGTCTTTTTGAATCACATTATGTTCTGTGAAAAATGTGTGTGGCCATTGTATATCTCATCAGAGTGTGAGATCAACACCCAGGTAAATCAGTGTGATCAGCACATCTCTGGGATATTTAGTTGGGTCCTCATCCACAGGTACCACCTGTGGTCTGCTTTATCATTGGACCCATACCCTACTCCTCTAGTGTGGGTGGTTGGACTCAATGTGTTTGTAAGAGGAGTGCTTTAAACTATTGGCTAAGAGTGAGTTCAAATTGCCTGCTGGATCCTAATATCTTTTGTTTTTTAAATATCTTTATTGGCATTTTGTTATTGTATTTAACATTGCATAATGAGCACATTAAATTTCTTGTTACGTTTTTCTTTGATTCTTGGGAAACCGCATATGGCAATAATATGCAACAGAAGTGAGGTTTGTAGGCATCTGCCAATATGGGGGTGCAAGGGACCCCCCCCCCCCGTGGCTAGTGAATCCCACCCACCCCACTCAATGGGTCCACCAGTTATATCAGCTTGTGTGTCCCTCATGACAAGTGACTGCAATAAGTAGAGTGTCTTTCTCTCTGGGGTCATTACGATTAGGTGAAAATGCTGTATTGCCATCTAATGGTCCTGTTTGCAAAAGCATAACCAGTATACAACTAAATAAACATAAACTAGATAAACTCAAATAGCGCAGGTTAGGGGGCCCAGGTTGAATGCGAAAGACTGTTTAAGGGTTGTGAGAATTGTGTAATGCTTTCAGGTCGAGGCAGACCCCACCTGTAACCGTGTCGGATGTGGTCATGCATTCCATATCATAGTGCTTCAGTTTGGGGGGGGGGGGAGGGGGGAAGGTGGAGGGGGGGGGGGGAGGGGGGAAGGTGAGAAGGTAATCATAGTTGCCCCGTACTTATACCGTGCTCTTCCTGGTCCCATCTCCCTTGTTCTCAATGCTTCAGTCCGTGTATGACCCACTTGTCGTCATCCGTGCTATTGGGGTGGCTCGGGTGCTCCCAAGTAAATAGTGTCTTTCCTGAGGTCATCTATTGAATGGCGGCATTAACCCTTTAACTCTTCCCTGTATAGTGCTCTACTCTCGACTCCAGCCCATCTAGTCACCTCTTGTATCCAAGTGTTAATCTGTGGCCCCGTATTCAACTTCCAAGACACCGCAATTTGTCTTCTGGCCAGAGCCAAGGCCAAGTCTGTAAACCTATTTCCCGCATTACCCTTAGGTGGTCTGGGGAATAGTCCAGGCAGGCAGACCTCTATTGTTAAATTAAGGGTACGTCCTAGCGTTGCATTAATCTTAGCCAGCACTGCTTGTTAAAAGCTGTGTCGTTTCTCACAGCATCCAACTGACTGCATCTCAGGCAGGCTCGCGGTTCTCCCCCCAAAAACAGCAAAAAGATGGTGAGGGGTCATGCAAGACATATGGATATAATTAAATTGCATTTTAGTCTGGTATTGGCAGAAATTTTCTTAGGGGATTCCAACACTCTACCCCTTTCTGCGTCAGTGAGTCTCTCCCATTTACCCCTTAGTTTCAGCAGCTGGGCCAAGGACATCTCAAGTAGGGATGTTTAAAACCATTTGATTAGGTGGCCCCTGTACCTCGTGTGACCAGGGAGGGAGCGTTACAACAAACAAATGATGGACGGAATGCTGACAATGCAGACATTCTCCCCCAGTCAAGAGATCTGGGTTAAATCCATCGTTCTTTTGCCCACTACGCCACCCCAGTTCAGACATGGCCATATGCAAATCAGTCTTGACCCTGTGCCTCATGGGAACAGTCCAGCCCGAACTGCCAAGCCATGTCTTCCCTGGACCGGAATCAAGCATCCTAGGACCGGTTTCTGGCTATCAGCCGTCATCAGCCAGGATAGCTTGACTCCAGTGGCGTAGTGAGCACGGGTCCCACGTCTGGGAATACCCATCCCACTTAGGGCGAAAAGCGTTACAACAAACAAATGATGGACGGAATGCTGACAATGCAGACATTCTCCCCCAGTCAAGAGATCTGGGTTAAATCCATCGTTCTTTTGCCCACTACACCACCCCAGTTTAGACATGGCCATATGCAAATCAGTCTTGACCCTGTGCCTCATGGGAACAGTCTAGCCCGAACTGTCAAGCCATGTCTTCCCTGGACCGGAATCAAGCATCCTAGGGCCCGTTTCTGGCTATCAGCCATCATCAGCCAGGATAGCTTGACTCCAGTGGCGTAGTGAGCACGGGTCCCACGTCTGGGAATACCCATCCCACTTGGGGCGAAAAGCGTTACAACAAACAAATGATGGACGGAATGCTGACAATGCAGACTATGCATTGTCAGCATTCCGTCCATTTGTTTGTTGTAACGCTTTTCGCCCTAAGTGGGATGGGTATTCCCAGACGTGGGACCCGTGCTCACTACGCCACTGGAGTCAAGCTATCCTGGCTGATGACGGCTGATAGCCAGAAACCGGTCCTAGGATGCTTGATTCCGGTCCAGGGAAGACATGGCTTGGCAGTTCGGGCTGGACTGTTCCCATGAGGCACAGGGTCAAGACTGATTTGCATATGGCCATGTCTAAACTGGGGTGGTGTAGTGGGCAAAAGAACGATGGATTTAACCCAGATCTCTTGACTGGGGGAGAATGTATGCATTGTCAGCATTCCGTCCATCATTTGTTTGTTGTAACGCTTTCCGCCCCAGGGAGGGAAGCACTGCATGTGTTTCTGGTTTTTCCCTGTTCGTACCGCACAGTCGCCCAAAAGTCCATACCAGCACTTCTTATATAATAAACTGAATTGGCGAGAGTCCGCACCCGTCAAGCAGCTCTGCAAAAGGGAGTAAGATTTTGTCCTGGTAGCAGTCCCTCACCGTCTCAATCCCAGCTTCCATCCAGGGTGCTAGTTGCTCTGCCCCAAGGATCGACTGTGACTCTCGATAAGGCAACCCTACCAATGGTAGTGCCGGAGAGCATCTTGAGACCTCGGGTAGTCTTGTCCTGCAGCATTTCCAGCACTGCAGGGCTATAGTTTTCAGCGGTGATGTATATGGGACCCTAGTCGACTGATTCAGGAGTTTTGCCAGCAAGAGGCGTGGGTACTGTCCTAAGTCCATCAAGTAAGTCCCCTCTTGGTTCATTCCCTCCAACCATTGAGCCACTCACTGCAGCTGTGCAGCCAGTTTGTAGAATTCAGTCCGGCACCCACAGTCCCCCTTTCCTCATGGGGCGTCGTAAGATTTGTATTGACACTCTTCGTCTCCAATTTCCCCAGATAAGATCCCGCACCATGGCATCTAGTGGGTGAAACCAACCCACTGGCATTATCACTGACAGATTAGCAAAGAAAAATGAGTCGGGTAGCATGACCATTTTGTTCAGGGAGACTCTGGCCATTACAGGAAGCCGCAGGGAGCTCCAAAAGGTGACATTTGAGCGGAGTGGTCGAGGGCCCTGTCAAAGTTGCCCTCCTTCAAATCATCCAGTGAGTCGAATGCATCCAATCTTGTGTGGAGTTGACGTATGTGGGAATAGGAGTAGTCCCTGTGTGTTGGAACCTCCAAATGTCCCTGGATTCTAATATCTTGTTTAATAAGAAGGTCCTTAGCCAAGGTTAAAAACTGTGAGATGCCTTAGGGGTGCAATGGCCATAGACATTGTTTTTCTCTTCCAGTTCAGACCATAATAAGGACATTGTCCATTCAATGGTTTGTACAGCTGCGTGCATGCTTTAATGAATTTATGTACGAGTATGTGCAAGTTAGGTTGAAATTAACAATCCCACTATATTGCGATTATTACACTTATTCGTCCATGAAGAAATCTAACTGACCCACAGGGCATTTAAATGGCTGAAACATGTCGACCTACGATGTCTAGGGCCATCAGCACAGGCTAACTTGTGGTATGCTTGTGCCTTACCCTAACTAGGATTGTGGTTGCTGCATGACTCTGGCTCACACTCCTGTCAACCATTAACCCAGTTTCTAACAATATGTTTCATTTTCATATACAGTCATGCTGCTCTAGATTTATCGAGGAATGGCTTTGGCAAGCTTGTAGCCTCGCCCCACATTACCTAAATTAATGACGCTCAAAAGGTTGATAATGGTGATAACCAACCCATCCAGTGATTACTGACCGTCTAAAAGACAAAATGAGCCATTGGCAACCCAGTGTAATTTCCAAATATGTTGCTCAGATTATGTTTTGTTGTAGTTTCGCTCGTCAGCCTCGGGCCTTAATAATATTTTTTTAATCAGTTTTTACGGTCCAGCTTGACAGCGGAGTTGTCGCCAGACACTTATGCGATCATCGCTAGAGAGGGACTTTGTCTCTGCCAACATGTTTGGAGCCATGAGTACATGTTTTGATTGAGCAGAAGATGTGTGCTTCTACCAAAAAAGTGCTTGCCCTCCACACAGCTGTGATCATTTTGTTTATCCAGCTGCCTATGCTTGAACTTACAGTGGCACACACGACATTGTAATGCTGTAAAAGTGTCTTGGGTTACTGGATAATTTATGATGTGTGTCTCTGGCAACAGCACCGATGGGAGGAAGGGAGGCATAAGTAAAGTATGGTATTCTCTATGTTTTTCAATTGGTGTGTGTATTATTGCGATTGGTTCAGTGTGAATGCTAAAATTAGTCGGTGGATGGATGATTGGATATATGAGCTAATAGATGTGTGACTGAGTACATGTATGGTGACCTATGAAGTGCTAAGCCAATCATCAGTGAAATAAGAAGCACTTTCATTTGTAAGCCAGACCTAGTCCTTGCCAATGCTTGTTAGAATGTAAAGTCACATGATACATTTATGATCAAAATCTTTCGAGCATGACTTTAACTAGAAATGTAAAATAATTTTCGGAGTTGCTCAAGCGCATTGCTCACTTACAAAATATGTATCAAAAGGAAAGCTTTTACATTGAACTTCTGACCTGCTCATTTTCCGTTTTTAGGTTCATACCAGCATAGATATGGCAGATGATGGGTAAGTCAGGAATCTATTTCTTTCATTAAGTAAGGTAAAGACTTGCTGGCGGATGTAGAGTGCTTTTGTCCTGTGATTCAGCTACGCACATCTTTAATGTTGTTAATTGTGTTACCCTATCATGCAATAGATGAACATTTTACAACGATTGTATATCTATTTAAATGATCCTTCATTGACGCCACCCGAGATTCCCGAATATACCCCCGGCTGGAGACTTCAGAAATCGAATTGTCAAAGGCGTGCAGGTGTTCTCTCTTGCGCTGGGTAGAAGAGGTCTAAAGTGGAAGAGGTCTAAAATGTATGTGTATATGGCAGAAATAGCTTTTATTTACTTTCTAAAAGATAGGATTTTAAGATACTGCTTTATTTAATCATTTCAAAGTCTGGTGGCAGGGATTATCTGTTATGGTGACATAACTGCAAGAAGATGCATAAATAGTCCAAAAGATACTGGAAACATAGAAGTTTGGCAACTGAAACAAATTGCTCTTAATCAAGCATACCTTATTCATGGGATGAATTTTAAGACTGCGGTCTTGGGTATTTGTTTGTGTGTGGGCGGTAGCCATGCTGGGGTATGTTGCTGTTAATTATGCCTTGTATGCCATTCGTCAACACCCTCTTCAACTTTGCTAGAAAAAGTCATAAGAATGCAATGTGGCTTTTCCTAGGCTGTACAAAGAAAGTCTCTGAATACCTGTGTCCTCAGTCTTTTCCATTCTAAAGTGGTAGATACCTGCACCAGGTTAGTAGCAAGACTGGAAACTGCTTCTATATCTGTATATCAGAGCTTTGCGCTCCACCATCTTTTCATGCAGTTGTATTTCGTACATGGTCTTCCCAGTGGCGGCTGGTGACATTTGAAAGTGGTGTGGCATTAAATTCTTGAACTACTGCTCTGCGGCGAGCGAGCCTAGCGAGCGAGCCCGAACAACCTATGGGGGGGGTTCAGGGGAGCTTCTCCCCCCGAGACCATTTAAAAAAAAGAGTGGATAGATGGTGCATTTTCAAGCAAATTTGATGAAGCAGGAAGGTTAATAAACCAATACGATTTAATTATTTATTATTTAAGAAATTGCCAATTTTTAGGAGTTATAAAGGACAATCTTTGCATGTGCTGTTATTTGCTCATATTAACTTTTGAACACACTGAAAATGGTTTTAACTATACAATAAATACATTCATTGACTGTGCAGTGCTGTACATCAATATGATAACACTATTTCCTTAAATTAATTTTCTGTTTTCATGCTAGAAACGCCATTTAAAAAATGTACAACAGTGACTTCACTACAACATTCTGAAGGAGCCAGCCAAGGGGTGTTGGGTGAGGGAGTGAAACCAAGAGGAGCTGTGTGAGGGAGAGTTTGTGCTATTTAAAACTGCAAAAAAAAAGGAAAGCAGCAAAAGGCCATAAACACTGCGTCCTCTCTCAAATATGAGCACCTGGGCACAGCAGTTACAGGCTTTGGTGCATGCTTCAGGCTGGGGCACCAACAGAAGTGTGAGGATTCAAAAACAAAGGACCTTGAACAATAGCCCTGAAACAGCATGTACCTAGCTCTTAAAGCCACAGGCAAGCTGATTTTTTTTAAAAAAAGTGTTTAGAGCGATCAGGATTAATATATTCCAAAATCATTGCTGGAAGCCCTGAACGAGGGGAGGAAGAGTGAATAAATGAATGCACGACTATATGTACTATATGTATGGCAAGTGTTAACTATAGCATAGTGGGTCAGTCTGCTGGGCCGGCTCTGCGCTCCTTGTTTGAGGTTCTTGAGAAGAGGCATCTGTAATTGGCCTCTGTCTGCAAAAGTCACCAACTTGTGATAAGAGGTTATTATTGCCTTCACCTTTTGACCTCTGCGGGTCGTAGAGCTTGCCCGCTGCCACCAGGTGACTTTCAGGGAGTCTGAGGTCAGCGCAGTTATAAATTACTTGATTCTACCAGCAACGGATTTGTGCAAAGTGGAAAGGTATTTTCGGGAAAGGTTTTTTTGGGAACTATTTTTTATTCACTGTTTAATTTGTGATTTCTCATTGTACCGAGTGAACAGGACGTTTTGGCTAAACAATCAACAACTGCCATAGTTGAGTTTACTTTGTCATTTAATAACCTTGCTTTCTTCAGGCACCATCACATTGTCAGAAAAGAAAAAAAATATTTGACTTTGCATTTTATAATGCTCCCTTTCATTCTACTCTTCGGGCATTTTAATAAAGGCAGAATGTTAGCACAGTAGCCTACCATGAATCGAAGACGTTCTCGGAAGGCCTGTGCGCCTGACCTTACACACAAAAGCAGGTCTTACAATGCACCTCTCTGAAACCCGTGAGCCGCAGCGACCACTTATTTTTAACTCCACTTCCTTCTTCTCAATATTCCAGAGGTCCCTAAGCGCACAGATCGGGGATATGGCCAGGTACGGCTGAGTCCCCGCCTTCCCTACACTCCCACCCTTGGGTGGCTGCCCCTTTTCCCGGTGCCCACATTGCTCACCGCCCATCTTCCCCCAAGGCAAACTAATCCATTAACACGAACACTTTGGCTTAGGGGTCGTAAACCTCGGCCATATTTATTATAAATCGATACGCAAACATTAATATATTTACTTTAAATGCACAATATGCAGAAAGTCCAGTCCGTTACATTGATGGGAACAGCATGTCTTGTTGGCTAACCTTAAGGAGAAAGAACCTCTATGCCGACCTATTTAATTTAACAACAGACCTGTAAGGTTCTAAAATGCCACCACACCCACGCTGTGTTTAGCCACCTTGACACATTTCATAACCTTTTATTGTATACATCAGACTTTTTGTAAATTTAAAAACTTATTATGCATTTGAATATATATATATTTTTTTTTGGGGTATACACACATCTCTAAAAGTTATTACAAATATACATACGTTCGCAACAAGTGTTATTACTAAGTTTTCATAAATTTGTTTTCCCGGTACTCGCACTACTGACGAGATTGGAATCGGCGGCGCCAACAGGAAATCACGCACATTAGCATCGCTCTTCAAAGGACTTGCATAGCCTTTAGAAGAAGGAATGACTGAGCAGACATGGGCTCACCAAACCACGGACCAATTTGAAGTGGTCCCAGTTACAGAATTTTGTGTACTTTCATAGAAAAGAGCCTTCCGTTCCACTTGGGAATTCCTGAAAACGATTGGCAACCTGCAGGCGTTACATAATTGGATCAGTTAATTCTCACATAAATCCACAGACATCCCACGTCTATATATATAGAGTTTCAATACATCTTGGTCCTGAGGAAGGTGGTCTTACCACTGAAACGCGCGTAGACCATAACTGTTTTTGAGAAGTGGTCCCTGGGAGCCTAATCCATCGAGCTGGGTGATTTGGAAACAGCTCAACCTGTTCTCCCACATCTATCATATTACTGTGTGATGCCTAAAAGAAATAATTTATGAAAACTTGTCACAAACGTATGCATCTTTTTAATAACTTTTAGAGATGTGTGTATACACAAAAAAAATCAAATGCAGAATAAAAAGTTTTTAAATTTACAAAAAGTCTGATGTATATAATAAAATGTTATGAAATGTGTCACGGTGGCTAAACACAGCGTGGGTGTTGTGGCATTTTAGAACCTTACAGGTCTGTTGTTAAATTAAATAGGCCGGCATAGAGATTCTTTCTCCTTTTGGTTTGTTTCCCCCCCCCCTTCTCTTGGACCTAAAAGTATTGTAGGGGGGGCCTTTTTGCCTCCATTTGTTGGCTAACCTTAACATGTTTCTAATACGTAGACATTCCTATCCTAAGCTAAACATTCAACAACAAATACCATTATCTTTCTGTGTATCCCTGTTTGAGCCTACGGCAAGGTCAATGATTGGCCCCCGGATCCTGATCAAGCTATGCCCGCACTTCTACCGGAGTGCCCATGGGCAAGGGGCCCCATTCACCGGGAAGATACCCCCCCCCCCCCCGAGCACCCCCTACGCCCAGAAGATTATCTCCAAGGGGCCCTTGCAGTTATGTGCAGCTTACTTGCGCCCTTGAGAGCGTGCGGGGTGGCCAACCAGCGTAACTTCCCTCCCCCCGCACCCTTCCAGCCTACCAGCTGTAACTGCCCCTCAAGTTCTATGAGACCACCTGGCCCTCCCCCCTCAGGCGTCCCCATTTTACAATGGCGCCGCCCGCTAAGGACCTTAAATTTAAGCTCACCAATCATGACCTTACCGCCGCAGGTCTGCATTGTTGCCTGACTATCGGGCCTCCCCTTCTGCCCCACCGATGGTCATGCCCTGTTCCGTGACCCTACCAACCAGGCAAGAAGGTTCTCATTACCCTACTTGGACAAGTGGACGCCGTCTTGTAGGAAGAACGGCTCCGCCCTGATGCACTCGTGTGCTATCGTCTGCAATTTTGGAGATCTGAACAGTCTATCCATTTTGTTATTGATTCTTTTCACCAAGTGGTTCAGGGCCCTCACAGACTCCGCCCACCCCACCACACCCCACCCCACCCTCCTCCATTGAAATCTTGGGATTTTATGTTACCATACAAGGATAGACCCAGGGCATCGTTTTGCCGACCAACCCACTTCAGTGATCAAAGTTTCCACCAAACCCCTTCTACCCAGCTGTACTAAGTCTTCTCCCCCCTCTCTCCCCCCCCCCCCCTTCCCAGGTGCAGAATAAGGACTCTAGGGGGGAGTCCCTTACCGGTCCAGCAGGTCTAACACCAAATACCTGATATTGTCGAAGCGAAGGCCCCCTCGCCCATGAGAAGAGACCCTAAAACCAGCCTGCCTTGCTCTCAACTCGTTGCCTGAAAGAAAACATTTTTGCATCCTTTTCACATAGGAATGTCCAATGATCCATACGTTGTGCTTGCCATGTTCCTAGGCGTGAACCTGGTCCTACGTAGATCCTGACTGATGATGAGCCGCCGCGAGCTTCCCTCCCTCGTGACATGGTGGAGAAACCTCAATTTGAAACAGAAAGAAAGTACTGTCAGTGAAACCGTCCGTGCAATTCTAGAGCATATGCAGCCACACATAGTGCTTGTAACAATTTGAGGACCACCTGCCGATCCTCTGCACCTTGCTCCTAGAAAACCCCCTTCCTGCCGCTTCGGTGGCAGCCCCTATTCTGAAAGAGTGTGTTCCAAAACTGCTGGGGTCTAAACTCTGTTTTGCATGGCCAAGCCCATGACCCTTCTAAATTGAAATCTCATAAGTGGGATACCATCCGCGTTTATTAATAAAGGCCCTCCCACACCTTTTAGGCCTGTGTTCCAAAAATGCCTCTAACTTGGTGATGGGGCAGCAAGGGCTCCCCTGTGCCAGTCGCAGCACCAACCCCTCCCCTCGGTCCTCCTGATCAATCTTAGATCTGTGGATTGATATGTATAATGAGTCTCCTTGGACTTTCACATGGCTAAACTGCAGTCCCCCTTGCCAGTCCTGCTTATTCTTTGCTACCAGTTCCCCAATCCTAAAAGCGCCGTAAAATGCCAGTGAAAAGGCGGCCCTAAACAGCAAAGCTTCCGCCTCCGTGTTGCAAATCTGACTAAGCACCTCCAGTATTGCGGCCAAAGTGTTAATAGCTACGGGTCGCCTTGGGTCCGGCTGTGAACCTTGCAGACGCTGCCACCCCTTTAAGGCTTTCCGCACTATAAATGTATTAGTGGAGTCTTTTCTGCCCTTCACTTGCTCAAAGGAGATAGCCGCTACGTGTCGCCTTGCTGCTCCCACCGAGCGCCCCTCATCTTTCATTGCCCTTAGGTAAGAGAACACAGCCCCTGTGTCCTGCCAATTCCCCTCCCATTCGTCCCCCAAGAAGTTACAGTAAGCCCAAAATGCCCCTTCGTATGCCCTCCTGGTTCTGGGGGCTAGGCTAGCTGCCACGAGGTCCGGTATTTGGGGTCATCAAGTTGCCAAAGCTGTTCTGGAAAAGGCGTTGGGTTCTCCGCCGCTTCTGGGTGCTGTGCTGTGACCTGAATACCTGCATCTTAAAGCGAGAGAGTGGTCAGCAGCGTGATTTAACACCCCTGGAACATGCTTGGCCCTAAACTGCATATTTAGTTTAATGCACAGCAGAATGATTTCTTTCAACAGACGCAGGATCATCTTACACTTTGCTGTTTGATGATTGATGCACTCCACCACCGACATGTCTGACCAGAAAACAACTGATTGGTTCCTCAGTTGCTCCGGCCATACAGACAAAGCCACCAGGATGGGAAACGGCTCCTAAAAACCAATGTTACTTGTTAACCTGGATTTGACCCACCATGCCGGCCAGCGTTGTGCTACCTATTAGGTACCTAGTATGGCGCCAAACCCTTCACTACCTGCAGAGTCAAACATTAGGCCTATCTCCGTACAGGGCATGGGCGGGCTGGGCCACAGTACCTTTCCATTGAAGTCATGCAGGAATGCCATCCAAATCCACATGTCCTGCTTGACCTCTCTGGATAACCTGGTGTGATGGTGTTTTTCCTTGATTTCTGATATGGCTTGTGCTATGGAGCGTGAGAATGGTCATGCCATTGGAATGACCCTCAATCCAAAGTTCTGAAAGAAACGCGTTAGTTAGATCCCTTACCTTAGAATATCCCCAGGCGTCAGGCTGGATCCGGAAAGATTTTTCATCAGCAATACCCTTGCGCGTCGCTGGGTGTCTGCGGCTCCGCGTCCGTCGTCAGCGTCGTGATCGCCGGGATGACGTCGTCTGAGTACTTAGATGCCGTCCTCGCGTGCTGACATCAGTTCTTTTTTTCGCGCCAGTAAGCGCAGATCCGAGAAGAGCATACTCTTTAGTCCCTTTTTGACTAAACATTTTGAACTTTCGAGTCGACCTCGACTCCTGGTGCCGGTAGGGATGCCCGGTTTCAAGCCGTGCGACGCCTGTCACCGACTGATGTTGATTACGGATCACCACCGTCAGTGTCTCTACTGCCTTGGGGCCGACCATGATGCGGAGTCGTGCCCTGGCTGCCGGGCCTTGACCTCGAAGGCTAGGCGGGAGCGGTCCTGCAAGCTCCTCGAGGTCCGGCAGGAGGGGGTCGAGGGACCGGTCGCGGAGCCCCAGCCATCACTGCTCGTCCGGTTCGAAGTCCTCGCATTCAGGTAAGTCGAGGCACAGTAAAAAGAAGTCGCAGAAGCTACATTGCTCTTCTGACTCCCCTCGCCGATTGCGCGACTCGGCTGAGGGTTCGGGTGGCACCATCCGTGTGGCTCCGTCTGAGCCGTAGGAGTCGCATCCGGCCCCATGCCCTCCGGTCCCTGGGCCTAATGTGACGGTCGAGATCCGGGACTTCCTGGTGGCCATGAGGAGTCTTGCTCCGCCGTCTTGGCCTGCCGGGTCGCCTTCGGGCCCTGCAGGTCTGACTGGGAGGCCTAGCGAGCCGGCGGCTCCGGCGCCGTCGTCGACTTCGGTCCCGACGCCGGAGGGCCCTGTGGGATCCAGGCCTGGATCCCGGTCGACCTTACGACCCCTCTGCTGGCGCCGACCCCTATGGTGCTGCCCCCGGCACCGTCTTCGGATGACGTCATCCCCAGTTTCAGCCCTGGTCCGGGTCCTGCGTCAGAGCGGCGCCGGTGATGGATGAGCAATTCATCTACCGCCCCGCTCCGACCTTTCAACCTGTCTACCAGGAGTCGGATGAGGACCCTCTGGCACAGCAGTGCCAGTTTGATCAGGACTGGGCAGAAGAGCTGGGGGATGCCAGTGGTCTCGACATCTCCCCTGATACTGGCTTTATCTCTCCTCCCTCCGTGGCTACGGAGGAGGGTGCAACCTATTCTGTGGTGCTGCACAGGGCTGCCGAAGCCCTTCATCTGGAGCTCCCTGCAGTGGCCGTGAGGACTAACCTCCTCACTGAAGTGCTTCAACCGCTAGTAAGCTCTTCGGAGCCTCTACTGCAGTTCAATGAAGCACTGACTGACGTTCTGATGGGCACCTGGTCCAAGCCCTCCACAGTCACTCCTGTGGACCGGAATGTGGCCCTGCACCGGGCGACCCCAGCTTTCTGTCGGTGCACCCCACCCCTGAGAGCCTGGTTATCCAGGCCTCTACGTCCCAGACCGCCTTCCTCTGGATCGTGAATCTAAAAGGTTGGAACAGTTTGAGAAGAATCTGTTTTCCTCCCTCAGTTTGGGGTTGCGGTCTATCAACACCGCGTGCCTTTTGGACCATTACACCCACTCCTTGTGGGATACGGTGGTGGACGTGCTGCCCTAGTATCCGGAGGAGGCCCAGACACGGCTCGCCCAGACTCTTGCTGAGGGGCGGGATGCAGCACGGTACTTGATTCGATGTGGGCTTGACACCACAGACTCGCTAGGTAGGGCGATTGCGACGACTGTGGCGATTTGTCGCCACGCCTGGCTGAGATCCACAAATTTCTCCGGGGATGTCCATAGCACCGTCATGGACATGCCCTCCGATTGCCGTCGCCTCTTTGGCGACAAAGCGGATAGTGCGCTGGAGCGCTTTAAGGACTCCAGGGCTATGGCCAAGTCCTTGGGCCTCTCTGCCCGCGCCCACAAACTTCTGCTTTTCGCCCCTTTCGTGGCCAAGGAAGGGGCGCCCCCACACATCCATCTAGCCACAGGCTGCAGAACCAGCCCCAACGCGGTCGCGGATTCCGCCGAGGCGGAGCAGAGGGGACAGAGAGCCGGTCACCCACATCTGCCCCAGCAGCATCTGCCTCAAAGCCTTCCTAGTGCGACCTTTCAGGCCCATTCCACGCCAGTGGGAGACAGAGTTCGCAATCACCTGCTCCACTGGCGTACCATCACGTCGGACAGGTGGGTGCTGCAAATCGTCCGAAGGGGCTACTCCCTCCCTTCGAGGCAACCCCCTCCAGCCATGCCACCGCAGTACCACCGCATGTCGGGGGATCACTTTCAACTTCAGGAGGAAGTTACGCCCTCTTGGCCAAGGGGGCCATCGAGCGCGTTCCTGGCCCAGAAGAAGGTCGGGGTTGTTACTCCCACTACTTTCTGGTTCTCAAGAAGGGCACAGGGGGCCTATGCCCTATCTTGGACCTCAGGAGCGTCAACGCCTTCCTCCAGAAGGAGAAGTTCAAGATGCTCACCTTAGCTCAGGTTCTGGCTGCCCTAGACCCTGGAGACTGGATGGTAGCGTTGAACTTGCAGGACGCATATTTCCATATCCCCGTCCTGCCGGCCCACCGGCGTTACTTGCGGTTCACGGTAGGCCACGAGCACTATCAGTTTACCGTGCTCCCCTTCGGCCTCACCAGTACCCCTCGGGTGTTCACGAAAGTGATGGCGGTGGTCGCAGCTCATCTGCGCAGATTAGGGGTTCCAGTCTTCCCCTATCTCGACGACTGCTTGTTGAAGGCGGGCTCGCCCCATGCAGTCGTCTCCCACCTCTAGACTATGGCCAACCTCCTGCATATGCTGGGGTTCTCCATCAACGTGCCGAAGTCGCATCTGAGTCCCTCCCAGAAGCTCCTTTTCATCAGAGCGGTTCTGGACTCGATGCAGTTTCGGGTCTATCCTCCGGAATAGTGGGTTCGGGATATTCAGGCTCTGATTCCGATCTTTCAGCCTTTATCCCGAGTTTCGGTCAGGTTGGTGCTGCGGCTGCTGGGTCTGATGGCCTCCTGCATCCTGCTGGTACATCGCGCCAGGTGGTGGATGCGGGCTCTGCAGTGGGACCTGAAGTTCCAGTGGGCTCAACATCTGGGCAACCTGTCCGACCACGTCCTGATCTCGGAGGGCACTGCAAGACAGTTGCAGTGGTGGCTCACGGACAGCGGTTGGGTCAGTGGCAGATCCCTCTCCCTACCCCGGCGGAGTCCTGGCTCCATATTGGAGCTGCGGGCGATCCGTCTTGCACTGAAGGCATTCCTTCCCTCTGTTCGGGGAAGTGCAGTGCAGGTGTTCACGGACAACACCACCGCCATGTGGTATTGCAACAAACAGGGCGATGTGGGGTCGTGGACCCTTTGTCAGGAGGCTCTGCGCCTCTGGATATGGCTGGAACATCAGGGCATCACCCTGGTGGTTCAACCACTGGCGGGCTCTTTGAACCCCAGAGCGGACAAACTCAGCCGCCGGTGCATGATGGATCACGAATGGTGCAAGGCCTCTTTCAGCAGTGGGGAGAGCCTTGGTTAGATCTATTTGCCACCGAAGAGAACGCGCAATGTCATCAGTTCTGCGCGTTGGAATTTCCAAGGCGGCACTCGCTCGGAGACACTTTTCGTCGCGAGTGGAGTTGCGGTCTGTTGTACGCCTTTCCGCCTATACCACTTCTACCCAGAGTGCTGAAGATCAGGCGCAACTGGGCCCAAGTCATCCTTGTGGCTCTGGATTGGGCACGAAGATACTGGTATCCCGAGCTACTCAGTCTGTCAATCGATCCCCCGATTCGACTGCCTCTTCAGGAGGACCTTCTGTCGCAGCAGCAGGGGACGGTCCTCCACCCGAACCTGTCCAGCCTCCACCTCCATGCGTGGAGATTGAGCGGCGACAGTTGATGCCATTTGACTTGCCTCCTGAAGTCTGTGATGTCATTCTGGCAGCCAGGCGTCCCTCAACTAAAACGGTATACGCCTGCAGGTGGAAAAAATTTGTGGCATGGTGCACAGCAAAGGCTGTGGATCCCCTTTCCGCCCCTCTTTCTGAAGTTCTCCTCTTTCTTCTTTCCCTGGCCCAGCAGGGCTCTGCTCTGGGCACCCTCAAGGGATATCTTTCAGCTGTTTCTGCCTTCTTACGGCTTCCTGATCAGCCTTCTCTTTTCAAGTCCCCTGTTGTTGCTAGATTCTTTAAAGGCATTACTCATATGTTTCCTCCTGTCTCTTTCGTAATGCCTCAGTGGGACTTGAACCTGGTGTTAACCTATCTGATGTGTGCTCCTTTTGAGCCACTTCATAATTGTCCTCTTCGTCTTCTGACTCTTAAGACTGCTTTCCTGGTTGCCATCACCTCTGCCAGAAGGGTGAGTGAGCTCCAGGCTCTTTCTTCCATCCGGACAGGGTTGTTCTCAGGAATCGTCCTTCCTTTCTCCCTAAGGTGGTAATTGCCTTTCACATCGGCCAGTCTGTTACGTTGCCCACCTTCTTTCCGCCTCCGTTGAAAGAGGAAGAGAGGCTCCACCGCCTGGACCCAAAACGTGCGCTCTCCTTCTATCAGACCACACGAAACAGTTCTGGGTGGTCGACCAACTCTTCGTTGGCTACATGGGCGCTAAGAAGGGGCGGGCAGTGCACAAGCAGACCATCTCCTCGTGGGTCTTTTTGTGCATTAAGGCCTGTTATTCCTTAGCTAAGAAAGAGCCTCCTGTTGGGCTGAGGGCCCATTCCACTCGGGCCACGGCAGCTACTACTGCCCTGGGACGGGCAGTCCCTCTGCAGGACATTTATCAGGGAGCAACGTGGGCCTCCCTGCACACATTTGCTAAGCATTACTGCCTGGACAGCCAAGTCTGCAGAGATGGCTTCTTTAGCCGTTCCGTTCTCCAGGACTTCCTGGTGTGATCTTGGTTCTCAGACCCACCACCGGGGTTGGTACTGCTGGGGTATCTATTCTAAGATAAGGAATCTAACTAACGGTTTTCTTCCAGATGAACAAGTTACTTACCTTCGGTAACGATATATCTGTAAGAAACATTAGTTAGTTAGTTAGATTCCTTACCGCCCCACCCATCCTCCCCGTTCTGTGAACTGATATCTAGGGTTAAGGTCATCCTTTCAGGGCCCTACATTCATGGCACCAGTGTCGGTTTCTTGCATGGCTCTGCGTTCCTGGCACGGAAAGCTATGTACAAGAACTGACGTTAGCACGCGAGGGCGTCGTCTAAGTACTCCGACGACATCTAAGTACTCCGACATCATCCCTGCGATCACGACGATGGGCGCGGAGCCGCAGATGACACCTAGCGACGCGCAAGGGTATTGCTGACGAAAAATCTTTCCGGATCCAGCCTGACGCCTGGGGATATTCTAAGGTAAGGAATCTAACTAACTAATGTTTCTTACAGATATATCGTTACCGAAGGTAAGTAACTTGTTCGACTGACCCACAGTCTGCTGTTGCTGATGTAGCGTAACCTTCTCTTTTGCCAAGCAATGTTGTATGGCTGACCTGAAACTAGTGATCTTTTCTTTGGGCAGACGCGAGCAACCTTGAGCCGAATCCAACTTTATCCCTGAAAGTTCAATCACCGTGGACGGCCCAACGGTCTTACCTTGCACCAGCATGAGCGCACAGAATCACGCAGTGCCCAGCCACAATCCTGACAGCCTGGTGCTCCAAGGAAAAGGACGTCATCCAGCTAATGTAAAACATACTGGTGCCCCGTCACCTGCCTGAAAACCCATTCCAAGAAGGAACTGAACTTCTCAAAGTAAGCACAAGAAACAGAGCACCCCATAGGCATGCATTTATCCATGTAGAACTTCCCCTGAAATTGGAAACCCAGAAGATGGAAATCTGAAGGGTGTACCGGCAACAATCGAACCGCTGACTCGGTCTGACTTTACCAGAAGTGCGCCAGGGCCCAGACCTCTGGGCATCTCAACAGCCTGATCAAAGGATGAGAACTTGACCATGCACAGCTCTTCATCAATGGCGTCATTCAAAGACTGACCCTTGGGAGCTGAGAGGTTATGAATCAACCTGAACTCCCCTGGCTCCCTTTTGGGGACCACCCCCAGTGGAGAACAAACAAAACCCTCCACTGGAATGCAGTCAAAAGGACCTGCTACCCTGCCCAGGCGCAATTCTTTCTCATTTTTCGCTGCCGCCATCCCAGGATTAGCCCTCACCGATAGCTGATTCTGGCATTGTGATACCCCTATGTAGTCGGGCGTGGGAATTCATAAACCATCTCTGAAACCATCTAACAACATTCTGGTAGACGTAGGGCAATTGTATTTGTTCAACCACGAAATCAAAGCACTGGTTTTTATGGGGGAAGGAGCTTTTGTGGAGAGGAGTTGGCCTAACGGCTAGGGCGCTCGACCTCCGACCTGGGGAACTGGGTTTGAGTCTCGGTAATGACGCTGAACATCCTGTGATTCTGGGCAAATCACTTAATTTCCCTGTGCCTAACAGAATGAATGTGTGTCCTAATGTAAGGTAACTGGTGCAATGTAAAGCGCTCTGATACCTGATTGGATTCGGGTCAAGTTTGCGCTATATAAAACTCTGCAAAAATTTGCAATCATTCCTGTTTCTTATCCCCTCTATCCCTTGATTTATTTAAAAACACTTGGACTCTTGGTGGGAGGTATTGCCACAGAAGGAACATGAGTGATTGAACTTGCACGTGCCCGCTGCCCTGGTGCACATACGTCTGTTAAAATCCCAGCATGCTTCCCCCCGAGCTAACAGGGGGCCTGGCCGAAAGGACTGGCCCTTAGAGCTGTCTTGCGACCCGTGTCCCAAGTGGTCTAACCACAAAATCATATCAATTTGGTCCCATGTGAGGGCAGGGTCAGTAGCCTTTGCTCTCCTAAAGTCCTTATCATATTCCTTCCACCTGATCACCCATATTTATCGTGTGCGCCAGTGATCCTACTCTGATAGCATGCCATTTCTTCAGCTAAGCCTGGAAAGCATTCAGCCATGACTGCCATATAGATTGAGTAACCCCTGACCCAATTAATAAAAGACTCTTCAACCCTATATTTCTGCAATTGGCTTGCCCACTCCCTCGGATGCATCCACTCTTTGTTCTTTTTGGCCTCCTCCCTTTCAGTTTCATCTAGCAGTAAGGAAAACATTCACATATCTTCCTTTACAAATGTTTTCTTTCACCTCCTGTGTCACATGCCTTGCCAGTTTTTTTCTGGATGAGCGCACTTCACCCAAGCCCAACATTGGCAATGTCTGCCGCTTACTTGTTGCAACTACCTCTGCTGGCTTCTCTTTTCCTGAATCCACAGGTGTGTTTACTGCAAGCAATTCTTTACTGACCCCTGCGGGAGCTGCCCCACTCATTGTTGCACTATCTGACGAAGCTACCTGTCCTTCCCCTGGCTTGCCACACGAAGCCTGCGCCACCATCTTTGCTGCCTTCTCAAGATTGGAGTCCCCACCACCCAAGACCCCCGCTGCTGGAGTCCAAGTACCTGACTTCTCCAACCATGACAGAATTGGTGCCAGACTCGCTACTAAGTCATGCTGCCCTGGAACGCTCTATGATGACCTACTAGTGGACGGAGGGTTTGCACCGGTCCCTGGTTGGCTTTCTTACTGTAGCTCCCCCCCATCGGGGTAACTGGTGGCTGAAGCAGGGGTGCCGCACCTGACGGCCCTGGCAAAGTATTCTCCAGGGGAGAAGTGCCCGTTGCCCCTGACTGACCACCCCATCAGTAACCTGTGGCACCCCAACTGCTGGCACCTGCGGCCCTGTCTGTGGCGCCTCCCCCACTGGTGCAGTGACCGCAGCCACTTCCACTGGAATTGTGGCGAGTTCCACCCTTTTCTTAGCTTTTCCCTTTTTTGGCACCAGGGGAAATGCAGCCTTGGGGGCCACCCCGGCTCGCCTGGGCCTGTCCACCACTCCCTCTTGGCCATCCACCTTATTCCTGAATTCCTTCAGGGCTTAACCCATGTCTTTAACCTTTTTCATCATGGACTCCATAGCTCCCATTTTACGCTTCATGGCCTCCATGAAGGTGTTCATGCGTGAGTGCTGCTTGTTAAGCTTTGCCTTAGGGGCCATATTACTACACCCTCACAATGCACTTGCTCATAACTATGCAGGTACCCTGAACACCGGATTAATATATGGTAATACATGCACCCTCACAATGCATTTGCTCAAACTATGCAAGTATCCTGAACACCAGATTAATATGATACTACACCCACAAATGCACTGTTCAATATGTGTATACACCACCTAAGCAAATTGCAGCCTCACTACAATATCACCAATGGAACAAGTCATTAATGAGGGCCAAAACACACATCCAATTTCCTGTCATTTATCCTGCCCACTGTGAACCGGTCTGGAACACTGCCCAGACCCATACCTTGTTGAAGTAGCAGACCCGGCCAGCCACAAGCACCCACGCAACCGGAGCCACGCCCACCAGCTACTCTGGTGGGTAGGGTGAGTAATCTCTAACCCGCGTGGCTCCCGGAGGTGATTGAGTGCAAGGCTGTCCAAAGCAACGAGGTCAACGAGGTCCCTGATAGACTCCCTGGTACTCCTGTTGTTAGCCTCAACTCAACGATGCTCCCAGCGCTGCCCCCAAACTCCAGCTACTGCCTTGTGCCCAGAAACCTGCAGTGGGGAATAAAAGAAAATTGTGGGATCCTGATGTTCTCCCGCCGAAAAAAGACCGGAGCGCTCCCTTCACACTCCGGCGCCGAAACCCGCAGCAAACAAGAAGAGAAAAGAAAGAGAAATTGATGGAACCTCCCCGCGAGCTCCACGTTCCAAAATGCAGTCCGCTGTGAGGGGCGGCGAGCAAAGAGGACGTCCTCGCCGCTCCCCCAGCCTTTTATTTGCCTTTTTCATGCTGGGAGCCGGTTCTGACCGGCTTCCCAACATTGTTCCGACGCGCTTCTGGGTCGCGCGCCCGAACTGCCAATCAGGAAGGGAGGCGAGGCACCGCGTCACTCATGTGCATGGCGCACTCCCGCTTCCCTGTTGACTCTGCGGGGGACCGGCACTACCGCCATAGATTCGGCGTGTTCGATGCCGTCCCCTGCCTTAGTAGATAGCTCCTTCGTCCCCGAGCACGGAAAACAGACTTAGGTGCTGTAAGCGCAAACTGCCGCTCTGTAGGGGGGGAAGATGGAGACAGGCGAATGGATATAAAGGGTCGGTTGAGCTGGAGAAGAGACAGTAACAAACATGGTGGCGATGCCAGGAATGCCCCGTTTCCGGTGTGTCTCGTCACTGCACAGGTATGGCATTCCTGACCTGCCCAGCAATACACTGCTGCCGTTCAGGACACCGGGTTCTTTTGCCTCCTGCTGCACTATGCACATTGCCCCCCTTCCCTCTCCCCCAAGTAGTGGCACTATGCACGCAGTGCCCTCATATACACTAAGGAGCAGCGCAGTGCCATGGTAATGGGTAAGAGTGCAGTGGCTCTGTCAGTACACTACAGACACACTCTGGCGTTTCACATGCGTCAGAAATATGCACAGGGAGAGCTGTGAGGTCAGTAGTGTGCTCGGCGCTGCTTGATATCTGCTGGTGCTGTGCCCTAGCCACTATCAGCTTCGTGCCTGCTGCACCGGTGACTCCGCCCGTGCCCTGTGCTAGGTCTTCCCCTTTTCCTTCACAAGGATGTGCTCTCTATTGACCTTTTTCCCACTCATTGCTATGGTTTGCAATTTGCTTTTCTCTTTCTAAGTTACACTTTTTTCACAAAATGATTTCCTCGTTTCTTATTCTTTAGTTTACTCTTCCGCCTCTGTGGTTTATGCCAGAACACTTGTTTTATTCCAGGTGCATTGCGGGAAACCCTGTGCATTATGAGACCCTTCTAACCTTGTGCCTTCTGTTGGTATCCAGTGCTACATTGTACACCTGTGCTGTGTGTGTTACTATCAGTATCGGTCTTTCCGTCTGATGTTGAACGTAATTGTTTATTTACCAGGGGTCCATATTCTAGGTGCAGCACCCAAAGAAACCGCACAGAGCTACAACAAGCAGATGGGAGAGCTGAGAGAGGGGACATCATGACAATCAGATTCTATGAAAAGACTGCTGAGGGAAGGGGTTTGAAAGAAAATGTTCGAGGCATGTGGGCTGCTGAATTCATATCTGTGCATAGATCGCCGCCTAGTGTTGGGTCCGGATGATTGCACATTGTTGTCCTGGAAGAGTCTTCGAAGCATCCTGAGATGGGTGACTCCTCCCCTGGACCACAGTGCGCATGGGCATCCTCTCCATCCCCAGATTGTTTTATTCCGCCATTGGGTTCGGATGCAACTATCTTAGCTCAACTTCGGAATACTTAGTTTAGGCCAAAAGGCCTATAGTTTTCGTCGGTACAGTTACCGTTCGGTGTCGACTACTAGTCCTAGTGCTCCACACCCTTTTTCAAACTTTCGATTCGACTTGGTCAAAACTTCGACGCTCCATCGACGATGGAATCGAGAACTCCGTTCAAGAGGTGTCCGTTGTGCCACGCTAAGTACCCTCACATCGACGTCCACCCGGTCTGTAACAAATGTCTCTCGACGGATCATGACGAATCAAAATGCATGGCCTGCGCACGGTTCCGATCCAAGAAAACTCTACGGAACCGACGGGCAGCGAGACTCGAGGCGCAGCAGGCAGCGCCCGCACCCACCAATATATTCAGCACCGAGGACGAGGACGCCGAGAGCGTGGAAGAAATACTATCTAGCCCCGCTTCGGAGCATGGTTCCCGATCGGACGACGATGACGAAGAGCTCTTTCGACGTGAAGAAGCCGTCGACGAGGTAGGGGACATCGACGAAGCCTATGGGGCTGAAGAAGACAGCTCTCCCGAGGAGTTAGGCCAATCCGTCGAAACGGAGGCCGAAATTAGTCGTCAGGCTCCGGTCGAGGGATCGCCTTCGGGCCTTACCCAAGACCTAACCCATGGTTCCTCGGCCCCGCCTTCCGGCCCGGCACTGAACACTATTCAAGAGCCAATATTACCCAAGACGACCGGGTTGTTAAACCCAAAAACATCCATCGCTCCAGTCCCTTCAAAATCGAAAGTGAAACTGGTGGTGGTCGGATCAAGGGCGTCGAAACAGTCCGCTGGCCCGGCACCGACGCCGAAAAAAGTCGTCGGCTCCGAAAGTGTACAGAAAGACTTCGGCGCCGAGCTCACCGCAGCGGACGCGGTCGACGCTCAGAAGAGGCGCGCCCTCGTGCACCACAAGGCACCGACACCTTCGGCGCCGACACCGAAGCCCGTCGCCTCCGCAGTCAAAATGGCCGCCTCGGCAACGTCGACGCCGAAAGCACCGATGCCGAAGAAGTCCTCGACTACGTCGACTATCGATGCATCCCTTCAAGCCGGTGACCCCCTTCCGACAAAAAAGTCGGGGTCGGCCCCCACACCTACTACCAAGATGCCCACCAAACCACCATCTCAGTTTGCTGTGCAGCAGGTCTCTGCCTCTCTTCAACGTATTCGGGACCAGGTAGCCCTCTACTCTACCTCGGGTCCCCACACTACCTCACCCGGTACAGTGCACTCGGAGCCCACCAACATCACCTTTGGGCTGCCACCGACATCGGCACCAAAACTTTTTCAAATTCGGACACGTGTCCTCCACACACAGTCCGCCGCCTCTGGCCTAACGGAACACGACCCTTCAGGGCCACAGTTTATCGACGCCGACACTGGCAGGCTCATGCTCCACAAGCGCAAGATCACGCCAGTCAGGGAAGAGGTGCCATACAAAATTCCTCTCAAACGCAAGCTACCGGCGGACAGAGGCGTAGCTAGAGCTTGTGGCGTCCGGGGCTATCCCTCAGATTGCCGCCCCTGTGGGGAGGGGATGGCTGAGAAAAAGGATGGTGAGCACTTGAGAGGTCCGAGAGACACGCAGTATCGCCGCTAATAGTTACCTCGATCATGCAAGTTACATACACATACATGACACGGTCCAAGGCTACACAGTTGAATACACCGGCGACTGGCAGTACAAAGGAGAAAACACAGACTGCATGATCTATCTGGGGACTCAGAAAAACAGCATGTCACATCCATCAGAGAGCTGCGTGAACGAATACCTGGTAATCCCCTCAGCACAATGCAAACATGCACATACATGACACGGTTCGGGGATCCATCATCTACAGCTGACATTAAATGACCAAATCTCATGGTCCCCCAAATTAACTGGCTTCATTTTTGGATGTTCAAACCTTGCCTCATGCTCAAACCACCAAGACTGAATTCTTTTTATTTGCCAAGAACAGCAAGAAACAAGCAGCGAAAATCTTGCTCAGTGATATGAACCTTGATGGCTTCAAATCCCAAATTCTACCCATCTCCAAGCCACTTGGATTCAACCTGGAACTGCTGTTCGAGCTCTCACATTCTAGCACCAGGATGGTACCTATGCCCTGCTCCGTGGCCTCCCAGACTGCCAACTGCACCCCTTTAAGGGCATCCTACATGCAGCATAATGCCTCATCCAGGGCCTGAAGAATTCTGTTCACATCACTCCCTCATCCTGATGGAACTCCATTGTCAGCCTGCACCATCTTCAAAACCATCTGCATCATTTACAAAGCTGTGGTAGCCAGCACCCTTGCATAGTTCGCCATCTCTGCTGGCTCTATGCACATACTCAGTCAGCCACCATCAAAATGGATGCAAAGGAGTATGAAAAACAAGAAAACAAGGCAACAAGCCTTCATCTATGTATCCAGGATTTTGAACATCGCCATTTCCATCAGGAATGACCCACTCATGCTCTAGTTTAGGAAATCGTCTAACACAATCCTCTTTAAAGAACATTACATCACAATAGAGTAACAATGCACTTCTGCTCTCAGAACCCCGTTACCTCTCTAATCACTTGCTGATTGTATTTTTATTTTTAGCCTTCAGAGTTCTCCACTGCCTTTTGGTTAGATTTGCACTATACAGTTACCAAATACATTTGCACAAACATACCTCTCGGGGCCAGAAGGTAATTTTATTCTAAATACTCCCAAATTCTGGATGGCCTTTCCACAGAGACAGCTAGCAGCCACTTGAGGTGACAAATTAAGGGGGTGCCAAGTTCAATGAAAAATTCTTATTGAAACAAACACAAAGAAAAATCTTTTGAGGTCACTGCTTGCAAGGTTTACCTACTGTGACAATTGCTTCCAGATTGCCTGGGCCTGTCATGAGCAAAGGGAACATTTGATAGAAAATTACACTTGGATAATGACAGAACCTAAAATATTTTTCATTAGCAGCCTACAACCTCAATTCACAAAGTTAACTCCAACTAGGGATGGGTGGAATTGGCACAATTTGATTCTGAGGAATTCTGCGGGATTACATAAAAATTCTGTGAGATTCCATGAAATTTCACGACGGGGCAGAGTGGACATTTGGTGCTATTTTTTAGTGCAAAATGCACCCTTGCATCCAAAAATGGATGCATTATGCGGTAACAAAATAGCGCGGCCAAACACCACTCGCCGCCCATACATACTCTGCAGTGATTACTGCAGAGTATGTAACGGCATACTAAACTTTAGAAACCACTGCATATCACTTTGCAGTGCATACCCCTTGCTGCCCTTACATAATCTACAGTAATTACTGCAGAGTATGTAAGGGTGCTGTGGGGTATGCTCTGCAGTGGTTTCTAAACATTGCCTCAAGAGGGAGCAGTCCCTCTAAATTAATTTTTTTTTTAAACACTGCAGATTAAACTTTCATCTGTAGTGATTTTTAAACTTGGATGGACTGCTCCCTCTTTAGAAATTACTGCAGATTAATTCTGCCGGTGGAGCGATGTAATTTATAAGTAATTCCACGTTACAAGACTAACTCGAAATTACCAAATTCCTCCAATTCCGCTCGCGGAATTAATAATTCTGCCCAGGCCTAATTTCAACATGCTGGCTGCAGTTCCACAGTGCGTAATTGTACACGGTGTAGAATTATGATTTGGGAAATGGGAGCCCCTCAAACATGTAACATGATGTTCACCATAGGATACCTGGAAACGTTTGCTGGGCACAACTTTCAAGTCATAACACTGAGAATGTTTCTGAATTCCCAAAAGTGGTAAATCTGCTCTTGTTTGAGGTACTACTGCAGGTGAAGATCTAACTTTTTTTGCTGTGATTTGGGCCAATTTTTTGGGCCTTTTGTGCGGCTTGCAATATAGGGAAGTGCAACTGGGATCCGAAAACCATGATGATAATATACTGTAGTATGAACAGACCTGTTTCCTTCTCCTAGCACATATTATGAGCCTGGTTGTTTTCTAAATCCATTTAGCAAATTGAATTGCCACCAAGTGTGTTAGGTTTCTTTGGGTAATGTCTGAGTGATGCAGCCACAGAGGCCTTTATTTTCACAATTAACACCACTGACTTAGAATATTTTCACAATCCCCAGGAGGCATGCCTTTGATTAAAGGCTCATTCCAGAGATTGAATTTTTGTCAAAATGTAATTGCAGAAAACAGGGCCCAATTCTGATTGTCATGTAAATCCTGATTCGAGCTTAAATGGAGGTTTCCACCTAAATTGAGAACCCAAGCTTTGCAGTAATTACCACATAATCAATTGTGTTTCTGGGCTTTTTGCAACAAGAAATCCCCAAAAATAAAGGAAAATAGGGAAAAAAAGAAAAATATTCAGTAAATATGTGTACTAACACCAATGCTATATGTTGTAACTCACTCTGACTGTCAAACCTCAAGATAGGTAGGTAAAAGCGCACCTGGTAAATATTGCACACTGTGGTAGTGAAATGTACCACATTTGGTATTACCACCAAAAGTACAGGCACAACAAATCGAGGACCTATACTTTCTTCTGTTGTTTAATGACGCTGTGCATAGAAAATGTACTCAAAAAGTATCCTTGGAGGGAGAATTTAGTCGCACTTTTTTGGCTTAGCTGGGTTAGGTACATTAACTTGCAAAACAATGTGCATAATCTAACAATGTACAAAAAAGAATCGGAGGTGAAAAAATCAGAAACTTTGTCAGGGTAAGATATACTTTGCTCACCCCCAGTATGTGCTTCCCAAAACCTACGAACAACCAATTGACCTGAAATGAAGTTAGGACTGACTGAGATTTTCCACAATACACCGCAGCCTTGCAGCCGTGAGTGAAAGATCTGGACGGGGTAAACTAGGGGGAGGGGTGGCGGGCAAAAGAGGAAGAGATAGTATGAGTAATTGGTCCAGTAGTGCACCCCCCTTCCGCATATGTACCCCAGACAGGGCCAGCTTTAGTGTTGGTGGCGCCCCGTGCGACAATCTTGGTCGGCGCCCCCAACAAATGTTTTGTGTTGAGTTTATGCAAGGAAAACACTACTAAGCTAATGCTTATTTGTGGACCCAGATAATGGCGCTCTGAGCATACATGATGTAAAATGTAGTATTTATTGCATTCCTTAAAGCAAGAAAGGCATTTGAGGCACACAAAGTAAAGGAATAGAAAGAGGTGCCCTAGTGCAATAGGCGCACACTGCTGCAAGGCATTGTGCAGCATATAGTGACAGGTGCAAGGCTATGTGAAGCACGGCCAGTGCACCGTGATTAAACAAATAAGGCTTCTAGATTGAAATGCAAAAAAGGTGAAATTTGATGCTTTAGAAGGCCCGAAGAGAAAGTATTAGCAGGTTAGGTCCTTGTGTATCAGACTTTCACAAAGAAATGGAGCACAAGGGCCCAGAGTTGATATGAATGGAGAGTGCCTTCTTGAGTGGAAGGATATGTTGGTTGCTATGATTACTTAGCAGTAACATTTTGTTTAAAAGGTAGGAAACAGTCTGCATACTTAGACGATGCCTGGTTGGTGCGACTAGTAGTGGGAGCTAGAAAGCCTTGACAGAGGTCCTGGCTGGGGAGGGAAAGTCCGGGCACTCGGACATGTCCCACAGTGATCACCTCCCATTTTACCCACTTTTGTAGATATCATATTATGCAAACTTGGCTGAAAGGCATTATAGCACTTCATGTGAACACAAGATTATACCACACAACGCCAGATTTATGTTTTTTCCAAGTACGGGGAAATTAAGTGCTTTGTCCAGAATCACAGGCTATTCAGCCAACGCCGGGACTTGAACCTGAGTCCTCCGTTCCAATTAAGTTGGCAGCTCTATGCGTTAGGCCACATCTCGCATCATAGATACTTGAATCCATCGGGTGGTGTAAAAAAAAAAAGGCCACAAGAGACTGTACACAACACAGCAGAAGCGGAAAGCTGGTAAGGGGCAGACTGTACACCTCAGAGCACCCGTCTAAATGGAAACAAGCCACAGCAGTGTAAAGCGGGCCAAAAAGTAGACTGCATATAACAGGATAGCAGTGTAGAGACACAAGTAGGGTGTACACCAGAAGATTAGTGTAAAGAGAGTGGAGGACATACTGTACACAGCATGCAGTGTCAGTGGGGACCAGTGACCTGAAGGGCCCATTTCCGTTCTCACACTAGGGCCCATGGCATAATGGCTAGGCCTCTGGCTGCAGGAGAGCAGTGTAAATTGACCCAGGGAAACTGTGCGTCACTGTAAAGTAAGGATAAGGACAGCGGTGTAAAGGGGCAGGCTGTACAGTAAAAACACAGACGAGCAGAATGTCCACAATAAACCGAAGCGGCAAGAAAAACTGTTCATAATCGGGACCTGTTACGGCGAGACACAGAAGGCTTGTACATACCAAGAGAGGAGCTTTGTTTTCAGTCCGGCTGCTGTGCCTCTATTTCCTTTAATAGACGCTCGAGTGAAGTCCAGTAGTCTCTCGTATACCCAAGGGCCCTCGGTCTTATGCGAGGTTAGCGTGTAACTACAGTCTGCTCCCCGGATGACCCTGAGACAGTCCTCCATTCTCTCTGTTCATGTTTTCCCCTGTTCCCCGAATCTCAGGGCCCTCTGACGTCACCTCGGTCACGGCGCGCGCACTACCACACACTAGGTGGTGGTGCGTGCGTGCGCTGCAGGCCGCAGTTGCATCCGTGCACTTAAAAAAATGGGGCCACGCGCACGCAGTGCGGCACCGGTGTCCCGCTGCGGCGGCCTTTATAATTTATTTGGGGACATCAGTGTCAGTGAGTGTCCCCAAATAAATTATAAAGGCCGTCGCAATGGGCCACCGGTGCCGCGCGGCCGCCGCCTCCTAAAAAGTGCCGCCTGGGGCGGTCCGCCCCCACCGCACCCCCCTAGCTACGCCACTGCCGGCGGAGCAGGAACCAGTGTTGCAAGAACACTTCCATCCCCTCCCACTAGCTCCGCAGTCCTTTTCTCCTACCCCTTCTGAATCGGACACAATGCAGGAATATTGTGGGGACGCAGATCCCGATGACACACAGGATCCTGATCAGGCATGGGATGACCCCACAGACCCAAGTGTCACGCCACATGCTCAGGATGCGCAACTCTACAATATTAAAACTTCTCCTACAGAGGACACAGCCGCATTTAATGCCCTTATCGAACGGGCAGCTGCTCATCATGGGGTGGAACTGCACTCTGACGCCATTGAGGAGGACTTCCTGCTTGACACTTTCGCATCTTCGGAAAGAACTGTCAAGACTCTGCCCATCGGGGAGGAGCCTAGCGCGCAACCAAGATGGCCGCGTAGGTGCGAGGCTCCCGAGGACCTCCGCGACCTCCTGCATAAATCCTGACAGAATCCTGTCCCAGATGAGGGGACTGTATTTGTGAACCCGAGCAGAGGTGACGCCCGTTTTCCGTTTTTAAATCGGACCTCGGACACCGGCAGGAGTATCGATTGAGGTTTGCGGCCTTCTCCACACGGGCCCCCCGTACTGGAGTTGTGGGGCGATCCGGACACAAAGTGAACAACAGCGGCGGGCAAGGCTGGGTGACTCGCGTACCCTGCACTTTCACTTTCGCTTTTGCGCCCTCCTTGCTGCCAGGCGAGGTTGGGTTGCGGGGCGGTGTGCGGTGGTGTGGTCTCGCTGGGTTGCCCTGCCGGTCCGCCAGCTGCGGTCCGTCCTGCGGGGCGGTGGTCGCTCCCCCCTGGACCCCTTGAACTGGATTGTCGGCCCCCCCCTTTCTTGAGGAGACTGACTCGTCTTGGGGATCGAAACCATGTCCGCAAAACAAGATGGCGATCGGGCTAAGATAAAATCGACCCGCCGTGGCGCGGCCCAGCAATCCAACAGTATGGACCGCTACACCCTCCAGAAGGGATCCCCAGAGGCGCCGCGTAGGTCCCCTACGGGCCCGACTGATGCTTCCGCTCTGCCCACGGACTTGACCCTCCGAGACGTCATGGGCGCCATCGCCGAGATGAAGGCCTCGGTGGACCAGCGCTTCGACACTCTGGCCCAGAAGATTGACTCGGTCCTCGTGGACGTGGGCCTCGTGAGGGCTGATTTGTCTAAAACCAACGACTGGGTCGACGCTTTGGCCCACTCTACCACGGGCCTCACAACGGACGTGGCGGCCCTCCAACAGGAGGTGCGCAGGCTTGGCCAGGCGAGCGCCCTGATGAATCGTCGGCTGGAGGATTCCGAGGGTCGGGCCCGGAGGAACAACGTTCGCATTATCGGGGTGCCGGAGGGACGCGAGGCGGAGGCGGCGGATCTATTTGTTGAGGACCTGGTTCTCACCCATCTCCAGCCTCGGGGGCTGAGTAAATTCTTTGCGGTGGAGCGTGCCCACAGGGTCCCCGGGGGTAGGCCTAAGGTTGGAGCCCCTCCGAGGCCTCATCGCCCGGATCTTCAATTTTCGGGATAGAGACGCTATCCTACAGACTTCCAGGCTACAAGGGCCGGTCAAACTTGACAATATGGACATCAATTTCTATCCTGACTTCACTCCGGCAGTCCAAAAGCAGAGGCTGAGCTTTCTTGGTGTTAAACGTCGCCTAAGGGACCTGAATCTCAAATATGCGATGCTTTTTCCAGCTAAGCTGAGAGTGGAGGTGGATGGCCACGCGCACTTTTTTGATCGACCCGAGGTGGCCGGGGACTGGCTAGACACTTTGCCCGGAGATCGGGGCCGGGGGGGTGGGGGGGGTGCGGTTGGTGGGGAGGGCCCGCCGGATCAGGACTGAGGGACTAATGGTAGGCCTTGCTCTGGACTGCGTTGTTGTCACTATTGACTGTTAGGGTAAGTTCCCCTCCTGTGGAGGTCGTGTGGGGTCTCTTGGGGGATCTCCCTCCTCCTCTGGGGGACTAGTTAGTTTTCTTATCTATGGGGCGACAGGCACACTGCACTTTGGGGGGGCTGTTTGGGCTCATGCAGGGGTGCAGGGTGGGGGGGAGTTCTGTTGGGTTGGGTTGGGTGGGTTGGGGTGGGGTGTGGTTCGTTTTTACCGCAAGGCAAACCCGTTATTGTATTGTTGTTTTTGAGATGCTCTGGGGGGGACAACTGATGGCGTCGTTATGTGATGGGGGGTAGGGATTTGACATTGTTGTCCTGGAATGTTAACGGACTGGGGGATAGGATCAAGCGGGGTGTGGTCCTGCAGTATCTGAAACGGATTTCGCCTGATGTGGTCTTTCTGCAGGAGACACACCTTATTGGTAATTCCTTTTGTGCCATGAATCGGCGTGGCTATCGCCTGGTGGCCCACTCGGGCTTCACGTCGGGCTCACGGGGGGTGGGCATCATGGTGAAGAACTCGCTCCCGTTGGAAATAGACGAGGTGCGCCATGATGAGAGGGGACGCTACACTGTCTTGGTGGGGAGGATGGAGGGCAAGGTAGTTGTCTTTGTCTCTGTGTACGTCCCACCGGGGCTACAGTCCACCACCTTTGCAGATCTGGGGCGCCTCCTCCTTGACCTCCCGGGGGGGCTTCTGGTGGTTGGGGGGGGATTTCAATGCGGTGGCTTCTGGGACTATGGATCGTCATCCCCCTAGGGACCTCCCCCGGGCACAGGCGTGGTTAGCGGGCCTTTTAGACACACTGGGATTGGTGGACTGCTGGCGTTTAAAGCATCCCGCCCAGCTGCAGTACACCTTCCATTCGGGTGCCCATGGTAGCCTCTCGCGGCTTGATTATGTCCTTGTCCCTGCGGCTTATGCTGGGAGGGTGGGAGAGGTGCGCCATCTGGCGCGGGGTATTTCGGATCATTCCCCGCTCCTACTGCACTTGGGTGTCTTCCCGAGGGGAGAGGGCAGGGTAGCCCCAATCAATGCTTGGTACCTGCGTGACCCCACTATTCGTGCTGACCTGATTAAATCATTGCAACGGTATTTTGAGGAGAATGTGGGGTCCGTTCCGTCGGCTATCTCCCTGTGGGAAGCCTTTAAAACAGTTCTCAGAGGGGAGGCCCTCTCCTTTATCTCCCATGCCCGCAGACGCGCACAGGAGGAGGTGACCCGGGTGGAGGCCGAAATTACTGAATTGGAGGGTGGTCTGGGGAGTGGGGTGACTGATGCGGCGCTGCATGTTCTACACCTTAAACAGGCGGCCTATAGGGCCCTCGTCACGGAGGCGGCCAGGGGCCTTGGCAGAGAGCAACAGGGGCGACTGTACGATGTGGGTGATAAGGCTGGCAAACTGATTGCGTGGTTGGATAAGAAGGAGAGAGCTAGTCGTGTGGTCCCGCTGATTGAGAGGATGGATGGTGTACGAATTACTGAGCCGGAAGGCATTGTTTCTTGCTTCGCGGATTATTTCCGCGAGGTATATTCTCCGGTCTCTCCCTGCTCGGAGGAGGATTCCCATGCCCTGCTGCGGGACATCGCGCTGCCCTCGCTTTCAGTGGAGGACAGGGATTCGTTGGATGCCGCTCCCACCTCGGATGAAATCGCCCTCGCCATACGCTCGGTCGCCTCGGGCAAGGCCATGGGCCCGAATGGCCTTCCTATCGAATTGTACAAGCTGCGACCGGATGTACTGGCACCTCACCTCCGCGCGATGTTCCTTGTGGCCCACTCGCGGGGCTCCCTCCCGCCGGACCAGCGTCTAGCTACCATCGTGGTTATCCACAAGGAGGGGAGACCGCGAGACCGGGTTACATCCTATCGGCCGATCTCGCTCCTGAATGCGGAGCCTAAAATCCTCGCCAAGGTGCTTGCCAACCGGCTGGTCGGCGTGGTGGGCGATCTGGTCCACCAAGACCAGTCCGGCTTTATTCCCCATCGCAACACGGCCCTTAACCTGCGGCGCTTGCACGGAGTGCTCGCGCGTGTGCCATTCGTGCGGGAGCCGGCCATCTTGGCGTCCTTGGACGCCACCATGGCGTTTGACACGCTCGAGTGGCCGTACATCTGGGCGATGTTGGCGAAATTTGGATTTGGCCCGGGCTTCATCAGCTGGGTCAAATTGTTGTACTCTGACCCATTGGCGCAGGTGGTGGTGAATGGTCGAGTCTCGGCCCCATTCGTGCTCGGACGGGGCACGCGACAGGGTTGCCCCCTGTCGCCGCTCCTGTTTGCACTGGCCTTGGAACCCCTGGCGGAGTGGCTGCGGTGGCACCCCTCTATCCGTGGTCTCCGTTGGACCCCTGAGTATGAGGACCGCGTGTCCCTCTACGCCGACGATATCCTGTTGTACTTAGCCTCCCCGCGTAAATCACTGATTGTCCTGGTTGATGTTCTGCGCTCCTTCGGCCGTAACTCAGGTCTTGTCATCAACTGGGCTAAATCCTGTGTCTATGTGCTTTCCGGGGAGGCTCCTGTTCTCCCGCGGGGCTGCCCGATCCAGATTGCCTCGCAGGGGTTTCGTTACCTGGGCGTCTATATTACGCTGGACCCAGTGGCCCGCTATGAGCGGAATTTGCTTCCCCCCCCTCCAGCGCTTGAAGGAGGACGTCGCGCGCTGGCGGCGCTTGCCGCTTTCGCCGCTCGGCCGGGCGGCATTGTTCAAGATGATGTCGCTACCGCGCTTTCTGTACGCCCTCCAGAACTCGATGGACCTGGTCCCGGCGCGTTACTTCCGTGAGGTGGAGAGTTTGCAGCGCCGCCTGTTCTGGGACGGGAGGCCGCGTATAGCCCTGGCAAAGTTAACGCTCCCGTGGTATGACGGAGGGATTGCCCTCCCGGATATTAAGCGGTATTACTGGGCCTCCCAATTAGCTGCAATTAATCACGGCCTCTACGGGCCCGCCTTAAACCCGGCATTTGAAATGGACAAGATGCTCCTGCCCGGTGGCGATTACAATCGAGCGCTCTACACTAGCGTGCCCGACTCCCGCCTGACGGGACCCACGCGTGTCATGGTGCGAGTGTGGCACGCGGCCAATGCAGCTATGGGATGGAAGGACCGTTTGACCCGGGTGTCACCGTTGTATGCGTCTGAGAGGTTGGGCTCCCTATGGACCTCGAAGGGCTTCGATAGGTGGGACACGATAGGCATTAGTACAGTGGGGGACCTCTGGACGAGGGGAGGATTCAAAACTTTCGAGACACTGCAGGCGGAGTTTCAGCTGCAGGGCAGTGAATACTTTCGATACCTGCAGGTCCGTCACGCACTGGGCTCTGTCTTCCCAGACGTGGCCGCCATTCCGGAGTCCTCCCCACTGGAGGATAGAGTGCTAGATGGCCACGTTCCGGACAGCACGATCTCCCTCATCTACAAGAAGTTGATTAATGACCGCTCGGGCTTACTGACTGGGCTCCGCGAGGCTTGGGTTGCCGATGGGTTGGAGCTGGACGACGAGGACTGGATTTCCGCGGTGGCCTCCCCGAAGGAGGTGGCCATCCCGGCTCGCCTTCGCTTCGTCCAGCTTAAGATACTTCACCGGGTGTACGTGACGGGGCCAGGGCTTCTGCGTATGGGCTATGCCGAGGATGGACTGTGTAAGCGTGGGTGCGGTGCATTGGCGACCTTTTTACATATTCTGTGGGAATGTCCGAGGGTGGAGCGATTCTGGCGTGGTGTGCATGAGGTCCTGCGAGCGGTCACGCATGTCGTGCTGGTGCCTGAAGCGAGGAGATGCCTGCTGAATGTGTGGGAACCGACCGACTACTCGGTTCCGCAGACGCGATGGGTGACGCTGGGTTATATGATTGCTAAACGTGACATCGCTCAACTGTGGGGATCCCAGAGGCCCCCGGCAGTGTCGGCCTGGAAAGAACACATGGATTGGTGCATGTTCCGAGAGAAGGTGGTGTATGTGGCGCGGGGTAAGCCTGGGGCGTGGCTGAAGGTGTGGGGCCCCTGGAACGCCTACCGCGCGGGGTATTTGCGAGCCGCCGTTGTTGCCTCCCGCTTCACCAGCTCCGTCCCCCTAGATGACCCCCTCCCTCAATCCCGGGCACAGAGTTTTCCCAGTCCCAGACCTATTACCCTTCCCCTCCTTCGATTTTAGTGTATGGTTGGGGTCCCCCCAGTTGAGGAGCGTATGTTGTCATTTTCGCTCTCGGGTTGCCTTGCGGGTGTGGTTTTATGTTGTTGTGTTGTATAAAACGAAACCGTATTGTGGGCTTAGAGTCATGTGGCCCACGTTGCTGATACCTCCTGCTTTAGCGTCTCTGTAACGCCAAGTGCCTTATTGTATATATGTCATTTATTTCTGTCATTTTAGCGGCCGGCCGGAAGGTTGTAGGCCCGTACCTGTATATATTTGAGATTGCAATAAACGGTTTCAAAAAACAAAAAAAAAAAACAAAAAAAAAAGACTCTGCCCATGCTTAAAGGGGTTCTGAAGCCTGCCAAAGACATTTTCAAGGACACCACAAGAGCCCGAGTGTTAAACCCAAGGATTGAAAAGAAATATAAGCCTGCACCTGGTGACCCTAAATACATTAGGGGTCAGTTGCCATTAGACTCTATGGTGGTTGCCAACGCTCGCAAAAGAGCCCACTCACAGACAACTGGTGATGCTCCTCCCCCCCGACAAAGAGTCAAAGGTCCTTGAAACATCGGGCAAACGTGTGGCAGCGCAAGCAGCCAATATCCTGCGCATAGCAAATACACAGGCACTCCTGGCACGTTATGACAGGTCACATTATGACACCCTAGAGTCACTGCTCCAACACCTACCAGAGGAGTATAAAGAGTCAGCAGAACTCCTCATTAGAGAAGGACAACTCCTCACTAATGCGTCCATCAAATGCGCCCTAGACGCAGCTGACACAGCGGCCAGGGCAATAAACACAAGTGTCATGTTACGACGCCATTCCTGGTTACGCATCTCAGGCTTCAAACCCGAGATCCAAAACAATATCCTCAACTTACCCGTTAACACAGAATTTTTATTTGGCCCAGACGTTGACACTACCCTAGAGAAAATAAAAAAAGACACAGATACTGCCAAATCTATGGGGGCGCTACAAAGCCAACAATTTCGTAGTGGCTCCTTTCGTCGCACTGGAAATAGGGGAACATCAAGGGGCCAGGGGTCACAACAACAGTATGCTAAAGGTAGCACACAGACCACCTACGACAAAAACAACAGGGGTGGATATCGTGGATCCAGCGCAAAGGGTAGGGGACGTGGATATGGCAACACCAGGTCCTCCCCAAAAAACAAACAGTGACTCCCTCTCCCTACCCCCCGACCACTTAACACCTGTCGGGGGACGACTCCAGCTGTTCCTGCCCGCATGGAAGAACATCACCACGGACAGGTGGGTCAGGGACATCATTCAACATGGGTACTGTCTGGAACTAACTTCCACTCCACCCAACATACCACCAAAGCACCGTCCTATGTCAGCCGAACACTTAGATTTACTCCAGCAAGAAGTGCTTGCTATGCTCGCAAAAGGGGCCATAGAAGTAGTGCCCACCGCCCAACAGGGCACAGGAGTGTACTCTCTGTACTTCTTGATCCCAAAAAAGGACGGCTCGCTCAGACCTATCCTAGACCTGCGACCCCTAAACCTATATATACTGTCGGAGCATTTCCATATGCTCACCCTCCAACAGGTTCTCCCACTACTCACTCAGGGGGATTTCCTAGCTACACTGGACCTGAAGGATGCATACTTCCACATACCAATACACCCTTCACACAGGAAATACCTCAGATTCACCATTCAAGGGAATCACTATCAGTTCAAAGTTCTCCCCTTCGGAGTAACAACAGCACCCAGGGTCTTTACCAAGTGCCTGGCGACAGTGGCCGCACATCTGCGAAGACAAAATATTCACGTCTTCCCTTATTTGGACGACTGGCTGGTTCAGGCCAAATCAGCACAACAATGTGCCGCCCACATGTCCCACACCATTCACCTTCTTCACGATCTGGGATTCTCACTAAATTACCCAAAGTCAAGTCTCCAACCTGCGCACATACAACAGTACTTAGGCGCTACAATCAACACTCTGGCTGCCACAGCTCAGCCAACTTTAGTGAGAATCAACAGCATGCAACTGCTGATCTCAAAATTCAAACCTCAACACTCCCTGCCGGCGCGAGTGTTCATGCAGTTGATAGGCATGATGGCCTCCTGCATCTTCATAGTCCCACACGCGAGACTACATATGCGCCCGCTTCAGGAGTGCTTAGCACGTCAGTGGAATCAGGCTCAAGGACAGTTGAAAGACCTAGTGTTGGTGAGCGGTCGGGCATACAACTCTCTGCATTGGTGGAATCCACAAAACCTTTGCAAGGGCCGACCGTTCCAAGAGCCTGTTCCACAAATAATACTGACAGCGGACGCGTCTCTCCAGGGATGGGGAGCTCATGTACTCAATTACACAGTGCAGGGACTATGGACTACACAACAAAAGAAGATGCACATCAACATTCTGGAACTGATGGCAATCTTCCTGGCAATGAAAGCATTCGAAGTACACCTGTGCAACAAAGTCGTGTTGATCCGGACGGACAACATGACTGCCATGTACTACATACAGAAGCAGGGAGGAACACACTCTCCACAGTTGTCTCATCTGGCTCGGAGCATGTGGAAGTGGGCCATTCAGAGGAACATATTCCTCATGGCGGAACACCTCCCGGGCAAGGACAACCAAATGGCGGATCTGCTCAGCAGACACAGCCACCAGATGCACGAGTGGGAGTTACACCCATCAGTGCTCCAACCGTACTTCCAGCAGTGGGGTCATCCAGAGATAGACCTATTCGCCACAAGGGAAAACGCAAAATGCCAAAGCTTTGCCGCCAGGTTCCCACATCCACAGTCGCAGGGCAATGCGATATGGATGAACTGGTCCGGCAGATTTGCGTACGCTTTTCCCCCAGCGCCGTTGATACCGCTAGTGGCACGCAAACTGCGACAGCACTCTCTAACACTCATCCTGGTTGCTCCAACATGGGCACGCCAGCCATGGTACACCACCTTTCTGGAACTTTCCGTGGTGCCGCATCAAAGGCTGCGGATCAAACCCTCGCTTTTGACGCAGAACCATGGAGAAATTCAACACCCGGATCCGCAACAGCTGAACCTGGCAATCTGGCTCCTGAAGTCTTAGAGTTTGGCTACCTAAACCTGCCACCTGACTGTATGGAGATCATTAAGGAAGCTAGGAAACCCACTACCAGAGCTTGCTATGCAGCCAAATGGAAGAGGTTTGTCATTTATTGCAACAACAACCACATTAACCCGCTAGACGCATCTATTCAAAACATAATCTGCTATCTATTACACCTATACCGATGCAATCTGGCATACACCTCAATACGTGTCCATTTAACAGCAATAGCAGCCTACCTCCAAAACAGGCAGCACCTCTCTTTATTCAGAGTGCCTGCCATCAAAGCCTTCTTGGAAGGACTTAAACGGGTGATTCCCCCAAGGCACCCCCCGGCACCGGTGTGGAACCTCAACTTGGTCCTCACCAGACTAATGGGTCCACCCTTCGAACCTCTCCATTCTTGTGAGATTCAATTCCTCACCTGGAAAGTGGCTTTCCTGGTTGCCATCACTTCCTTAAGAAGAGTTAGTGAACTCCAGGCACTAACCATTCAGGAGCCATTTATACAAGTTCACGCAAACCGGGTCGTACTACGTACCAACCCCAAGTTCATGCCTAAAGTAATATCGCAGTTCCACATGAACCAAACCATTGAACTGCCAGTTTTCTTCCAACACCCACAAAATGTCGCTGAGAGGATGCTCCACACACTAGATGTCAAAAGGGCCCTCATGTACTATATTGACAGAACTAAAAATTTTAGGAAGACTAAACAACTCTTCGTTGCCTTCTCTCCACAACACAAAGGCAACGCCATTTCCAAAGCAGGTATAGCCAGATGGATCGTTAAATGTATACAAATTTGTTATCAAAAAGCTAAACGCACATTAACGATTCCACCACGAGCCCACTCAACACGGAAGTTAGGGGCCTCCATGGCTTTCCTGGGAAACATTCCTTTACAAGAGATATGTAGAGCAGCCACATGGTCCACTATACATACATTTACAAAACACTACTGTGTAGATGTACACTCAAAACAGCAGGCAGCTGTAGGACAGGCTGTTCTCAAAACTCTTTTTCAGACTGCTGCAGCTGGCACGGGTAGCCGCCGCTAATAGGAGGTACTGCTGTGTATTCTATGCACAGATATGAATTCAGCAGCCCACATGCCTCGAACTGAATATGCTACTTACCAGTATGCATCTGTTCTTGGCATGTAGGGCTGCTGACATTCATATCGCCCACCCTCCTCCCCGGCGCCTGTCGCAGCTGCAGCTCTCAGAATTTCTGTATAGCATGGTCATCACTTCCTGTATCTACTCCATCACTGCCACAATGGCGAAAAACAATCTGGGGATGGAGAGGATGCCCATGCGCACTGTGGTCCAGGGGAGGAGTCACCCATCTCAGGATGCTTCGAAGACTCTTCCAGGACAACAATGTGCAATCATCCGGACCCAACACTAGGCGGCGATCTATGCACAGATATGAATGTCAGCAGCCCTACATGCCAAGAACAGATGCATACTGGTAAGTAGCATATTCATACTGTTTGATCATAAAGGAATAGGCAAAATAGTTGAGCAGCTGATCATATTTTTCACTTGAGCGGGACCCCTATGGGATAGCTAATCAGTCAACTGTCCTTGGGGAGACTGTTCCATAGTTTGGCTCCTGCTGCTTTCAGTGATCTTCCTTCAAATATAGCCTTGTGCCATTTCAAGATGATCACATTGCAGTCTGTGATGGAGCTCAAGGGAGTGCCAAGTTGGTGAATTGAAAGAGCCTTGATAAGTAGTTGGAAACTTTCACACTGACTGCTTTCCAAATTCGACAGATCCCCATAACTTGTATCCAGTGCTCTATGGTTAGCCAAAAGGTGAAGATGGACACATGGTTGTTCAAAGATGATGCGGATGTTGTTGTTTTGATTCTAATGGAGTTTCTGGATAGCTTTGCTATGGTTATTTTAGATATACAGTCTCACAACATTGACGTCTGAGCTTTCAGCTACCTTGCTATTATTCTGTGGTATTCGATCGTTACCTGAGGCAGATCTTCAGTACAGCATATAGGTAAAAGGTCGCTGATTTGCTAGTGTAATGAATATGCATTTTAAAAGATAGCTGAAAGTCGAAATGGACCTCTAGATTTCTCAGCACTTCTGAAGGGGACATCAGTAGATGTAATGGGCAGGGCCATGACCCGTCTAGAGAAACTTTGAGGTTATTATTTCTAATCAGGATTGTTTTATCATTGTACACAGAAGTCGCCGATATCCATTGTGTTTGATTGGCAGTAAGATAGTGTTGTCTTATTGGCATTGTTACTTATGTTATCTAGAAACATACATCTGAAAATGAAAACCTCACTCATTTATCAGATGAGCTAATGGAATCATTTCTAGGCCTAGGAGTGGAAGTGAAATTATTGAGCTCTGGGAACTCAGCAGTTTAGAGTCCTCGTTTACAAGGGGTAAGAGCTCATTTTTCATCCATGACGGGATGACTTGATCCAGTCCCTAACTTTTCCTGAGATATTAAATCAGATTTTCAGGTGGTTTACTAGAGTCTTATGCCCCATGGGGGAATGCTGCTCAGACGTCTTCACTGATTAGAGAGTTCTATAATGATTAGGAACCACTTCTATCTTGGATCTAGCAGCATCTTTATGATGGTGAATCTGTTCTTCTTAAAGGACAGAGCCTGATTAACCATTGAATACCAAGTAGTTATATGCGAGCTTCTGGATCTGCTTAGCTTGTTTGAGTTTTAGGATATTTGCTGTCTGTGATTTGGTTTGATTGGAGGAATTTAGATTTGTTTTTTTGAGCAGGAGAGAATCACTGCTTGTTTCAGAGCAGTAGTACCTCCCATCAGTGCTTTCTAACCTAACTTCTGGTTGTTTGAATCTTTTTCTGCACTCATGCTGCGACCTCTCTACCCCCCCCCCCCCTCCCCCAACCCTCCATAGCTCTAGAAGCATAAGAAGAAACTTATTTTTCAGGCTAAGTCAAACCAGCCCATCCAATCACTCATCGAGCAAGGTCCTTTCCAGGACCAGCTTCCTTTCTCTTCCCGCATCACCAACCCAGCTAATTCCCCCAAGCCCACTCCCGGATCGTCGAGCAGTATTCCAGCTACTGCAGCCAGGTTCGGAGGAAAACGGGTTACTTACTGAAGACTGATCGCTTATGTGCTGTATGCTTTCTAGGTGTTACCTTTACCTCTAGGGTTAGGCACAGGTGCTTGTTGTATAAGCACTCTGTTGCTTAGTTCAGAGGGAGTCTTGTGTTTTCTTCCATGGTTACCATTGCAATAACTGTTGCTGACAAGACTGTGGAGTATGCACTGTGATCCTCACATCGTTTCCTTACTTTCTCACTGTAAATTCGTCAGCATCATTACACAAGTCTAAGTAGAAGGCTTTACTATTGTCACAGTCACTCTAGTTCACATAGCTTTGTCTCCAAGTTATGCACAGCATGGACCAAAGGAAATGGTATGAGCACAAAGGATATGGTCTTAGGTGTGCTCTCCTGGAGATTTGTTGATCAGCACGGACAGGAATGCATTACACTATTAAAATCATCAAGCAGGAGGATGCAGTATTGCCAAGGGAGCATACAAAAATTCTGTGATATGAGCAAGAAGTAGTCCACCACCCAAATTTGTGTTTGGACATTGTGTTTTTTTTTTTATTTATTAAACAGCAAAAAGACAACATTTCCATTCACAATTCGACGGGATAAATCACAGTACATGGTAATAGTCACACTCGTCACGTTCTACAATATATTATACGATATAGTAATATAGCGATCTCTATGGCGTTACAGGATCTTCCAAAGAGAGAACAGCTGAGGGTTCACATATATTACCACGGTAGCTATTCCATATGCCTCATATGTCAATCCATTTTTGGGGCACCCTCTACAACATAGTTTTTTCCAGTAGCATACACCAGTCCATGCTCGCTTTCCACTCCTCAACATTGGGTGGTGTCCTGGCCCCCCACAATCTTGCCAGGTTCCTGTTAGCTACCATCAGCCCCAGCGTAACCCAAATTAGGTCTTTCGTTTCCAAATCTGTGGGCTCCCAGACATTCAAAAGACATCTCTTAGCCTCGATTCCTACCACAAGTCTGAGGACCTCACCAAAACGGGCATGTACCCCCTTCCAATATTTCTGTATATACCCGCACTCCCACATGATATGCATAACCGTGCCCTCCTGACCACATTGCCTCCTGCACATGCCCTCGTCCGCCCTTCCCATACTGACGAGCTGAGTCCCCGCGACCCAAATTCTATAGAGGATCTTCAATTGGACCAGATGCAGCCTGGAGGAGATTGCAACTTTCCGCGGGGAGGCCACTGCCTCTTGCCACTCTGTCATCAATTTCCAGCCCATCTTTCCCACAGTGCTACCGGATCACTTTGAGAGGGTCTGGTGCTTTATTGACCAGCTTCTTATATGTCAGGGACACTGTTTTTTAGTTTGTAGGTACCCATCAAGCAATCTATCTTCTAACGGCAATGCTTCTGGGGGGGGGGGGGATACTCCCTTCTGCAAGTGCGACATTGGTGCATGTCTCACCTGTAAATAGCTCAAGAATTCCGTGCTGGCCAGTTCATATTCTTGTTGCCAGGTGGCGAAGGAGATCATTTCTCCCTTTTGCCATAGGTCCCTTATTTGCGTGATCCCTATCAGATCCCACTTATCAAACCCATTCGAACTTCACAGGGTCCCAGTTGCTCCCAATCCCAGAAAGGAGTAGCCATCGTGAGCTTCTGTTCCCATCCCAGGCTTCTGTTAACTGTGTGCCATATGTGCACTGAATATCTGGTTGGTCCCGTTAGAGAAAATTTCTTGGGCTTAGAATAAAGGGCCATGTTGTAGTTACCCCCCGGCAATAACCATGTATCCATTCTGTAACCTGGGTCGTCCCACTGTCGGTACATACATTGTTTTATGGCTGCCAAGTGGGCCACCCAGTAATGCTTCATAATGTCGGGTAACCCTATCTCCCCGTCATACCAACTCAAGACTAGTTTGGGAAGGTCTATGCGAGGGCGACCAGTCCCAAAGCAGTTCTCTGGAGACTTTCCACCTCTTTAAAATATTTTGGTGGGACCGGACCTGGGAAATTTTGGAGCGCATATAGAAAATGTGGTAGAGACATCATTTTGAATAATGCCGCCCTCCCCAATAATGAGTGTGGTAGAGTCGTCCAATTGGCCACATCTTGCTTCAGCCTCTGCAGCCGGTGGAGTAGGTTTTGATCGTAGCTAGCTTTGGGGTCTACTGTGATAAAGATTCCCAAATATCGGAAGCCCTATTTCGCTTCCTTCATGGGACACCCTCTCAGTAGTGGAGGTGGCTCACCACCAAGGACATACATCAGGGATTTGGTTTGGTTAATCGTGTATTGAGAGTATTTACCAAAGGTGGTGAATATATTAAGTACTCTGTAGAGCGACGACTTGGGGGATGCAAGATAAAGCAGTGTATCATCCGAATACAAAGAAATGCGGTCATCCCACGTGTCAGCCCACTTTAGTCCCCGGATTACTGGCTCTCATGTAAGAAGCAAGTAATCTGGCTTCAACTTGTAGAGCTCAATTGGCTGGCCGTTGGTGCCCAGAGCCTTACCGGACTGAAGGCTTTTAATTGCTTGGTCAACCTCGTGGTTAGTAAAGTCGCTTCCTAGCAGGTCTCTTTCATCTATGGCCAAGGAAGGAAGTTTTATATCTCTGATCAGAGCTTGCGAGTCCTCTTCTGTAAACGAAGAGCTCGCACGATAGATAGAACGATAGTGGCCTGCAAACCCGTTAGCAATCTCTTGTGGGTCCGTTATAACTTCCCCGGATCCCTTCAGTAGTTCAGGAACCAGTCTACTCTCCAGTTCTTTTTTTTTATTTTTTTTATTTTATTTCTTTATCCAGCCATGCCAATAGTTTTCCGGGCTTGTCCCCTAGGTCATATAGCCTACCCTGTCTGTCTCTGCCCAATGACTTGGCCATGTCAGTTGCTATGGATTTAAATTCAGCTCGCTTAAGCTTCAGGGCATAAAGCCTATTTTGTGTCATTGGTCCCCCGCCATCCTCTTCCATGAGGAGGATTTCATCTTCCAAGCGAGTTAATTCTTTCGACTTTTCTTTCCGCACCCCTATCAGCGAGAGTGCCTGACCCCTCACCACAGTTTTAAAGGCTTCCCATGAGATTTGGGATGAACTCACTGATTCCCTGTTCTCTAGAAAGTAGTTTTCTGTAGCTGTTACTACCTTGTTTTTTACTACTGGGCTTCGAAAGTACCACAGGTTGATAGGCGCCCCCCGTCCCACTCTCCTCTCACCCATGACCACTTCTGCCCACAATGAGGAGTGATCAGATATACCTCGGACGAGGTGTCTGATTTCTCTAATGTTCCCTGCTTGGGACGCTGGAGTGAGAAGGTACTCTATACTAGATAAGCTATCGTGAGCACTGGAATGGAAACTGTGTTGGTTGCGTCCCGGGTGGAACACCCTCCACGTTTCCACGGGCCCATGGCTTCAAGGAAGTCTGGGAGCCAACTCTGCGAGGGGCTGATGGTACGGGGGGACAACGGTCAAGGGAGCCCGATACCACAGAATTAAAATCTCCCCCCACTCTTACCCTCCCACTGTCTGGAAATTGCTGCATATCTACCCAACCCTTCAGTCCATGTGTGTTGTATTGACATCAGAAAGGAATTTTTGATTAGGATGCCCACTCCCCTGGAGCCCGTGGTAAAACCAGAATGAGCCACCAGTCGGTAGCCGATCTGCTCATGGCCTTGCAGGAGTTACCTACCAGGTGCGTCTCCTGGAGAAGCACCACCTCTGGGGCGTGTCGCTTGACATACTGCAATACAATACTACGTTTTACTTTGTCCCCGAGCCCATTTACATTCCAACTTAGGAGCTTAAAGGTCTTATCCCAGTGCGTCCCCATGTGTAAGTTCAGCAATTGCGTATCCCATCTCTCTTTTAGCAATATGCAATGTCGCTCTACCTGATAGAATATAAAACACCTCCTCTCCAACTACCCCCCTCCTTGCTCCCCTGCACTCTGGGCCTAGAACTGCCCTTGAATCAACTATGCAGAGTACCTGTCGCCCAAAATTGAACTAAAAGTAGAATATAATAGGGGGTGTAAGCTCCGCCATCCCAACCACCTCCTTAAGTTCAGAAAACACTGTGCCCTGCCAGAGGGGCCCAACCAATACCAAAAGGGATATATAAGACCATCAACTAATTCAGTCAAACCATTGTCTGTCGCATAAGTTCAGCCACTGCTTCAGAAGGCGCTGCTGGATGAGGCTTTGGGGCCAGCCTCTAGCACCACATTCTCTTCAGATTGAGCCATTAGAGGAGACGGCCTGTCCCGCCACTCAGCGGGCATTACGGCCCTTCGCGGCTCTCCAGCCCTCGAACTAGTCTGTAGCTGCCTCAGGGCCATTTAAAAAAACCAGACCTTGCCATCTGCTTCGACGCGGAGCCGGGCCGGGAATAGCATGACCTACTTAAGCCCTTTGTCTCGAAGTCTCATTCACCTCCAAAAAAGACCGAAGTTGACGCTGTACATTCAAGGTGAAATCCGGAAAAAAGGAAATCTCCGAGTTCTTAAATCTCAAGGGGGGGCCCATATGTGATGTCTGCAATATGACATCTCTGTCCCTGAAATTTAAAAGTCCCACCAACAAAGGGCGGGGAGGCGCATCAGGCTTCGGGCTTCCCCCAGGAACTGTATGCGTCCTTTCTACCACAAAAAATGTTGACAACCCCTTAGGCTGAAGATGCGCAAGTATGAGTTCTTCCACGAATAAGTCCGCGGCGGGGCCCTCCGCCCTTTCCGGTAGACCTATTATCCGCACATTATTTCTTCTGGTGCGCCCTTCATGGTCATCCAACTTGTCCTCTGCAAATTTGCGAAAGGCCTGCAGGTCATTGATATCTTGCTGCATTTGCGTCGCGTCTCCCCTATGAGGCTAACAGTGACGATTTCCATCGGTTTCACTTTCTCTCCTGTTTTAGTCAGGTCAGCTTGGATCAGCATCACTTCAGACGTGATGGTGTCCAATCTCTGCTCAAGGGAGGAGCGCACACCTGAGATGGCGTCCATGACCTCTTTAGACGTTTGGTCCGGAAGCTCCCCTTCAGATGCAGTCGTCCTTTTCCCCTTGTCGCCGTGCTCAGTCAGCCTGCTTTGGCAACGCATACTTGTCTAGTTTAGTCTGCTGCGTCCCTTTCGCGCCCTTGGCACACAATATTTTCTCTCTGGAGCAGCCAGGACCAGCCTTCGTGTAGACTCCAGGCCTATCCCCCCCCTCGGCGGTTATCCTCTCTGCTCAGTAGTGCCCAGTCTTGCCTTATCGTTCACAAATAATGTCCCTCTTTCACCAGCACCGGCGGGGTGGAGGGGCTATTACTCACAGGGTCACTGCGGGTACGTGCTTCGCGCTGTTGGTGACCAGTGCGCCCTTTGTGTCTTCTCGGCCGCAACAATAGCAGTTATAATGATGAGCCTCTCTGATCGCACGCTCAACTGGGGTTTCCAGCCAGTCCTCTGCCCTCCACAAGCGCTTGGAAAGGTTTAGTCAGCTGTGCTTCTCAGGCTCTGTCTCAACTCCTGGCCCTCCAAAGGCCGACAGGCCAAGTCTGGACTGGGTGCTCCGCAGCATTGGCAGCTGCACTGTAGTCCCTCCGCAGCTCAGTGCCCCCACAGCAGGCTGTCTCCTACCTCCACATCGGCGGATCGGCTGGAGCTCCAGCGCCCAGGATGCCGCAGGGCTGGGAACTCCAGACGGAACCCCCGTCGGCGCTCCTCACTGTAGCACTCCCCGCGGGCCTCGATCAAACAAGTCCAGCGGGAACTCCTCCCAGTCAATCGCGGGCGATTGGGCCACGGCCACTTGCTTCAGTGGCAGGATTTCGAGACCCGGGCTGCCTTTCCTACCGCCGAATCAGAGTGCTACGCCCAACTCCTCAAAGCTGCAGTTCCCGGCCTCCAGTCTCGAAGGCCACAGCTTGGCACACCAATTTCTCTACTCACGAGGCAGTTGTTCGATGCCTCAGCCTAAGTGGTGGTTCCAGTGGTCCCTCTACTGCGCGGGCAACCGATTATTTAGGCGCATCTACGGAAGATGGTCGGGTGTGCTACGGAGCTAGTTTAGCTGGCGGCCCTTACGTTCCGCGGCCAAGCCACGCCTCGTGTTTGGACATTGTTGACAATTTATGCTGCTTTGCCTTGTTTTTTATATGGTTGGCTGGTTCTTCCTTCAGCTTATCCAGATAGTGATGTGCTGGGTGTGCTTGGTGTTCGATGCTTATTGTTCAAGCTGACTGCCACTGTCAATACAAATTTGTTTTTGTTCTGGTGCTGAAATGGTTTGTCAAGGAAGCATGCTTGAGAATCCACTTCTTTCGCTGATGCAAGTGTGTTGTCTCAGTAGTATCATATTTGTTGCTATTGCTCGTTCTTTGTGATGGTGTTAGTGCCCTGCTTGAGGCTTATGGTATCTGTAATTGTGTGGTGGGACCCTGATAAAGGTTATCTATGTGCACCTAAGAGTTACTACTCTTTGCACATCTTTGGCCTTGAGTAGCTGTTCTTCTCTATATTGATGCCCCCAAAGGAAAGCAGTACGTCTCCACTGGTGTCTGTCTCTGCTGCCCCATCAAAGCCAGTACTTCTCATTACGCCCAAGTCCTCAAACAGGCTCTGGAGTTCTAAAAGAGGCAATCTATCAACTGCCGAATGACAATTTTTCCTTTGTCTTTTGAAACTCCCATTTCAGGCTGTTGTGCTGATAACCGTATCTCTGGAGGGCATAGCTTTTTCGTCCAGCATGGACAAAGTGGGAACATGTCTGTAGTCCATTGCCTGTAAGGAACACACTTACAACTCTTTGTTCTCAAACAGTGCCCAGAAGGATTAGGAGTGGATAAAAAGCAGCTGATCAAAACTGCTTGTAATAATGAAGTCCATTAGGCGAGGTGTAGGTTATATAAGGTGATTTATTGATCTTAGTTGCAGGTATGTATATTTATAGGTTCTTGGCTTAGATCTTAGGATAGCCTCACCAGGAGCAGCCTCCCTGCTGTTCAGCCCATACTCCAACTGCCACTCTCAACCTCACAGGCACTCGAACATTCCATTGCATCACTATGCATTCCAACATTCCACACAGCACATTCATACTTGTTAAGCAGCAAGCACCAGAGTACCAGGGAAGATGCATAGTACTATATAAGACATATTTGCCCCTTTACAGAACACATAAAAATATTGCGAATGCAAGATAAATAAAAGATGTAACAGAAATGAAGATTGAAACAACGCATATAGATTACGGAACATAACGCACCCGCATCTCATAGAGACGCACACACGGAGTAACATGCTGCTCCTGTTACCACCACGAAACACACTAGCTGGCCAGGCTACCATTATAGGTGGGTTAACACAGAAAACCAAGTGGCACGGTACACCAACTCACAGAACACACGCACCATCCAAGCCCTCACAAACTCAATTGCGCCACAAAGAATTCTCAAACTTACACTCATCCCTCAAGCAATGGCACCTAGTGTACAGCAAGCAATGGGTAACTTACTCCCACATAGTCATCCCTCAAGCAAAGCATCTAGTGTACAGCAAGCAATGGGTGACTTACTCCCTTACAGTAATCTCTCAAGCAAAGCATCTAGTGTACAGCAAGCAGTCCTTTGTCAAGCAAGGACATCTTAATAGTGTCCATGACGATCCCCCAGCACAGGAAACTTGTGAACCGGTAGGAATTCATTCTAAACAGGAAATAAATATATCCGGAAACCTGCGCACCAGGACATAGTCATTCTTACATCGGAAATCAATATATGACAACCAAACCTCAGAACGATTCTTTTGCACAGGAAATTCAGCGAATATATATTTTTGGAAAAACCTTTAGAACCACATGCCTAGAACGGTCTCAACAACACACCCAGTCTCCCCACAGACCCAAACTGAAATCACAGCTCATTCTGCCTAATAGAGAACATCACAGTGCAGCAAAACGCTTCTCATGCTGCACAGCAACACCTGCACCAAATAGGGTTGCAGCACTCACCACATACCGAGTCCTAAGAAACAAGAAGTGTAAGCAGCAAATCCTGACCCCAATATCCAAAACAAATGGTAGAACAAGCATAAAGATGAACACCTCCTAATTTCTAGAACATACTGTCCAAAGTTCCTAGTGAGCGACCTCTCACCCGAATCCACTGCCAAAAACTTCGGAAAACCAGAATATGAGAAAACCTCTGACCTGGAAGAGGGTTCTGGTACAGATCATCTCTTCTCCAAAATCAACGTTGGGAACCCAATTCCATATAAGGCTGAATGCCTCCATTTAAAAAAAGAAAAAAATAGGTGCCGAAATATTCTCCTAGCCAGGCTGTCGAAGGTTGCTCCATGAATAAAATCAAATATTGGCAATAGGCGAAGGTTTTTAAGGTGTGTGTGTCACCGTGGACACACTGCACTCTCGCTTCATGATTGGACGTTCCACAGTTGCTCCAGTAACACCTGTAACATAAGGCAAAAGTCAACGATGGTCCCTGGCAACACCTTCAATCTGGTAATGGTGCGCTTGTCGCTGCTGGAAAACTCCTTCCAAGAAGGCAGCTGAAGGACATTGGATGTTGCAACCCCATAGGCCACACCTCTTTTCCCTGAAAAAGTGCACCTGTCACTGCCGGAAGACACCTTCTTCCAAAATGGCAGCTGATGTACGTCGGACAACGTAATCTCGTAGGCTCACAGAAACAAAGTGCATGAACATGCGCACTCTGTCTCGCTCACAGCAAACAGCTTCCAGTGTGCTCAAAAACAGAGTGGCCCAGTAAAGTTCTATAGATGCGCACTCAATGACCGAGGATGTTCTAGCGGGCACTACCGTTGCGCACCAACGACAAGCAACATTGGGTAAGACCACAGCAAACTCACCACTGTGACTCCTTGCCGACTGATGGCTCGCTACAGCTACTGGCCACGTCCTCCCGAATATACCATTCAGCATCGTGCAAATCTCTCACTTCAAAGTTCATGCAAAGTTGAATGCACACACTGCCAATGAGCCAGCATCACCCACTGCGAACACAGTTCTTGCCATCATCACTGCCAGCTTCAATACCAATTCAAATCGCCACAAACTCCATATGATAAAACTCCGTCCGTCTCGAGAACACTATTGATGTCAGTTCATGTTACTGCCAGCCTCACCGGCTTCTCCAAGTTCTCTCCTACTCAACGCTGTCAGTTCCTAGCAACTGACAGTGATGGTTCCTCCCACATAGACACAGCCGGTCCATTACTACAGAACGCCGTAAGTTGGCTCCACTTGAAAACTGCAATACACATAAATAACAGATACTGTTTCTTTTAGGCTTTTGATTTATTTCTTCGGTGTAGTTTCATGATGTTACCTCAAGTTGATCCTCACGCATATTCTCTGTTCTCCGAATCTTCGCCACAATGTAATAATGAAGCCCATTAGCAGAGGTGTAGGTTATTTATATAAGAGGATTTTTTTTATCTTAGTTGCAGGTATGTATATTTAGAGGTTCTTAGCTTAGATCTTAGGATAGGCCCACCAGTAGCAGCCTCCTGCTGCTCAGCCCATACTCCAACTAACACACTCAACCTCACAGGCACCCTAACATTCCATTGCATCACCATGCACTCCAACATTCCACCCACAGCACATTCATACTGGCTGAGCAGCAAGGACTGAGTACCAGGAAATATGCATAGTACAATACAACACTATTCAATGTTGTATTGTACTATGCATATTTCCTGGTACTCTAGTACTTCCAGAGGATTTTGTTTGCAGACACATTTCAGTGTTGTAGTCTGCTATGCCATGATCAGTCTGTGCTTCCGGACATTGCAAAATTGACAACCCAGGATGTTCAGGCTTAAGATGAAGGTATAGTGTACAAATAATTGTGCTGTTTTCCTCTTACTAAATAACGCTTCAACATAGTATCTTAGCTTTTTGAGGCATGAATCAGAAGACGACAGACATGGACACAGCCATGTTTTCCCTCCTTGAACCACAGAAATGTCTTTTTACTATTAAATATTGAGATAGAAATGTAAACTTTTTTGATGTTCAGCCTTATCATCCAGTCATCGATGAGTGTACTCCCGAAGAGTTACATTCTCTTCATCTCTAAATGCAATAATTGAGAACACCGATTTTTTTTTTTTTTTTTTTCTTTTTTTAACCTATGAAAACATGTTAATGAGACAGGGAAGGTGGGGAGACTTCCTTGTCCACCAGAGAGGATTCGCTAAGGAATTCTAGAGGAAATGGAATCCAGTAACACCTTATGATACTGATGTACAATTGCTGGGACCCAGGAATATCAAGGTCAGGTTTCCCAGCAATGAAAGAAAATCACTGTTCTGTCACCCACTTGTATTCAGAAAGAAGGAACAATTTTCTAGAATGGATTTTGGAAGTGACTTCTGACGTGCTGGTGGTTCAACCTCTCATCGAAAAAGACTTTGGATCGCTGATGATGGAAAGGAGAGTCAACATGCTTTTCGGTAATACAAAGGCTCAAATGTACTTGGCTAGCACTTTCACATTGACCTCAGTTTTAGGGATTCTATCTACCAATTTAGGGTTCAGACATATTATTAAGACCTTCCGTTGTTCTACTACCATAACCATGTCGGAATCCATTAGGAGGCATGGCACTCTGGGTGTAATCACAGTGCTGCAAAGTCTAGATCTTGGCTCACTCAAAGACTTCCCTAGAGGCTATTGAGGACATAAATGAAGGCACAGCTAATGTTAATAAAAAATAAAAAAAAATCTTATCCACATAGCAGTGGAGTGCTTCTCCCAGACACTCTGCCCAAAAATCCCTGCACATAGTCGAAGGATGTGTTTAGAGGTCTCTGTGGAAAGGGGTCCTGAGTCAAAGGTTCGCAGGAAAATCCCCTGGGCATGACAGAGGGCTGTGCTCGATGAGCTCGCAAAAGTGAGCCTGCTGTAATCTCCGAGCATGAATCCTTTTGGGAGGCACATCTTTACAAAGTGAAGTCTCTTTCCAACTGGGCCTCTCCTTTTCCCCCTCTTTCTCTTTGTTTGGATTGATTTGACATTGACCCATTTCTTTGTGACAGTCTGAAAAATATCTACTTACGAATGCGCTTTCAACTCTCATGTTTGTGGGGGCTATTGGCAGGTAAAGCCTCGATAGGCTTTTCCCGGATAAACAGAACAATGTGGATGTGTGGAGTCTGGCCATATGACAGGGAAGCTAAACAACACATTAAAGGTCCCTAGTCCCAGTGGGTTCTATGTTTGGAGAAAGAAACAGGACCTCAGAGCCCTAGTAGAAATCCTTCCCACTAGTCACCAGGGACATTTGAAGCGAGAAAAGCCCTTCTGCATTAGGCCCTACCCTGGGCTAACTAACTGCAGTGGATCATTTATTTAGTATAACTCGGGTTCTGAGGACCGTGGTCCATGATCTTGCCACCATATTCCACGAACTATCCCATACATTCTCTGTTAAACTGATACAATATGTGTGGGTGGCCATGTGCAACAAAGTGTCACCAATACACGAGCCTCCCAGAAAATTGCATGGTTTAAATATTACAGCCGTGGTGCTGACAGTGGCCAGCAGTATTGGCAACCGCTACATAAAATGCACAATTCCAGGTTGAATAGTTCAGTTTCGAACGCTCATGCCGCACTTACAAAAATGAATTAAAAAAAGCTGCAGCACGAGGTATCTATCCGTTGCATAATACTCATTAAAAATTATATCTTTATTACAAATGTTAAAATCTTGCAGCAGTTTGAATCGTAGACGTCTCACAACTGGCTTTTCCCTTCGGTAGCCGTACTTGGAGATGAAGACAAACTGCATCCATGTGTTGAGAATTTTGTAATCGGATGCACCGTTTATTCACTTCTGAAAAGTCGTATGTGTGCAGTTTTTAGGTCTCGCCTGAGCCAGCGCATGCGTTGCTCTGCGAGACATTTAGTCAGTGGCTTTTCGAAGTGCTACCAAAGGCTTTTGCCGGCCTCCAGCTTGTGGTTACACGCACAAGCGCGCGCGCCTCGCTCCGCCTCTCCAATCACTGCTGCGCGCGCAACCCTCGCGTGCTTAGCACAGAGCGTGTCATCGCGATCGCGAGGACTTTCGCTTTCACGGCCGCCCGGCCAATGCTTGTTTCTCTTTTTCTTTCCTCCCACATTTTGTTGCACTTTACCTTGGGGCATGTAGCTCCTCCTTTGGGCCTTTTTTGATAGGCGTACTCGTTCATCATTACTCTGCCACAAACTTGGGATGAGCTAACTTCACGGTGCTTGATTGTTCTGTTCTTAGCTTCTGCTCAATAGACTATGACCACTGGTTAAACAGACCACAGAGGTAAGCAGGCACGACTCTCGTGCTAACTTCTCATGCTCACCCTTGCTGAGGGTCCAAAACCAGCACAGGCAATGGAGATTGACGTGCACAGCTAACGTGCTATGTTTTTTAATCTCTCTCTCTCACTTTCCACTGCGCGCTGCTCACATACCGTACCTTGATTTCTCACTCGCACTCTTCTCCTCAATGTTCTCTTCAGCACATCTGAACAACTTTGAAAGAACTGTAAAATCAGTCAAGTGACCCACCTTTCCTCTGGTTAGAGCTGCCTTATGCACTCACCCCTTCAGTTCACAGGATAATAAAATCCAATTTTCAAGTTGTGTAGCTTGATTTCATGATTTTAAGAACAGCCAATCTTCATTCTCTGCTCTCTTTCACTGGCTAGGGGCTGTGTTTGCATTGGGGTGTTTTGTTTGTCCACCGACCACCACTCGTGCGCTTCCACCCCACACAGTGGTGTATTGATAAATACGCCTAGTAACAGCCAAGCCCTTCCTTCTGATTCTCTTACGTCTAACCCCCACTCACTGGAATCCTGTCACATCCCACCTGTGTGACCTAGTTACATTCTAGGATCACATCAGTTACATTATTAATACAAAGTTGGAACAGCCCAATGGATTAAGAGGGCCGCTCGAAAGCCCAGGTGTATGTATGTATGTATGTATGTATGCTTATTGTGATTTAAAAAAAAAAAAACAATGCAGGCTAATAGCTAAAGCACTCAGGGCCAGACGTAACCATTATTGGTGCAACCTCTCCTTATTTGAAAGACTTCCCCCGTGCACACTTCTTTCCTCTCCCCTTTTCCAAGAATAAACGGATTTACAGCCTATTCCACGGAGACAGGAAGGTGGTGTATTTCAGCGGTTGAAGTAACTGTGATTGTTGTTAAACAACAAGACCGAACTTGTTAAAACGGTTTATTTTCTTGTTAAAGAGCATTCCTGTGACTTGCAGGCCATAAACCCAGATCAATGTTTGTTGCTGCGGGCCCCCGGCTAGGCAGGCTGTGGTTCATGACTGCTGTTAACGCGAGAGTGGCTCTGCAGAGGGTCACTTTATAACTCCAGCACTGTTCTGTGTCCAGCATCCCGCAGGTAGCATGATGTGCCCGCTCAAAATGTGTTTGCATCGGTCATAATTACAAACGGTATTTTAAAAAGCCTAATCTTAACCTGATTTAGGTAGTGACACAAATTGTAATCCATAGTTCTCTTCCAGGGGATCCTCATCAAAGTCATAAGCATTAGAATATTCCCGCCCATGCGCGGGACCCCGGAAACACTATATTATATGTGCCCCACATATATATCCATATATATATATATATATATATATATATATATATATATATATATATATATATATATATATATATATATAAACAAGCAATTGCAGCCTACTAAACACCAGAGCTGAATCATGCCATAAGGATTCTCTACCATACATGAAAAAACATGCATTAGAAACAGGAGAAAACAATAGCAAAACTTGTTTTAGAAACCGTTTTAATGCTCAGCACACAGTAGAAATCCTCATAAACCACTGAAAGCATAGGAAGCTCCCAGGCTGCATTGCAAACACCCAGTCTAAAAAGACTGAAAAGCTAACTTGTAGCTGCATAGCAATAAACCGACACCGTGCCTTTAAGGCACACCTGACCCCCAACTTCCCATCATGCCTCAGGGGTGACAGTTAGGTCAGTTGTTCTTTCCGGCTCCTTCAGGAAGGATCCTGGCAACACAGCTCCACTCTTTTCTGATTTTTGTCAGAAAATATTTTCACTTTTCACAACTTTTATTCCTTACTTCGACGTTTTACATCTGTTAAAGTAAGAGGCTGTCTTTTTTGACAGGTTTGGGCATTTTTTAATATCTTAAAATGCCATCTCTTTTTGACCCTTGCCCTTCTTGTGGCAAAAAGAAGGCCAAGACTGATTCTCATAGGGTCTGTATCCTTTGTCTACCGGAGGACCATGATCCTACGACCTGCCCTCACTGCCAGAACCTGTCCAGAAGAACTTTGAAGGACAGGGAAAGGATTCGCCTGTATGGCCTGGCAGGTAAACCATCTAGGGGAAGATCTCCAGTGAAGAAGGGTTCCAAGAGGGCTAGAACGCCTTCTAGAAGCAAGTTCTCGCGTCCTTCTGCTTCAGCGTTGGGCTCGGCGCTGACAAAAGATCTTCAGGTGGGTCATATTTCCAAGAAAAGACCTTCGACGGCGGGCTCGCCGTCGGGAAAAGGTATGTCGTCGACGTCGAAGACTCGTCCGCCGTCGTCAACCAGGCGGCGATCGGCGTCGAGAGACAAGACTCCTCCGTCGTCGTCAACCCGGCGACGATCGGCGTCGAGGACCAGAGACCCTCCGCCGACGGCGACTCGATGTCGATCGGCGTCGAGGAGTGTCACCCCTCCGTCGTCGAGGGCAAGCTCACTTCCGTCGTCGCAGTTCCACCAGCGATCGACGTCGAGAGCGAAGACTCCTCCGCCGTCGTCAACCAGGCGACGATCGGCGTCGAGGATGAGGTCTCCGTCGTCGTCTCGACGGCGTTCGGCTTCGAGGGCGAGAAATACCCCTCAGCCGTCGTCGTGCAGACCGTCGACGTCGAGATTGGACGCAGCTCCGCCGTCGTCTAGACGACGTTCGGCGTCGAGTGAGAGGGTCCCTCCGTCATCGGCTTCACATCGCCGTTCGACGTCGAGGCATCATTCTTCTCAGCACAGGTCGCCGTCGATACGGCGTTCGACGTCGAGCACGCGGGAGGCCCTCCAAGCACGAAGACAGAAACACAGATTGACGTCCAGAGCATGCTCAATGTCGAAACAGGCCTCGGTGAGGTCTGGGGATGGATCGGTGGTCCTAGTAACGGAGTCAGCTTCGCGCCATTCCTCCTCTCACTCATCCAGAGCTTCTCCAAGGTCGGCTACACGGAGGGAAGTGGCTAGCCATGCCCGCAGGTCTCCTTCAAGACAACGCGAGACCACTGCTGCGGTTCCACTGTCGCCCAGATGGTTTCTGCCCGTACGTCACGGGCAGGACTCAGGGGCTACAAGAAGGATGCAAGAGTATGCCAGTCTGGCGCATAGATCCCCGCTTCAAAGATTGGTGGACGAAGTGGACAGAGTGAGCCCTCCCAGACAGGCACGCGAGAGGTCACCTGAGACGCAGCGCCATAGATCGCGCTCCCCCAGGCGAGAAGATCGTGCAGTCAGATCACAGGCCCGTGATCATCGACGAGGTAGAAGAACACCATCTACTTCCTCGACTTCCTCCACCCGATCCTCAAAGAGGGATTACTCCCCCACGCTATCGGACAGCCCAGTGTCTAGGGTCTCTCCCATAGACTATATCAACACCTACCATGAGGTTCTGCAGAGGAGGGCTCAGAAGCTCAACATTGAGATATCCGTCCCGCAAGTCACAACGTCGGTGATTTTCGAGACTTTGCATCAGAAGACTGCGTCTCGGCCGCTGCTCCCATTGGTTCCTGGAACCTGTGATGGACACCTTCTTAACCCCGGCAACCATCAAGGCGGTACCGGCTCGCATCCTTAAGAAATATAAGCCCGCTACCTCTGACCCGGTCTTTGTTAAGATGGACCCTCCTACAGACTCGGTCATAGTAGCAGCGGCAAGGAAGACTCACGCTGTATCGTCCTTCTTCTGTCCCACCAGATTAAGAGAGCAGAGCTCAGGACTCGTGGGGTCGCAAAGCCTGCACGTCGGCGGCTGCCTCCCTTAAGGTCTCCAGCGCGGCGGCGCTGCTCGGCCGGTACGACAGAGCTCTCTGGGACTCGTTGGAGCGGTTCAGATCCAAGCTCCCAAAGGAAGACCAGAAGGATTTCGAGGAAATAGTCACTGAGGGATCCCTGGTGGCCAATCAGTCGATTTAGCACTGCGGCGGATGGAGCGGTCCCAGCAGCGCATTCTTACGCGCATGGAGTATGCTCCAGGAGGTCGTCCTGGTTGCGACTAACAGGACTGAAACCTGATGCGCAGCAGAGAATCTTGAATCTCCCATTCTCTGGCTCTTCACTCTTCGGCACGCATGCAGACGAAGAGATGGGTCGCATGAAGACCGAGTTGGACACCCTCAAGGCGGTTGGGTTGGAGAAAAAGAAAGAGTTCAGACGCCGCTACAGACCCAACCAGCGCAAGGGGCCTCAACAGAGGGTTCAAACCCCTCAGTGGTCCCAGAATAAGGCCCAAGGAAAGTCGCAGTATCGAGGAAAGTCCAACAGAGGTAGAGGGGGACACCAACAGCAGTCCTCTACCACGGCAAGAGGAGGGAAGGCATGAGCAGTGGCTTCCTCCGCCGCCGTTGCCCACTCCAGTGGGAGGAAGTGCTTCACAACATCTGGCAGAGTGGGACAGCATCACAAACAATCGCTGCGTGCTGAATATACTGCGCAATGGATATGCGCTTCGTTTCCGTGCGCTTCCAAAAGACATACCACCAAAACAGTCCCGTCTTTACCAGTTGCAGCTGCTTCGGAAGGAGGTGAGGGCCCTTCTTCAAAAGCAGGCTATCGAAAAGGTTCCACCTTCTCAAAGGGGAGAGGGAGTGTATTCACGGTACTTTCTGGTCCCCAAAAAAGATCAGGAGCACAAATTTCGGCCGATCCTAGACCTTCGCCTTCTGAACAAGGTCATCGTCGAGGAGAAGTTTTGCATGTTGGCACTTCATCAAATATGTCCACATCTACGAGTAGGAGATTGGATGTGTTCGGTGGACCTCCAAGATGCGTACTTCCACATTTCCATTGCAAAGCATCATCGCAAGTGCCTGCGGTTTGTGGTGGACCGCCAGCATTACCAATACAAGGTCCTGCCCTTTGGACTCAAGTCGGCTCCGCGAGTATTCACCAAATGCATGGCAGTGGTGGCAGCCTGTCTGCACAGAAAAGGTCTCTTCGTCTACCCTTACTTAGACGACTGGCTGCTGAAAGGTCCATCCCAGCAGCGGGTGAGGCAAGACTACCAGATCTGCCTGCAACAGTTGCACGATCTCGGCCTTCATGTCAACATGGAGAAGTCAGTGCAGCAGCCCACCCAAACCATTCACTACCTTGGCTCCGTTCTGGACACAAGCGTGGGAAGAGCGTATCCTTCGGAGGAGAGACTGTCCTCAATGAAACGGAAGTGCGGACTCCTGGTACAGAAACCGTCAGTCCGACAGGTGGCATCCCTGCTGGGATCCATAGCGTCCTGCATCTTTCTTATCCCCAACGCACGGCTGCGGATGCGGCCTTGGCAACAAACTCTGGAGGACCAGTGGGATCAGTCAACAGGTCGCTGGGAAGATCGGATATGTCTCTCCCAGGCGGCGAGATCCTCCCTCACATGGTGGACTCAGCAGCGGAATCTGATGGTGGGAGTCCCTTTTCACCAGCCACTTCCAGTGCAATCGGTGGTGACAGACGCGTCTCTACAAGGCTGGGGGGCACACATGGGGTGCCTTCAGATACAAGGGCGGTGGTCGGCGAAAGAACAGACCTACCACATCAATATGCTGGAGCTCCGAGCAGTCCACCTTGCTCTCAAAGCTTTCCTACCGGCAATCGAGTCCGATTCGGTCCTGGTCCAGACCGACAACACAACGACCATGTTCTACCTGAACAAACCGGGCGGAACTCGGTCACGTCCTTTTCTCCCTGGTGTCTCAGGCGATCTGTCACTGGCTTCTCGCCCGGAACCTCTCGGTAGTGGCAGTGCCCTTCCAGGAGAGCTCAATATCAAGGCAGACGCACTCAGCAGGCACTTCGAAGATCAGCCAGATTGGGTGCTGCACGACGAGGGGGTGGCGGACCTTTTCCATCGTTGGGGTCGTCCGGAGATAGATCTCTTGCAGACAACGAAAACACAAAATGCCACGCCTTCGCGTCCAGATTCCACCATCCAGGGACAAGGGAGAATGCGCTTTTGATGGACTGGTCAGGGACATATGCCTACGCCTTTCCTCCTCTGCCTCTGATCCCCAAGGTGGTGTCCATGCTTCTCAGATCCAGCATGACGAAGCTTCTGATTGCTCCAGACTGGCCACGGCAGTGGTGGTACCCGGACCTTCTTCATCTGTCGGTACTTCCACACAGGAGACTGCCTTGCAGGCCGGACCTGCTGACCAAGATGGGCGGGAGGATTCTGCATCCCAACCTTCCCTCACTGAACTTGGCAGCATGGCTCCTGAGGTCCTGCAGTACAGACATTTGAATCTGCCTCCTGATTGTATGCATATTTTGAAGGAGGCAAAAAGGCCCTCCACGAAAGTGTCGTATGCGTTCAAGTGGAAGAGGTTTTTTCTTTGGTGTAGAGAGCAACACCTTGATCCTACGAAGGGGCAGGAGGATGTCATTCTTCCTTACCTTCTGTACTTAGCAAGAGCAGGGTTAAAGTATGCTTCTATCAGGGTCCATTTATCTGCCATTACAGCATACAGGAGATCTCCTAGTCAGCCCTCCTTTTCCAAATGCAGGTGGTCAAGGACTTCTTACAGGGGTTGAAGAAGCTGTATCCCCCTGTTCGAAACCCTTCTCCTCCGTGGGAGTTGAACTTGGTGTTATCAAAATTGATGGGCCCGCCCTTTGAACCAATCCATAGAGCTTCCTTGCAACATTTGTCTTGGAACGCCGCTTTTCTGGTAGCCATTACATCGGTCCGCAGAGTACGCGAGATCCAGGCTCTCTGTACTAAGGAATCCTACACTGTTTTTCACCGTAACAAAGTGGTCTTAAGGGCACATCCATCTTTTCTCCCTAAGGTAGTGTCTGATTTTCATATTAATCAGTCCATTTCCCTTCCTTTTTTTTTTTCCGAATCCAGCGACCCCGGCTGAGCGGTCGCTTCATTCCGTGGACCTCAAGAGGGTACTTAAGTTCTACTTAGAAAGTACCAAGGGCGTCAGGAAGACAGATTAGTTATTTGTCAATTATGGCGCCATGAGAACAGGCTTCCCAGCCGCTAAGAGATACATCTCCAGATGGATATGTCCTGCATTACCTTAGCTTACCAACTGGCGAAAAGGCCCTTACCGGTGCCGCCTAAGGCGCGTTCCACTAGAGGGAAAGCGGCCACTGTTGCCTTTTTGCATGACGTCCCGATGTCAGAGATTTGCAAGGCTGCAACCCGGAAATCGGTTCATACCTTTACGAGGCACTACTGCCTAGAATCTGATTCCAGGGCTGATGCTCAAGTAGGCCAAGCCTCCTTGAGGAATCTATTTGGGTAGCTTAGTTTTTCTTTCTAAGTCTACTGAGCAGGTTTTCTGTCTTTTTTTCCTTTGCCCACAGGGAGATGAGGTGAGGCTCGCTATTCTATTCTAATGCTTATGACTATTGATGAGGATCCCCTGGAAGAGAAGGATTAGTTACTTACCTGTAATCCTAGTTCTCTTCCAGGGGTATCCTCATCAAAGTCATAAGCAACCCTCCCGCCTCCCCGGGCAAAGGATAGTTTTCTTTTGAAGATGTTATCTCTTTGTGTACTACGTTAGGTATTATGTGGATACTGAGCTCAGTTCACTTTTTCTTAATACCTTTCAATCACAAAATATTGGGCGAAAGCACTCATTTCACATAGTTATACACACACCACCTCACTTATTCATACAGATACTAACTCATACTTACTCTCTTATATAATCACTGATACAAGTACACACTCATTCATACAGCCACTCTCACAATCACTGACTCTCACTTATAATCATTTATATACTCCAACTCTCACATACACTGCCTTTTACATATGTAGTTACTTGGACATGTACCACTGAGACATCCATTCACTCTCCAACACACCCATACACACTCTCACCCACCCATACAGCTGTTTCCACATGCACTCTTGAACACATACACCCAGTGAATCAACCACTCACACATCTATGCACAGTCACACACCTCCCACCCACACACTCAGTCTCCCATACAAATACTCATGCAACCAATCAATAACCCCTATAGACACTCATGTAGCTACTGACCAACCCATGCAGCAGCTTACACAACAGACTGATACAGACATTCACACAGTTTAGTCACTAACCCATGCATTAAGTAAGACACATTTAATAACTCACTTATACAGTCAGTCACACACCTACTAAATCCTCCATCCAGACACTTATACACCCACTCATTCTTTAAAACACCTTGGCATATATTTAATACATATTTAAACTTTACAAAAACACACAGTCACTGGATGATTTAATCAGTGATGTCATCAGTGATGTCACTGACCATGTCATGAATGATGTAATATGTGACGTCCTCAGCAGTGCATTGCGGGGGCGCGAGTTATAGTTCGCTCAACTAACTATAACGGTGGAATTTCTCTGATTTTGTATAAGTGAAATGTCCAACTAACTATAACGTCCCTGAAACCTATGTTTTTTTCAGTGAAATTCTAAGGTTTTTTAAATGCTTATTTCTAACTATAACATGCCTGACACCTATGTTTTTTTCCAGTGAAATAAAAAAAAAATATATATATATATTACACTGACTCTTGCTCACTCACTCTGGGTAGTTCCCAATTTTAGGTTGAGAGAGTAACTTCAGTATAGAGCACCCTACAATGTATATAAAAGAAAAATTCTTCACTATGGAAACAAGGTCCTAACTGTAACTACCTACTGGCAACACCCCGTAGATAAAATCTAGAATTAAAACACTACCCTTTCAGGCTTTCATACTGGGTGCTCCCTTGTATCTGGACAAAGCTAATCTTCTCTGAAGAGCTATAGTAAGGAAACGCATGTTAGGGGTTGCTTTTATTGATTCTAGATTGGCCTGGTTGGTATTTTACCAATCCAAAGCTGTAATACTGTGCCTGGAGTGGCAAAAAGCTTTTGTTATGTTACAGCTCGGCGTGGACGGCACTATGCCAATCCTTTGCTTAAAGCGAAACCAAAGGGGACGATGGATTTAGGCCCGGATCTCTGTAATGAGGTGAATGTATGACATTGTTCTGAATTCTGTCCATCAACTGTTGTTTTTGCATTTGTCACCCCGAGTGGGACGGGTATGCCCAGACGTGGGTCCCGTGCTCTCCATGCCACTGGAATCAAGCTATCCTGGCTGAAGAGGGGTGAAACCCCGAAACCGATCCTAGGATGCTTGTTTCCAGTCAAGGGAAGACCTGGCTTGGCAGTTCGGGCTGAACTGTTACCATGAGGCACAGGGTCAAGACTGATTTACATATGGCTGGGTTCAAATTGGAATGGCATGGTGAGCAAAAAAACGATGGATTTAGGCCCAGATCTCTGTACTGGGGTGAATGTATGACATTGTTCTGCATTCTGTCCATCAACTGTTGTTTTTGCATTAATCCTATGCTTAAAGACTTTGCTGTCGAAATGTCAGAACACTCTAGTGCTTTCTAGCTCGGTGTGAATGGCACTGTGATCCTGTGCTCAAAAGCTTTGCTAGAAAAACAGACTTTTGAGGTGGGCAAATTCCGAGTGTTGCTGATGCTGTAAGGTGCTCTATACAGGAGCTGCTCTCTACCTAAACTTGTGAACTACCCAGAGTACTGTGCTTCATTTTTGCAATATATATAATATATATATATATATATATTACCTACTGGCGGTCGCCAGTAGGTAGTTATAGTTAGGACCCCTTTTCCATAGGAAATCCGCAACATTCTATTTTGAATAACTTTGGCGCCGGTCGACGAATCCTCGCGAATTTTTCAAAATAGGTGGGGCGCTACGCTCCGCTCCTACCTTGAAAGTCTCGGGGGGATTCGTCAAGCGGGGGCTGAGATAAAAGGGGGGTCCCAAAACGCGTTTTTCCCATGCATTTTTCCATAGGACCTTTAGACACAGCTACAGCCCGAACGGCTGAACAGAATTACTTGAAATTGGGCAGAGAGGTAGTCCTCAGCTCAGGGAAGTGCCTTTTGTAGGTTTGGTGTAAATCTGTTCAGTAGATTCTGAGAAAATAGCATTTAAATCAATATATATATCTGTGGCAGCTTACCGTGCGCTTACGGTGCGCTTACGGTAAGCTTACCGTACGCGTACGGTGCCGTGCGCGAGCGCGATTCTGATTGGCTGTTAGATCATAGTAAACATTCGAATCGGTCGAAACCAGGAAGCGGCGGCCGCCATTTTCTCACTCGCACTGTCAGGGGGGTGAATAAAAAAGGTGGATAATGTGAAAAGGGGGCAGGCTCGACAGTTCCTGACCCCCTAGCCTTGGTCAGGGGGTCCCAGAAGGACCCTCAAGGGCAAAAATGAATTTTTTTTTTTTTTCGAAAAATCGCCGTATGCGCGTAGCGTACGCGCACGGTGTAATCTGCGAAATTCCGCGGAATTACGCGTACCGTGCGCGCACGGCAAAAAAAATTTGCAAAAAGGAAAGCTTAAAAAAAAATAAAAAAAATTGTGAGGTAAGGTTGGCTCTTATAAGAGCCGTTGGGTTCATACAGGGATGGAGGAAAGAAAGAATGGGAGTATTATGAGCGTCTACAAACATGCTGGTCTATCTTATTGTTAATAAGGGGAAGACTGACCTCCCCAAAAACAATAAGACCACCACATTTTGTACACCTCATTTCAACACTCCCAAATCGAGGGTTGATGTCCAAAGGAAAAGAAGAAGGTGATGCTCCAACAACAGAGGAAGGGCTCAGCTGAGCTGCCGATGATGTACTCGGCTGAGCATCTGAGGCTGGGCTCTGGTGACTTACTGAAGAGTTTTCTCCAGTATGTCGAGCAAAGGTCCTTGGGTGTCTGTCCTGGAGGTGTCTCTTCATAGAGTGATTTCCAAAGGAATATTTCCTCCTTGGATTTCCTCTTGATAAAACACGACCACAAAGTGTGCAAGTGACCAATTGAGCATTCACCTTTTTCTCCCCCTCTGGAAAAGTGAAATACTCCCATACAAAAGAAGTCTTTTGTTTCCTCCTTCTCTGGATCATGGTGGTGCTGCTGGCCTCACTCTCAGAAGAGGTCTGCTGTTCTGCCATTGTATCCCAATGTCAATCCAGCTCCTGCTCCTAGAGAATCACAAGCAGAAATGAGGGGAATGGGTGTGGTGTGGGAAGAATCTGGAACTGAAAGTAGTTTCAACCAATGAAAAGTGTTCTTTCAAGCAGTAATGAGGGGAATGGGTGTGGTGTGGGAAGTTTCTGGAAGTGAAAGTAATTTCAACCAATAAAAAGTGATCTTTGTAAGTCACATGACCTGCCGTGCGCGCACGTGACGCTTACGGTGCACTTACGTCACTTTCGCGCATGCGCATTACACGCCCCTGCGTAACCGCGACGTTGCTTCCGGGTATACGCGTACGGCACGCACGTATCACGTATCGCGCATGCGCATTACACGCCCCTGCGTAACCGCGACGTTGCTTCCGGGTATACGCGTACGGCACGCACGTATCATGTAGGCGCGCTGCACTAATGACGTCCAGAGCGCGTAGCGTCAGCTTACCGTACGCGTATCCTACAAGCGCGTAGCGTCAGCTTACCGTACGCGCAAGGAAAAAAATGCATTAAAAAAAAAAACCTTTCCATAATGCAGGATATAGTGCATATATTATTATATAAAAAGGCTTACAAAAAATGACATAAAAAAAATTTGCATTTAAAAAACCATACAAATTCACTGAATTTGGGAATCACACACATTATAGTTAGAAATTTAAAAATCTTGCAAAGACACTGGAAAAACCATAGGTATCAAACATATTATAGTTAGTAATTAGCATTTAAAAAACCTTGCAAATTCACTGAAAAAACCATAGGTTTCACACACGTTATAGTTAGGAATTAGCATTTAAAAAACCTTGCAAATTCACTGAAAAAACCATAGGTTTCACACATGTTATAGTTAGCGGAAATTTTACTGATAAAAAACCAGTGAAATTGCCCCGTTATAGTTAGTGCTGGCAACTATAACTCACGCGACCGCAATCCTCTGCTGATGACATATGTGTCTTTATGAAAAAAAAATATTTGTAATATATGTATAGCTAAAAATGTATGGAAGAAGACATGGGCAAATAAGTGTCTAAATACAGTATTAGCATCAGCAGAGGATTGCGGTCGCGTGAGTTATAGTTGCCAGCACTAACTATAACGGGGCAATTTCACTGGTTTTTTATCAGTAAAATTTCCGCTAACTATAACATGTGTGAAACCTATGGTTTTTTCAGTGAATATATATATATATATATATATATATATATATATATATATATATATATAATTACTAGGTGCAAGTAAGTTTCTCAACCTTTGGTCAGATATGGGAGTGCAAACAACGGGATAAGGCATGTGCTAGTGCCGTTTCTATCATATGTGTTATCAAGTTAGAAACCTCTCTGTTGTATGAAAAGGAAAATCCTCCTAAGTTGAGTGTAGTGCATTTCCATAGTCTACTCCCTAGTTTGTAGCTGGTGCAGTGATCCTAACTGCAAATGGCCTGCAACGACTTGTTACAAAATGTGATAACCTCATGACTTTTCTCAGTGTAGTAATTCATTTAAGCAAGACAAAAGTGATGGTGATTGGTAAACTCCAAGTAGAACACAACCCATTATTATTAATAACAACGCCTTCCGATGGTTGACTCTTTTCCGTACCTGGGTATAATTTTTGTTTCTAAACTAAACTGGATGCCCCTATTTGACACACTAACCTCCAAGCTGTATCGAGCAAGTGGCTGAATATTACTATTTTGTTTAATGTTTTTTTTATTTAGTATATAAACATGACATCCAACATCAGTACAGGTACAATGCAGTGATTCCTATATCGTACATACACCATTTCATCCATAAAAACAAAGAATTGCTTGGTTTATTCCGATTCATCTGTAAGGTGTATGCTCTGTGGTTATATCAAGTACGTTCTCGCTCTTTCCTTCATATACCTCCCCTTTTCCATATTAGTTGCGTTTCTGTGTGCGCGAATGTAGTGCCCTGGCGGTTAAATATCTGAATTAATAGTGGGTAGGGGTCGTCCTCTATCTTGATTCAGTGCTGTAGTCGAGTGGGCATCTACTACCTATCTTGGCAGTGGGTTACTGGGGTCGTCTAAGGGTTAGTTTAGTAGGTATGTTTTCACTGGGTCCCATATGTCTTTTGGTCGGGATATGGGTGGGAGTATTCCACGTATGTTAGTTTTTGTTTCAACCAAAATAGCATATCCCAAGTCATTCCTTGAACTTGGGGGCCCCTTCCCTGTACCCATCTGCAGGCCACTCTTCGCTTAGCTAGGAGAAATTCCAGTGCAGCATACTTCTATAAGCTGTGTATCTGCTCAATATATTTCAACAGGGCTATCAATGGAGACGCTGGTAGTGGTGCTGTTATCATTTGTGCCATTGCATTAAAAACCTTTTGCCAATATTGATTGAATCGGTCGCAATCCCATGCAAGGTGTAGGAATGTCTCTTATTCGAAATTTGTGCATCTTGACTGGTGTGTAATAAGTGTGGTGAATAAACTTGAAGTGAATTATGCGCTAGTAACTACTAGCAAATATCTGCTTTTTCGCAAAGAGACGGTGCACCAAAAAAAGTCTTTTCAAATGATCCAATTTATGTTCTTTTATTCTTTGTCAACTTTTTAAAGATTCAGACTCAGCCAACGCGTTTCGTTCTTATGAACTTCGTCAGGGCTGAAAAAATGAATATAGATGCAAACATATATATAAAAAACACTATGTACATCACAAAACACAACATACCACGATACTCGTAATACATAACAAAAATATTTCAATACTATACACTTATATACAAATGAGAAAAAAGAAAAAATAAATGACACAAACTGCACATATAAATACACCACAAACAATGTTAAGAATTTTTAAAAAAAACATTAACCAGTAGAGTATAAGAGAGAAGAGTCAAGCAATTGGAACCACTACTTAAGTGTCTAATCTGAAATTGTATACAACCTAACACATAAGATAGAGCATTTGATGTAGAGGTAATATGACAAAAATCCCCACATGAACCAATTGATTTCAGGGCTTTAGTGGCTTCGTGTCAATTGCCCCATATGTTAAGTGGCCTGATGAGTTATAGTGGTAAAAGATCAATCAGAAATGCTTCTAGAGGGATATCGGCAATTATGAAGACTGACGCTCACCTTCGACAAAAAATTATTAATTACATTTTTCTGCCAATTCTTACCATGAATAATAGTTCAAAGGTAACGTCCAGACTTTTTGGTAAGTGTTCAACTTCCAGATAGCGTTGTTTACAGTTATTCAAAAAACTGTGTGGCCTAGTGAAAATAAATTACGAAGTTACCGTATCCAATTCAGTTACCAAAGGGTTAAAGAAAAAAAAAAAGAAAAAGAAAAAAACGAAGTGAGTACGGAAGACAGGAAATTTCAAGAGGAAAGCAAGCGTAATCTTACCTCTTAGTTAATCAAAAGGTGCATATACGGTTAAATTCTATGTATACCACCGAGTAAATCAATTGTACATAAGACTTCCAAGTAGATCCAAGGAAACGAATTCACTAGTAAATCAACATTGTAGTTGCATAATTTAGTGCCAATGTATGGGCTCCATTTTCTAAAAGAAAGAATGAGGAATACCATGAGCGTATGATTCTAATCCCCCATCACACCAACCTAATTCAAAAAATAAGTCCGCAGAATTAAATACGAATTCATAATCCATTGTTACATGTTAAGCGGGGTCAAGGGTGCCACTATCTATCACCGCGAACATAAACGGGGCGATATGTTTATAAGTAAGCCATTGACCTATTTTTACTTCCAGTAGAAAACAATAATATATAGAAATGTTTAATGCATCTACAACGTGAAGTATTTACAATCGAAAGCATCAGAGATTACCTGCAAGGATTCGACATAGCAAGATTGCTAGGTTGCTATGTTAGAAATATGCGCCAAGTATGGTCATAAAATATTCTAATTGAAGTAAATTCCCGCCGTACAGACTAAAGACGAGTACTAAACAAATCCTAATATTTCTTTACATAACAGTTGAGATGTCTCATAAGGATTACACCGAATATCTCTACGAGCCACTCGATATAAAAAGGGCTACATAAATATTCCATCTCGTAATAAAAACGTAACAAAAAACACCGGTACTGAAGGAGTATTTTCTCAGATTAGCGGCGAAACCGTATGCCATCAGTCAAACTCTTTAAATAGAACCGCCCTTCGTGGCACATGTTAGGGATACGCATAGAAACATGTAGGGCAACGTTACGATGTGTGATCAAGGTTCCGGATAATTGGGCGCCATATTGGAGCGGTATGTAGACTAAGCGATTGAATATGAGAACCTAACTCCCGATTATGCCGATCAATTGAAACAATAAGACATAAGTTTTAAAGAGGATTCTACGGAATGATTGAGAGTTAAATGTATCGAGAGTAATCAGTCCGATGTCGTAATAAGTACATGTCATTTTGAAACTGAATCACCGTACCTTAAAGAATTTTATCATGAGAATTAAGGCGCATATTGGAATGGTGCATGGACCTTAAGATTGTATATAATATTCTGGCTCCAAGTGAACTAATCAGTTTAAAAAGAACAGGAACGACAATTGAAGTTTAAACACCAGTGTCAACGCGATTATTCCTTTAAATTGAATAGGAAACAACTACTCAAGAAGGGGGAGAAAAAACATACCAGATCGTGAAGGAGAAAAGTTTTTGGTCAAGAACAACAAATAATTGTTTTGTGTTAATGTGCTATTATGTAAACCTCAATTGAGAACTCCAAGTGCAAAACTCTATTCAAGACACTATATAATCCCCGATTTGGCATATTGTCCAACAGTCCATTTAGTAATACACTCGGTATATAATGCCTTATTGGCAAGATGGCAAAAAGGCCTTTCTAGGACAGTGCCATGCCAAACAATACAAGTCGATGTAAAGAAATATATATCTGCCGGTAATTGATATATTGCTATACCCGGGCTCTATTGATCATTAAACAAGTGTAAAAAACAGCCGTTTTTACTTCAAAATTGACCCTTATTCCCATATCAGAACAAATATACTTCTAAGGAGCAACCATATGTTGGAGTTTATGGTACACCTGTTGAACAGCGTGTTGTGAATTAAGGCAAGTAATTTACCGAATGTGGGTAGAAAGTATCATTCCTAAACATGTTTCTGAATATGGAGTGACCCACATTCGTTAATACTTGCGCAAAGAACCCTTTGTATCACAACAGAGTTATAGAAAAGGGGGAAGAACGAATAGATGATAAACCATCATAAGGTCCTAAATATCCTAAATACGGACAGAAAGACCTAAAACCGTGATGGGGAAAAGATCAGCCTATTGGTTAATCATAATATTGGTATCTTATAGAAAATAATGCATTTCCCCATCAGTGTTATGTCCCAGACTAGTTGCTCTCAGGCGACATATCCATTTCGATTCCTTTTGTCTTAGCAACAGGTCCCTGTTGCCACCTCTCTTTGGTGCTGGAACGTGTTCAATGGCATGGAACCAAAATGTTACATCTTCGGGATGTTCCTTGACATAATGATTGGTAATTGGATACCTGGTGTCATTGGTTCTTATAGCCCGTCTGTGTTCCTGAATTCTTAGTTTTAAACTGCGGATGGTGCTGCCGACATAAATGATGCCGCATCTACACCCCAGGACATACACCACATAAGTGGTGTTACAATTTATGAAATCCTCAATCATAAATTGTCTAGAGGTGTTAATTACATCGTGTACTGGGGGAGGTATATTGATGATGTGATCTGCCTTTGGTCTGGGTCCACTGACCAACTCAACCAGTATGTATCATTTCTAAATACCAATACGTATAATGTAAAATTTACTATGATGTGTCACAAAGAACGTATCAACTTTCTTGATATTCAATTTTATATCAAGCAGGGACAAATACATAGTACATTATATAGGAAGGAGACCGCATGTAACGCTGTGTTACATGCAACAAGTGCACACCCTCGTTCAGTCAAGAACAACATTCCCTTTGGTGAGATGGTGAGGATTAGGCGGAATTGTAGCGAGGATACGACATTCCGTACACACATCAGTGACACCAGGAATAGATTCTTTAGAAGGGGTTACGACCAAAGGATTCTGGACAGAGCGGAATTAAGAATTAGCAAGATGAGTAGGAATGTTACACTACAAGATAAACAAATCAGGACTGTCACCAACACAAAAGCAAGATTTATAACCCAATATACTTCCCATAGTAACACCATCTTCAATATTTTCCGCAAACATTGGCATCTATTGGTGGGAGTTCCTGGTTTAAAAGATGTGATTGAAAGTAAACCATCTATCACATACAGAAAGGGTACCTCTTTAAAAAGAACTTTATGTCCCAGTTATGTAGTTACTCCAAAAACAACGAAAACCTGGCTACCAAATAAACCTAAAGGTTTTTTTACTTGCGGAACTTGTAATGTCTGCCCATTGGGTAGAAATAAAACCCTTGTCTTTTCATTTAACACCTCTAGACAATTTATGATTGAGGATTTCATAAATTGTAATACCACTTATGTGGTGTATGTCCTGGGGTGTAGATGCGGCATCATTTATGTCGGCAGCACCATCCGCAGTTTAAAACTAAGAATTCAGGAACACAGACGGGCTATAAGAACCAATGACACCAGGTATCCAATTACCAATCATTATGTCAAGGAACATCCCGAAGATGTAACATTTTGGTTCCATGCCATTGAACACGTTCCAGCACCAAAGAGAGGTGGCAACAGGGACCTGTTGCTAAGACAAAAGGAATCAAAATGGATATGTCGCCTGAGAGCAACTAGTCTGGGACATAACACTGATGGGGAAATGCATTATTTTCTATAAAATACCAATATTATGATTAACCAATATGCTGATCTTTTCCCCATCACTGTTTTAGGTCTTTCTGTCCGTATTTAGGATATTTAGGACCTTATGATGGTTTATCATCTATTTGTTCTTCCCCCTTTTCTATAACTCTGTTGTGATACAAAGGGTTCTTTGCGCAAGTATTAACAAATGTGGGTCACTCCATATTCAGAAACATGTTTAGGAATGATACTTTCTACCCACATTCGGTAAATTACTTGCCTTAATTCACAACACGCTGTTCACCAGGTGTACCATAAACTCCAACATATGGTTGCTCCTTAGAAGTATATTTGTTCTGATATGGGAATAAGGGTCAATTTTGAAGTAAAAACGGCTGTTTTTTACACTTGTTTAATGATCAATAGAGCCCGGGTATAGCATTATATCAATTACCGGCAGATATATATTTCTTTACATCGACTTGTATAGTTTGGCATGGCACTGTCCTAGAAAGGCCTTTTTGCCATCTTGCCAATAAGGCATTATATACCGAGTGTATTACTAAATAGACTGTTAGACAATATGCCAAATCGGGGATTATATAGTGTCTTGAATAGAGTTTTGCACTTGGAGTTCTCAATTGAGGTTTACATAATAGCACATTAACACAAAACAATTATTTGTTGTTCTTGACCAAAAACTTTTCTCCTTCACGATCTTGTATGTTTTTTCTCCCCCTTCTTGAGTAGTTGTTTCCTATTCAATTTAAAGGAATAATCGCGTTGACACTGGTGTTTAAACTTCAATTGTCGTTCCTGTTCTTTTTAAACTGATTAGTTCAATTGGAGCCAGAATATTATATACAATCTTAAGGTCCATGCACCATTCCAATATGGCGCCTTAATTCTCATGATAAAATTCTTTAAGGTACGGTGATTCCGTTTCAAAATGACGTGTACTTATTACGACATCGGACTGATTACTCTCGATACTAATAATAATAATAGTAATCTTTATTCGGTTTATAACAGAGTAAAACCATAAAAGATATCATAACATACACATATTCATAATAAAATTTACTTAAAAATGTAGTTATATATATAGTTAAAAAGAGAAAGTGTGCGTAAATTAGGTAATACAGAAATTAATTCACTATATTACAAATTATTTCTGTGCCTCATAATACACTTTAGAAAATTCAGTACGTGATAAACTGTTCGTTCAGAATCCAAAGTTTGAAGTGCCAGCATGGCTGGTCGACATTGTCTGTGGCCCCATCTTTTTAATAAAGGGATTAGCCAGACTTTACGATGGGTATGGAAGAACTTACAGAACAATACTGTGTGCATATTGGACTGTTGTGAGCGATCATCACATGGGCACAGTTCCATCTGCGTTTTCCAGTTATTTTTTTCGGGGAATGACACTAGTCTAAAAAAGAGGTTCATTCTGAACCTTGTTAGGAGCATTTTTTCGTAGGTTGTAAGCTCCAGTGTCAAATATTGCTGGATATTCAGCGACTGCTGTGTCATAATTGCGTGGATGACCGATTTTTTCGCACTCAGTGATGTCAGTCTAAGGGATTCCAGGTGGCTTAGGGCAACTAATTTCAGTTCCTTTTTAGATATTTCCTTCAATTCTTCTGGCATATGGTAATATTTTTCTAGACCCAGGTCAGAGAAGAAATGTCTTACATAGGAGAGCCAGGATATTTTGTAGGCATGGTCCAGATCCATGGTGTCGCGAAGGATGGTTTTAGTCAAGGTGTTTTTTCTAGAGATCCATACTCGCCTCCAAAGCAAAAGAGGTTGGATTTTTATTAGATCTTCAATATATGTGATTCCTAGTTCTATATGTGAGGCATAGGTGGAAGTGCCTCTTGGGGTTGATAAAAGGAACCTCATGAAGAAATTCTCCTCTTTTTGAATAGAGTCGATAGGTGTGTGGCCCCATATCCCTGCACCATATAAGGCGATGGCTTGGCATTTCGCGGCATAAATCTGTAGTAGCTCTGCTGTTGGCTTTTTGCCGAGTTTCTTGGAGAATTTCATTAGTGCCATGATGGCTCGTCTGAAGAGATGTCTCCTATTCTCGACTGCCGCTTTCCAGTTCAGGGCATCGTCAATCATAATGCCTAAGTAGGGATACTGTGAGGTCATTTCAATTTTTTGTTGTTTCAGAAAAATGGACTTGGATGTCTTTCTTGAACCACCGGCTACCATGATACATTTAACTCTCAATCATTCCGTAGAATCCTCTTTAAAACTTATGTCTTATTGTTTCAATTGATCGGCATAATCGGGAGTTAGGTTCTCATATTCAATCGCTTAGTCTACATACCGCTCCAATATGGCGCCCAATTATCCGGAACCTTGATCACACATCGTAACGTTGCCCTACATGTTTCTATGCGTATCCCTAACATGTGACACGAAGGGCGGTTCTATTTAAAGAGTTCGACTGATGGCATACGGTTTCGCCGCTAATCTGAGAAAATACTCCTTCATACGGTAAGACTGGGATACCGGTGTTTTTTGTTACGTTTTTATTACGAGATGGAATATTTATGTAGCCCTTTTTATATCGAGTGGCTCGTAGAGATATTCGGTGTAATCCTTATGAGACATCTCAACTGTTATGTAAAGAAATATTAGGATTTGTTTAGTACTCGTCTTTAGTCTGTACGGCGGGAATTTACTTCAATTAGAATATTTTATGACCATACTTGGCGCATATTTCTAACATAGCAACCTAGCAATCTTGCTATGTCGAATCCTTGCAGGTACTCTCTGATGCTTTCGATTGTAAATACTTCACGTTGTAGATACATTAAACATTTCTATATATTATCGTTTTCTACTGGAAGTAAAAATAGGTCAATGGCTTACTTATAAACATATCGCCCCGTTTATGTTCGCGGTGATAGATTGTGGCACCTTTGACCCCGCTTAACATGTAACAATGGATTATGAATTCGTATTTAATTCTGCGGACTTATTTTTTGAATTAGGTTGGTGTGATGGGGGATTAGAATCATACGCTCATGGTATTCCTCATTCTTTCTTTTAGAAAATGGAGCCCATACATTGGCACTAAATTATGCAACTACAATGTTGATTTACTAGTGAATTCGTTTCCTTGGATCTACTTGGAAGTCTTATGTACAATTGATTTACTCGGTGGTATACATAGAATTTAACCGTATAAGCACCTTTTGATTAACTAAGAGGTAAGATTACGCTTGCTTTCCTCTTGAAATTTCCTGTCTTCCGTACTCACTTCGTTTTTTCTTTTTCTTTTCCTTTTTTTTTTCTTTAACCCTTCGGTAACTGAATTGGATACGGTAACTTCGTAATTTATTTTCACTAGGCCACACAGTTTTTTGAATAACTGTAAACAACGCTATCTGGAAGTTGAACACTTACCAAAAAGTCTGGAGGTTACCTTTGAACTATTATTCATGGTAGGAATTGGCAAAAAAATGTAATTAATAATTTTGTCGAAGGTGAGCGTCAGTCTTAATAATTGCCGATATCCCTCTAGAAGCATTTCTGATTGATCTTTTACCACTATAACTCATCAGGCCACTTAACATATGGGGCAATTGACACGAAGCCACTAAAGCCCTGAAATCAATTGGTTCATGTGGGGATTTTTGTCATATTACCTCTACATCAAATGCTCTATCTTATGTGTTAGGTTGTATACAATTTCAGATTAGACACTTAAGTAGTGGTTCCAATTGCTTGACTCTTCTCTCTTATACTCTACTGGTTAATGTTTTTTTTTAAAATTCTTAACATTGTTTGTGGTGTATTTATATGTGCAGTTTGTGTCATTTATTTTTTCTTTTTTCTCATTTGTATATAAGTGTATAGTATTGAAATATTTTTGTTATGTATTACGAGTATCGTGGTATGTTGTGTTTTGTGATGTACATAGTGTTTTTTATATATATGTTTGTATCTATATTCATTTTTTCAGCCCTGACGAAGTTCATAAGAACGAAACGCGTTGGCTGAGTCTGAATCTTTAAAAAGTTGACAAAGAATAAAAGAACATAAATTGGATCATTTGAAAAGATTTTTTTTTTTGGTGCACCGTCTCTTTGCGAAAAAGTTTGTATATCTGGTTCCCAGTAGAGCATAAGTACGGCCTGCTCTGGACGTGACTTTGCACCAACCAGAAATTTGAACATTTACCTGGAAATTGATGTGCTCAACATTGGTCAGCCGTACTGTTCTTCTGTCCATACTAGCAAATATCTGCCCTGTTTGCATACGGCAGTATTGCCACTGTTAATCCCAAACTGTACTTCCCATTGCACGCGCTGTGTCCTATCCAGGTGTATGTGATGCTTCTACAGTATGATATAATAGTGAGACAGCATGCACAGGTTTCTCAGATTGTAATAGTGCATGTAGTGGGTTTCAGACTGGAGGCTCTAGTGGAAAAGTAGATGTGGCTGCCTGGTTCTTACGAATAGAAATATATCCATTGGCATGGGTTCTACACTGCTAAATTGTTCTAGTGTCCGGAAAGTTCCATCTATGTAAATGTCCCCCCAGTTGTTTGTAGCTTTATTCTTAGAGAACCAATAATCCTGGGTGATGTGTGTTAGGCCTGGCATTTCTTGGTGTGATTACCCCTGACTTTTTGTCTCTACCTCCTCTATTTTTGGTACTGTGATGGATATACTGTTGCCAACTTAGATGTTTTGCACATTTTGCCACTGCTAAACAGTGTCAAAGTGCAAGTGCTCCCTGTGTACAGTGTAATGGTAATTGGTTGTCCATAATTGGTATGTTGTATTACTAGTGAAGTCCCTAGTAAAATGCACTGTGTGCCAGGGCTAGTAATGCAAATGCTACTTGTGGGCATGCAGCACTTATTGTGCCACCCTCTCTAGTAGCCTTAAAAAGGGAACTCAGGCCTGCCATTGCATGGCCTGCGTGCAGTTTGTGAAACTGCCATGTTGTTCTGTCAAGTTCACTCACTTGCCAGACCTTACCCTTCCCTTTCTGTGTACCTAAGACACCCCTATGGTAGGTCTAGTGTCCCCTCCTGGACACGGTGTAGTGCATGTGGAAGGTAGGACATGTACTAAGGTGTGTGTCATGTCCTGACAGTGAAATAATCACCATTTCGTTTTTCCTGTTGAAAGGCCATCTTGCCCATTAGACTAGAATGGGAAGGCTGTGTAATATGTTTTCCAGCCTATCTTCCCAAAGGCTTAAGATAGAAAGGTGAAGTTTAGTATGCCTGAACTCACCCTGCAATAACACATCTTTTTATGAAGATGGTTTTTGCGTTATGTGTTTGTAAGCCACTCTTTCAGAAGTGACTGTGTTTTTGTGCTTTAAACAGGTCTGTGTGTCTCTGCCTGGTTGTGGGTTGACTGTCTGGATTTGAAAGCGACAGGATCTGGGGAATGTCTCGACCCAGGGGAGGAGATGAGACAGCACAGGCTGACCTGCATCTGGAGTGTAGGGGGAGGAGACGCCCCAGAGGTGAAGAGGCCTCGGCTGGTGCTATAAACCAATTGCCCCATCTCCTGCTGAGGGATTGAGAATCCACACCCCCACTAATCAAAGGAAGAAGGTGTCACTGGTAGGGAGGCAACCAGAACTGGTTTGAGCAGGGGTCAGTGTCCCCTGTAACACAAAGACTTCAAAGATATTGAAAGGTATAACTATGCGAGCTGAAGCCCCTGAACTTTGGAGAATGGCTTGATCAAGTGTGAACAAGACTGATGCTACTTCCTGGTCAAGCGGACCTTTGCCAAGAAGAAACAACTGAAGAGACTGATGGATAGAACTGCTCTTGCTGTGTGATCTGGGGCTGGCCTGCAGTTTGCTGTTTCAACCAAGGAATGGCTAAAGGGATTGTGCTGTGTGCTGTCCCCCCCTGCTTGAAGGACTTTGCTGAGTCCTGAAGTAACTGTCCCCAAGGGCCTGAGGTGAGCTGGCTCCCTGTTCGGAAACACAGGAACACAAAAGTTTCCAGAGAAGACTCTCAGACGCTGTGTGTTCTGTCTAGCCTGAGACCTTTGTAAGTTGTGCCCTGTGATCTTGGGCACATGGAGTTCCAAACGAGACTCAGCGACGCAGGGTGCATGTGCTTGGTGCCACCTGAGTCCTTAGAGAAGATCGTCCTGTGAACGTGGGCATCGGGAAGCCAATTAAGTCTCAGCGACGCAGTGTGCTTGTGCTTGGTGCAGCCTGAGACATTCGCGTTGATTGGCTCGTGATCGTGCACACCAGAAGGGCAAGTGAGTCTCTGCGACGCTATGTGCGTATGCTGTTTGCAGCCTGAAACCCTCGCCAGAGGTGCCCTGTGATCGGGGGCACCTGAACGTTAAGTGTCTCCACGACGCGGAGTGCGTGTGCTTTCCACCGCAGGAGACCTGCGCAGTTGTGCCCTGTGATCGTGGGCACCAGAAGATCAAGTGTGCCTCAGCGATGCTGCGTGCGTGTGTCACGTGCAGCCTGAGAAGTCGTGTGGAGTTGTCTGGTTATCGTGCACCCGGAGTCCAGTGAGTCTCATTGACTCTGCCTGCGGGTGTAGTGTGCAGCCTGGGATCTTCCCATTGCCAGGAAATTCAGAGAGTTTGCATCGGAGGCCCAAGTCGCTGGACGAGGAGAGGAGAGTGGGTTAGCGCCCCCCAGGTTACGTGTGTCAACTCCTGGGGCGCGTCTCGGAGGGAGACGCTCTCTGCCCTTCAGCGCGAGCCTCTGCTTCGGCTCGGATCGCGGCCCGTGTGCCAAGGGAGTGGCAGCACCGGGGCCAGAGTGCGAAGCTGCATTCAGTGTGTTATATCTTACCTGTGTTGGGGGGGGCAACTGTGGCAGGAGACTAACCGCAAGCCTTCACAAAAAATCTACAAGAGGGTCTGAGGGGGACTAGTTTACAGACTACAATACCTTCAATCCCCAAAGCATGTCAACATACACTAACAGAAGGTCTTAAGTCCAAAAAACAAAACGCCGCATGATGCTATATATGCTGCACCTCTCTTCAAAGAATTACTGCATCACTAGGCAGGGAGATTAAGAGTCCATCAGCCCACCCTTATTGGCGGAGCTTCGTCATATGAGACCCTAGGGGGTCAAAGTCAGGGCCCCTACACTCTCGAGCCACCCGGCTCTACTGGGTACCCGTCTCGATGATCCCCAAAGAGGAAAATCTCCTGCCAAAGTGTGCAACAATATTTCAAAGAATACAAAAAATGCAGTGCAAGGTCGACCTTGAGAGACCAAGTCAGGAATTAGTCGTATATATTTTTTCGACTAATTTGGTTTTTAGATATGACACCTGGTCAATTCACAATAAACATATTTGTTGACCACGTAGTCATTTTTAGAGCACTATCACGTTATCGCACTGCATTTTTTGTATTCTTTGAAATATTGTTGCACACTTTGGCAGGAGATTTTCCTCTTTGGGGATCATCGAGACGGGTACCCAGTAGAGCCGGGTGGCTCGAGAGTGTAGGGGCCCTGACTTTGACCCCCTAGGGTCTCATATGACGAAGCTCCGCCAATAAGGGTGGGCTGATGGACTCTTAATCTCCCTGCCTAGTGATGCAGTAATTCTTTGAAGAGAGGTGCAGCATATATAGCATCATGCGGCGTTTTGTTTTTTGGACTTAAGACCTTCTGTTAGTGTATGTTGACTAACCGCAAGCCAACACGAGTGGCGGAGAGACCGCCGGAGGCACCGTGAACGGTGCTGGAGTAAATTACGTATTGCATTAGTCCTGCATAACGAAGTATCTGAAATGAAATGAAAAGAACATTTGTAAAGCGCGGTAGACAAACGTGGCAGGGAGGCTGATTGGGGTCTATACAGGTTTGTTAAAGAGCAGAGTTTTTAGAAGTTTACGGAAGGATAGTAGGTTGGACTCTGCCCGCAGGTGGGGGGGGAGAGCGTTCCATGATTTAGCAGAATTATAGGCAAAGGAGCGGCCGCCACACCTACCTCTTTTGATCTTAGGGACTAGGGCGAGGAAGGAAGATGCTGAACGAAGCTGTCTATTCGGTTGGTAGAGAGTTATCACCGATTGGGTGATGGCCGGGCTCGTCTTCCTGAAGGCCCGATGAGCAATGCACAGGGCCTTGAATTTAATTCTTACCCTGACCGGGAGCCAGTGCAGGCTCCTTGATCCTAAATTGAGTGCCAACTGGGAATCTAAATGAGTGTGCGGGCTGCGCAATTCTGGATAATCTGGAGTTTGTGGGTGGTGGATTGAGGGGCCCCCAGATAGAGGGCGTTCCCCTAGTCCAGGTGTGACAGAATGAGGCCCTGGACCATGATTTGTCTTGCCTGAAATGGGAGCAGGGGAAGGACTTAACGTAATAGCCTGAGTAAGCCAAAGCAGGTGGCTGAGAGCTTGGCTGCTTGATTGTTAAATTTGAGGGAGTTATCCTGCCAAATGCCCAGGCTTTTAATTGCGTTTTTTGGAGCTGGGGCGAGGCCGAGGCAAATGGGCCACAGTGAATTCGTTCAGCTGGTTGAGGGCCACCACTATCTGAGTGTCATCGGCATAGGTAGGTGATGATTTTTATGCTGAAGGGACGGACAATCTCAGCTAGGGGGCTCATATATAGGTTGAATAGGGTGGGGCTCAGGGAGGAGCCCTGAGGTACACCACAACTGAGCGGCATGCTGGGGGAGGCAATATCGCCCTCGAAAACCTGGACGGAGCGGTCTGTTAAGAAAGATCTAAACCAGGTGATGGCGTTTCCTGACACTCCTCGGTTGATAAGTCGGTGTATCAATATGTCGAGGGGGGGAGCCGGATTTCACCTGGTGCATAATGGATTCTAATGTGGTGTGATTGAGAGGGAGGAGGGTGTCCAGGGTGGCTAAGGGTTGAAGCCCTGAACTTATAAGATTAACAAGGGTCGGATCAAGCTGGGTGGGAGGAAAAGAGGTGTATATTGTTTGTATTTTCTGGAAAAAGAAATCTGATTGTTACAGCGGGTTTGAGCGTCAATAGGGTTGGGCAGTTTCTGGGGAAGTTTGCAGAAAGTTTTGGCAATTCGATAGATTACTTTGGGCGAGAAAGCAGCTGCTTTAATTTTTTCTTCATAAAAGGCTTATTGAGAGGCTTTGATTTCATCTTTATAGGTTTTTATTGCCACCCTATTTGCGATTTTGCTGGTAGGGGAATAGTCAAGCCTCCATTTCCTCTCTAGCTTTTTACAGTATCATTTTAGTTCCCGTAATTTAGGGAAATACCAGGGGGAGGTTGTTGCACTGCGCTTTGAGAGCATTTCATGGGGAGCAAAGAGTCTAAGGAGTTATGGATCCAGCTATTGTATTCCTCATTAGCTAAGATGGGATTGGGGTTACTGGGTGGTCTTGGCTTCAAGGGCCAGCATCCAGCGTTCCAGGGGAAGTTTAGACCAGTTCCGTTCCCTACGAATGATCGTATTAGTAGGAAAGTGGGGAAAGGGTGTGACCCAGGAGAGAGGGGTCAGGAAGTGATCTGACCAAGGGAGCGGGAAGGGGGTTCCCGTTGTGAGATCTGCACAGTTGCTAAAGACGGGGTCGAGTAAGTGGCCTTTGATGTGAGTGGGTTCGAACAGTAAATGTTTGAGTTGTAATGCAGATAGGCTAATGGTCAGTTCTTTGGCGGTGTGGTCAGAGGCATCATCAAGGTGGATATAAAGATCCCCTAATATTGAAAAGTAAGATGGCATAGATGCCAGATCCGCTATGATGGGAGTAGGGCATTAAGAAATTGCCCAAGGGCCCCGGGTGGGCGATAGATGAGTAGCCCAGAGAAGGTACTTGTGGAGGAGAAGTCAATGGCGAAGGAAAGACTTTCGCAATCTGGTACCAAGTTGGGAAAACTACGGCATTTATAACAATCCTTAAGAGTAATCGCTAGGCCTCTTCCACTACCTTCTTTGCAATCCTCTTGTTGTATGTGATATCTATGAGGGAGGGTTTGGATGAGATCCGGCTCGGACTCTGCATTGAGCCAGGTCAGCATCCGGTTTAAGTTCTTCTAGGAGCATGGCGATTTCGGTGGAATTCTTGGGAGTGATCTACAATGTAAAAGATACAAATACTCCGCTGGGTGTTCTTGGTGTGGGGGACCGGTTCAGTGATTGTAGGTTGGAAGTGGAACCCATAGTGTAGGCAGGTATTGTGTTCATCTGCCACGTTCCATAAATGCTGGCAACTTGCAGAGGTTACTCCCCAAAGTTTAAGAAGGGAGTGAGGACTATAGCTCCTAGAGTGCGGACGAAAACAGGCAGGGGTAGAGGCCCCTGGTCCCGTCCGGGTGCGGGCTGGCGCAGACAGGCTTGCCTTTGGCTCGCCTGCTGCGCGCGTCCGCTGCGCGACGAGAATGACATAGGGGTTAAGTACCCTATGCAGCTCTGCCCCCTCCGGTGTGTGGGCTGGAAGTGAGAAATTGAAATATGCCCCGGTTCCTCCCTCCACTCAATCGGGAGGAGCCGTGGTGGACCGGGGAGTAGGACGCCTTACAACGGGAGCAAGGGGTGAGCAACAATTTTTAAATAGTAAAAGGAAAGGAACTGTTTTTCTTTGGCACAATCCGGTAAAAACGCTTAAAATTCAAAATCGCAGCAGAGCGTAAGGTGCTATTCCCTGCAATATCTGATGATTGTATGACGCATTGCCTTATTTCTGCACAACGAACTGTCTGTTGGACGTATTGCCCATTGCACTAGGTTTGCATAACGAACTGCCGGATAGATGTGTTATGCCTTGTCTTAGTCCTGCATCACGAACTGCTGGATTGTCGTATTGCACATTGCATTAGTGTTGCATACTGAACTGCCTGATATATGCGTTCATCATTGCATTAGTTTTACTTAATGAACTGCCTGATAACTGCATTACACGTTGCATTGCTTTCTCCTAACAGAGTATCTGAAGGGGACTGGACGCATTGCATTACGGGGGCATAACAGTTTACAACGTTGTTGCATTACGCCTTGCATTACAGTAACAGTACAAATCGCCAGATAGCCTTATTACAATATGCATTATTCTTCTGTTGTGAAATACCTGATTGTTGCAGGTGTATCTATTGTGGCCTTGAATCTCCAACACCTAGATAGAGAAATGGGGTCTGCGAATTTTGTCTGCTAGTGCCTTCCCGGTTCGCTCTCCTTCTCCATACAGAACAGTTTTTTCCGGTCTGCGGTGTCTTTATAGTTCCTTCATTTATCCCAAAGCTCTCTGTTTGTTTCCGCTCTGAGTATTGCTAATCTCTTGTTCTAATTGTTTCAGCTCTGTTTCTAGCGTATGTAGTGTATTGTGAATATCTCGGAGTGTGCTGGTTCCTTTAGCTATATAGAACCCTCTAATTGTGACCTTGAAGGCCTCTTGTACCGTAGCTATGTGTGTAACTGTGCCGATGTTCCATTGGAAAAAATCGATAATCTCTTGACCTTGTTCTATACGGAACACTGTATCTAACAATGTCAATAGCATGAGCCTCCAATTCCTATGGGGTACTCTTCTATCCGGAGGGTACAATGTCGTATGGACCGGTGAATGGTCTGAATATGTTCTTGGCAAATATTTGGTGATCCAGGGACCTACACCCCTGGAGACCAGCCCATTATCAAGTCTTGACCATGTTGAGTGTACTTCTGAATAGTGTGTACCCTCCTTTGTTGTGGGATGAAAGTGTCTCCAGGCATCTATTAGGCTCTTTTCTGTGATTATACCTTGTACTTGACTTTGATCTTTGGTGTAGTGATGCAGGAGGGAGTTAGACCTATCCATCTGTGGCTCTAGTGCCGTGTTGAAATCTCCTCCACAGATCATATGCGTAGATCCTATATCTAGTATCTTTTCCCATAGTGCAGTGAAGAACGAGGGCCCCACGGCGTTCGTCATCACTGGCTGCTGTGGCAGCTGTGCGCAATTCCTTACCTCCCACTGCTATCTTGCTATCAGTAAGGGAGGGGCAGGGGAGAATGCTCTGCATATCGCAGTGCCTCTGCGGCTGCCTCTGTGGCTTTCTGTCTCTCTGCAGGGCTGGTATTCTGTATTTTCTGTTCCCAGTCGCACTCCGACTGCCGTCTGGGTCTGCGAGTGCGTGCTCTTCGTTGTGTTTCTGCGACCTTCAACACTCGCGATTCAGGGCCTTATCGGCTCTCAGCACCACAGGCTTGCGTAATGGCGGCCATGGGGTCTGTCGATCCTCCGCACATTGAAAGAACCGCTCAGCCATTATGAAGGCAGTGCCTGGCGTTTATGGCTCTTGTAGTCCCCGCTGTATGCCTCAGCAGGTGCTGAGCCCTGGTGACTCACTGCGTCCATCTTCAAACTGCTAATGTCCATTGCTGAGCAGGATGACAGATTTATGCTCCGGGCCGTCGGAGCTTCACTGGTGTGCGGCACTCGTGCGTGTGCGCTGCTTAGCGCCCAAGTGGCAGAATATTTAACTATGCTAGAAGGTGTGGTGGCATGCGTTGTCCCTACATGGCTGAAGTGTATAAGGCTAAAGTATGGAAATGGCCTTATATTGGGCCATTTAGGGGTATATTCTCAACCTCATTTGCAGGTTGCTGAAAATACATTCTTAAAGAAGCTCATTGGCTTGCTCCAACAATCTCTTAATTTTATTTTCCACTAGGAGACCGGGTTGCAGTAGCTGTAGCTTGAGATGTAATGATCTCCAATTTTCCGATACATATAAAAGTGGGCATTATTGCAGGCATGATTAGCGTCTCTGAAACAAGAACGCCAGTGTTGCATGCGTCTGTCTGCGATTCGGCTTTCAACGAGGCACTCCTCCAGTTTGTGTTATTTTTGCGATTTCCTTCAATCCTTCGCGACATTTCATATCTATCTTGCAGCCATGAGGAATAAACCATTGTAGAGCGGCTTGTGTGAATCTGTTTACAGTATATTATGCCGTTTCGAGATTTTGCATGGAAGTCATTAGGATCAGAGACTGTCTTGATTAAATTAGAAAAAGGTTTTTAGCATTGTGGTGATTAAGTTGAATGAGTCTGCCTAGGACTTGACTCCCTCATTTCTTTGTTAGCCAGACTTGTGGGTAGTATGTGGACTGGAATCCTCTTAGATCAAACGCCATCCTCTCTTTCACTGTGATGTAATTTTATGCGATTGACTGTTAATCCTTTTATTTGACTTTCAATGCTTATGACTTTTGCTGAGTAGTACTATGGAAACCAGGTCCTAACTAGAACTACCCACTGGCAACCGCTAGTAGGTAACAAATAATAATATATATATATGGCCACGCGAGGAAATTAGGAGAAGGGTCTTTAATGGAGAACAGAACTGGCATAATGCATTTCGGCTTAATTGCCTTCCTCAGATACCGCTGCCAAACAAGAAACAAAGCCGCGCTTCCGCTTTTAAATCGTCCTGCATTCTGCCCCCATTCCGGAGCTCGCACATCCCCAATCATGTGATCGTCCACCATGTGACAGCACTGTAGGTACTGCAACGCCCAGAATGCATAATACCTGGGCGGGTGGTACGTGGGGAAAATTTAAATGAAGTCCAAATGACTGTGGTGCAATGTAGGAAAAACGCGCTGTTTGTCCAGTCTGAATAAACTCTTGATTCCCGCATTAGTTCCAACCTCTGGAGCACAGGTTTGCCGGGTCATGAGCTGGTAACAATGTACCAGTACTCCTTGTGCAGTCACAAGCTGCCGGCTGGCAGTGTATATATAGCCTAATAAAACCTGTTATTTTAAGTTTGTGTTAGTGATTAAAGCAGTCACACATTTATTATTACATTTTTTATTAAAATGCAGATGTTAAATGCTACTTTTTCCCCTATAGTAGAGCTGCGTCTTCCAGACTGGCATCATACTAAGAGCATAAAAAATTCACACTTCAGGACTGTGAACTGTTAACTTATGCTCTGGGTTTGCATAAATATCTATTTTCCTAACTAATATGCATGAAAAAAGAGCATTGCATAAAGTATGCAGATGTGCATAAAGTATGCAGATGTGCATTAAGTAATATGCTATTTATTACCATTTCTTAAGTAGGACAGGGGCATCATGACCCACTTGAAGCTTTGTCTCTTGCGCGTCATGAACTTTCTCCACACCCAGCAATGGTGGTAATGGCATTATATGCTTTGTGCAGCTGTATAAAATATATAAATATGTATTACATAAAAAATAAATGTGGACTTCTGATGACATAAACCAAGAGGCCAATGGCAAAATCATTTGTAAATACCACCAGAGCCTCGCGATACCAATATAGCTCCGCATTACACACGTCCCATATTGTACTTTTTAAAATTGCATGTTTATTTTGAGGTATTTGATTTGAACCAGGCATTTTTTCAAACAGGGACATGTTTTCTATAGATTGTAAGTGAAGTACTGGACTATACTTTTTAGTTGTTTTGAAGCAAAAAAGAAGAGAATAATATTTAATTATGGAGTTAAGAAGGTAGAATTTTAGAACAAAAAGCATTTTTGCATTGTTACCGAACTCATTCTGTCTGTATATTGGAGAGACCATTCAAGTTTGTAGTACAACTAACATCGGGTGCTGATTAGAGTTAGAAATTTGAGGTTTTGTTTAACTTTCAGGAATAGATTAATGATAAAACAATGGACAATGGTCAGGAACTGTGGAGTTGTGCAATTCTGTGTCTGCTATATTTCCATATAATTATAGATTTACCTAACTTGCCACATAATTTGATGCATCAAGTGCCGATAGCAGAAAGATATATGGTTCACTATAAAGCTGTGGGGCTAATTGACTAATGTGCATGATGCTTTCCACTGAAGATTGCTGCACCTACCGTGAGGGGAACGGTTGTTTCCTTGATTGTTTGCCACACTCCCTCATTAGTCCTGCACCAGTTATTTCAAAGCCGTGAGGGGAACGGAACTACCTGGCGAAGTGGAACTACAACCCCCAGAGGCCCTTGCGCTGCCAGCGCGCACGACGCCAGCTGAGGGGAGGAAGCCCTCGTAAGACCGGGGCGCCTCCCGCAGCGCGGGACGCGCACTGAAGATTGCTGCACCTACCGTGAGGGGAATGGTTGTTTCCTTGATTGTTTGCCACACTCCCTCATTAGTCCTGCACCAGTTATTTCAAAGCCGTGAGGGGAACGGCACTGCCCAGCGAAGTGGAACTACAACCCCCAGAGGCCCTTGCGCTGCCAGCGCGCACGACGCCAGCTGAGGGTAGGAAGCCCTCCTAAGACCGGGGCGCCTCCTGCAGCGCGGGACGCGCACTGAAGATTGCTGCACCTACCGTGAGGGGAACGGTTGTTTCCTTGATTGTTTTGCCACGCTCCCTCATTAGTCCTGCACCAGTTATTTCAAAGCCGTGAGGGGAACGGCACTGCCCGGCGAAGTGGAACTACAACCCCCAGAGGCCCTTGCGCTGCCAGCGCGCATGACGCCAGCTGAGGGGAGGAAGCCCTCATAAGACCGGGGCGCCTTCAGCAGCGCGGGACGCGCGCGGGCAGCGCCCGGGCCAAGGGCGGGCCCGTCCTTGCCCGTCAAAGGCTGGATAAGGCTGGGCTGGGCATAGTCCCTAATGTAATGTCTGTGGTGGGGGCATCGTCTTGTAAGTACTGACGTGCCACTTGATGGTTGCAAACTTTCGTCGAGCTTGCTTGTCTTTGGACTGCATCTGCTAGGAGTTGGGTGGCGTGGTGTTACGCTAATACCTCTAAGCTGTTTGAGACTATACGCCGATGGTATAGGCACAATAAGAGGTGATTTAACGTGAATGTTTTGAGAGAGCAAAAGGTGGTGTGCTGACTCATATTTGTGGGTCTTTGACTCTAACTTTGCCCAGTTAAGTAACATCATATCATTATTTTACAACGGAGGTACCCATAAGAAAGGTTTTTCCCTATACTGTAAATTATAAATACTAGGCCTAGTATGAAAAGGAAATTATCGGTGGGGGGGATCTGTTAGGGGCACCCTAGATCAGTTTATTACAAGGGCTGCCTCAATGCTAGAACGCAAAATTATGCATACTGAACGGCGTTTATCCTCTGAATTACAGAGGAAACGTTCCTCTTTGGGGGCAATTCAGCTAGCAACTTCCCCCTCTCATAATACTAAACATACTAAACATACAGAACAAATAAATGACACAGATATCCCCCCACAAGATCGATCAGACTCACAGCTGAGAATAAAGGAATCATTCATTATAGACAACAGCATAGGATCGCAAACTGAACCCTCTATTGAGGAGCAGCTCCCGACCCCAGTAAGCAAGCTTCCTACAAAGAAGAATAGTACAAGCAAAACAAAAGGTTTAGGACCCGGTCTGCCAAAACAAAAAAGGAAGCGTGGTATAAATAAGCAAAAAGGAGGTTGTACTAAAACCCCAAATATTGCCACGAGCCTTATGAATACAGCAGACCCAGTAGAATGTAAAATCAGTCCAGATAGTCTGGCAGCATACCCCTATCAAGATTTAATGAGAGACATAGAACAACTAGTTAAGTCTTTGTTATTACCTTTGGTGGAAAGGGTAAAGAGAATGGCAGAGCAGTTGGGGTCTATGCAATGAGGGAATTATCAGCCAAAAGGTGTACCTTGAACTCTCCTGGCCCGGTACCCGAGTTAGTGATGAAATCAATTAATTCCGTAAATGGTGCTAAGACACCCATTCCTTCCAACGAGAATAACTCGGCTGTACAGATTAAGTATATGGACCCTAGGAAGCCAAGAGTTAGTGGGGCCTTAAATAAGCAGAGTCAGGAACACAGTAAAACTGATGTGAGAGCTCACCCAGATAAAAATCCTAGGGGATTTTCCCAGCACATAGATCTCCCACCAGAGGCAGCACCCTATGTTATCGTACTCACTGGGGTACCAGAGCTAGAACTGGAGAATTATGAAGGTTATCAGACCCTTAAGAATAAAGCGATGCATTGGCTAAGAACGAACAGCCCATTATCCCCCAATTTAGACGGGGAGATCCTTCATGTCAGAAGGTTAGGCTGGGTGGGACGAAGACCGAAAAAAGTACAGGGGGATGTTATTATCATTAATTTCAGGGACTATAGGGTGGTAAATCATATTAGAGATTGGTATCCTGAGGGCTATGGGGGAGGTATATCTACCCAAGACCTAAGTTATTTCTACCCAAAGACACTGGTAGGAAATCAGGTGAGCTCAACACACTTAAATGCCCAGATAATGGCAGGTTCTACGTTTAACATTTCTACCTCCAATCGCTTTGCCACACTTTCTGGATTGGAGGGGGTTGACTGACTAACCATCCCACCCCTCAGTAATCCTACTCCTATGGAGAATCTACCGATTGATGATATTGGTCTAGTGTTCTGGAACATAGCTGGCCTGTCCTCCAAATTTGACAATTATGAGTGGAGGGAATATATAACCAGGTTTCATGTTATTTGTCTCCAAGAAACATGGGTGGTTGACCATAACCCCTTTCAGTTAGAAGGGTATGGGTGCTTCGCTGTTCCTGCACAAAAACTAGCACCATTCCAACTATTTCCAAGGTTTAAGATTTCAAAAAAATAGAATGAGTTTTACTCTTGTTAATTTTTATAATGCCATAACCTCGAGCAAGGAAGGCTCTATTTTATGTGATTTACACAGTCATTTGACTGCTGTGATGGAGCTGAGCAAATCTACAATGGCCCCTTGTATAATCCTAGTGGGTGATCTAAATTGCCATTTGTGTCCAAACCTAAAACATTGCACGGGTGGTTGGTCGGGGTGCACCATGTTAAAAGGTTTGCATTTTGAACACACCAAGGAGGGGAGGGAGCTAGAGAAAGTGATAAATTCATTCACTTATACATACACTCGACCTGGTGGGTGTAGAAGAAGGTATTGGTGCTCCAATAACTTTTAAAGGGAGGGGGTGTAGCTCTATTATAGATTTTATATTGGTTTCAAACCTATTTTGGGACTGGATAAAAGAGGCCACCGTTGACTGGAGTATATTTAGTGACCATAATCCACTTACTCTATGGATCAAAAACCGGCCCACTCATAAAAAAATAAGTGTGCAGAAAGTTAGTTTAGAGAAGGTCATGGATCAGGGGAGGCATCTAAGGTGGTCCCGTATCGACGGAGCTGCCTTTTATAAAGTTTTAATCCAGGAAGGGAGAAAAGAGTTTGAAATTTGTACCGATCCCTTAGTAGATGGTTCGGCCGTGACTAAAGCATTTGAATTAATGGCCAACCATATAGATAGGTTATTAAAATCTACCCGGCCCTGGAAACAAAATAATGTGCCAAGATGGTTTAATAAAGACTGCTCACGAGCACAGAAAGACCTTAAAGAACGTCTGAAATCGAGACCAAGAGACCAACCACGAATAGCACAGTGTAGGACTGCCTATAAAAAGGCTATCAAATGCAGGAGATTTGCCTTGCAGTCCCAAACTTGGGAAACTTTAAGGGCAGCTGCGGAAAGGAGGGACCTAAGCACTTTCTGGAAAACTATAAATAATCCACGTTTTCAGGATATTGCAGCACCGGCAATAGGGACATCTATTCTTCCAGAGTGTTGGTTCAATCACTTTAAAAGTTTATATAATTTTTCAACAGAAAGCCCTCAGGTTGAAGAGGAAACGTGCCCGTGGAGGGCAGTGATTGAATTCACACTTGGGGAAGTTAAAGCGGGCATTTTGGGACTAACACACAATAAGGCACCAGGCCCAGACGGGATACCACCAGATCTCTTTTTATACAAAATAGAATTCTGGGCTCCGATATTGACACGCGTAATCAATGTAGCTATTGCCGTTGGCATGCCACGTTCCTGGTCAACAGCCACTATAGTGCCTATTTTTAAAAAAGGTAAAAAGGAAGACCCGCAGTGCTATCGTCCTATATCTTTGATCGATGTGACAGCAAAAGTTTTAGGAAGAATGATTTTAAACCGTCTACTAGACTGGGCAGAAGAACACCATATAATCTCAGATTTGCAATACGGTTTCAGGACTGGTAGATCAACCACAGACCAATGCCTGAATCTTTATTTACTGGTGGCAAAATATACTATAGCCAGTGATCAATCAATATATCTGGGGTTTATGGATCTTTCGGCCGCATTCGACCGCGTGAATAGAGAAAAATTATGGAGTCTTATGACTAGACTGGGAGTAGATCCAGGTCTAGTAAATATCATGAGAGCACTCCATTGGAAAACCTCCACAAAAGTACGATTTAATCTGGGTGGAGACACAACTGCATCATTTCGTTGTACGAGTGGAGTAAGACAGGGCTGTATATTGGCCCCGTTCTTATTCTCTCTTTATTTTAACGAATTGGAACAGACACTGTGCAAGTTGAATGCAGACACCCCAAGGGTGGGGCTTCGCCCAATTCCAGTGCTGTTATACGCAGACGATGCGGTCCTTTTGGCACGAACGCCGAAAGGTCTGCAGTGTTTAATAGACGGCTTTGTTGATTTTATGAACACATTAGACCTGTCAGCCAATTTAACCAAGTCCTATGTCTTGTTAGCAGGAATGAAACCCTGTAAAAAAATTTACTTACCGAATAGGTACACACATAGTAGAACAAGTGAAAACTTTTTCCTACCTGGGTCTTTTATTTGATGGGCTTTTAAATTTTAAATTTTTAATTGAAGAACGGAGCATAAAACTGGTCTCGTCATCAGGGGCAATAATGAGTTATGGACGAAGGTTGGGTCGGTGGTCGCCGGAGCAAGTTATGCATCTCTATGGCTCCATTTGCTGTACCAAAGTAATGTATGGAGCAGAAGTTTGGGGATTTGCTGGGACCCAGCAAATACAGGTTGAAGAAAATAAATGTTTGTGTAAGATACATAAAATCCCTCAGAGTTCCCCGGCTTATATTACCCATGCCGAACTAGGGAGGCCATATATTGAGGACCTGATCAAGGCCAGACCTGTTTTGGCTTGGCTTAGGATCTGGTCTAATGCTGATGCGGAACTGGGAAGGCAAATTATTAGAGATTGTATCAGTAGGGATAAAGGGATGCGTATCCCGTGGCTTAGATATGTAAAAACAACCCTGGAGGGAATATAATGCACAGACCTCTTCACCAACCCATCCATTATTATCCCCCAAGACAAGAACAGAATTAAGAGTTTGCTCCTGATAAATGCTGTAGATTGCAGAGCCGATACTGAAGGCAGGAAGTCTTTGGCTTGTGCCTACAGTATGACCAAGACAGTAGACGGCATGGAACCGTATCTCAGCTTAATATATAACGCACAAAATAGGTTCCTGTTCACTCGTTTTAGGCTCTATCTTATACACCACTTACTAGCGGATCCTCTTGGTTATACCGCTACAGTTGAGCAGAAAGGAACCTGCGGTTGCGATAATAAATCCCCGCAGGATACCCTTCATTTTGTATTGTTATGCCCTTTTTATTCTTTTCCCAGGCGTCGTTACCTAGTAAGAATATTAAAAAATGGCAAGTTTAGACAAGCCAAGGTTGCCCTATTACAATTACAAAGGGCTGAAGATCCATTGACTCTGGCATGTATAATAAGCTTTTTAAAACTTGCATTTAAAATAAGAAATAGTAGAGGGCAGTTAGGATTAAATCATGGCTGAAGGTATTTAATTAAAATGTTTTCGTTTTGTAAACAAACTGAATTGAATGTGGATAATATTGTCCCATTTGTATTTGTGTGGTATTTTAATTATCTTACCCGCTAATAATTAAATTTGTAGGATAGGATGTTCTAGTCCCTGTTTATCTGATAATGCCTTGTTGCTTTTAGCCCTCATGCACACTAAATGAGTACCTTATGGCTGGTAAAGATATTACAAATGTATTTTAAATTGTTAGCTTTTTATCTGTATGAACTGAACATTTTTTATTGTATTGAATGTATGTTTTTACAAATGTTTTGCTTTTATGGTGTCATGCATTGAACCGAATAAAGCTGGTTTGATGATGATGATGATGCTTTCCAGTTCAATAGTACGTGTGACTAAACTTCAGGATGTCAAATTTCGTGCAGATCTGTCCACTGGGGAAGGAAGATGAGGGCAAAGGGTCTAAAAATTAGTGTTTTCAATTCTAACTCCCAGGGGAGTTTGTTCTCCACTGGACCACAAACCACTGGACAGAATTGCACCAAATTGTGCATGAACTTAACTCGGAGGAGCACCTTTGCTCTGCTGGTACAAATTCATTAAGTTTTTTTGAGAAAAGTGCATAACCAAAAGATTTTAGCGGGCTTCAAGTGAATTTTGAATTTCTCGAATATTAATTCATTGATGCTTCTCTTCAAATTCCCCAAGGATAAGGAGTGTGAAAAATACATCAAATGAAAGAGGAACCATTTATTTCCCCTTTGTATGTCCTTGGAGCATTTAAGTGGCTGTGTCTGTGAGATCTGATTGCCCGTCAGCAAAGGAACGTTTTAGTTGAGGTGACCATTAATAATGCACGGCTCAAAGTGCATCATGAAAATAAGTGCCAAAGGAGGTGTAATGGGGCTGGGCGTGCATCACCCTACTCCTGGGAACAGGATCATTGGCGATCCAAATGTGGTAGATACTGTCACCTAAAGTAAACAAAACCCCAAACTTTTTGTGGGGTTTGTTAATTTTTTTTTTTAATTCAGTAGTGTCGATATTCTTCTGGGGAAAACATTTTACAAATACAAAAATTAGGTAACATGATAAACCCTGGAGATGGTTCAGAGCTTGTGGCCAGACCCAGTGCATGGCTAAAAGCTTTGCACCGCCGGTTCAGTGGCACGGGGCTAATGAGAAGCCTAACTTTGGGCTGGGCCCTTTCCCTAGTGTCCGCTGTGCACTGCCAAAGACTGTCCATGGCTGGTTCAGTGTGGGCTGGTGTAGGGTCTACACCCAGAGCACTCATGAATGACTGAAAGCACACACGTCTCTTATGCTGCATAGTAGAGTGTGAGTATGTTAAGAGGATAAATGTACAGCTTGTGGCCAATCCTGGTTTCACTTGAACAAAGCCTTTGTACAGTGAGTTTGGCAGGGAAAAGATGGTGCAGAGGAATTTGCTGGAGGCTTTTCACATCAAAGGTTGGGCTCACTGGAGACTGGGTATTGGACCTAGTCACTGGCCAGACCCTGCCACCAACCCTTGCAGTGTCTGGCGATGTTGGCGCACGTGAGGTTGGTTGAACTCCATAGGCTTGGTTAGCCCCCAACACCTGCTACACACTGTCTGATTTTAAAAAACGTAAATAGATGCAAATCATAAAGAAAATAACTGAAACAAAACGTTGATAAGTTATGGTTTGCTCTGGCCATTAAAAATAAACACATGTTTAAAAAATTCTGAAATTGACTTAGTTGAGCAAACCATACCTCACACCCCCATGCAGTGCTCATAACCTCACAATACGTATACCATTAAATAAAATAGCTTAGCAGCACATCATTAAATATCTACACATCTAAATAAATGAAGCTGTATCCATATTTAAGTCATCGCTAATGTTACGATGATATGTAACAACAATATGGAAGTCATGGACCTCATTTGTGAGGTCATGAGCATTGAATTTGGGAGGGTGGGTGTTTAACAGCATTGTCTGACCTTGTCAGTAATGCAGCCTGAATTTGACTCTAGGTGTATCTTGCAGTACAGTAGGAGTATGATGTACATGTTAGCTATCGGAAGCTCAAGGTCAACTTCTTATCCTCTTTCAGTTCTGTAGTAGAGCTGCACTATAGCTAAAATGTAAGGCTAAGATACTGGGATCCCATACTGAGTAGCAGGGAGCAGTACCCAGTGCAGCTTTAACCTAAACACATTCAATTGATTGAGTTTCTGGCTCATTGGTGCCCAGGAAGAGCAGAGTTGCTCTCCTCAGCTCTGTTTTGACTGACTCCCCTACTAGCCATCTTCCAGACTCTCTCCAGCTCTAGCTTAAGCTGTCAACCCTTTTTCACGGTAGTTTGCTTCTCCTCAGCCAACTAATTCTTATGGGCCTTGCCCTCTATGGAGGGTCACCCCAAGCCTTGTTGCAGGGATTCTGCATATGCACAGAACTATGCACAGGAAGAACAGGACCTCAGTGAATTCTGGTGTACCAAAAACTCACCTCAGAACCCCTTATCCGACCAGCATCAGTGTCCCATTTGTTATCCGAGTTTTATCTCGGCGGTCCCAATGTATAGACAACCCAGAACAAGCGACTTAGGGTATTCTTAGGAATGGTGGGAATCAGAAATACCTGTTCGTAATTATTCTCATATCAGTCCACAACAGAATAAACAGAGACACAGTAAAGTTTAAAGAGTTTATTTTATAAACCTCGTGTCACAAGATGCAGTACTTTGGCTAACATAAGCAGACAAATGATTAAGATCAAAACCATCAGCATAGTTACAATACCATAGAAAATGAAAGGAGTAATCATAATAAAATGACAGTGGATATCAGCCACCTTCCTTTCGCTAGTAAACTAATATTATTATTATTAGACTAATAAAAGGTCTCTAGGCTTGAATGGGGAGCCCCATACCGTAAAGATCAGCTTAGTGGAATCACATCACAGGATCAGTTAGACTCTGCTCCTGGGAAAGCTTTTCTTCCGAATGTGTGCAAAACATGCAGCACTGCAATATTAAAAGCACTCGAATTTCAGGTATTTGCAGCTGTGTGCGTGTTATGGCTAAATAGTGGGCCGATCAACCCGAACCAAACAACATGCACCGTCTAGCGACCCAGACTGTTTCTTTACACAATGTTCAGACCAAGGTTGCTGCTCACTGTTAGCGATGTGAACAACAGACATTTCTCATGTGAAGCAAAGTCGAGCAAGCATTTCTCAACTAATAACATGTAACTACAGTGTCGTGTGCAAAAGCAGCAAAAGCGGCAAAATGGCTTTCTAACATCTAACGCGGTTGTGCTAACTTAGCATTGTACGTATATAGATAGCAGTCTTCACTACACCCCCCCCCTTGATCGGACCACTAACCAGTAGGGGCGCACTTTCAAGAATGCAGAGTTCAAGTTTGATATAACGGAACCAAGGGCATAAATTGTGAGTCCATATAAGGTAAGTGGAAAGTTCGAAGAAAAAAAGGAGAGAAAAAAACCATTTAAAGGGCAAAAAAATATCATCGATTGATGTTCAACGAAATGAAGGGGGAGAAAAGTTAATCCATCAAGGTATAAGCACAATAAGTTGCAACAGCTTCCAAGAGGAACTCATTGGAACGTTCTGCAAAATTATCTGCCATCCAGTTCAGCAATGGGAAGGAACACACATGTTCCTCGACAACCGGAGCCTCTAGCACCATCAGAGGACAACTGGTGTGTTCTTCAAGATAACTTCTCGCTAAGAATTCAGCTGCAGCCGTTCCAATGTCCCAATTCCCTAGGACTCCATGTGCTGCTCCACAGGCCATAATCCTGACGCCAGAACAGTCCAACTCATGAGCCACTAAGGGGCTCATTAGCCAATCATAATCCTGGGCAGGAGACAGAGTTCGACAGGCACAAATCCAGAGCCCATTGGAACGGACAATCTAGGCAATGAAAGACGGGCTGCACACAAGTAAAGTAGGGAAACCGGAAGGACAATCCATAGGCTATGCTTAAAGTTGCCAGTGGTAAAGTGCCATAGTATTCAAGCATCCGGTTACGAAGATAGATCAGCCGTGACATGCTATCGTGTGACGCAAGTTGTGCATCCATAGCGTAGTACGCAGATCAACAAAAGCACCCCAGCTACGAGGGCGAGAAGCAAAGGGAGACCTCCGAAGACGCTGGCAAAAATAGAATGAAAAAATGTCGGGATCACACCAAAAATAGTTTGAAAGGATGTCACGAGGCCGGAGCCCACAAGTTAAAAAAAATTAGCCAGGCCACTTGTTGACGAGGCATTAAAGATAGTCTGAATCAGGGCCCCAAAATGACGTGGGAGATCAGTATTCAAAAGCGCTTGCACCTCTGTGCGCGTGTTTGCTACGTGAAGGACAAATGTTTTCCGGGATGAAGTCCACGCAACTTCTTTTTGAGACAATAGAGCCCTTATTCTGCTCATCTTGTTGAACTCTGCTTTCAAGGTTGGAATGGAAGGCCAGATGGCTACATGAAGCCGTCCATGCGGGGGTGGGAAAAGGACGTTATTACAGCAGACTACTCTCTGTGATACAGTCACTATGTAGGGAATTCCCACTAACATCCCCACAGCAAGCTTCATTATTTAATAGCAAATAACTACAGTTAGCAAGCAGCGTAAAAGACGGTGTTATAACTGGCACTGGGATCCCTTTCAGGATGCAAGCTAAATTAGGAGCGTGCACATTACATGCACCATGCAATTGAATGTGCCTACACACCACAGAGTGATCTGGAGTGGAAGTGCACTCTTCACCTTTTAAGTAAACCTCTTTTCCGTCCCTCACGCATCTGTACGTGAATGGGAGTGACCAAACTTCGTGCAGGAAGGCAGTACCCAGTTTTTCATATCTGCCAAGGGCATAATGTTTTATGCACGAACTGAACTTAAACAGGGGGAATGGTAATGTGATCAACCCGTGGATAAGCCACACCGCGGAGTTTAATTCGGCAACAGAGAACGGTAAAGGTTCTAACTTTTCAATGTGCAGCAATGAGTATGTTGCATCTTTCATGGACATGAACTGTTGTTTCGCAGTTAAATTAAAAGGAAGGAACAAAGATGAAGTATTCATGTAATCCCAAGGGACTTTCCCAGCTTTTAACATTTGCAATGTCCATGCAAAGTGCATAATGGAACTCAATTGATTTTGACCATGATACAAAACAGAAAAATCATCCTGCACAATGTCTACTACAGATGAAACAATATTATCTAAGGTATAAATTCTGGAAGACAGGGTGTTAATGCTATTATCTATTACAGCCAATACTTTCTCCGTATTGGCTTGATCAATAGCTCGTAATCTGGATGCAGCTTCAATCTGTGATAGCTTCCAAACTTCGTTGTAAACAGCATATACCCATCTTTTGGACCTGCCAACCGCAGGTCCATTAACAAAATCATTTGAATCTATTTTGTCGTTCAATTGTGATAAATGAAGTTTAACAGATGCTAAGGTGGAATGTTGCAGCCAAGACTGGCATAATGTCCCTACTGAGTAGGTAGTTACAGTGTGAGACGATTCAAAACGCATGTCTACACGAACTTGTGTATACCCCGGCGCTAAATCCAGAAACCGATGTTGACAGGAATCTGAGCTCATTTGCCATACTAACAACCCTTCCGGATTCAATTCAGAAATATTGAAGGATGTGTTGGAGATGTATGACTGCAACGTAGCAAGGGACAGATCCGTATGATTATCCCAATTAGGATAAGCACCCAGACCCGTATTGGAGGGAGAATTTAATTTTTTAGAAGTAGCCAATCCAAAACATGTAGTCTGAAAAATTTACCAATTCAAAAATAACATGTGGCTCGGGATGAGGCAGGCACGATGCAAAGCTTCTGTTCCCCGTACCTGCCACGGTTTAGAACCCCAAACCGATTTAAGATCGATAGTAGCTTTCCACAGATCATAGCCTCCGATTGCCAACTCGTCCATAAAGGACTTGGAATACAACAATTTGGTGTGTGTCAGTCTAACTTTAGAAGCAGATTCAGCCGCAACCTTAAAATAAAAGGAGGCCGGATTCGACACACTAAAATCAGAAAAATATGTGAATTTGTCCACTAACGTGGTGGAGCTGCCCAGCCTAGGGGCTGGACAGTGTTCCCATTGTGTATAATTTACAAAATTTCTAAACGTATTTGCTTTGTGTAGGAAATGCGTGCCATAATGTTGAATTGCTCATCATAATAAGCAGCATCTAAATACAAATCTTCAGCATCAAATGCAGCATAATATTTCAAATCAGAAAACAGTGCTTCTATCGCTTGTACATCCCAATCATCCGAGTGGATGTTCTGCTTAACTACATCACCCATAGAAACACGAAATACATTTGGCACATTGATTACTTCAGTGGGACCATGAATTTGAAATTTTACAGCATCCCAAGCGATCCCATCACGTATAGGCCAGGCAGTAATGTTCACAAAAGTCTGGTCCCTTTTCATGATATGTGATGAGGAGTGGGGAGCCAATGTTCCATCAATTAGTCTAATTGTAGATTTTTCAGGTAGTGTCCATTTATAAGTCTAAAAATCACTACCACAAAACCAATGGATATAAACACAAAAATACATATGAGCACCAGCCAAATGTAAGTCCAAGGGGTAATTAAAAAATGTCTTTTGAACCAGGCAACAAAAATCAAAACTTTTGAAGGGGCAATGGAAGTCATTGAATTAGTGTCAAAGGAGTAGCGCGACTGGGTAACTGTGGTGGATTGTAAAACAGGCAACGGGACATCCGCAGGATAAGCATACTCAATATCTTCAGGTAAACCACCAGGTGTCGGTGGCAATAAAGGACCAGTAACTGTATGCATCTCGACGGCAACATCAGGCAAGGTGTTAGAAGCTGGGGCCACAACAGAATTTCTCAGCATTGAAGGGCAAGAAACCGCTGGTGTCATACTAAGATGAATCGGCCACTCGCTGTAGCTTGACATTGTCAATAGAGATGTACCTGTTATCCTTGCGACCAGGAAGTGGAGGTAAAATGACTGTACGTGTACCCTGTACTCCAAGCACCGGAACTGGTGCACGATAAGAGGGGCCAAACTCCTCCTTGTTCTCCACCTTCTCACGGACCAGATCACCAACTCGAGGTAGCCAGCCGACTACCGGAATCTGAAGGGCAGCATCAGATGTGGAGGGTACGTGTTCCTTCGCTAGACTGTCTCTGGCTTCTTGTAGATTCTGCAATACAGCACAGTGATCATCTACGTCAAAGGGTGTGGCCGACGCCGACCTGTCTAGACCATCAAGGTCCGGGACAAACATTTGTATGCCAAAGAGCATCATTTATGGGGTCCGCCCACCCAGAGACCTTCTAGGGAGATTATTAAGTGCACGTTGCACGTCATACAAGTGGGCTAGCCAGTTCCGGCAAGTACCTAAAACCATGGCTGTCAAAGATTGCTTTAAGTCACGGTTCATTCGCTCCACCACACTATTACCCTCAGGTCGGTATGGAGAAGAAAATTTGACTTGGACCCCCAAATTTCTCATGGCTTCTTTGTACACCTTAGAGGCGAACGCAGGGCCCTGATCAGAATGAAAGGTTCCACATGCAAAACTTCCAACAAAGACACGCAAATCCTTGATGACAGTACGGGCATCAGCACTCCTTTGTGACCACACCCAAAGAAAACATGTGCACGAATCCACTGCAACCAAGATGTATTTGTACGCAGTATCAGAGGTAAATGGACCGCAATGATCTAAATAAACACAACCCAGTGGTTTATTAGATATGTACAACTGAGTTTGTGGTGGGCGCGCCGCAGTTGAAGGTTTTATCTGCTGGCAAATGTCACAATTAAGAACATAAGCCCAAGCTTGTTTATATAAACCGCACCACCAGTAACATTGTTGTAACAGAGATACAGTAGGTGCAACGCCGGCATGCGCAGACGCCATGCCCTCGTGAGCTGCTAATATCACAGATGGTCTGCAGTCCGCGTTGGGAATCAATCGGTCACCAACGTCGTTAATCCTCACTAATGGGACGTTATCAGGACTTAAGCGATAATGGTAACGACAAGGGAAACCTCTTGGATATTTTGTTCCCTTCTCTGTAGCAGCAATAGCTGCCAAGATGTTATCATCAATCTTACTTTGTGATCTTGTAACTGCTGCTACTAAGTATGTCGCCACTGCTGTTTTTGCTGCCTCGTCAGCTAGGCTGTTGCCGACAACATGGACACCAACTCGTTGGTGACCAAGAGTGTGAATAACATTCAAGAGAGGCAGATGTTCTTTAAGTTCTGCCACTCGAACCCAAAGCGTTTTATGCTTAATTGTGCTACCTTTGGAATCACGATAATCATTTTGAGACCAAAAATGTAGATTGTCGTTGTAAGATTGTACACAATAAAACAAGTCACTCACTATAAGAGTAGTGACTCGAGGATCAGCAAACTCCAGTGCAAGCACCAGAGCACGTAGCTCCGCCAACTGTGCGGTACAATCACCCAATGACTGCGTATGCACGACATCGGATTGGAATTCACCATTCACGAAAGTACCGACCACAATTGCGCAGGCCGCTGAATAGCCATGCTTTGATCCAGTTGCCGGTTGCGCAGAACCGTCCGTGTAAATGACACAATGGTAATCCTCGAGCGGGCGCAAAGACAGAGGAGCTGGATGAACGAATTCATACTGCAAGAACTCCTGAGTCTGTAGAGCCGCGTCAAAGATATGTGACGTCGGGCGATGTCAAGGAAGTGGCCCATTGTATCCACCGTGGATGCAAAGCCTTAGAATTTGGTACACTCGCTTTTGTCACCGCCTCGAGGGCAGGGTATGGTGTTACCACCAACATGCGTTTTCCTTGCGATAGCGCTCGTTCTTTCAGAATCGCCATCTGCACTGCCGTTAGAACTTTCTCGACAGCGGAAAATCGCAATTCAGCCGAAGTGTACAGGTGTGATTTGTAGGCAATGGGGACGGTGTCGCCCTCATTGAACGTTAGGTACGTGAAACCCACTGCGCCTGGCACAATTCTTATGATCAGGTTAGTGTGGTTATCCCGTGTCAGTAAGTATTTTGAAGCAAGAAGGTCAGCTTGCAGCGGCAGCCAACATGATTTGGAAAAAGTAGGTTGTACCAAGGCATAAAGCGACTTGATACGCTGGGCATAATCAGGAATGTACGTTCGACCGAAATTCAGAAAGCCCAGCAGAGATTGTAATTTCTTCAGTGTCGTCGGGGCACGTAGGCATGCGCATGTCTCTGGGAAGTGCGGAGTCCGTCCTCGACCTTCATTGTTGAGTTCGTATCCCAAAAACAACACTGTATATATTCCGAAATATGAGACTTCGCAAAGTTGAATTTGTAACCGAAGTCTGCAAACAAAACAATAATGCGGTCAACGCGACACAGATGCGGCCACAACTCGTCATCTGTGAGATAAATATCATCCACATAAGAGTACGCATCAGGGTCTATGCTCTCCAGCAGAGAGACTAAACGAGCGGCGAAGACACCAGGGCTGTTTTTATAGCCCATCGGTAATTCTTTAAAATGTTTTTGTTTGCCACCCGAGGTAAATGCCGTCCACTCACTACGAAGAGAGGACAGGTTATGGCTGTAAAAGCCATTCTAAATGTCAAGTGTGGTTTTAAACCGTTTTCCCACGAGACTATCGACGAGAGCCGAACTGTGGGTATTCTGTACTGCGCATGTCCGGCAATGAGAGTTTAAATGCCGGTAATCCAAAACCAGGCGGTACGACCCATCAGGCTTCGTCACAGTGAATAAAGGATTATTCATTGGTGACACACATGTTTCAATTACACCTTGATATTCCAATTGTTCAAGGATAGCCGCGACGTGAGGTCTTGCTTCGCGACGCATGGGAAATTGGGGTTGTGGCTGGGGCGTGGACCGCAACGGAATCTCATGGCTGGGAGACAATTTATCCCAGCCTACCGGATTACAATACAAAGCAGGTGCAAGCACCAGAACCCACTCCTCGGCAAACTTCTTAGCTTGGTCCTTTGGCAATGTGTGCGCAAAGGACGGGAGGATCATCTCTTCCCCTCTAGGAGCATCTAAAATGAAAGCCGGGGGCCAATCAGCCGCTGCCAATAGAATATCATTGGAAGAGGTCAGATTATCCCAAAAAATCCCTTGAATCGTGCATTGTACGTCACCTTCAATTAAAAGGACTATATTATACAGTCTATCAGGGGGAGCCACTCTAGTGTCAGCAGTTTCTACAGTTATGAACGTATCCGTTGCTGTCGCCACCAGATATGGACGCAGTGCTTGTCGCACTACTGTAACTTCCGCCGCGCTGTCGAGCAGCGTTAGTGCCCATGTCAGGTTCTGAAGCTGCGTCCGCACGGGTGTCGTTGACGTGCAGACTCGTCCTGCTTGCCTTTGCCGTCAGTCTGACAGGGTTGCTCACGACTTTGGGCACCCCTTCCTTTCCCACGGTTTCCGCCACCGGATTGTGAAGCCGATGTTTCCTGTGAAGAACGAGGAGAGCGTTGTTCAGAAACCTGAAATCTATCAGGTGACTTAATAGTAGATCGATCGCGCAGATCATATGTGCGTTCGCTAGACGACTGTACGGGTGAGGCAGGACGAGTCCCCTGTTTCTGTTGCTGCTTCCCCTGTTTCTTTGCTCGCCAATTTTGTTTAGGAAAATTTGGGCGTTCGTCTTTAGTAGACGAGCTCACCTTTAGTTTGCTGTACTATATCAGGAACTATCACAGTTGGTTTAACACCCAAGGCACTACGGCCTACGGTCCTATAGGCTTGCGCAATTATTTTAGCGAACTCCTTAGACCTGTCGAGTTCATCCACACGGACCTGCTTATTAGCTACTTGGAACTGCATGGCATCGCCTTTGAGGTTGCCCATTACCATGGAAGCCACCACATCGAACACTCCGACAAGCCTCATTCCTAATTCAACAGCAGCCTCCGCTCCGTGATTCTCTTGAACACGTTTAATGACGGAGGGTAGTACAGACATAGACTGAGTGCCGAAGCACTTCGAGTAGGTCGCGGCAAAGACCTTGTCCCAGTTTGTGCAATCGGCCATATCTGGGACCAAGTCTTTCGGCAAACTAATGGTGAGAATCCTGTGTTTCTCCACAGGAGAGGTATGCGGAAAAACCGCCTCCAGTTGGTCAAATTTCTCAGCAAGCCAATAAGGTAAATCATCCTTACATTGGGGGCGCTTGCCCATAACCGAATTAACCATAACAGGACTGATAACCACCGCATGATGGTCTGTTTGCTGTCCCGCAACAGCAGGTGCCCCCACCTGCACGTTGCGTGACACGTACTGCACTAAAGCCCTATGAACTGTAATTAGGGCAGTGTGTAGCACCCGCAACTCAGCCACCGCCACCGTGAGATAGCGGGGATGAGGCGTAAATCCGGCCAGCACCGTCCATGTGGCCCCTGCAAAAGACAACGGGCCCATTCTAGCCGGTGCAACCGCATGGGGAAGGGCGCCATTAAACCAAATGGTATGCTGCCAGGCAGAAATAGGAATTTCTTGTGTCCTATACGGCGTATAGATCGCAGGTAGCTGCGTGGGAGTATAGGAATGAAACGTATCATTGTCTGCATCCACCGCCGGAAAAGTCAACCAAGAGTAAAACAACTCATAAGGGTAGGACGCATCAGCGCTTACCACAAAAATAACAGCCATCCCATCATCCGGCACCCCATACGTCGTCAAATGACGGTGTAGAGGTGCACGACTATGTGCGGCTATATCAACCGCCATAAGGACACACTAAAGAGTATCAACGATATCAACAGTAGCACTGGGGTTCAGTAAAAATAACCTTTTTAATGATCAAGCTTGAAAGAACCTATTAGTCGAAACACAGGTAGGTTAAACCAGTCACCCCCGTTAACCGGAAACAAGAGTGAGGGGGTTGTGGACTAATATAAGCACTACTAAGGCGTTTCAAAGCAATCAACCAAACGTTAGGCGCGCCATGTTGCAGGGATTCTGCTTATGCACAGAACTATGCACAGGAAACCAGGACCTCAGTGAATTGTGGTGTTCCAAAAACTCACCTCAGAACCCCTTATCCGACCAGCATCAGTGTCCCATTCGTTATCCGAGTTTTATCTCGGCGGTCCCAATATATAGACAACCCAGAACAAGCGACTTTGGGTATTCTTAGGAATGGTGGGAATCAGAAATACCTGTTCGTAATTATTCTCATATCAGTCCACAACAGAATAAACAGAGACACTGTAAAGTTTAAAGAGTTTATTTTATAAACCTCGTGTCCTAAGATGCAGTACTTTGGCTAACATAAGCAGACAAATGATTAAGATCAAAACCAATCAGCATAGGTACAATACCATAGAAAATGAAACGAGTAATCATAATAAAATGACAGTGGTTATCAGCCACCTTCCTTTCGCTAGTAAACTAATATTATTATTATTAGACTAATAAAAGGTCTCTAGGCTTGAATGGGAAACCCCATACCGTAAAGATCAGCTTAGTGGAATCACATCACAGGATCAGCTAGACTCTGCTCCTGGGAAAGCTCTTCTTCCGAATGTGTGCAAAACATGCAGCACTGCAATATTAAAAGCACTCGAATTTCAGGTATTTGCAGCTGTGTGCGTGTTATGGCTAAATAGTGGGCCGATCAACCCGAACCCAACAACATGCACCGTCTAGCGACCCAGACTGTTTCTTTACACAATGTTCAGACCAAGGTCGCTGCTCACTGTTAGCGATGTGAACAACAGACAGTTCTCATGTGAAGCAAAGTCGAGCAAGCATTTCTCAACTAATAACATGTAACTACAGTGTTGTGTGCAAAAGCAGCAAAAGCGGCAAGATGGCTTTCTAACATCTAACGCGGTTGTGCTAACTTAGCAATGTACGTATATAGATAGCAGTCTTCACTACAGCCTTTTGCCTTTTACCCTCCACGTTTGGCTGAATTTGTTTTTTGTTGGTTTTAGGACTCTGCTAACCAGTGCTAAAGTGTGTGTGCTCCTCCCTTAAAACATGTTTAAATTTGCTTATGCCCAAGTGGGATATTTAAGTAACTTGTAAGACACTTGTAGGTTGGTATACCGTATATCCTGGGCCTGTAAATTAAATGCTACTGGTGAGCTTGCAGCACTGATTGTGCCACCCACTTAAGTAGCACACTATGTCCCAGGTCTCCCACTGCAGCCTGAATGTAGTTTTAAACTGCAATGTCGACTTGGCATTTAAACCCCCTTGCCAAGCCTTAAAGTCCTCTTTCATTACATACAATTCATCCCTAAGGTAGCCCATAGGGCAGTGTGAGTAAAAGGTTAGACATGTACTTTGAAGCTTTACATATCCTGGTAGTGAAACACTCCTACATTCGTTTTTTTCTCTACTGTGAGGCCTACCTCTCCCAAAGAATAACATTGGAAATTCCTTATTACATTTATTAAGTTGTAATTTCCACTTTGGATCTTGATAGCTATGTCATGTTTGATGTCTCTGGAATCTAAATTTGAAATCCTAACTTATGATAAAGTTGAATTTAAATTACTATTCTGAAAATTGCACTTTTAGAAATCTGGCATTTTCCTGCTTAGCCTTTTAGTGCCTGTAGCCTTTCTCTGGTCACATGACTGGGTGTAGCTGACAGGCTTTGTGTATTCTTCCTAGACAGCCACACACAGTGGGGATCTTAGGTGTGCCTGGATGATTATTGGGTCAAATAATGTATTGAAATTCACTGTATTTGTCTGAATTGGTTTGGGATTTTGCTTGTGTTGTGTTTTCACTTTATTATGGTTTCCGTGCTGCATAAATACTTAACATATTGCCTCGAAGTTAAACCTGACTGCTTTTTTGTGCCAACTGACCCAGGGTTAAGCAGAAGTTAATTTAGTGACTTTTTGGGAGTTCACCCTGCAAGGGATTGTGGCTGTTGATTCACCAAGGCTCACACTCCAGTAAACCAACAACCCAATTTCTAACAAATTCACTATGGGATCGCACCACAATCTATCAATACTTAGCTACTGCTGTCACTGAATATTTGTTGCTTTTGTTGCCCATCGTGAATGGATCAAAGTAGGTTTGTCATGAATGATTTAGAGGGTTATTTATGTTTTTAGAGGAGATGTTCTCCAACTCTGTAAAACTGCTCCCCCTCATCAGTTAGAGGTGTGGGAACCGCTTACTTATTGAGGTGGAAGCTTAGCTGATGCCTTTGGGAACATTTAGCAAGTGACGCATACACCATAAGGTCACTGGTTAATGAACTTCAGAAGCCCTACAATTGAGGGTGGGCCTTCCCGTGTTAATTTTTAACAAATCATGGTGGTCCTAGCCTGGAAAAAGCAGAAATGTTCAAGGCGGTGCCTTTTTTTTGTTGTTGCTTCGCAGAAGTAGACCCTGCTTTGTGGGAGTGTAGTTTCTTAAAAATAAAAAGATTACAGAGACAGCTACAAAGATATGGCAACCTATCTGAGAACGAACTTTCACCTAACAACTATTGGATTGTGTCAACAGAAACGCTTTCGGCCAGGTTGGTTTAAGTTTGGTCTCTGCCACATGAGCAGTTTGACAGTCCACCCACCAAACTGTAAATGACCCTATTGCTCATAAACTGATAACATAGTAACAGTGCCTATTAGTTATTAATATTCACCACTTGACAGCTTTCCCAATTAGCAGAATTATCAGAGTGCATATGCTTATCTCTTCATGATGATTCCTGCCTGATTTTACATTTATTCTGCCGAAAATAATTTCGTTTTTATAATTTTACAGCAAAGCAGATGATAATCCCTCAGACCCCATGGAAGGGGATACAAACAGAGAGGAAAAAAAAGATGATGTTATGGCCGCAGAAGAAACAAAAGAAGACAATACAAAAGCATTAGACATAAAAGAAAGTGTTAGTAGCACAGAAGCGAAAAAAAAAGAAGATACAAACACAAGTGAAAAAAAAGGTGAGAAACATAATAAATTGTGGTTTTTATTGTAATCTAGTATTGTTAATTGCAAGGTACATTTTTATGCCCCTTTACATATCTGCCGACTCTTACTTATGACTGAACATGAAGGACCTTGTATACATAATTTTCTTATTGCATGGGATACCTTTACAAGTATAACATTATCTACTTTTAAAGGTGGTGGTATGCGATATGTAGAAAATGGGTACCATGGAAATATATGACGAATCGTTTAATTCTCTTGAAGCTTGTTATTTTGAAAGTATTGCCGACAAGGTTTACTGGGTTTTTGTTAAATTCTCAGGTGAACATGAGATATTATTTCAGAAAATATACTTGTCTTCATTGTACTCAGGGTCTGATATTAAATTACAGTATCACAACTACCACTTTTTTGTAAAGAAGAAAGGAAGTAAAAAACACTATCATTGCATAGATGGAATTCGTGGTAATAAATATCTGGGTCGCTTTTGCAAATTTTACAATGGCCATAGCTTTATTGGTCTGAATGGGAATGGAGGGTTTCTCGTTGATACCAAGGATTTTAGGGGATGACAGACTGTGAAGCCGTGCAACTGAGAATGGACGGGTTTAGTATATCATTTGTGAATTTTCTGTAGAATATGTTGATAAAAACCTGTGACTTAATTTTTCAAAATGTTTCCATCCCTACCTTTTTTTTTTATCTTACCCCATTCTCTCTCCCAAAAGCTCTGTATCGTTTCACTGAGGCATTGACTTTTCAGGTTCACTCGGACCATTATGTATACTGCACACTAATCCAACAAATAAACTTTGAACTAAATAATTTGCTTATGCATTGTTCATTTATTTCATTGTAAGTTGACATTTTTCCCTGATGGAACAAGTTTCTGTGCACTCAGTCTATCTTCCTTAAGCTCTTCGGTCCCCTAACCCAATTGACTAACCTGTTCTGTTTCCACATGTCCTTGGGTGACCATGCACTTTGATCTAATTTTCCTTTTGGTGCATGTGTGGTCCCATTTGAATGCTGATTATTGCACAGTATATGCAGATTTTCCACAGTTTTAATGGACAAAAAAATCAATATTTTGTTAAAGACACAGAGGCTAATATCATGCATAATTCCTTTATTGCCCTCATACACAGCGATAACAAAAGAATCCGAATTAGAACCTTAAACATTCTGCAACTGCATATATTCCTGGAACCCGCAGCCATCTTCCTTTTTGCTGCGAAATAGCTCAAAGTGCAGTCCAACATGTAAACAAAAAGTAACTCTTCTTTTGCTGTTTGTCCTTAAACGACTCCCATAACATCCACAATCTTCCCTCCATAGGCGCCATCTTAACGTTGTCCTGGAAAACAAAAACTCAAACACATCAATAGGGTTGGGAAGACCATGGGAGAGATGTTAGCAATCGTTCAGCTCTCTCAGATTTATGGCCGGCCTCATTTCCCTGTCTTTTTTCTCTACTAGAAAGATGTTGCTTACAAAACACCTTGGACGATTCTTTGCTCTCTCTGTGCCTCCACTTCCTGAGTTACTAACACTTCTGGCTCTCTTGCAGGCCTCAATATTCTGGGACACCCATTGTGCACTGATGTCCCTGCAAAATCCAACTGATATCCTTGCACAGTACTCAACATCCATGGATCTTTTGTAAATTCATCCACCGTGACACAAACTGAGCTAGTCTGCCGCCCAGTTCTGCATGGATGTTCTTGTTCGAAACATACCTGCTCCTCCTCTTGATCTCCTTTCATTTCGACTTCCTCCTGACCTTGATCTCTGTCTTTGTGGATAAAAAACAGCCTTGTACCCATAACCATAAGAGTCAAAATCCTCATGTAAATTACCCACAAGTGATGCCTTGTCCACGGCTGAGGAATTGACCCCGAATTCTCCCGGCCCCACAAAAAAGCTTTCCTGGTTTCCTTCTGAACCTTATGTAAGGAATTAAATGTGCACACATACCTGGACATATCCCTCACAAATTCCTCCCCAAACAGGTTACCATTGCTTTCTACCCGAAACTCTTTGCTGGCCAGCTCTGCAAACTTTGGGTCGATCTTCAACATGTTTTTTCTCCGCTGCATACATAGTGCACTTTCGCATTACCCAATAGCCCTCTAGACCCACTGGCCCATTTCCACTGCATCCACGCCTGTATTACCTGCATGGCCCTCCTCATACATGTCAAACACTTTTGTCAGCTTGCCTAGTATATCTAAGAGTCTCTCTTGGCATCCCTTCAGACCCTTGTCGAAACCCTTCCTAGGGTCACGGCCCGATTTTTTTTTATATTAAAAAAAAAATCCCCAAAAAAAATCATTATTTTCAGATCCAACGACAGCATATTTTCCACCTTGGAAATCAACATAGGCCTTGGACATTCAGACCTCAACCATGTCTGTACCTTCTTTGCTATTTCTTGCTGTATCCAATTGGATAAATATTGAGCCACATGCTCAGCTGGCATCCACTGAGGCAATAATGGATGCTGTATCAAATGGAGGTGGGGGTGAGGGAATCCATAAAATCACTAATTTCTAATTTAATATTTTTTTGTTCCACCTTGTGTTTCTTTGACTTATAACATTCCTCCTTTGTTTCCTTTATCTGATGAACGTGATATCTACGTCACCACTACTTAATGTCCTGTCACATGCCACCACATTCTGACCTTTCCCTTTAGCCTTTATAGCTTTCCCGAACTCTGGAGCCTTATGGCCAGAACCTTTCACATTCTAATTGCTATGCACCTTAATGTGCCTCCGTTTTTTCAGGCCAACTAGACGTGACGCACTTGCCGCTGGCTGAACTTCCTCCACCCACCAATACTTTTCATTCCCCACTTCATTCCTAGTGGTACCCCTTTTGCTTATGTGCCTGTCTACACAGTTATCAATTGTTTTGTCTAATCTTTCAGCCAGATCTACATAATCCTTGACATCAAGGCCAGCACCTCTATTGGTTCCATAACGATTTTCCTAAATTCCTTAAGTAAAATACTCTCCTCAGTAACAATATACACCTTCTCTTTCCAAAGATGTTTCCAAACTGCAGATTGACGGAAGTTCACCAACTGTCAACCTCACCGATATCGTACTATGCCCAAAATATGGTGCCATATATTCTCTGCATTGCCCTATTACAGAATTCTAACTGTTCAAAACGGCCCCCCCACGCATGCGCGTATGACAGCCTAATTAGCAGGGCACAAGTCCTAAAAAAAGAAGTGGGGGGACGCTCCAAATTAGGTGGTGTCACCGGAAGTGACCTCACGGCAGGAAGTGACGTCACGAGATGTAGTCCCCATTAATTAACAAAGGTTAGAAGGCGATGGAAGCAGGTTCAAAGGGCAAAGGAGAATGTTTCCGTTGGAATTAGTCACCGTATTGACACTCAAAGGAGCGGGGAAATTAAAGCTGCGCTTGTTCGGTGCGTATTTATTGCCCACAGTAAATTTGCCGGTCTCCGTCTGAAATGCATGAATACATACTGACCTTTTCTAATATACGGCCACGAGCGCCCGTCTGTCATACTGAACGACTCCATCAACGTGAAACAACTTAAAGAGCTCTGTTCGCCCTCTCTCGACAATAGAAGGTGGGGTTTGGTGACTGCTGAGCGCGCGCGCAGGTGCAGGCTCGGGTACCGGCTCCATCTTTTGGGCAGGGTGGACGGCGTCCACCCGGTAAAAACCCGGTAAAATAAGTGGGGGGGACGCCGTCCACCCGCGTGGTACCCCGACTCGAGCCCTGCTAATTAGCCCAAAGTAGCTTCCCCCATTCATTACAGCGCAAGCCTCGCACCAAGACACCGATCATGATCTCTCCTGTGAGCGCCCAACAAGCTGTGTGCGACACACCTCGTGCCCGTGCCGACGCCGCTAGTTCGCTATGGAACGCTTGAGTTTTTCCTCAAATAAAAATACCATTAAACCGTGCGCTGCTGCGTTTTGGTAAACGCCTCAAACTGAACTTAAATCAACCGTTCTCTGAAACATAGAAACCTACATGCTGCTGCCCCTCCACAAACTTCGCAAAACTGTTACCCAACTCGAAAATAGCGCTCAGCATGTGTTAAGTCGCATGCTGTGCTCCAGCCCCAAGCAGAGCTTGTGCCTGGCCAATCAAAAGAACGACTCCCAGCGCATATTAAAGTGTACACAGCCCCATGATGCCTACATCACTACTGGTTTAACTCGACTTTTAACCATTAAAACATCAACTCAAACTGTAAAATCTAAAAGACTAGCAACTTAAACCCACATGGTACAACCTTTTTCCCAACAAAAATCCAGCACAATAATCTATCTACATATAATCAAATTAAGCTACAGATTGTGTTTATCTGTGTATAAGCAGCAACAAAGAAAGACGATGGCTGCTGGTTGCAGAGTTATATGCATGTTCCAAGAAGTTCCAGAATGTTTAAGGTTCTAATTCTGATTTTTTTTTTTTTTTGTTGCTGCTGTGTATGAGGGAAATAACGGGATTATGCCTAATATTGGCCTCCGTGTCTTGACATAAAATCAGTGTTCTTATTTTGCTGTTTGCAAGGGCGTTGTTCTGTGTGGTTCTTACTTTTTTTTAAGGTTTGCTAGATCTGTGTTTGGACTTTGAACTTTTTAGGACCGACCAAACTAGAGCTCATTAATTGAACCCGAGACCAAAGATGCATAATTTGTAGTTACCAATGTTTGTTCCCCAGGGCGTACCTAGCATTGATGCCTAAAATGTTTAGACGTGGCAAATGTGAGTTATATCGGATGCTCAGAGAAGGCGTTGAATCGTGGGAATCTCCCGCGACACCTAACAAGCTCTTAGTGCCCAAATCTAAGGCGCATGGTAAGTACATTTCAGTTCAAAATTCCCTTATTAGCAGTTGGTGCTGATTCACCTTTGAGCCCTGTGAGCAAAGCAAAAAAATGGCTTTGGGCTCCAAAATGCTGATGTGAAGACACAGAACGTATTTGCACTTGAGGGAACAAAAATGTTGCCTCATCTAAACTCTGAACACTCGGTTATGACTGAAGCTTGACTGAATAAAAGTTAGAATGAGGAAACTCCTTAATAGTGGGCATATAACGTGCAATTCGTCCTCAAAACCTTTATACCCCCTTTTCCCCCCACAAAACACTTTACAAGTGATTGGTGTTCACTGCATAGCATTTATTATTTGACTAATAACACCATCTTTTTTGTTGATAAACCTTCAACATTTTTACCAACTTTTATTAAATCAAAACCATCACTCATTACTGAACATAAGATGGCGCCGTATACAGTGCTCCCTAGGTTACCACGTATATACAATTCGGCATCACTAGATCCACTCTTGAGGGGTGTTGTACCAGCAGGCCGCAACCCAACCCCTTTTCCACTACTTCCATCTGAGGTAACTATCCGTCGTCTACCCTTTAGACGCGACCAACAGAGCACTGCTTAGCGCCTTCCTGCACAACCGCTCTCTCCATCTTGCTTCCTCCAAGCACCGGCTACTAGGGTAGGGCCGGAGAGTCCAGGGCCACCAGCAGGACGGCCCCCTCTCCCGCCAGCCCATGAGCCCCAATGACTACCTGCATATTGCAGGGTCAGCCCATTTTTGCAAAAAGAAGTCCCCGCCCTTTCTCTCTTGCCCGGGACCCCGCCACAGGACGAGGAGACAACTGGCGCTCTTGCCCTCCCCCAACCGCTGCTTCACTTTCCAGATGTAACACTATGTCCCTGCTTCCCTTCTAGCTGTAATGCGATGGCCCCAAAAATGGTTTGGACGAACAATTCCAACCCTATCTTAGACAAATGCAACCCATCTTCCCGATACAATTCAGTGTTTAATGCCTGCAGCAAGCTATGCCTAATGGAACGTATCTGCGAACCTCTCAACAGTTTTGCCACCTCCCTATTCAGTTTCCTCACGGACGTGTTCACCGCGGCTGATGGCACGTCGCCACCCCAGACCCTCCGCGTGAGCACCTCTGACCAAAATATGGTGGTGTCTGGTAAGACCCTCCTTACCCATGAGAATGTAGAAAACAGCGACTCCTTCACCCCCCTCCTGCCACCTGGAATCATGCTTTCACCTCCCGAGTGAATCACCAGCACGTCTGGAATGGGCATACACTTGTCAAGCGCACTCTGCAAATGGGCTGTGACGTCCTCCAAATGTTGCCCGTCAGTCCCCATCCAAATATGATTGACTCCCATGGCCCTTTGTGTTCTCGCTTCCCCGGATGTGCTGATCCATTGCCCTGCTCTTTGTATGACTGAGTCTCCACACCAGCATACCTGCGTCCACTGACTTGCAACCACTGCATGAAGTCCAAGAAACAAATAGAGAGAAAAAAGGAGAGGAGCATCAGTACCAAAATGCCGAAACCAGACCCCTGCCTACACCAACTGCGGTCGAACATAAACCTCAAAACAAGATGAATTCCATCTGCCCACTCTCTTGATTGTTTCTGATGAGAGTCCTAAATTCGCTGCTGTCGTGGCCGCCCCAATTCTGAATGAATGTGATGTGAAATGAGCAGTCTCTTCGCCCAACAGGCCCAGAGCGCGTCTACATAAGCGTGTGAACTGAAATCTTGTCAGCGGCATTCCATCTGCATGAAGGAGTCTATCATCTCTGCCCCAAGGCCTCATCTGCAAGAACTTCTCTACCAACACCACCGGGCAATAACATGCCCCCTGTACTGCTCTTAGCTGGACCCACACGCCTTTACCCAGAGGGTCCGTTTTTGACCTCCTCACTTTAACCTGCAGTAAGTCCGCGGCCACCACCACATCGCCCATAAAGATTCCCCCTTTTATGTCCGCCTTAGAGCCTGGTATAAGCTCAGATATCCGGAATGCCCCAAAGAAGGCTAAAGAATACGCTAAACTCAGCAGGTGCACTTCGTATGCTGACACACACACCTGTGGTAACACTCCCAAGATATTTACCAGCCTTCTGGCATCTATGGGTCTCCTGTTATCCTTCACCCCTGGCGCCAGTCGCTCCCAGCCTTTTATAGCCCGTCTGACTCGGATGTCCTTAGTGGGATCCTTCACCCCTTTTAATCCCGCAAAGAAGGCAATTGCCGACAACTGCCTCCTAACCAGCGACAACGACCTTCCGTTCTCTCTGTGACGAACTATGAACAACAGCACTCTCTGCGTTGTGAATTCCTCCACACACCCTGCTCCCTTTGTGACTGTTAAGTAAACCTGCCATGCCTTCTCATACATACACTTAGTCTTGGGTGCAACTGAAGCCGCTATCAGGTCAGGAGCAATGGGGCACCAAGCTTCCACAGGCTTTCCGGATAGACCGTCATCTGATCGTCTGCTTGTGGCCATCGCGCTCTGAATTCTGTCAACTTAAAACGAGACAAGGCGTCAGCTACCGTGTTATCCACACCTGGTACATGTTTGGCCGTAAAATACACATTACGCCTGAGACAGCCCCGCACCAATTCTTTTAGCAAACGGAGTACCCATGGACATTTCGCCTTTTGACTATTCACTGCCATAACTACCAACATACTGTCCGACCAAAACAAAATGCGCTTGTTTTCCAGCAAATCCCCCCACACCTGCAGAGCCACAATAATGGGAAATAACTCCAAGAAAGTGATATTGCGGTCCAACCCCGTCCTGACCCACTCCGCTGGCCAATGCTGCATACACCACCTTGATCCTAGCACTGCTCCGAAACCGACACTGCCCGCTGCATCCGTGTAAAGCTCTAGCTCACTGTTTGCTTGTGCTGGTTGGTGCCAAATCACCGACCCATTAAAATGCTCCAAGAAATCTCTCCACGTGACCAAGTCGTCTTTCACTTCCACTGATAGCCTAGTGTGGTGATGTTTCGCCCTTAAACCAGACATAGCCCTGGCTATATTCCTCAAAGACCATGCCCATGGGTATCACCCGCAATGCGAAATTGAGTTGCCCCACCAACACCTGCAATTGATGCAAAGTCACTTTACGTGCCCCTAAGCACTCGTCTACTGATGCCTGAAAAGCCCTTATTTTGTCTTGTGGAAGCCTGCAAACTCCCTCCACTGAGTCTATCTCAATGCCCAAGAAAGTTATGCGGGTCGCTGGTCCCTCCGTTTTCTCCTCCACCAGCGGCACCCCCAATGCCTCCGCTATTCGCTGGAAGCCCAGCAAGGTCTCCTGACAAGTTGACGAGTTAGGAGGCCCTATAAACAAGAAATCATCCAAGTAATGCACCACATCTTGCGTTGCTACAACATCCCGCACCGCCCATTCCAAAAAACGACCAAATGTTTCAAAAACCGCACACGCAATGGAACACCCCATAGGCATACATAGGTCCATAAAGAAATTGCAACCTAGTGTCTTCTGGGTGTACCGGCAAGAGGCGAAAAGCGGACTCAATATCCGATTTAGCCATCAACGCGCCCTCGCCTAACCTCTGTAATTTATGAATAGCGGTGTCAAACGTGGTGTATCGCACTGCACACAATTCTGGATCCAACCCCTCGTTGACTGACAATCCTGGTGGACTGGATAGGTTATGTATCGGGCGATATTTCCCCACCTCCTTCTTTTGTACCAGGCCCAGTGGTGAACAAACTAAGTCCTGTCTTGGCAATTGCTGAAAAGGCCCGCTACCCTCCCCAGCGCTATCTCTCTCCAAATTTTTTCTCTGGTCGCCACTGGATTTCTTAGCACTGAGAGTTGATTGCGCGGTGGCACTGAGGTGGGCAGGGCTCTAGACGGGATATGGAAGCCAAATTTAAACCCTTGATACAGAAAATTAGCTTCTGCCCGCCTCTCGTATCTGGCGAGAAGGTGGACCAACACATGCAGGCGTATGTGAGTAGGCAACCTCTTATGATGGTTGGGCAGGGCGCCCCTTGAGTTGTGCATTGGCAGGTGTGCGCTGGTCCTTAGGTTTCCCCACTTTTTTGTAGCACTTGTTTTCTGGGTGCCCGAGCATTCCACAGAAGGAACATATGTGCTTGAACCTACATGCTGCTCCTCTATTACAATCGTTCTTGTTGAACTGCCAGCACGCTTGCCTCTTATCCCCCGCACCCCTGTCTCTCCGAAAGGAATGTATGGTCTTGCTGCCTGGTGCGGCTGAATAGAACATTGTTATTACATTTGGTGTATTTGAAAATGTCATTACTGAGGTTTACTACATTGTCTATATTCCTATTCATGTTTTAAATAACTTGTACCTTGAACCAATATCTCATTTAATTAATCATTCAGGGAAGGGCGGGGTATTCGAATTCAAATCACGATCACCGATGTGAATAGTAGAAACGTGAACAGATTTACCAACAGATAGCAGGGGGTGAATTATGGGAGTTGTATGCTAACATCGATGTGTTGAGTCAAGCAGCCACACGGGTGGGCGTGGTTATGACGAGGGTTACAAAAACGATAGTATCACGTGGCAAGGTGAAAGGGACATAATTTCCACAGGATAGACGGAAGGAGCGGCACTTGCAACTGTTTAAAGTAAGATTAGCGGCACGCTATTGTTCTTGAACTAACTAAATGCCTTAAGCAGCATTGAACACCTAGATTAATAGACGGTTGGTAACTCCTTCGGAGTGCTATGAGGGATTAGTATACCAGGGGGTAAAATTGTGATAAAGGGCTGAATTTTTTTAGCGGGAAGGCGTTATTGTTGGGAGCGCTAAGATCGGGTATTTACATGAATACACTGTTGTTTAAACGTTAGTTGGTTGGAAATCTATGCACCATTGTAACAGCATTTATTTGATTCTTAACTTTACAGATACAAACCCCTGATGAAGGGCAGAAGGTGCCCGAAATGCATTGGGTTAAATATTTGGTATTTCCTACAAAGAAACTGGGATTCTAACATGCTGTATCAAAGGCGATTGAGCATAATACAAGCATTTGAAAATTGGAAATTACTGGTTTCGCATTCCATACAAAAGAATAATAAAATGAAGATTTTACAACTAAACGTGGTGAAGCTTTGAATGAAATTGATTTACGATGATTTTTTCATCTTTATACGGTGTGAGCATCTCGGGACTGATATCACCCATATCAGCAATCTCATGGCTGAATAGAACTCCCCATGCCATATATTGATCTCCCGCTGATCCCACGCCACTTCGGGCCTCACAGCCTTCATCTGCCTGAATTTAGTATCATATTGCAGCCAGGCCGTGCCCTGAAATTCAGAGGTCGCCCCATGAATCAATGACATGTAGCTTATCAACTGGGCTGCCAGCGTTGGGAACCGCTCTACCATGATAGCTGCATAAATAGCTAACCCGGTCACCCAGTTCTTTAAAGACCATTCCACCCACACTTTCTCCTGTTTCAATTCACCTTCTTTGCCTGCTCTGATCTTCCCTGGAACCACACCCGCAATAATCAGATCGAAAACATCCACATATTCACCCCTAAAAATCTTCTCCTTGGTTTCCGCCGGCACGTGCCAAGTTATACTTGCTGCAGGCGACACTGCCAGTGATGCGGAACCATACAGGACTGGACTGTGTGAAAGTGGGGTCTGCGCCGACGCAACCGGCGCCGGCGGTACCGCCGGCGCCACTGCAACTACCACACCCCGAAGCCCCTGTAGTACTCACCGGTCCTTGAGCCGTTGTAGTAACTACCACAGGCGATTGTAGTACTCCCCCTGACTGGACCCACACCTGAGCCACCCCGCCACCTTGTTGCGCAACTACTGGCGCTGGCGCCTGCACGGTATCTGTTGTCACCTGCGTGGTAGCCCTTGTCATCGCCAACCCTTCCCCCTGAGTTGCCGAATTTTGTTGATTCTCTTCCAGGGGATCTTTATCAATAGTCATAAGCACTGAATATTCCCACCCATGTGCGGGGACCCCGGAAATAATAAAATTATATATGTAAAAACCATACATATATACAGCTCTGTATATGTATAAACATATATCATTTTTTCCCAAGCAAATGCAGCCCCCATAAAAGGCTAGACAATGTATATATAAACATCCAATAAAACATATAGGTATAATACACCTAAATCTCTCTTTTATTTTATTTTATTTTTTTTAATTTTTAAATGAGGTAAAAACACTCATGAGAAAGAAAAGAACACTGTGAGAAACACAGATCACAAAAACATTGTTAGCCTGCAGGCTGCATTGCAATACAATACCATAGACTGAAAAGCTCTGTACAGGTATAAACTGGCACCGTGCCTTTAAGGCAGCCCTGACTGTAGTATCCCATCATGCCTCAGGGGTGACAGTTGGGTCAGTTGTTCTTTCCGGCTCCTTCAGTCAGGACCCTGGAATTCAGCTCTCTCCTTTTTGACTTTTCAGTCAAGAATTATTGCTTTTCTAGTAATCTTTTAAAGCTTCCTCTTATTAATATCTGTGAGGAAGTTTGTATCCTGTGTTTTTTGACTATTTTCAACAGAAAAATGCCTTCGTTATTTATGCCTTGCCCTTCCTGTGGCAAAAAGAAGGCTTCTTCAGACACACATGCTGTGTGTATCGTCTGTTTGCCAGAATCTCACTCTCCAGCTACATGTCGTCATTGTAAAGACCTCTCCAAGAGAACTTTGAAGGAGAGAGAGAGGATTAGGCTCTATGGATTATCAGTGGAGCGGTCGACGTTGAAGCAGCTGGTCCCTGTTTTCTCTCCTTCGGCGTCGGGCTCGGCGTCGAAGACTCCAGCGGCGGGATCGTCGCTGAGAGGTGAGGAGTCCAGGGGGAGTCATGCTTCGAAAAGGAAATCGTCGTCCACTCTAGACACAGCGGCGAAGCGGATGCGTTCGTCGTCGGCGACTTCGACGTCTAAGAAATCATCGGCGTCGAGGGAACGTCGTCATAGTTCGCCGTCAAGGCATCGCTCGACGTCAAGACAAAGGCATCGTTCGACGTCGAGAGAGAAACATCGTTCGACGTCAAAAGCGGCAAGAGGAAAGTCGACGTCGACAGAAGTTCGAGGCGTTCGACTTCAAAGTCTGCTACGACGTCGAGACCTAGATAGTCGTCGAGACCAGGTTCGCCGTCGAGAGAAGACCGACCGTCAGCGAAGACACTTACGACGTCAAAACCTTCATCGTCGGAACATTCGACGTCAAGGCAGGCGCCTCCGTCTAGACCGGCGTCGAGGCAGGGGCCTCCGTCGGGGTCGGCGTCGAGGCAGGCTCCTCCGTCGGGGTCGACGTCGAGGCAGGCGCCTCCGTCCTCACAAGTCTCCAAGGCTTTGGAGAAAACTGTGACTTCGAGGCGAGATTCCCCGTCGGGGTCTAGGCCTCCGTTCAGACGAAGCCCTCCGTCGACGACAAGGCTCTCGACGTCGAGGCAGGAAGACTCACCAATTATCCACCCGGAGTCAAGGCCCAGGTCTCCGGTGATAGGCTTATCACCGTTGAGGCGACACTCTCCAGTGGGTTATCAAGAGCTGTCGCATGTTCGTCTGACTATCGAACCAAAATCCAGGCGCAAATCTCCTCATAGACTAGTGTATACTACATCTGAGCATGATTCACCGCGCCCTATCTCTATCTCGCCTTCATTATCAGATGGTTCGAGATCAAGATCTGGATCACCGGAGGTTTTGAATCCATCTCCAGTGCCTGCAATAGAGAACAGTTCCCAGGAAGAGGACAATGCTGTGCCTCAAAGTCCTCTGAGAGAGATACCTCAGGACTCTGCTATGTCTCTCGCAGTTAAGGCCTCCCTAGAAAGGTTGAAAAACACAAACCTCCCATTGAGAACAGGAAGATCACGTTCTCGAGAAAGAGATTTTCAACGTCGTTCTCGAACACCAAGGAGACGATCCAGGTCCTCCTCTCGCAGAAGGGAGTCAACCAGATTGGGGAGAAGGCGGCGTAGGACTCCCTCATCCTCTCCGTCAAGTCGTTCTTCAAGAAGGGATTATTCACCTACACTCTTGGATACACCACCTTCTAGAGTATCGCCGGTGGATGATAATCTCTACGTTCCAAGAAGTGTTGTGCAGAGGGGCTACGAAATTGAACATCCCAATGCCAGTTCAAGAGACCACCTCTTCTATAATTTTTGAAACCCTTCATGAGTGAGCAGTATCGCGCCCTCTGTTGCCGTTAGTCCCTGGTTTGTTACAACCAGTAATGGATATTTTCCTCACTCCAGCGACTATTAAATCTGCGCCGGCGCGGATTCTTAAGAAGTATCGTCCGGCTCCTGAGGATCCGCTATTTCTAAAATCCGATCCACCACCGGATTCTGTTACCACCGCTGCTGCCAGAAAAACTCATGCAGTGGCTGGGTCTTCCACAGTGCCTCCAGATAAGGACAGCAAATCACAAGACTCGTGGGGGAGAAGAGTTTGTGGCTCGGCATCTTCAAGTCTTAAAGTGGCCAGTGCCTCAGCGCTTCTGGAGCGCTACGATAGATCACTGTGGGACTCTCCAGAGGTTTATAGATAAAGTTCCATCAGAAGATAGACGGGACTTTGAAGAGATTTTACAAGAGGGCAGTCTGGTCTCCAACCAAGTGATAAGCGCAGCAGCGGATGGAGCAACCTTAGCAGCACACTCGTATGCACATGGGATTACGGCCAGAAGATCTTAATGGCTGAGGCTGACTGATCTGAAGACTGAAGCTCAGGCGAGAATACTGAACCTGCCTTTCTCGGGTAGTTCGCTTTTTGGGTCTCATGCGGATGATGAAATGGCTCGCATGAAGGCAGAGCTCGACACCATGAAAGCTGTGGGGCTTGAAAAGAGAAAAGAGTTTTGTCGCCGCAGGGGGAACGATGGGCGTAACTACCAGCAGAGGGTTCAAACCCCTCACTGGCAGAAAAATCAGGACCAGCAACGTCAAAAGAAACAGCAATACCAGTCCCGCAGACCATCCAGGGGACGGGGTAACAACCGACAATCTAACGCTGGAAATAAGGCTCCAGGGAAACAATGAGGGACCGCTTCCTCCGATGCTGTCCACCGCTCCGGTGGGAGGAAGTATTACACATCATCTTCCAGAGTGGCAATCCATCACGAAGGACCAGTGGGTTCTAAAGATACTGCGTCATGGATACTCACTTCGTTTCCGGAGTCACCCTCCCTCGATTCATCCTGTGCATTCCTCTCAGCATCTCAAGAGGCTAAGAGAAGAGGTGGCAACTCTTCTACTAAAGTCCGCAATAGAAAGAGTGCCCAGAATGCAAAGAGGGAAAGGAGTTTACTCCAGATATTTTCTGATTCAAAAAAGGAGTGCAAAGGAAGAGTTCAGACCCATCTTGGACTTGCGAATACTGAACAAACACATCAAAAGAGAAAAATTTCGTATGCTGGCGCTCCACCAAATATATCCTCTCCTCCGGATAGGCGATTGGATGTGTTCGCTGGACCTTCAAGACGCATATTTTCATATTCCCATCCTACAAAGTCATCGAAAGTTTCTCAGGTTTGTGGTGGGAACCTCTCCCTATCAGTTCAAGGTTCTACCATTTGGCCTGAAGTCAGCTCCTCGAGTGTTAACTAAATGCATGGCAGTAGTAGCGGCGGCACTGAGGCGCGCAGGAGTCTTCGTCTATCCCTATCTAGACGACTGGCTGATAAAAGGTCCATCGCCTCAAAGTGTTCAATCACAGCTGACGCTTTGCCTGCAATTATGTCACAGACTGGGGCTCAGGGTGAGTGTCAAGAAGTCCAACTTCTCACCAACACAACAAATTCACTATCTGGGTGCAACCATAGACTCCGCAGTAGGAAAAGTGTTTCCTTCGGAGGAGAGACAGTCATCCATTATCCTCAAGGGCAAGCAGATCATATCCAGCAATCTGTCTACGGCAAGACAAATCTCATCTCTGCTAGGGGCCATGGCATCCTGCATTTTCCTAGTGCCCAATGCCAGATTGAGGATGCGTCCTGTCCAGCAAGATCTCGAGGACAAATGGGACCAAAGGAATTCCCTGTGGGAAGAAAAAGTTTGCCTTTCCTCAGCTGCCAAACAGTCAATCAAGTGGTGGTTGAAACCATCCAATCTACTGGTGGGAATTCTCTTCCACCAGGAACCACCAACTCAGACCTTAATCACCGACGCATCCCTTCAAGGCTGGGGTGCGCATCTCGGATCTCTGCAAACCCAGGGGCAGTGGTCTAGCAGCGAGCAGTTGTACCACATCAACATGCTGGAGCTCACCTAGCCCTCAAAGCGTTCTTGCCCGCGATCAGGACGAGTACCGTTCTAGTACAGACGGACAATACCACCACAATGTACTACCTGATCAAGCAGGGGGGTACTCGATCCAGGACGCTCTCGCTGGAAGCTCAGTCCCTGTGGCACTGGATCCTAGCACGGAACATCTCGTTGAAAGCTGTGCACCTGCCAGGAGAACTCAATGTGCAAGCGGACTTACTCAGTCATTTTCAAGAACCAGATGACTGGGTACTAAATGATGAGGTGTTAGAAGACATCTTCGGGGAATGGGGGCGTCCGCAAGTGGACCTCTTCGCGGACGAGCACAACACAAAATGCCGAGGCTTCGCCTCAAGATACCATCGGCCAGGATCCATAGGGAATGCCCTTTTGATCAATTGGTCAATGACATTTGTGTACGCTTTTCCGCCTCTCCCACTAATCCCCAAGGTAGTGAACAAGCTGCAGAATTCATCTACCAAGATGATCCTCATAGCACCGGACTGGCCGAGGCAGTGGTGGTACACGGATCTCCTACACATGTCGATCCGATCTCACAAACGGCTGCCGTGCAGGCCGGACTTGTTATCCAAGATGCAGGGGAAGATTTACCATCCCAGCCTTCCCTTGCTGAGCTTAACTGCATGGCTCCTGAATTCCTCCAGTATGGCCATCTGAACCTTCCCCAGGAGTGTATGTCCATACTGAAGGAAGCCAGGAGGCATTCGACTAGACACTCTTACCTCTGTAAGTGGAAAAGGTTTTACATATGGTGTTGTCAACATCACTATGATCCTACAAAATGTCAGGAGGATGTAATTTTGCCCTATCTTCTACACTTAGCGAGGGCGGGGTTGAAATTTTCATCCATCAAAGTTCACCTAGCAGCCATTACAGCATATAGGCGCTCTCCAACGCAGCAGTCATTCTTTAAGCTGCAGGTGGTGAAGGATTTCTTGCAGGGTCTCAAAGTGTATCCCCCTGTTAGGCCTCCCTCACCTTCTTGGGAGCTAAACTTGGTTCTGTCAAGGCTCATGAGTTCGCCTTTTGAGCCTATACATAAGGCTACCTTATAGCACCTTACATGGAAAACAGCCTTTTTAATAGCCATCACTTCAGCACGGAGGGTCAGTGAGATACAGGCCCTTTGTTCTAAAGAACCCTACACTATGTTTCATCTTAATAGGGTAGTGATGAGGACTCATCCATCTTTCTTGCCAAAGGTGGTGTCAGACTTTCATGTCAATCAGACCATCTCCTTGCCTACCTTTTTTCCCAACCCCTCCTCGCCTGCGGAGAGGGCGTTGCATTCTTTAGATGTCAAAAGGGTCCTAAAATTCTACCTAGATAGGACTAAGGCTGTCAGGAAATCTGATCAATTGTTTGTGAACTATTGTGTTGTCCGCATGGGTTTTGCTGCATCCAAACGTTACATTGCTAGGTGGATTGTTTCATGTATTAAATTGGCCTACCAACTGGCCCAGAAGCCGTTGATGGCACGCCCTAAGGCGCATTCTACAAGGGGAAAGGCGGCTACCGCTGCTTTTCTCAATCATGTCCCACTCTCCGAGATCTGCAAAGCAGCTACTTGGAGATCTGTCCATACCTTTACCAGACACTATTGTCTGGATTCGGACACCAGAGCAGACACTCAAGTAGGACAAGCCTCCTTGAGGAATCTGTTCAATAATTAAACAGTTTCATGTTTTTTCTTACTCCATGTATAGTACAATTTTTGCATTTGCCTGCAGGTGGAAGGTGGGCTTGCTATTCTATTCAGTGCTTATGACTATTGATGAGGATCCCCTGGAAGAGAAGGATAAGTTACTTACCTGTAATCCTAGTTCTCTTCCAGGTCTCATCAAAGTCATAAGCAACCCACCCGCCTCCCCAGGCAAATGAGGAGTGTATTATTTACCATGGAAAAGATATATCTTTGTGTTTAGGACTACGGTCCCGCAAAGAACAACTGACCCAACTGTCACCCCTGAGGCATGATGGGATACTACAGTCAGGGCTGCCTTAAAGGCACGGTGCCAGTTTTTACCTGTACAGAGCTTTTCAGTCTCTATGGTATTGTATTGCAATGCAGCCTGCAGGCTAACAATGTTTTTGTGATCTGTGTTTCTCACAGTGTTCTTTTCTTTCTCATGAGTGTTTTTACCTCATTAAAAAAAAAAAAAAAAAAAGATTTAGGTGCATTATTATACCTATATGTTTTATTGGATGTTTATATATACATTGTCTAGCCTTTTATGGGGGCTGCATTTGCTTGGGAAAAAATGATATATGTTTATACATATACAGAGCTGTATATATGTATGGTTTTTACATATATAATTTTATTATTTCCGGGGTCCCCGCACATGGGCGGGAATATTCAGTGCTTATGACTTTGATGAGGATACCCCTGGAAGAGAACTAGGATTACAGGTAAGTAACTTATCCTTATTAGCCGCTACCGGCGCTAGCATTGTGACTGGTGCGGCTCTCTGTGTAAGCCCCCCCCACTGGGGACACCACACCCTCTGCCGGACCCTTCAGCGCAGCAGCGTTTGAAACCTGCCTGTTGTCCGTGCATACCAGAGGCTGGCCCACCGCCATCGCCTCATCTGTAATGTTGGTTCTCGATTCTGTGACCTGTTTGCCCTTCTCCTGATGTGCGTCCTTAAAACGATTCGGCGTCCGCCTTATGCGCTTTGGCAAGGAGGGCTCCTGCTGTGCGCTCGGTCCAGCCTCCTGAGCCAACCTCTTCAGTGCCCAATCGATGCCGCCTTTCTTCGCCACCTCCCACAATGCTGCCAGGGATTGAAAATCCTCTGCTGTCGCCGGGGCCTCCTTGCCCCCCCGTGTCCTCTTAGGCGGCATCCTGCCCTCTACGAAAATAAAAGAGTTAAAGACTGCCCAATGACCCTTCCTTTCCCTTTTGAGCGCCCTTGCCCCTGCGAGCGTCCATTCCCACATGCATGTCACACCCCCCTGGGCCGAACACTAGGACCAAAATTGCCCCTTCCACAGAATACCCAGCTTCCACGGAACACTCGGCATACTTACTAGCTGCATACCCCAGACTAACGTGCGCATCCCCAATCTTCGCCCCCAGGTGCCATGCTTGTATGCGTAGTTTATTTAATTATTATTTTTTTTAATTATTATTCTTTTTATTTTTTTATTTTAATTCGCCCCCACCCCCTCGTGAAGACTCCCACTATTAGCATGTCTTTTGTCCATTACCATCCCTGCAATTGCCAACCATATACACAGGCTCTGTGCACCGTTTTTTTGCATATTTATATAGCGCGAACTCGACCCGAAGGTATTGGAGCGCTTTACTTAGCACCGTATTTACATTACACAACACATTAAGGCACGTGGAGATTAATTGATTTTCCCCGAATCACAAGATGTGGATGCGACCCCGAGGCTCGAACCCTGGTTTCCTGCACCCGAGGCGATGCCTATTTATATAGTGCGAACTCGACCCGAAGGTATTGGAGCGCTTTACATAGAACCGCATTTACATTACACCTTAATCCATTTTTCAACAACTCCTAATTTACCGCTGCATCAAAGCGGTTTATATGGGCGCTTCATCGTCGCTAGTCAGACGCGATGCGCCTGCCGCCAACCTCAAACACTCACCTTGCTATCCCGCTGCACGCCCGTTCTCACACCCAGGCTTACGATGCAAAGCCCTTTGTAGTATGCGGACTGTAGTACCGATCCCGCTCGATGCGGCTGTCGGCCTTTCCGCGTCCGCTCTGCACATCAAAGCGCCGAAATGCGGTTGGCGTGGCGGTAAATGCATGCCCCCAACTGCCCTGCTACGCCGTGAGGACCCCTCACCTGTGTGGATCGCCGCAAGCGCCGCAGGGCCAGCTAATCCGCTCCAGAAAAACTGCACCAGCTGCGACCCTCCAGCAACCCCCAGAGGCGAGAGCACAAAGAGGGCTACTCCCCTGAGTCCGGAACTTTTAACAGCTTCGGGGAGGGATCACCAGCGCACCTCCCTATCTTCTTGCATTTCCTTGCGACCCTCCCCTTGACCACTTCGAGAGAAACGAAACTGTTTCCTCTTGCCCGAAATGCCACTAACGGCACCCCACACCTAAGCGCGGGGGTGCCTCTCAGAAGATCAGTAAAATGAGTCCACAAGTTCAGGTGATGCCGCAGCGCTGAAACCATCTGTTTTTTATACAGAGACTCTTACCAGTCCCAAAACTCTGGTGAATTTGGCCTCATCTGGCATCATGAGTAAGGAATAACACTAATGCAGTAAGCAGTGAGCCTCTAAGTAATAGGCCTACCTCTGCTGATGTGATAAGCAGCCAAATATGGCCTCGATAGTGGCAACTTGTTGCAGTGGGTTGCTAAACTGATGTGGTATCTACAAATGGAACAATGAAATAACCTTTAATATCGTATAAGAAAGGCATTCATAAAGTGCTCATCATTGTTACTCTAGGACTACCGATTCTTCAGGTCCTTCATTCATACACAGTAACATCTTTGGACATAATGTGAACAGGGGCATTAGCACGGTAAGCAACAAGCATTTACAGATGCAGTCTGTTTCGCTTTCCCCAACCATCTGTCCTGGACCAGGGTGTTGACAAAGATGTATCTCTCTTGGGCTTTTTAGAAATGGTGGGCTGAAAAATGTATGCTAGCCTACATGTTGCACCCGTTCGGTTTTTCTATGACTCTGCTTGAACTTTAATGTATTCAAAGTTATTACACTTGTGGATCATCATGCTATGGCTATCACCAGTAAGCAAAGATTTCCGTCATTGTGCCAGGCCCAGCATTCAGCAGAAGGCAATGGGCATCATTCCATGGATGCCCACAAGTTGCCAAGAAGTAGTACTAATAGGCGACGGTCAACATTTTACTAGGCATTAGATTTGCCACATGACTGTTTTTCTCCCGGCACCACCACAGCTGCAAAACCCACTTCTGAGGCCTAGAACTTGGAAGGGCGTGGGGACTGATTATGAAGCTGCAAATCTAGTACAGTGAAAACGCCAATTAATCACTGATCAAACTTGCTTCCATTACAAAATTAAAAAATTCTATAGCAAAAGGTCAAGCTCTATAACTGGTACTCTCGATACTCCTACCTGAAGACCATACACAGATTGACACATTCACATTCTATACAGTGACACTTAAATGACATCACATTTTTAACAACCATCTTAAAATGTGATGTCATTTATGTGTATGTATGTATGTATGTATATATATATATATTGAGCAAAGCGTCCTTGCGGGGGGAGCACTCAAAGCTGGTGCCGGCCGTGAGATAGGACAGCCTCACAAATATTTCACGAAGCAAAAACGAGGCCGCACTCTTCCTGGGTATGAAACAGGTAAATTTTAATGACCTCTTCTTTACCAACGCGTTTCGAACTCCAACGGTTCCTGATCACGGAACCGTTGGAGTTCGAAACGCGTTGGTAAAGAGGAGGTCATTAAAATTTACCTGTTTCATACCCAGGAAGAGTGCGGCCTCGTTTTTGCTTCGTGATATATATATATATATATATATATCTCCTACTGGCAGGTGCCAGTAGGTAGTTATAGTTAGAACCTATTTTCCATAGGAAATCCGCAACATTCTATTTGGAATAACGTTGGCGTCGATTGATGAATCTTCACGAAATTTTCCAAACTTTTGGCCAGCTCCGGTCCGCTCCTATCCTGAAAATTTCACGGTGATTCGTCAAGCGGGGCCGAGAAAAAAGGGGGGTCCCAAAACTCGTTTGTTCGAGGCATATGAGCTGCAGATTATACACTGTGCATAGATCGCCATCTGGTGTTGGGCCCGGATGTTTGCAGTTTGTTTTTCTTCTTGGACAATGTTTAGAAGTCACGAGTTCGGTGACTCCTCCTTCGGTCTGTACTGCGCATGGGCTTCGGCTCCATCCTCAGATTGTTTTTTTCCGCCATCGGGCTCGGATGCAATACTTCGTGCTCCGGCTTCGAACCTTTCCAGTTCGACCTTCGACGAAAAATCCTCGTCCATCGAGATTCTGCAGACAAAATCATCTTCTTTATCTCGCTCTTCGGCACTTCCTCGATTCCAGGCATCGGCAGCGGCCTTCGGGCCTATCTCGACTCTGGTCTCGGCCGATGTAAAGGACTCCCTTTAAGAAGTGCCCAAAATGTGGGTCTAAATTTCCCCACACCGATCTACATCAGGTGTGCAACCTCTGCCTCTCTCCCGAACACGAGGCCCGAGACTGCCCCGCCTGCAAGTCTTTTCGATCGAAGAAGACTATTCGGGATCGACGAGCTCGACGCACCATGGCGCACTCATCGACCTCGGCTCCACCTGACCTCTTTGGAGAAGACATCGGAGCTTCGGGACAGCAGCACACCGAACAGGAAGACGACCTCGTCAGAGCTTCCGAGGCTGACGACTCCGACGTGAAGGAGATCACACCGGTGCAGAGGGTCGTGAGTACTCTACCCCCTCCCACTCCCGCGCCCATACCGAAAGAGACTCCGGTTACACCTTCGCCTCCGGGCCTAGGCAAAACCAAACATACCGCTTCCATCACCCCACCTTTGGGCCCGGTGAAGAGGCATCACAAGTCTCCCGGCGGCTCGGGCTACAGCCAGCCTACTAGCGGCGCCGAATAACACCCTTCGGCACCGAAGAAAACCACACCAAGCTCCGTTCCGAAGCCATCTGTGTCGAAACCTGGCCTCTCGGTGCCGACCAAACATAAATCCCTCAGCACCGACGCTTCCGTGCCGAAGCCTGCCTCGGCATCGAACAAAAAATCGGAGGCCCCGAAAAAGCATGGCACAGATAAACCGAAGAAGCCGTCGGCCCCGAAAACATCGGAACCGACAGATGAATCGGTGCCGGAGGAGCTCGTCACGCCAGATCCTCGACAAAAGACTTTAACAAAGGATCCAGAGACTGGACATTTGACTTTGTCTTCAAAGAAAAGACATTTAGACAAGCCAGCTCCTCCTCCACCGCCAAAACGGAAGGACTCTGCCACATCCCCTTTCAGAGTACCCTCCCCACCACCTCCACCGCCTCCACCTCCTCCACCTCCCCCATCTCCACTTTCTCCACCCTTGCCTCATCGCTCTCCAACCCCGTCTCCAGACCCTGATGACCAAGGGGATCCCTACTATGATCCAACAGATGCCCCACAGGACCCCACTCCTCCGGGAACACCAGACCCATGGGAGGATTATCATAATTCAGACGTCCCAGATGTGCCTCAGGATGATCTTTATCCATCCAGGCCATCTCCACCAGAGGACTCCCTGGGGTTCCACCACTTGTTACAACGGGCAGCACATTATCATGGGGTGGAGTTACACAGTGATCCAGTTGAGGAAGACTTCCTACTTGACACTTTTGACATCGCAGATAAATCTACTGCCATATTACCCATGCTTAAATGGGTGACCAAACATGCGGCAGAGGTTTTCAAAGACCCAGTCAGGGCTAGGGTCTTAAACCCCAGAATAGAGAAGAAATATAAGGCAGCCCCCACAGATCCTGCCTATATTAAAGGACCTGCGCCCTTAGACTCATTAGTGGTATCCACAGCTAGGAAGCGATCCAATTCTCAGTCATCGGGTGAGGCTCCACCACCCGACAAGGAGTCCAAGCTCTTAGATGCGTCAGGCAAACGCACTGCCTCGCAAGCTGCCAATATGTGGCGCATCGCCAACACGCAAGCGCTGCTGGCACGGTACGACAGAGCGCACTATGATGAGCTGGAGGCTATCATGCAACATCTCCCAGAGAAATATAAAAATAAGGCTCATGAACTGATACAAGAGGGAAAGATCATTACCAACACCTCTATTAAATGTGCACTTGACGCAGCAGACACAGCTTCCAGGGCTATAAACACCAGTGTTCTGCTTCACCGCCATGCCTGGCTCAGAATCTCAGGCTTTAAGCCAGAGGTCCAAGCATCTATTTTGAACCACCCTTTTGACCAACAACACTTATTTGGCCCAAAAGTAGACGAAGCCCTGGAAAAAATGAAGATGGATACAGATACGGCGAAGTCTATGGGTGCATTACAATCCCACACTCCTAGACGCTCCTTTCGCCGTTCCTCCTTTAGAGGCACTGGCAGGGGTTACTCTGCCGATAACGCCTCTACGTCCTACAAGTCCCCTCCTCAGACTACCTTCACAAAGGGCTATCAAAGAGGTGGATATAGAGGGAACAATAATAAAGGCAGGGGCAAAACCAACACCGCCCGTTCTGCCACACCGCCCACACAATGACTTTCCCCCGCTCCCCCCAGACCATTCCACTCCAGTCGAGGGCAGACTACAAGACTTTTTTCAAACCTGGGAGACCATAACATCAGACAAATGGGTGACCCAAATTATTCGGTCAGGATACTGTCTCGAACTAACATCTACCCCCCCAAATATTCCACCGAGGCACCGTACAATGTCACAAGAACATACCACACTGCTGAAACAAGAGGTAATCTCCCTCCTGCAAAAACAAGCTATAGAGCAGGTCCCCATCAATCAGCAAAATTTAGGGGTCTACTCTCTGTACTTTCTGATACCGAAGAGAGACGAGACCCTACGACCCATTCTAGACCTCCGGCCTCTAAATGCATACATACATTCAGACCATTTTCACATGGTAACTCTCCAACAAGTTCTCCCACTCCTCTGCCAGGACGACTTTCTCACTACACTGGACTTGAAAGACGCATACTTTCATATTCCAATACACCCTTCTCACAGAAAGTACCTCAGATTTGTGGTGGACGGCCAACATTATCAGTTCAAGGTTCTCCCCTTCGGAGTCACAACCGCACCAAGAGTGTTTACCAAATGCCTAGCAGTAGTGGAACACACCTCAGAAGACAACACATTCACGTCTTCCCTTACTTGGACGACTGGCTAATAAAAGCCGCGTCCTACAACCAGTGTGTGCAACATACAAACACTACCATCCAACTACCCCACCAGCTAGGTTTCACGGTGAACCACCAAAAGTCCCAGCTGATACCGTCTCACACAAAGCAATACCTCGGTGCCACCATAGACACCTCAAAAGCTATAGCCTATCCCAATTCAGCCAGAATCGCAAGCATACAAGCCTTGCGCCCAAGATTCATTCTTCAGCACTCTCTCCCAGCAAGAGTGTTTATGAAGCTAATAGGGATGATGGCATCTTCATAGTGCCTCATGCAAGACTCCACATGCGTCCACTCCAAGAGTGCCTAGCACGCCAGTGGAACCAGGCTCAGGGGCAGCTGACGGATCTGGTGTTGGTGGACGGTCGCACCCATCGCTCTCTGCAGTGGTGGAACACCACAAACCTTTCCAAAGGGCAACCGTTCCTGGACCCGGTTCCTCAGGTGATTCTAACAACGGACGCATCGCTCTCCGGCTGGGGAGCGCACCTATTACACCTCACAGTGCAAGGTATATGGACGCCACAACAAAAGTTACTCCACATCAACCATCTGGAGTTATTGGCGATCTTTCTAGCCCTGAAATCGTTTCAGAATCAAATCTCAGCCAAAGCAGTCCTCATTCGCACAGACAATATGACTGCAATGTACTACATTCAAAAACAGGGGGGGACACACTCTCCCCAGCTCTCTCGGTTAGCACAGAGCATATGGAGATGGGCAATCCCAAAAAAATCTTTCTCCTGGCACAACACGTCCTAGGGATACAAAACACCATGGCAGATCTGCTCAGCAGACAAACGCAGCAAATGCACGAATGGGAACTGCATCCACAAGTTCTTCACCCATTCTTTCACAAGTGGGGGCATCCTCAGATAGACCTCTTCGCCACCAACGAAAACAAAAAATGCCCAAGCTTCGCCGCCAGATACCCACACCCATTGTCCAAAGGCAATGCGATATGGATGAACTGGTCAGGCAGATTTGCATACGCCTTTCCACCTCTCCCGCTAATTCCATTAGTGGTAAGGAAGCTACAACAGCACTCCCTCACACACATTCTGGTAGCTCCAACATGGGCCAGGCAGCCGTGGTACACCACACTACTACAGCTCTCAGTGGTACCACACCAAAAACCGCACCTGTCCCCATGCCTCCTAACCCAGAACCATAGAGAAATCAGGCACCCGGACCCAGCTCAGCTCAACCTTGCGATCTGGCTCCTGAAATCTTAGAATGGATACCTTAACCTTCCCCCTGAATGCATGAACATTATCAGGGAAGCCAGACGTCCTACCACTCGAGCATGCTATGCCGCAAAGTGGAAGAGATTTGTTGTTTACTGCAACACAATCAACCCTTTAGATGTATCCATACAGCACATCATATGCTACCTGCTCCATCTACAATGGTGTAACCTGGCATACTCCTCCATCCGTCTACACCTAGCAGCAATTGCTGCTTACCTGCAAAACAGACAGCATTTATCACTTTTCAGAGTGCCTGCTATTAAAGCTTTCATGGAAGGCCTTAAAAGAGTAATTCCGCCCAGGGCACCACCCTCACCTGTGTGGAATCTGTGTGGAATCTAAACGTAGTTCTTACAAGGCTGATGGGTCCGCCTTTTGAACCAATGCATAAATGTGAGCTGCAGTTCCTTACTTGGAAAACAGCTTTCCTCGTAGCTATCACTTCCCTTAGAAGGGTTAGTGAAATACAAGCGTTCACTATACAAGAACCCTTTCTACAGATACATCACAGCAAGGTGATACTTCGCACAAATCCAAAATTTCAGCCCAAGGTAATTTCCCCCTGACTGCTGCTTGCTGCCTTCACGCCGGACAAAGCTATTTGCATCCTGAGGAGGGCGGGACTGCGAGGACCAGCTTCCCCAGCGCCCCGAGTATCATCGGCGCAGCTGGGTCCTCTTCCCAGCCACTCCCCCTGACCAGTGCAGCGACTCGCGGCCCCCGCTTCGCGGGATCCGCTCGGAGGTATAAATTCCCATTCATACCAGAACTTTGTGTGCCCTGACTGCTGCTTGCTGCCTTCACGCCGGACAAAGCTATTTGCATCCTGAGGAGGGCGGGACTGTGAGGACCAGCTTCCCCAGCGCCCGGAGTATCATCGGCGCAGCTGGGTCCTCTTCCCAGCCACTCCCCCTGACCAGTGCAGCGACTCGCGGCCCCCGCTTTGCGGGAACCGCTCGGAGGTATAAATTCCCATTCATACCAGAACTTTGTGTGCCCTGACTGCTGCTTGCTGCCTTCACGCCGGACAAAGCTATTTGCATCCTGAGGAGGGCGGGACTGCGAGGACCAGCTTCCCCAGCGCCCGGAGTATCATCTGCGCAGCTGGGTCCTCTTCCCAGCCACTCCCCCTGACCAGTGCAGCGACTCGCGGCCCCCGGCTCGCGGGAGCCGCTCGGAGGTATAAATTCCCATTCATACCAGAACTTTGTGTGCCCTGACTGCTGCTTGCTGCCTTCACGTCTGACAAAGCTATTTGCATCCTGAGGAGGGCGGGACTGCGAGGACCAGCTTCCCCAGCGCCCGGAGTATCATCGGCGCAGCTGGGTCCTCTTCCCAGCCACTCCCACTGCCGAAGCTCATTGCATATCTACTGCCCACTACATTCGCGCTAGCGGAACGCGCGCGGAACGAAGAGCGGTGCGAAGACCGGGCAAAGAGCGGGCCGTTTGAGGCCGTTCGAGGTCAGGCGAGCAAGGGCCAAGGCCTGGCCTATATACTATACCCGGTCCACAGCACCGTAACAAGTACTTGACAAATGTCGGCCAGAGAAATAAGAAGTCGATCTACGCGTGCCGCAGGTGCAGCTAAAGGTACTTTAGACACTTACTTTGCCAAAGCTGGCTCACTGATAATTGATGAAATATCTATTCTCGAAAGGCGGATATACCAAGAGATTGATTGGGTTAGAAGATCCTCATTAGGTCCCATCGCACTTGCCACTACGCCTAAACAAACTGATGCTCTTAAACCCGCAGACTCTGGGGGGTCAAATGGTATTTTTGATATGGCAGTCTCGCGCAGCCCTACCGCAATTATTGCTGATTGCGATATGACTGCTATTACGGAGCTGAGCATTTTGCCCCTCCCCTGCGCTAGGCCCTCCTCTCTCCACTCGAGTGCCACTCTCCCCATTGATGACGCAACTAGTGAGAGACATATTTCTAATTCTGAGTCTTCACTGAGAGTGAGGGAAGGAGCTATCCCCAAAAGAAAAACGAAGGCTGGTTTTATTGGAGGGCGTAAGGCGATTGCTCCCAAACGCAATTCAAAAAATGACCCCACGCTTAAGACCTCCAAAGCCAGGTTATTGAATCAACACGGGAAAAATAGGTTACCATCTAATTCTAATATGCTTGAGCCACCTCCCAGTCAAAACTCCACATTAGCTAAGGAGCCCCCTACTCTCTTGGATATCCGAACCCTCCTAAAGGAAATCTTAAGTCCTCTGGAGGATCGCATCTCCAAGATAGAAACACTTCTATTGGAAATTCGTAGGGGTCCCTCCTATAGACTAGAGGGGGAAGCAGTCATCTAGCACCAAGACTAATGAGGAGTGTGAGAATACATCTTCGCTCCCCTCTAGGAAAGGCTCAATCCCATCTCAGCCTACCTTAACACGTGTATCCACTGTACCCCCAATAGAGAATTCACTACTACACAATCCAACATGTGCAAATGCAATCGCCCAAGAAGTTTTGGCTGCACCTCCAGCTGAGGCATTGTCGTTGGCTCGACAGGACATAACAATCAATCTCCCACCTCAGGCTAATCCATATGTAGTGATTCTAGCTGGCATTCCTGAATTGAGTCCCGCTGCCAGAGAACCAGTTGATGCATTAAAAAATAAGACTACTCATTGGCTGTCTAAAAATAGACCCCTTCCCGAGGGCATACACAGCGAGGTCCTTATGGTAAGAAGAGTCCCCTGGGTGGGCACCACTAGGAAATCCATCCAGGGTGACTGTGTTGTGATCAACTTTAGGGACCCCGCTACTGTCAAGTACATCTGCAGTTGGCCCCGGAATATGCACGAATCACCCATCCACACCCTCCCTCTGTCTTTCTTCTACCCTCTGGAAGGGCGTGACGAGGAAGGGGAGGGATGGGAACTCGTGCATAGAAGAGACCGAAGGTGGAGACCAAATGCAATCAAAGTGCACCCCACCCTGAGATTTACTGCGGATAATTATTTTCCCACATATAATAGGTTTAGCTACCTGGATAGGGTGGACTGACTGAGTGGGCAAGGGTTGGGTGATGTTTTGAGATGTAGAAGGCCCCTACTAAATGACCCACAATTGGACACTTTTATACAGAGTGACGGATCAAAGCAGACACAAACTAACTTGGAATCTTGCTCGGCAGTTACTAACAGACCTATTACTGCAGCATCAGAGAGTCCAGTGCAGGAAGCAGTGTCTTTTGACCTGAAGGCCCACCCTACGGGCACTGTGCCCTTACCTCCCAAGCTCGTTAGATTCCAAGCCCCTCTTTTAAATATTCTTTCTTGGAATGTCGCGGGCTTGCATAATAAATTAAATTGCCAGGTTTGGAACAGCTTTATTGAAAATAAGGACATATGTCTGTTCCAAGAAACGTAGATGAGGGAGGATACTTCTCGTACTGGCTTTGCCGTTTTCTCCAAGAATGCCAAATGGAGCGGCAAAGGCCGCCCCTCCGGCGGGCTTGCAACTTGGATAGCCTCACACTTAGGCTGCAAGGCTGCCCCTATGTTAGTAAACTCGGAGGATATTCTGGCAATTTTATTGGAGTGGCCAGGTTCGCATCGTCTTCTGGTTATAAATGTCTATTCAAGGCCAGTGAGTACCTCGCAAGAATCTTCTACAGTTGCCGAGCTGGATCTTGCCTTAAATGCAGTTCCTGAGGGCATCCCTTATATCGTAGGTGGAGATCTGAATTGTCACTTTGAACCCCTTATGGGTTCACTGGATGGTCTGGCCTAAGAGGAAGATCTCGCCTGGTCCATACCACCGTCCCATCTACCAGCTCCAAGAGCGTGGTCTCCTTTGGCGGTGCAAATTACCTCTCTTACTCTTAAACATGGGCTCAGGGCCTGCAATGGAAGGCTACCATCAGATATTCCCCCAAAATGTACATTCCATAGAGAGGGACAAACATCAAGACTGGATTATATTCTGGTTCCATTGGCCCTATGGTCACAATTAAGTGACTTCCGGGTACTACAAAGAGAAGACAGCGACCACAATGCCCTGGAGCTTGAGCTACGTTCTTCTGGTCTGGAACCCAGGGAGAAGGACAGGGAGTTACCCGATTCGGGGTTACTCCTTGCAAACAACAGACGCAGAATAAAGTGGGAGAATTTAGTAGCCAAACAAGGGATTCTACCTAAGTTATATGCCCTACTTACTCCGATATTAGAGAAGGCTCAAGCCCTAAACTTCCAAACTAGCACGCCGGGATCATTCAACAAGTTGCGACAGCTACACGCAGATCTCATTACCTCCACATCACAAATCTTTATCAGCAAGCCCAAAAGGCCCTGTGGTTCTACTCATGGTCCCTCCTGGTATAATTCTGCCTGTAGGAAGGCTAAGAGTGATCTTTTATCCTCAATTAAGACAGGCCAGGATCGGGTAGAAATTAGGTAGAGAAGATCAGTATGTAAATCCCTAATTAAGAATGCTAAACTCGAATGGGAATATGATAAATGGGAGAAACTAACGAAATTCTTGGCACACGGAGATTCCCGGAAATTTTGGCGCTGCGTAAATACAGGTTCAGAGGAGCTGGTCTCCGCGGTCGAACCTAACATCTCAGCCAAGACCTGGCGGGTTCACTTTCAGTCCCTATACAGGTTTCCCGAGGGGACTGGAACTGACTCTGTTCAGACAGAAGCCTGTACTCCGTCGGGTCTCTCCTTCTCCCTTAAAGAAGTCAGAGTAGCTATCATGGGTCTCGCGTCAGGAAAGGCACCAGGTCTGGATGGCCTTCCGGTAGACCTTTTTAAGCAAGAACCTGAAGTCTGGGCACCTTACCTTATGCTTCTATTTAACTCCATCCTGGAGGGCATGGAACTTCCAGATACTTGGCTGGGCGCAGAGATTGTCCCAATTTTTAAAAAGGGCTCTCCTCTGCTCCCAGCCAACTATAGACCAATTAGTCTCATTGATGTCTCCCAAAAATTATTTGGCAGACTCATTCTCAACCATCTGCAAGATTGGATTGAGGAATCCAATATTATGAGTACATACCAGGCTGGTTTTAGAAGAAAAGTTTCGACTATTGACCAGATTTTTCCTTTAAATTTTATCCATTGGAAGACCGTTCTAACTGAGGGCGGCACTTCATATACGGTCTTTGTCGACCTACGTGCCGCCTTCGACTTAGTGCCCAGGGATAAACTTTGGGTTGTCCTGGATGATCTTGGCCTCCCAAATGACATACTTGCCATTTTAAGAAGACTGCACCTAGGTAATTTTGCAAGGGTGAGGTGCGGGAGAGGGGGTGCCCTCACTGATCGTTTCCCCGTTGACAGGGGGGTTAGACAGGGTTGTGTGCTGGCACCGACTCTTTTCTGCCTCTTTGTCAACGGGGTGATCAGTCACTTGAACGCACTGGAAGACACTGATGCTCCAAGACTTGGAGGCATGAGGGTACCCGCTATTCTTTTAGCGGATGATACCCTGTTGCTCTCCAAGTCTCCTATGGGCATGCAACGGATCCTTGATGGGTTCGCACTCTTCTGTGCGAATCGGGGTTTGGAGATCAATGCGTCCAAAACAAAGTTTATGATCTTCAACCCCCCATCGAAAACACGTGCCAATCCTACTCTTGGGCCCTCCAGGCTAGAAAGGGTCTACACATTCGAGTACCTGGGGATAATACTAAATGAGTCTATGTCCTGGGACTCGCACTGTACCAGGGCGAATTTGAAACTAACTCAAATGATAGGAGGACTAACAAGGATGTCCCGAGGTTTGACCTACCAGCCGTTTTCCCCTCGCCTACAAATTTATAGAACACCGGTAAAAGGTGCAGTGATTTATGGGGCCGAATTATGGGGGCACACTGTTACTCAGACTATGCAGGTCACAGAGAATAATTTTCTCAGACAATTAACAGGCCTCCCGCCTAGTACCCCTCTGTTACCCCTGAGACTCGATCTAGGCCTTAGACCAATCAAGGAAGAACTGGGTCTTAAACCATTATTGTATTGGCGCAAATTATGGTCTACACCAGAATTGTTTGATTATAGATCTGAGCTTCAGGAAATCATGAGACTCTGCAATCCTGTACGGTTTCCTTGGCTCAGATATATAAAACAAACATGCGAGGCATTAGGCAGACAGAATCTGTGGTGTGATCCGGTAAACACTTGCCCCAGAATTTCAAGGAAGTCTCTTTCTAAAGCCTACTACGATTATCACTTAAGTGCTCAAATTAACAATGTAGAGGAGAGGTCCCTAACGGGTAAATTTCTGGGGTCAAAGACTCATACCTCCAAGAGCTTGTATATGATAATATTGGCCCCCCGCTTACTAGGAAGCTTTTCATGCAATGGCGATACAGCACCCTCCCTCTTAAAGTGCACACCGCTTCTTGGACAAAATTCGAGATTTCATCACAATGTCCAGCCTGTGCCCACCCGAGGGAGTGTGATCTGCACATAATATTTTTCTGCCCAGCATACAGAAGAGCCAGAAAATATTGGCTTGTTCCAATACTTAAAAACTTGGGCTTCAGGGGCTATCTTCCGGCATATAGGATTTTAAAAAGAGATCTCTCGGCCCCAATTGTATTTGCAGTTTCAAGATTTTTAACGGCAATGTGGCACAGTCGTAATCAATGTATTAAGTCATCATTACTTGTATGACCGTTTTATATTCTGGTCCACTGTTTGTAAATTGTTATGCATTTTATTCAGTTCAAAAGTTTTTTATGCTGTACTCTTTTATGGTCCTAGAGACCGAAATAAAGATCAAGAATGAATTTCCCCCTTCCATCTCAATCAATCGGTGGAATTACCGGTTTTTTTCTCGCAACCTCAATCTGTTGCGGAAAGGGCTCTACATACACTTGATGTTAAAAGGGCTTTACTTTACTACATACAAAGAACGCAATCTTTCAGAAAGACTAAACAGTTGTTTGTCTCATTCTCTCCACCGCATAAAGGCAACCCCATCTCAAAATCAGGGATAGCTAGGTGGATTGTAAAGTGCATACAAATTTGCTATCACAAAGCAAAAAGAACATTATCTGTTCCACCTAAAGCCCACTCTACAAGAAAGATAGGGGCTTCTATGGCTTTTCTAGGGAACATACCCTTAGATGACATCTGCAAAGCAGCCACATGGTCAACACCGCACACCTTCACAAAACATTACTGTGTAGACGTGCACTCCAAACAACAAGCTAGTGTGGGCCAGGCTGTACTAAAGACACTGTTTCAAACCACTGCAACGGATACCGGTGGTCGCCGCTAGGGTTGGGTACTGCTATATAATCTATGCACAGTGTATAATCTGCAGCTCATATGCCTCGAACGGAATATGCTACTTACCAGTATGCATCTGTTCTTGGCATGTAGAGCTGCAGATCTATACACGCCCCCCCCCGCCTCCCCGGCTACCTGTATCCGTTCCAGTTCTATCTTATTTAGATACAACACACATGGGTTTCTTTACTATTATCACTACGCTCCATCTTTTCCCTGCTGGCGAAAAACAATCTGAGGATGGAGCCGAAGCCCATGCGCAGTACGGACCGAAGGAGGAGTCACCGAACTCATGACTTCCAAACATTGTCCAAGAAGAAAAACAAACTGCAAACATCCCGGCCCAACACCAGATGGCGATCTATGCACAGTGTATAGATCTGCAGCTCTACATGCCAAGAACAGATGCATACTGGTAAGTAGCATATTCCTTCCCATGCATTTTCCCATAGGACCTGTTGACGCAGCTACAGCCCAAAGTGCTGAACGGAATTACACCAAATTTGGCAAAGAGGTAGTCCTCAGTTCAGACTCGTGCCTTTTGCTTAAATGGTGTAAATCCGTTCAGTAGTTCCTGAGAAAATCAAAAGTAAAATCACATATATATCTGGGCGGAGCCTAACCACACATCTCATCGTGGGATCTGATTGGCTGTCAGCACTTCATCCAAGAAGTGTTGGCAGCCATCTTGGGACCAATATACATGATAGCACCTCATTAAAAAGCATTGCAGTTAATAGAAGGTTTTAAGACTTTAGTTACATTATAAATCATTTGTTGATGGTACCATACTCATTTTAGGAATTGTGGTGTGTTCTAAGGTGATTTTACCATGTGAAAAAGCCTTCTGCTGTGATATCATGAATCATGTTTGAGAGAAAACAATTTCCTCATGCTTTTCTCACAGAGGTTTGGAAGGTGATCTATAAGCTAAACTGAGAGCATATTTTCTGTAAATTCACATTATCTTTCTCAGTCATGTGAGAATGAAGTCTGACATTCTCAGTAAAACATGTACATCCAACAAGGGCAGAGACTGTCAGTCGATTCCTTTGTGTTCTACTGCTGCTTCCCAGAGTGTTCTAAAGAACAACTAGAACGCTAACAGTCCTAACAGAAAATATGTCCTCATTTTAGTTTTTTTAGAGCACTAACCATAATTTTGATGCAAATAAGACCCTCTCATATATGTAATTTCTAAAGGAAATACTCTAGGTATTACAGTTTTGATTACATCAAGATGACGTCAGGCGTTCCACACTTTTGTAATAAATATAGAATGTTAGCAATCTAGTTGTTCATTGGGATATTGTTGAGAGGCAGAGGCCAGGGTCACGGACTCTGAAAATTGAAGGCAGGTAGGAGAGTGCAGATGCAACAATTTGACCACACTGGGCAGGCAGGAAGGGCAGTGGCAGCACAACAGACTATGGAGGGCAGTGGAAAGGGGGGCAGGGGCAACAAACCAACAATACAGGACTGGCAAGAGAGGCTGTGGCAATATAATAGACCATTGTGGGCAGAAGGAAGAGGCAGTGGTAGTACAACCATACATGCCAACAGACCCGTTTCAGCCAGGAAACGTCCAATGTTTTTTTTTTTTTTTTTTTTTGAAAAACCTTTATTGACATTTCAATCAATAACAAGTATGGGCCTACAACCCCCCGGGGCCGGCCGCTAAGCAGTCAGAGCAACAGAGATCAAATGTTAACACATGTAGCACCTCGGGGAGCAGAATCTTCATGCTAATATAGTCTGGCCAGTGAACAGCGCAGGTAGGACACCAGGATAAAAAGGGTTTTCATTTTATAATGGAAAAAGACAGAAGGATCAGGTGCCGAACAATTTCCTAACAGCGATAAGAGGCAGGCAGAATGATAAACGTAAGCAATAAACAGCAATCTATTGGATCAATGGCGCAGACACAGGAAATTCAGGATGGGGAAGAATATCATGCCCAGCTGCGCCTGCAGTCCCCTGCCCTAAAGCCCAGAGAACACCCCGGAAATTGTGGCACACATGAAAAGGCAACGATTCACAACAAAGGAGGTGTACCACGCTGATCCCAGAAAAGAGAAAACAAGAAGAATCAGAGAAGAAAAAGGAGGCCATGGAAAAAAGAGATTAAAGACTAAAGAATCCCCTCCCCCAACCCCCCACCCTGCACCTCTGCAGATGAGTACGGCCCCCCCCCCCCCAGCAGTGTCCCTGTCGCCCTGGAACCAGACCCGAAATATAGAAGAAACAGGGAAAAAGGAGTAAGAAAAGAACCCCACCAGAAGGGGGGGGGGTAGAGAGAGTATTAATAAACTGGAGGAGGGCCTTCAAAACATGCCCCCGGCGTCTCCCTCCCGCACATTATGTTTCCCCCAAAGCAAACAGTAAGCAACACAAAATCGACCATGTCAAAGAAAGATGGGGAGCATTTTGCACCTACTATACCGACAGTTATACCAAGAGAGCACGCAACCCCGAGCCCGCCCGCCTATTAGCCGACCACCTCTGAAAGATCATTCTTATCCTTGGCCACTCTTGGCAAATCCGCCCATGCATACCCCTCGACCCGGCGCCATGTCCAATGCTACACGGTAAAGGAGCGTCCAAAAACGACCAGGAAGCGAAGCACCCCGGTGGGGTGGAAGTCTCTGAGTACCAACCCAGTCAGCATTATGGAGGAACGTCTTTCCCAGTGCTGCCCCAGGATCTGCACTGCACACAAGGTCCAGGAAGGCGGAATCAGCCAGAGTAGACAACCGTTGCTTGAGTTTTCCCCGGGTCGCCGGAGGCCGCGCACCGGACAAGGCCACCCCCCCCCCCCCCACTCAGGTCCAATACCTCCGGGACAGATCAGACCCATAGCCAGCCGATCACACAATAGTAGACTGTCCAGAGTTTCCAGCTGGTCACTAGTCACAGGGGTGGCCCCGACATTGTCGTCCTGAGTGCAGTGCAGGAAGTCCCTGTGTATCTGAGGACAGGCAGGCCGCAACTGTCCCAACGCTGATGCCACACCATCAAGCCTACTCCCCAATACCCAAACGCCATGAAGCAAGGTGGAATGAAGGGCACCGAGAGCCTCGAGAAGGTCACAGTACCCCAGCACAGCTCTCTGCGATCGCTCCGCTACGCTCCCCAGAGTCGCACACTCCCGCTCCTGCGGTGACCTGGTGGACAGGATGGTAGACTTCATCGTGACAAGATGGCCGCCGGGTAGGTCCAACCCGTATTGGGACCGGGACCCAGGGGCAAGCGCATCAAGGTCCATGTCGCTGGCAAACAGGGTTCCGGAGGCAGACCAAAAATGTATCCGTTATGTAGTCCCAGGCAACCGTCGTCCCCACCACGGACCAGCGCCCGCGAAAATCCGGGAGCAGCCCGCAGGAATCAGGGCGAGTTACGGGCGGCGTTCGGGCAGCTCACCGTCGAAGGCAGAGGCAATCACCGGAGAGTCGTGGAACTGCCACCCCGGGCATGCACTTGTTCCGCTCCGCTTAGTGGTAGGAAGCGACCACGGCGAAATGTAGGCCGATAGTCGCACCGATCCGGCAGTCCGACTCCACCCAGTCACCAAAGGCCGCTGTTGTTAAACTGCCACCCGGCCAAGGTGTCCACTCGAGGTCCCGGCTCCAGGGCCGCACAGGCCGCAAATTGCAAATACCCGTTTCTCCGGCGGTACAGCCGCCAGAAACTTCGGAGTCACTCGATCGGTTGCCGCTCTCATTCACAAACACGGGCGCATAGCGCAGGCTGAGGATCTAATGCAGGATATCCGTGCGGGATACGGAGGTTCACGGAGCCGGGAGTCTACGCTGCCGTCCCGGTCGCCATCTTGGCTCCTCCCCCACGTCCAATGTTTTTAAGCTCAAATGGGCTTTATTTGATCTGTCCCCTATCTACAATCTCCTCTTTTTCAATGTAACTCAAAGGGGAAAATCAATACCCCAGTTTTTTTTCAAAATCTCCCTCTTTCAAAGTTCAAAATGTTCGCAAGTATGGTACGTTGGAAGGAGGAATTGGGGTAGGGACATGGACTCTGATAACAGACAACAGGAGGGACATGGAGAGGTGCACCAAACTGACCCTACAGGGCAGGCATCAGGGTTTGCAGCAGCACAATACACCACACAGCGCATGCGGGACGGGAGTGCAGCACAACAATCCATAGAACACACTAGGGAGGGGACAGGACCATGCACATGGACAACAGAGAACAGAGGGGAAAGAGGCAATGGTAGCTAGCTGACCTTAATGGACAGACAGGAGAGAAAGCTGCAGCATAACAGCCCATAAAGGGCAGGAGGGACGGATCAGGGGCATTACAATGGAACAGACAAGCCAGGAGGGAGGGAATAGGGGTATGCACATGGAAACAGAGGGCTGGGGGCAAGGGGGGCAGGGCAGAAGTAGCAAGATGACCATGGAGGTCAGGCAGGATGGGCACTAGAAACAAGACACACCATGGAGAGCAACAATGAGACTATGATGGCATACACACAGACCATGGAGGGAAGGTGGGAGGGGTTCAGGGGCAGCTAGCTGACCACACAGGGAAGGTGGGAGGGGCCATGGCAGCACAGAAGACCATGCATGGCAAGCTGGAGGGTTAGTGGCAGCACAATGGCTATGATGGGCAAAAAGGAGGGTGCAGGGGCATGCACAACGGACCATGGAGGATAGAAGGGAGGGTCAGGACCTGGGCACAGACAAGAGAGTTCAGGGGAAGGGGACTCACAACAGACCGCGCGGGGCAGGCAGGAGGAGCAGTTGCAGCACAACAGACCAGGGAGGGCAGAAGGGTGTGGCAGTAAAATGGACCATGGAGGACAGGAGGAAGGGGATAGGGGCATGGCATGTGGACAGGCAGGGTGGAGGTGGCAGGGACAGGTTACAGTCATCTGACAATGCTAATCAGGTGGGAGGGGAAATGGCAGCTCAACAGAACACTCAGAGTAGATAGGAGTGGCAGGTCCATGGAACATAGTGGGCAAAAAGGATGGAGCAGGGGCATGCACAAAGACATCGGAGGGCCGGGGGAAGGAGAATAGGGGCAGCAAGCTAAGCACAGAGGCTAAGCAGAAGGTCAATGATGGGCCATAGAATTGGGCAATGGAGGGCATGAGGAGTGGACTGGTACATCATGCTAAATGGAGGGCAGTGGCAGCACATCAGACCATGCATGGCAGGAGGGAGGAGGCTAGTCCATGGATTCAGACAACCGAGGATAGGGAGGAGGTGGATGGGGCAGCAAGCTAACTGTTCAGAGAAGGTGGGTATTAGGAACTTTATTGTTTTTAAAACGTGTGTCTGTGCGAACTACTTAAAATATGAACAAGTATGCAGCATAATCTCACTTTTATTCAGGAAGAAGAGGACGTTTGTGACTGTGACTCCGGGCTCACTTGGCAGAAACACCCCCTGACCCTCCACCCCCCATCGCAAAATGTAATGCCCGTGAAAAGTGTAGGTGGACGCAGTGTTATATAGAACATAGTCCTGAGAGCACGATTGAAAATGAAAACTAGATATAGTATATGGTATAAACTATGCACCAAAAAGTGTGATATAAGATGAACCGGGGCGTGAAATATAATATGCAATACATTGTGCGTAATGACAGATTCATTGGAGAGCGCGAGATAGCACAGGCACTAGCGCGTGCTGTGCGATATGCGCCTTGGAGTGTAATATGCACAGGGCAGTGTTGTGTAACCTAACTAGTCTCTAAAGTTGTAATATAAAATATGTGCTGGGGAGTGTAATGTTGCATATGCACTGTGACAAAGATATGGATCCCAGATTGTAATATGTATAGCATAGCACTGTGCGTTATAACATAGGCATCGAGGAAGGCACGTTAGATGGGGCTATATAACCCGTGCAAAAGCATGAGTGGCATGACATATTCACGGGGTGGTGTTACAGTGCACATGGGCAAGAGAGTGTCATAGCATACGCACTAGCTGGTGGAATACAACACAGAGGTGTGAGGCACTCGGCGGGCACTGGTGGGTGTAATACAGCATTGGGCTCAGCCAGGAGCACGCTGTGACTCTCAAGTGAGGTTCGTCTCCTTTCCAGAGAGTAAAATAAAAAGTATTACACATCCAGCGGTGGATGTGTGTTTTATTAACCGTGAGGGGGGTTTCTTGCATAGTTTGGACGAATTTTTGTCGAATCCCCTTTGAATGGCTTGGTGTGCGTGTATATTAAATGTGCCCGTCAATAGCTACCCATGTTTGTATAAATAGACGACAAGGGTGTCTACTTGGAGAGTACCCACCGGCGGGGACGCCGGGATTAGGCACGGTAGGGCGTCAGACACGTCAGAGCTTCACTAGCGGTGTAAATACATTCCATGTGGATTCATTCTATGCATAGTTGCCTTTTAATGAATATCATGCAAATCGTCATGGTGATAGGTACATACGGTTTGTCCAGCATGTCCTAGGTTTTTCTATAAATATATATTTTTTTAAAATAATAAAAAACAAAGGCCGGCCCCGGGGGTTGGGGTCCCCGGGGCCGATTAAGGCCTTGGGAGGGCCAAATTAATTTTTTTCAACACAAAAAATTAGGGTGCAGGCCCTGGGGGATGGGGTCCCCAGGGCCAGTAAATTAGAAAAAGAAGGGGGGGCCACACAGCCTTCCTTCTTAAATAAAATAAATAAAAGACCGGCATCGCGCCGGAGGCCACACCCCCTCCTTGCAGCACTCTGCAAACGCGCCCCCTGGCCAGTTGTAAGTTGGGGAATTAATTCCCCTTCAATACTGAGGGTCCCTGAGGGCCAACTAGCCCAACAGGTATCTCCAGTATGCGCCAGGGAGCTGCGTTGCAGACAGGTGTTCGGAGGCTACGGCCCTTTTTACACCTCTATGCAACGCAGCTCTGTGGCGCTTACTGGAGGTACCTAGTGGGCTAGTTTGACCCTAGGGACCCTTAGGATTCAAGGGGACTTAATCTCTCAACTTGGAACGGCCACAGGGTGCGTTTACACAGTGGTGAAGGGAGGGGACGGGGCCTGAGGTGACGTGTGCAAACACACCCTGTGGCGCATTTTAAGTTGGGGAAATAATTCCCTTTCAATCCTGAGGGACCCTGGGGGCCAACTAGCCCACCAGGTGCTTCCAGTGAGCGCCACTGCTCTGCGTTGCATAGAGGTGGTCCAGGCCGTGCCACTTTTTTCTACCTCTCTGCAACGCAGCTCTGTGGCGCTTACTGGAGGTACCTAGTGGGCTAGTTGGACCCTAGGGACCCTCAGGATTCAAATGAACTTAATCTCCCAACTAAAAACATCCACAGGGCATGTTTACACAGTGGTGAAGGGAGGGGATGGGGCCTGAGTTAACGTGTGCAAACAAGCCCTGTGGCACGTTTTAAGAGGTAGTTTTAATCCCCTGCCCTATTATATACTAGGGGCTTACAGAAGAGGTCATGCTGATCACAGAGGGACCCCAACGCATAGTGTTCCCTAGTGTATGTAGGTGTTTTCACTGTATTCTGAGTGTCTTTTAACATAGCACTGGCTCTAGGACTGGTTAGTCAGACTCCGTTACCACCAGTATCCATCTGAAAAAGTTGAGGGTACAGGATGATTTTGCAACAAGGCTTCTTTCTGCTCTTCGGTTTGTTCTTTCTGCACTTTCGCCTTCTTCCTGCACTTTTCTTCGTCTTTGAGGACTTCTGTTGCTTCTTTCTGCATTTCTTTTTTTTCTTTCTGTGCGTTTTTTCTTCTTTCTTCACATGTCCTATCTCTGTAGGCATAGTTAGAAATTAGCATTTAAAAAACCTTAGAAATTCACTGAAAAAACCATAGGTTTCAGGGGCGTTATAGTTAGCTGGACTTTTCACTCGTACAAAACCATTGAAATTCCCCTGTTATAGTTAGCTGAACTAACTATAACTCGCGCGCCCGCAATGCACTGCTGATGACGTCACATATTACATCACTCATGACATGGTCAGTGACATCACTCATGACATCACTGATGACATCTTAAATGACATCACTGATGACATCATCCTTGTGATAGAGTGGCAGACCTCCTCTCCCCCTAATATAACCTTTGATACACACATTCAAAAATAGAAACTAAATTTTTCAAAACAATGGACATACCAATATCAGTTACAACAACCTATTCAGTAATTCTAAGATCCACATACACATCCACTCATTCACCAACAGTCCTATACAGTCACTCATACATGTACTCACTCATCATATGTACTCATACACCTATACATCCTGTTACACAATGCCACTCATCCATAGAGTTACTCACACACATAGTCACTGATGCTAATAAAGAATCAAACATCCATTTACTTGCATATACAGTTATACATACACCACCACACTTACTTGTACAGAAACTTACACATACTTAGTCTTTTAAACAATCACTTATAGAAACACATACTTATTCATACAGGAACTCTTTCAATCTCTAACTCTCACATATACTCACTTATATACACCAATAGTCACATATACTAGTTTAAAACATATGTAGTTACTCATAAAGACACTATTGAGACCGTCATTCACTCACTAACACACCCATGCACACACTCATCCACCCATACAGTCCTGCACACATGCTGTCTTAAACACATACAAACAATGAGTCACTCATTCATGCACCTATGCACTATGTAATACCCCCCACCGAACCATACAGACACTCATACTGATACTCAAAAAACCAACTAATAACCTATATAGACACTCCTGTAGCTACTCACCAACCCATGCAGCCACTTATACACAAAGTGAGAGACTGATACAGATATTTACATATTTAGACATTACTCACTAAGCATGTATTCACTAACATACACTTAATCAGTCAGTTATACAATCAATTTTTCAAAAACAAATCATCCATTTAGACACTTATATACCCATTTATTCTTCCATCGACCTTGAGATATACATATATAAAACATGTAATTTTCAGAAAAACACATTCACTGGATGATGTTATCAGTGATTTCATCAGTGATGTCATTTGAGATGTCATCACTGATGTCATGAGTGATGTCACTGACCATGTCATGAGTGATGTAATATGTGACGTCATCAGCAGTGCATTGCGGGCGCGCGAGTTATAGTTAGCTGAACTAACTATAACAGGGGAATTTCAATGGTTTTGTACGAGTGAAAAGTCCAGCTAACTATAACGCCCCTGAAACCGATGGTTTTTTCAGTGAATATATATATATATATATATATATATATATATTACCTACTGGCGGTCGCCAGTAGGTAGTTATAGTATGACCACGTTTCCATAGGAAATCAGCAACATTCTATTTTGAATAACTTTGGCGCCGGTCGACGAATCCTTGCGAATTTTTCAAAATAGGTGGGGCGCTCCGCTCCGCTCCTACCCTGAAAGTCTCGGGGGATTCGTCAAGCGGGGGCTGAGATAAAAGGGGGGTCCCAAAACGCGTTTTTCCCATGCATTTTTCCATAGGACCTTTAGACACAGCTACAGCCCGAACGGCTGAACAGAATTACTAGAAATTTGGCAGAGAGGTAGTCCTCAGGTCAAGGAAGTGCCTTTTGTAGGTGTAAATCTGTTCAGTAGATTATGAGAAAATAGCCTTTAAATCAATATATATATCTGTAAGCGCGCTCCGTGCGCGCTGGGTGCGCGCACCTCGCCGTGCGCGAGCGCAATTCTGATTGGTTGTTAGATCTTAGTAAACATTCGAATCGGTGGAAATCAGGAAGCGGCGGCCGCCATTTTGTCTATCGCATAAAGAGGGGGTGATAAACAAAGGGGGAGAACTTGAAAAGGGGGCAGAGTGGGTAGAAATTGACTCAGTAGGCATTGTAAGGGGGTCAAAGTAGGACCTTGTAGGGCAAAAAAAAAAGATTTATATTTTGTTAAAAAATATTGCCGAGTGCGCGCACCCAGCGCGCACTCGGAAAAAAACTTTATTAAACAAATAAAAAAAAAATCGCATTTAAGTGTTTAGATATAAGGTGGCTCTAACCACGAATGGCGTAAAGTAACTTAGCATTTAAAAAACCGTACAAATTCACTGAAAAAACCATAGGTTTCACACACGTTATAGTTAGGAATTAGCATTTAAAAAACCTTGCAAATTCACTGAAAAAACCATAGGTTTCAGACATGTTATAATTAGCGGAAATTTTACTGATAAAAAACCAATGAAATTCCCCCGTTATAGTTAGTGCAGGCAACTATAACTCACGCGACCGCAATCTTCTACTGATGACATATGTGTCTTTATGGAAAAAAAATATTTGTAATATATGTATAGCTAAAAATTTATGGAAGAAGACATGGGCAAATAAGTGTCTAAATACAGTATTAGCATCAGCAGAGGATTGCGGTCGCGTGAGTTATAGTTGCCTGCACTAACTATAACGGGGGAATTTCATTGGTTTTTTATCAGTAAAATTTCCGCTAATTATAACATGTCTGAAACCTATGGTTTTTTCAGTGAATTTGCAAGGTTTTTTAAATGCTAATTCCTAACTATAACGTGTGTGAAACCTATGGTTTTTTCAGTGAATATATATATACACATCATGTATGCACATTGGCATGCAATATATAATTATGTATAGCGGAAGGAACCCAATAGCTGAAATTATAAATGAGACAAATATAATAACTAACCTATTGTATCTATTTTCCCATTACCCTGGTTTGCATCTAAAGAGCATATTGTATAGTCCTGCATGAATAGTCCAAATTGATTAGATGACTATGAATATGCTCTAGATTAATGTCATTCAACAATTGTTTGAGTATTTACACATAACATTACATAATTTTTCTTTTTTTATTGCCGATTACTGATGACTGAATCAGGATAATTAATGGCAATATTAAGCACATAGCACTTTCACATACTATGCACCTTAGGTTTTTAGTTTTCTTAAATATTTTTTTTAATTCAGGGACATGCACACATAGTAGATTTTTAACGACAACCAATGCACAAACATGGCACATTGGGTATATTGAGCATTTATGCAGTTATTAATTTACAAAGATGTGTCTACACCGTAATAGACAACCAATAATATTTATGTAATACAAGGTTTTGTATGCCAATTATTAATATTGTGGTATGGTGGTATCAACATATGTTTGAAGTTTGCATTATGCGTAGAATTACTATCATAGACTGTTGTCTATGTTGGTTGACGAAAGCTATGCACTGGCACTTTAAATTTGTGATTTACTGTTTCAGCCGTGTCATGTGATCAAGGCCGTGAACCGGCCGAAACGCGTCATGGCGGACTAGCTTGGTGGCAATAAAGAACACTTTGCACCAATTTGGGTCCTCGCTCGTTTTTCAAGGTTGGAAAAGAAGGTCAGATATATGTATAGGTATGACTTATTGACAAAGACCGTGCTGTCGAAACGCGTCGAGTCTTTTAATACAATCTCCTAAACAAAAGAAAACCTGTTTGCGACTCCTTTTTCCTGCGTATATATATATACGGTATGGTCCTCAAGTTTCATTATGGTGAAACAATGGATTCCCTTGTGGTTGCGTGGTATCGTTACATAGATGATCTGTTTGTGGTATGGGGCGGCAGTAAGGAAACGGCTGAGGAATTTGTTAGGTCCATCAACAATAATAACCTTAATCTCAGCTTTACAGCCAGCATGAGCCAGAGCAGTGTTACTTTTTTGGACACCGAGGTGTATATCTCTAATGGTGCCATTGAAACCAAACTTTTCAGAAAAGTGACGGCAGGTAACACTATTTTACATGCTACTAGTGCTCACCCACAGCACCTCATCACTAGCATACCATACGGTGAGATGCTACGACTTCGTAGGGTTTGCAGTAATGAGATTGTGTTAGAAGAGGCTCAAGCAGCTAGCAAAATTAGATTCTTACAACGTGGCTACTCAGAAAAAATAATTGATAGGGCCGTAAGTAAATCCCGCATTAGACCTAGAATAGATTTACTCAACAAATATGATCACACGATCAATAGTGATACAGCAATCCAAGTAATACAGAAGCAAACGAATGATTTCAGAATTATAACAGGATTTAACAAACAACACAAAGAACTTTATCGGATTTTCAATCAAAATTGGCCCATCCTACTCAGTGACCCCATTTTGGGTCCTACCCTACCACGTAAAGCAACCGTAACTTTTAGCAGGGCACCCTCCATGAAAGACCACATAGTTGATACCAACCCTGAAATCATGGAAAAGACTAGTTGGCTTCAAACTAATGGGTTTTTTTTTAAATGCAAAACTTGCAAAGCGTGTACACATGGGGTTAATACCAAAGAATACATTGATGGTTTTAGTGACAAGAAACACCGCATTGAGAAGCTTTTAACATGTAAAACGGAATACGCTGTGTATGTGCTCCAATGCCCTTGTTCACTCAGATATGTAGGCAGTACCAAATTGGAGGTACATAAACGTATCCTACAGCATCTTAGGGCCATTGTTAACCAGGACAATACTTACCCGGTGGCACGCCATTTCAAGGAGGTACATCGCAGCAACAGTAAAGACTTGTCCTTCTTTGTTATAGATGCAGTACCAGCCAGTCGACGAGGGGGCAATAGGGAGGCCAAGTTAAGGCGGTTGGAAACAAAATTTATACTCCAACTAGACTCCAAATCGCCAGGAGGTCTTAACATTACTGAGGACTTACATACGATTTTATATTAGGGGCCACTTCTCATATATTCTACCCACCATCAATGGACTGGGTGATATGAATAATGATGCTTTGTTTATGTGTTTTTAGTTTCCCCTTTCTAGCCTTTTAAACAAATGGATTTTATTAATGGTTTCATTGTTGTGGGAAAACAATTTTAACCTTATTATACTCTATTTTATTGTTTTATCATCAATGTATTTATTATCAGTCATATTGTTTACATTTCCAATATGATATACGTTTAAATAAGGCCAGACAATACACATTCTCCTCTCCATAACTTGGTTAGGAGGTACTATCCAGTACTTCATATCACCCTACCCCATAAACAATAGCGCTTAAATAGCTTTGATGGGTATCAACATGATGTGGTATGATATACACAAGCAGTGACATATCACCCCTTTATTTGCACTTAGGGGTGGCCCTGAGTTAGATAGGAACCAATTGAGGCTCTTGTTTTAGAGTACGGGAGAACCACAGTACACCCAGCCACATGGTACTCTCAACCGTACAGTAGCCACAATATAGGATTTGCTGAGTATTAACTATGTTGATGTCTAACTGAAAATGGCGATTGTGATTAATCAGCTGATCTCTGATGTATGTTTTACATACCTCGCACTTCCAAAATATTTGTTACTTTCTATTATCAATGCTTTTAACGTTCGCTTTTTCATATATGAATTTTAAAGGAATTTAATTATATGTCTTTGATGTAATGTTAAATTATTTGATGATATGTTTATTTATTGGCGTTATTTGCACTATATATACTTCCTCACTTTCGCACACTGCAGGTATCTGCAGTGTACAATAGGATAAGAGCAACTCAACACAGAGCATAAGGGGATTTATCCCGTGAGTTACAATGACACAGACTATAAGATGAACATATGGGGATTTAACCCGTGATTTATAATGGATACAGACATTACAAGGTTTTCATGCTAATATAAGATTCATTTAGACTTATCAGCTTTTATTGACAATGTATAATTATTTCGCAACACTCTATTGCAAAGGTGGCATTCCGAGTTGGTCACTGCATAATTGAGCAAGTTATTTAAAGATGATGCTTCATAATTCATTTGTATTACAGTGGTTCACCCTGTGATTGTAGACTTTGGTAAACCTTCGGGTAATTACAAAGCACGATATGTAATATGCATCAAGTTTGCAGCTCTTGAAACCTCCGTCTGTTAAAGTCTGTTGTCTATGTCTATGCTGACTCATATCACGTGCAGAGTTCTTGTCTTCCTATTTAAGGAAGTAGATTGATTGTATATGTTGTCATGTGAACAAGGCTCTTGGGGAGCCGAAACGTTATGGCGACAAATCTGCGAACAAGCGAATAAATTTGCACTAAGGAATCTGGTCCGTGTTTGTGATCTCTTGGTTTGAGGCTACAACGATTCAGCCACGCCTGGGGAGCATTACTTGTTGGATATATATATATATATATATATATATATATATATATATATATATATATATATATATATATATATATATATATATATATATATATATCCATCAAAGTTGCCCTCAGAAACGAGAGGTCACTCACCAACATTTCTCTGAGATGCAGCCTGCCTTTCAGAATCCTTATTATTGCATTTTAATGCCAACGCGTTTCAAGGCTGAAAGCCTCTTCTTCTTGGGCTGCAGTAACATCACATTAGACACTCGCATTGCTTCAGTTACTTGACTTTATTTATTTCCATGACCCCCACTGGGCGTGAGCTAAGTGCAAAGTCCTGAGTGCATTCTGGGGCATGGAGTCATGAATGCGACTTAATTAATCACTTTAGTAAGTTCCAATGTGTATATTTACAAGTAATGCTTCTTTTTCTCCTTTAGTAGGTTACGATAATGAAAGCAGGCTCATTACGCATTTAAATGTTGTGCCTTTAAAGTCCCGAACAGTTTCAGAACTGGCTTACCCAGCTGGCAAAGAATTCCAATCCCAGCTAGTAACGGTGCTCCTCTCCACGGCCGGGCCGCCGTGTATAATATTTCCATCAAAGTTGCCCTCAGCAACGAGAGGTCACTCACCAACCTTTCTCTGAGATGCAGCCTGCCTTTCAGAATCCTTATTATTGCATTTTAATGCCGACGCGTTTCAAGGCTGAAAGCCTCTTCTTCTTGGGCTGCAGTAACATCACATTAGACACTCGCATTGCTTCAGTTACTTGACTTTATTTATTTCCATGACCTGGGTGTGCTTTCATTATCGTAACCTACTAAAGGAGAAAAAGAAGCATTACTTGTAACTATACACATTGGAACTTACTAAAGTGATTAATTAAGTCGCATTCATGACTCCATGCCCCAGAATGCACTCAGGACTTTGCACTTAGCTCACGCCCAGTGGGGGTCATGGAAATAAATAAAGTCAAGTAACTGAAGCAATGCGAGTGTCTAATGTGATGTTACTGCAGCCCAAGAAGTAGAGGCTTTCAGCCTTGAAACGCGTCTGCATTAAAATGCAATAAGGATTCTGAAAGGCAGGCTGCATCTCAGAGAAATGTTGGTGAGTGACCTCTCGTTGCTGAGGGCAACTTTGATGGAAATATATATATATATATATATATATATATATATATATATATATATATATATATATTCACTGAAAAAACCATGGGTTTCACTCACGTTATAGTTAGGAATTAGCATTTAAAAAACCTTGCAAATTCACTGAAAAAACCATGGGTTTCACACACGTTATAGTTAGGAATTAGCATTTAAAAAACCTTAGATATTCAATAAAAAAACCATAGGTTTCACACGTTATAGTTAGCTGGACATTTCACTCGTAAAAAAACAATGAAATTTCCCCGTTATAGTTAGTTCAGCTAACTATAACTCGCGCGCCCGCAATGCACTGCTGATGACGTCACATATTACATCACTCATGACATGGTCAGTGACATCACTCATGACATCACTGATGACATCTCAAATGACATCACTGATGTCATCATCCAGTGAATGTGTGTTTTTCTGAAAATTAAATATGTTTAATATATGTATATCTCAAGGTCGATGGAAGAATAAATGAGTATATAAGTGGCTAAATTGATGAATTTTTTTTGAAAAATTGATTGTATTACTGACTGATTAAGTGTATCTTTGTGAATACATGGCTTAGTGAGCAATGTTTAAATATGTAAATATCTGTATCAGTCTCTCACTTTGTGTATAAGTGGCTGCATGGGTTGGTGAGTAGCTACATGGGTGTCTATATAGGTTATTAGTTGGTTTTTTGAGTCTCAGTATGACATATTGCTATTGATTCTATCTTCTCCAGCTCAGACCAATGCAAAAAGAAAAAAGTGCAAAACACTGGTCTGTATGATTTGCGTGCATGCCTTTCCTATAACCTTTTTTATAGAAAGACTGATAAACATGGCGATGAAGGCCAGTTACACTTATAGGGATTAGCGCAAAAATCAGGTCCTGAAGAAAGCCAACCGACCCACATGGGCGATTCTAACGGCTGAAACATGTCGGCATCAGATGTATGAGGTCACTACTCCCCTATGACATTGCACTGTTTAGGTCTCGCGCCTAGCGGTGCAGTGCGCAGCGAGAGTCCTTTTGTCCGGGGTTCCGAAACGGACCCTGGAATTGTACACGCTCGTGCGTGTGTTTTTAGTTTGGGCTTCCGTTATTGGGCTTTGAGTGTGTGTTTTTTTTTTTTAAACCGAGCACACAATAGGCCAAAGGCGGGCGCATTGCTCCGCCTATTACCTATTGGTGTCTGTTACGCGCACCAAAGCCCATGTGGTTTCAGTTATCGTGCCCAGACACGGGCGTGATAATTGACAACATATGGCTCGCTGTGGCGCGTGCGCACCACTAGCGGGCGTGTTTTTTTTTGGTTTTTTTTAGAATGGCGATTGCTTTAGCGATCGCTTTCAGTGCTGCATGTTCAACTAGCAGAAGGCTTGCAAGTAAGAGAAATCTGTTTAATCTCATTAAAAAGTTAATGTTTTGTGTGAATTATCTGAAGAACCCCTCCTGCTCCGGCGATTTAGGGGTTCACGAACTTTCCAGGGTGAGCATCCGCTTAGGCCCCACCGGATGCGGGGGTGGGGGGGGGGGGCACTGCCTTTGATGGGTAAGGCGGGTGGGGATGATTATGGTGCCTGCATGGCACGATGTATGGCTTGTGCGCCTGTGCCGGGGCCAGCGTGCGGCACGGTGCTGTCTCCGGGGCTCCGCGTCTCCTCACACTCACCGTGCGTGCACTGGGGGAGCCCCGGCCTCCTCGGATGTCAATGCACTCTGAAATGTTTCCTTATTTGGGAATAATCCGCCCTCCCCTGCAAGCGGGTCCAAAACGCGGGCAAAAGTTTGAAGCCAGTGTTTAGAGGTTTTCAAGTCTGTGCCACATCATAAGGCCTTCCCTCTCGTGTTGCACCCTCACCGCCTGCCGCCACATCTCTCTGCCTCAAACACATTTAAGGCCACTGTCCAACCCTCTATGTTGCAGGTATGGCTTTCTACTGGTCCTTTTCAGATTTGAGCGAGCCATGATTGCCCTCCTCACGCACATATATCACCTGCTATTGTTACTACTAAAATCTCTACTCACTCCTGGCTGTTACTACTTCAAATCCTCTGTTTCTCTCCTTGTGTTCGTTCACACACTCCTTCAAACTCTGACATTACCTCACAACATCTGTGCACAACACTCACGCTCATATTTAAAAGATCTCCACAGCTTTTCCTATCACCCAATCACTCTCTCCAGGCACCCTTGCCTCCACTGCTGTTACTGTAACATTTCCCACCTAGCTGTTTCTAGCTCCCTTCATATTTGTTCCTACCGGTATCTACCTTTGACCCTCCCGCCCCACTTGTACTACTCTTACTCGTAACTCACTTGTACTACTCTTACTCGTAACTCAGTCACTGGTACCTGCAACTTCCCAGGCATGTTACCTTCCCGTATTTGATCCATTAACACATGCCAACTGTGACCTATAACCAGCTGCATCTGCCTGTAGCTCTTCACACATACGCATGCATACTTTACCTGTGTGCTGTTAGTTGTAAATACACTTGTTAATCGTGCTGAACCCTGGTGATCCAAGCAGTCATCTGCCTACCCAGCCCTATGGGACAAGGTTTACCTTTTTTCTGTTCTGAGGCTGCTGCATGCTATTTACTGTAGTTTGAGGTCGGCCTCTGTTTCCTTCTGGTTTGTAGGAGGTAGGACCCTAGCAAAGAAGTTAAAAAGACCAGGGCAGTGGCTTTGCACATTTTTATTTCACCACTCTTATGGGCATAGGGGTAGAAGTGGGGAGTGTGGAGATGGCACTGCAATTGGCATTGTAGTGAGCTTCCCTAGTAGTGCATGTGAGGTCTGCTTTCTCGTACAGTTGGACTGAATTATTGGAAACATTCATGACAGTCTTAATTATATAAATAATAATGCTGGCCCCATTGTTGGGTTTAGATTTTTTTTGCACATTTACTTTCTTGTAAAGAAGTGCAAAGAAAATGCTCAATGAGGAGTTAAACAACACTAGAATAAAGAATAAATGTTGAGATTAAGTCACCCTTTAAAACATTGCCGCTCTTTCAGCTCTCATGTTGTGAGGGAAGAAAAAATGGGCACTTTTTAGCCATGGTGTTTTATAATATTAGCAAGCAACTGATGTGAGCACTAAAACACTTTACATCAATGCAGGACTTCTTTCACAAGTTAGAACAAGTCTTGTCTCGTCAATAGCTGCTGCTGCCTTGCTTCAAGATGTATTCCACCTACTGCAGCTCTGTTACCCAGGCTTACTTAATCTGTGTTAGCATGTTGTTTATCACAGTGTAGTAAGTAGAGACAGTTGTGAGCACCACTAGTTTGGTACTTAGCATTGGATCACTTTGTGTTTGTAGTTACACATCGGTCATAGTTCTACATGGAGACCTTTTGCAGGCATGTGACCCAGGGTTTTCTTTTTGGTCTCTCTTAATGTAGTCATGTTCACTCGCATGACAGCTGTCATTAGTCGTCTGGCCTGTAGCATTCTCTCTGCATTGTGACTGTATTGTATGGTATATGGTAGTTTCAGATGTGGGTCTGTGAGATTCTGGTTAAAGTTTGGACGATGTATGTTGGTAAGTCACTAACCACATCTGAGGGTCTATTGCGGTGTGGTGGAGCAGGAGCCCTGCAGAAAATCAGCATAGATCCTGGTTATCTAGACCTGCTGTTTCCACGCCTTATTTACAGTTGGTTGAACTACTAGGTTTCCTATTGCCGGAGCTTCTGCTGGCTCTGCTTTTAGAAAATGTTGACCTGGCGGACACTACAGAGCTGCCAGATCAGTAGTTCAGAAGGCCAGCCCTATTTGATGGGATTTCAAATGCAGATTTTTTCCCAGCTCAGGAGCACCATGTGAAGCCTGCTACTCCTCGCCATTAAGTGTTCCATGGCCTCCACCCACATTGTGCGCAAAATAATTGATACAGAGAAACAAAAATAATGGCAAGTGAACCACCATGATATGGTAGCTGCTCCAGCATTGCTTTCTTACGTAGGTGCTCCTGCTGTTACAGTGGAAATATTTCCTTTGAAATACTCCACCAGAGCAGTAAGGAACTAAAAATATGAAGAGCAGACTGGCGGAATGAAACAAGAAACAAAAAACATAATAGAATAAGAGGCCAATCAGTCCAATAAATACGGGACATTTCAAGAATAGTTTACAACCTCTCACAGTAAAAGGGCGAAAAAGAAGAATACCAAGAGAATGTATTTATTGACATTAGACAATAGTTTCTTTGGGCGACTCTTGGTATTCTTCTTTTTCGCCCTTTTACTGCGAGAGGTTGTAAACTATTCTTGAAATGTCCCGTATTTATTGGACTGATTGGCCTCTTATTCTATTATGTTTTTTGTTATTTGTTTCAATATATTCATTTGTATATATTTTTCATCAGATTATTGATTGCGGGAATTAATGTATGCATGTGGGACTTTGTCACATTGCATTTCGCTCCATTTGTCATAAAGAAACCTATTCTGGTGAGTCCATGGTGATATTTACATTTTTTCTTGTTGTTTGACTATTTTCTTTCTTTCTTTCTTTCTTCTTTTTTCCTTTTTTTATGTTTCTCCTTTTCTCCACTTTTTTCGCTTGTTATTTTGATTCATTTCATGGTTGCAGATCTATGTGGTCAATATGACAATAGAGAATTGACCTTGCCCCAAAATCGACATTATATAGCCATATACCTTGGATAGAGATCAGAAATGTTCTCAAATATGCATATTTAATACTGTTTGGGATTTTATCGTGGAATATAGATGTGTTTTGTGTTAGATATGTGATATATATGTTTGCCTGTAATACATTCTTTACATATTTTGTTCATGTTGTTATAAGGATGTGTTATATTCCTTTTCAATTTGCATATGTTGTGATTTTTGTATTTGCAATGTTTGCGAAATTTGGTCAAAAACATATTTTTGTGGTCTGTGTTGTCCTTTTGTGTCATTGATGTCATTTATACGTTATGTTGCATGTTTTCAGCCTTGAAGAAGTTCCAGTGTGGAACGAAACGCGTTGGCTGTGAGTCTTTTACAAAGAAAATTAAAAAGGGAATATCAAAGATACTGTTTGGACCTGGACTTTTTTACTGGTGCACCTTCCTCTTTTGCTCTTCTTTCCTCAAGTATTGTTGTATATGAAAAGGGAATCTGAGGTTAAAACCTTACACATACTTTCACTCATCCTAATTATTTTCCTATGCACCACACACTCCTACAGGCGTACCGCTCACCCTACACTAAGGTGGGCATAATCGTTTATATTTGGTGCACTAAGAATAGCAGTGAAAACTAAGAAATAATGTGTGCATCTCTCCTGTGCAGTGGAACATGGGCATCGCCAAGAGGGCATAAGAAGAGCATTGAAGCATTTATATAGTACATGTAACGGAGGCAGGGAGCTGAGATACACTGGACAAGTAAACCCACAATGGTGATGGGATAAATGCTTCTAAATAGTCTAAACCACCAATATTCACTCTGGGTGGCATTCCAAACCATTGTTTTACACTCACTGTGCCACTCTAGACCGAGGTCTTTTGTACCTGCATTCAACTTGAAAAAGTTATTGGTCATTCAGCATGTGTCTGAAGCTAGACATTCATGAAACATTAGCAAATACTACTCTGTTGGATCAGGAATGGAGTATAACCAGCCCAAATTTAAAAAAAAGCTAAGCTAAAAGAATAAATTTAACCAAATAAAGGCGGTCAATAAACATTAAAGAACTCAACAAAGTACACAACATTTCTTAATACATTATTTGTCCAGTGGTCTTCAGTGAATTTTCAAAATAGAAAAGGAAGTCATTCCAATGGCAAATAAAATATATGAAATACCATTAATATGCTTGTTCATTATTAATGTTATGCGTATAGACATCCTAATATATAAACGTTGCTCATCAAAACTTGTATATTAGTCAATTGTATTATTTAAAACTACTATAATATGGCAAGATTTCGGTCTCCTGCAAATAACTGACATAGCTAACATTTGAGGAAGAAGGAAAAGCAGACGCAAGATTAATGTAATGTAGAAGAGAAAGGATAAGAACTGCGAGATAATAAAATCTGTAATCAGATAAAAACTCCGCTTACTCAATACTCATTAGGATGATTTAAATGTAGTCTAAAACTATACATAATTAGGGCCCTATTCACAAATACTCATGTGTAAGTCTACTCCTGCAGTTAGGTGTAAATCCACGCTATTTTGCTGTTCAAAATTTTGGATTGTAGATTTGCACCAAACTCTAGACCTACATGTAACAAGTATGACTAAATTTGAATCCAAACGTTACTAGCAGATTATTTCTAGTGCTAATAAAATATTTTAATTGAAAATATAAAATAAATTGCAAGAATTTTACCCTAAAACTAATATAATAAAATGATATGCCACATTAACTCTTCCTAATTAATGTTTATGAAAACATAAAATATATGCATTATTTTATAAATATTTTTTAAACAAAACCAAATAAAGGCACCCTAACTAACATTTCTTTTTAAATTAACATTCAGTAAATGTAATTAAAAGTTGTGGTTAAATAATTTAAAATATTTTGCTAAAGTTTGCATTTTTTAATAAGTTGCATATTCGTTTAAAAAAATCTCGAATAATTAATTTTATATAATTTAAGAATATATATAAAAAACAAAGGTTACAGAGATGTTATAGGTAGTTTCAGGTTTCACTCGTACAAAACCAGAGAAATTCAGCAGCTAATTATCTGAGCTAACTATAACTAGCTCCCTGGAATGCACTACTTATGACTTCTCATATCACATCACTCATGAGATGGTCAGCGACATATCTGATGACATCATCCAGTGACTGTGAGTGTTTTTAAAAAGTTTGAGTGTTAAATACATATACCAAGGTGTATTGGTGAATCAGTAGGTGTATGAGTGCCTGTATGGATGATTCAGTGGGCGCATGACTGACTGTATACATGAGTGATTAGGTGTCTCAGTGAATGTATGGGTGAGTGACTAGGTTGTGCAAATGCCTGTATCAGTCTGTAAATTGATGTCTAAGTGGCTGTATGGGTTAGTGAGTGGGTACATGAGTGGCTGAATGGGTTATTTATTGTTTGTCTGAGTACCTGTATGACTGTGAGAGTGTCTTTGGGTGGGAGAGGGGCTGTGTGACTGCCTGCATGCATGGATGGATAGATGGATGAGTGAGTGGGTGAGTCAGTGGCTGTATGGGTTAGTGAGTGCATCTGTGAGGGGCTGTATGGGTGACTGAGTGTGTGTGAATGGATGTGTCAGTTGTATATGGGTGAGTAACTGCATATGTGAAAGGCAATATAGGCGAGTGTTTGAGTAAGTAAGTGACTATGTGTAAGTGAGTGTAAGAGTGGCTGTATGGGCAAGTGTGTGCTTGTCTCAGGTATTGTATAGGTGAGGGAGTATGTTCTAGTATCTGTATGAATAAGTGAGTGTGTGTGTGTGTGTATAACTGTATAGGTGAGTAAGTAGCTGTGTGATTGACTATGGGTAAATGAGTAGGTGTATCAGTAGCTCTATGAGTGAATGACATGTATGAGTGGCCGTATGGGTATATGAGTGGATATATCAGTGGCTGTATTAGTGAGTGAGTTGGTGTATGAGTGGCTGTATGAGTGGATGTGTGTGAAGACCTATGAATCTGTGAGTGAGTGTGTAAGTGCTGGTATGGGCGTGTCAATGGCTTTGAGAACGATAGTGTGGAAGTTGGAGTGGGTATATGAAAGGTTATATTGGGGTGTGAGTGGGTGTGCCAGAGATTCTGTGGATGATGTCATCAGAGTCATCAGTGATGTTACTGACCATGTTATGATTCATGTAATATGTGAGGTCTTAAGCAGTGCATTGCGGGGGTGCGACTGCTGAATTTCTCTGGTTTTGTACAAGTGAAACATGAGCCTAACTAGAACGGTCTCTGTAACCTTTGGCTTTTTCAGTGAATTTCCAAGGTTTTTGATAATGCTAATTAATAACTATAACTCCCCTGTAACCTTTAGTTTATTCTTTGAATTTCTATGTTTATTAACTACTAGTCGCGTTTACCAAGTGGGGGAGATAGGGGGCTGGGCCTCTGACCAGCTCTCAGGATTTCCGCTATAAGGGGCTTACAGGAGGTTCTCGGCCCACAAGGTCCCTCAGGAGTAAAGTGGACTTAATCCTTCAACTAGTAGTGCACTACAAGCCATGTCTGCAGAGTGGTTGAGAAAGGGGGCGTGGCCTTCGAACACCTCTCAGTAATCCCACTGTGTAGGGCTTACTAGAGACAACAGGAGGTCTTGTTGGTCCCCTAAAGGCTTTCAGTAGCAAAGGGGACTTCATCCCCTAACTAGTAGGGCACTAGGAGGTGCGTTTGCAGAGTGGTGCAGAAAGTGGGCATCCCTCTATCAGGTCTCAGCAATCAGAAAGGGGCAGGCCTCACACGAGTTGCCGGCTTTTTATTGTTTAGGAAGGTGGGGGTGGCCTGGCCCCCCTTCCCTGGACTATTTTGGGCCCCTGGAACCCCTTCACCTGTGGCCTGACTTGGTTTACAATTTTTTTAATTAAAAACAACGGAACGGGGCCTCGCGTCCCTCCCTCTCCCGAGCCTATTTTCGCCCTGGGACCCCAAACCAGGGGCCTGGCCTTTATTTATTAATTGTATAATAGAAAGCGGCCCCTCTCCCAGGGCCAACTTCGGCCCCGGGAACCTCATCCCCCTGGGCCTGGCCTATTCGTTGGGGACCCTGCCGACTTCCTGCGTCCTGCTGGAACTGACATTGTTTTGGGATCCAGGGAGCTGCTAACATGCAGCTCCCTGGGTCCCAAAACTATGTCTGTTTCCCTGCTTGCTCCACGGCAAGCAGGGAAACACACTGCTCTGCTTTTCAGGGCTGGAGCCTTCAGTAGGAGGTGGCGGTCCCCAGGGCCATGTAGGGTTCCTGAAGGGGTGCTGCACGACCCTGCTCCTATTTCCCCAGGGGAGGGGGTGGCGGTCTCCTGGGCTGTGTGGGGGAGACTGAGTCCCCCGCGCATTATATATTTTAGCCCGTGAAGGTGACCTTGAGGCTTGCCCACATACAATTAGGTTACTGCCTTGGGAGTTGGCGGTCACCAGGGTTTTAAATAGCCCTAGGAGGGGGGCCCTGTACACCCGCCCTACATTTCCACAATGCCCTCGGGACTTAGTCCACCCAGGGGTTATTCCAAAGCAAGCACCGGAGTTTTCGCTTACTTTTTAAAAAAAAATTACATTGTGCCAGTGATTCGTGGATCCACCACGAGTCTGCTCCAAAATATATATTTTTTTAAATGCTTTTTCTCCCTGGGGTCCCCCTCACCATATCTTGGGGGGGGGGGGGGGGGGGGGGGGGGGGGGGTCACAGTATTCCTACCCTGCACCCTTTTCTTTTTTTTAAAACTTTTTTTCTGGAACTCTACTTCAAGCCGAGTCCCTAAGATGGCTGGCAACACTTACTAGTTGAAGTGTTGACAGCCAATCAAATTTTGGTAGGACTCGCAAGTCCACTGCAAAGACTCGCATCCCCAGATATCTATATTTTTTAAAGATAGATATCTCAAAAACTACTGATCAGATTTACACCAAATCGCAAAAAGCACACTTTCGGGACCAATAGCTAGCTAGCTTTCAGCCAAATCTGGTGTAATTCCACTCAGCAGTATGGGCTGTAGTCCTGCTCAGAAAATGAAAAAAACCCATAGATTTAACCTGGGGAAACCACCCCCACACCCCCCTTTTTTTCTCGGCCCCAGCTTAGCGGATCAACACAGCAGCAGAACCAAAAGGGGGAAGTTCTGTGAAGATTTCGTGGAGATTTGTCAATCAGTGCCAAAGTTATTGGCAAAACAAAAAACGCTTTTCCTATGGGCACTTTGGTCATAACTTTAGCTACCTACTGGCATCTGCCAGTAGGATATATATATATATATATATATATATATCGACAAAGAGAAATAATGTTCAGTTAGAAACGGATGGCTTGGCAGGACAAGACCTGAATGCTATCATGGTGTTGGAAGAATTGAGAACAGAAGCACCAGAGAATGCTATAACTTCTATGAGTCGATCACAGCAACTATCAGTGACAGGCATTCAACAAAGTGGCGGGTTGACTTTATTCGAGCCTGCCTCACAGTTTTGTCTGCAGATGCCGCCAGATGCCATTGAGACCTTTGTGGATTCTGTAGTGAAGGATTTGGTTCAGCTACGATGAAAGCAGAGGTTTATGAATGGTATCAGAGGAAATAAAGGGAATGTTCAAGGCATATGAGCTGCAGATTACACACTTTTGCATAGATCGCCATCTGGTGTTGGGCCCGGATGTTTGCAGTTTGTTTTTCCTCTTGGAAAGTCTTTTGGAAGTCACGAGGTCGGTGACTCCTCCTTTGGATCGTATTGCGCATGTGCTTCGGCTCCATCCTCAGATTGTTTTTTTCCGCCATCGGGCTCGGATGTAATCTTCGCGCTCCTGTTCCGAACATTTTCCAGTTCGACGATCGAAGCGGAATCCTCACCTCACATCGCGGTATTGTTTTGATTGCGATCTCCTCAATCAACTCTCATCGACAAATCTAAGGTTCCAGTCGACGACGGCGGCCTTCGGGCCTACCCAAGCTCCGGTCCCAGCTTATGGAAAGAACTCCATTCAAGAAGTGCCCTCGATGTGGGTCCAAATTCCCCCACTCCGATCTTCATGAGGTGTGCAACCTCTGCCTCTCCCCTGAACACAAGGCTCGAGACTGTCCGGCCTGTAAGTCTTTCAGATCGAAAAAGACTATTCGGGACCGAAGAGCCAGACGAAACATGGCACACTCCTCGACCTCCGTTCCAGTCGATATCTTCGGAGACGACATCGAAGATCCGGGACAGCAGCGCACCGAAGAGGACCTCGTCAGTGCTTCCGATGACGCGGATGTGGAGGACATCACTCCGGCACAGAGGGTTGTGAGTAATATAATCCCCCCCGCGCCAACACCCAAAAAGGCTTCGGTCACGCCTTCGCCTCCGGGCCTAGGCAAGACCAGAGACACTGCTTCACACACCCCACCTTCGGGCCTGGTGAAGAAGCCAAATAAGCCTCCCAGTGGCTCGGGCTCGAGCCAGCCTGCCAGCGGTGCCGAGAAACACACTTCGGCACCGAAATAGAAACCGGCCTCTACCTCGACACCGAGCTCCGCACCGAAGGCCTCGGGGTTGAAACCCAGCGCTTCCGTACCTACGCCATCTTCGGTACCGATCAAACCCCATAAGGCCCTCGGCACCGACACTTCCAAGCCGAAGCCCACCTCGGCGCCGACCAAGAAATCGGAGGTTCCCAAGCCCAGTGCTAAGCAAACTGGCACGGACAAGCCTAAAAAGTCATCGGTCCCGAAGACTTCGGCGCCGATGGACCAAACACTGTCACAGGAACTATTTACACCGGATCCCTTACAAAAAACTCTCACCAGGGATCCAAAAACTGGACATTTGGCACTCTCTTCCAAAAAGAGACATTTGGACAAACCGGCTCCGCCTCCGCCTCCACCTCCAAAGAGGAAGGACTCTGCTACCTCCCCTTTCAGAATACCTTCCCCACCTGCTCCACCTCCTCCACCCTCTCCACCTCTGCCCCCTCCGCCTTCTCCACCCCCACCTCGTCGCTCTCCGACCCCGTCTCCAGACGATGATGATCAGGGGAACCCATATCACGATACAGGGGATGTGCCCCAAGACCCCACCCCAACCGGATCCCCAGACCCATGGGACGACTACAATAACCCAGATATTCCCGACGTCCCACAAGATGACCTTTACCCTTCCAGGCCATCTCCACCGGAAGACTCATTAGGTTTCCACCACCTACTTCAAAGGGCGGCACACTATCATGGGGTAGAGTTACACACTGACCCAGTGGAGGAGGATTTCCTCCTCGACACATTTGATACCACACATAGGTCTACCTCCATACTACCTATGCTCAAGGGGGTGGTAAAACATGCGCCAGAGGTTTTTAAGGACCCAGTCAGGGCCAGGGTCATTAACCCACGCATAGAGAAAGTACAAAGCTGCCCCCACAGATCCTGCCTATATCAAAGGGCCAGCGCCACTAGATTCCCTAGTGGTTTCCACTGCACGAAAAAGGTCAAATTCCCAGGCGTCAGGCGAAGCACCACCACCTGACAAAGAGTCAAAGCTACTGGAAGCGTCAGGAAAGCGCACTGCGTCACAGGCAGCCAATATATGGCGTATCGCCAACACCCAAGCGCTATTGGCTAGATACGATAGGGCACATTATGATGAATTAGAAACCATAATGCACCACCTCCCTGAAAGATACAAAACTAGGGCCAATGAATTAATTCAAGAGGGTAAGACAATAACTAACACCTCTATACGCTGTGCCTTAGATGCAGCAGACACAGCCTCCAGGGCCATTAATACTAGTGTCCTCCTCCATCGCCATGCTTGGCTAAGAATATCAGGTTTTAAACCAGAGGTACAAGCCTCCATCCTGAATCATCCCTTTGACCAAGAACACCTATTCGGCCCAAAGGTAGATGAGGACATCGATACGGCGAAGTCCATGGTAGCCCTGCAGTCACACCCTCCTAGGCGCTCTTTTCGCCGCTCTTCCTTTCGGAGTACATCTAGAGGCTACTCCTCAGATAGCGCGTCCACTTCCTACAAATCCCCCACTCAGTCCACCTTCACAAGGGGTTATCAAAGAGGCGGCTATAGGGGAAATAATAATAAAGGCAGAGGCAAAACAAATACCGCCCGCTCTGCCACACCGCCTACTCAATGACTTCCCCCCGCTCCCTCCAGACCATCCCACTCCGGTCGGGGGCAGACTTCAAAATTTCCTTCATGTCTGGGAGACCATCACCTCAGACAAGTGGGTGACCCAAATTATTCGGTCAGGATACTGCCTGGAATTAACATCTACCCCCCTAAACAATCCACCCAGGCAACGCCCAATGTCACAAGAACATTCCACATTACTAAAACAGGAGGTAATCTCCCTCCTATAAAAACATGCAATAGGACAAGTTCCCGTCAATCAGCAAAATTTAGGGGTCTACTCCCTATATTTTCTAATACCAAAAAGGGAAGAGACTCTACGACCTATTCTAGATCTCCGGCCCCGAAACACATGCATACATTCAGACCATTTTCACATGGTAACGCTTCAGCAGGTGCTTCCGCTCCTCTCCCAGAACGACTTTCTCACCACACTGGACTTGAAAGACGCATACTTCCACATTCCAGTACACCATGCTCACAGAAAGTACCTCAGATTTGTAGTGGTCGGGCAACACTACCAGTTCAAGGTGGTCCCATTCGGAGTCACAACAGCACCACGGGTATTCACCAAGTGCCTAGCAGTAGTGGCGGCACACCTCAGAAGACAGCACATTCACGTCTTCCCATACTTGGACGACTGGCTGATAAAAGCCACGTCCTACAACCAATGTGTACACCACACCGCCACTACAATCCAACTACTTCACCAACTAGGCTTCACGGTGAACCACCAAAAGTCCCAGCTAACAGCATCCCACATAAAACAATACCTCGGTGTCACCATAGACACCTCAAAAGCAATAGCCTACCCCAATCCGGCCAGGATTGCAAGGATTCAGGCTTTGCGACAAAGATTCATACTTCAACACTCCCTCCCAGCAAGAGTGTTTATGCAACTGATAGGGATGATGGCCTCTTGCATTTTCATAGTGCCCCACGCAAGACTCCAAATGCGTCCACTCCAAGAGTGCTTAGCGCGCCAATGGAACCAGGCCCAGGGGCAACTGACAGATCTGGTGTTGGTAGACGGTCGCACCCATCGCTCTCTGCAGTGGTGGAACACCACAAACCTTTCCAAAGGTCGACCGTTCCTGGACCCGGTTCCACAAATAATACTAACAGACGCATCGCTCTCCGGCTGGGGAGCTCATCTATTACACCTCACAGTGCACGGCACATGGACGCCGCAACAAAAGTTACTCCATATCAACCATCTGGAGTTACTAGCAATCTCTCTATCCCTAAAATCTTTTCAGACACAGATTTCAGGCAAGGCAGTCCTCATTCGCACAGACAACATGACGGCCATGTATTACATTCAAAAACAAGGCGGCACACACTCTCCACAGCATATGGAGATGGGCAATTCCACAAAAAATCTTTCTCCTAGCCCAACATGTCCCAGGAGCCCAAAACACCATGGCAGATCTGCTCAGCAGACAAACGCAACAGATCCACGATGGGGAACTTCACCCGCAGGTTCTTCACCCGTTCTTTCAAACGTGGGTGCATCCACAAATAGACCTATTCGCCACCCACGAAAACAAAAAATGCCCAAGCTTCGCCGCCAGATACCCACACCCATTGTCCAAAGGAAATGCGATATGGATGAACTGGTCAGGCAAATTTGCGTACGCTTTTCCACCTCTCCCACTAATTCCATTAGTGGTGTGAAAGCTGCAACAGCATTCCCTCACCCTGATCCTAGTAGCTCCAACATGGGCCAGACAACCGTGGTACACCACGCTGCTGGAACTCTCGGTAGTACCACACCAAAAGCTACACCTCTCACCATGCCTCCTAACCCAGAACCATGGAGAGATCAGGCACCCGGACCCAGCTCAGCTCAACCTTGCGATCTGGCTCCTGAAATCCTAGAATTCGGATACCTAAACCTTCCCCCTGACTGTATGAACGTCATCAGAGAAGCTAGACGCCCTACCACTAGAGCCTGCTACGCTGCCAAGTGGAAAAGATTTGTTGTCTATTGCAATAACAACACAATCAATCCTCTAGACGTGTCTATACAACACATCATATATGCTACTTACTCCACCTACAAAGGTGTAATCTAGCATATACTCCATTCGGCTACACCTCGCAGCAATTGCAGCTTACCTACAAAACAGGCAGCACCTATCACTTTTCAGAGTACCTGCCATTAAAGCCTTCATGGAAGGCCTAAAAAGAATAATTCCCCCCAGAGTACCACCCTCACCTGTGTGGAACTTAAATATCGTTCTCACAAGGCTAATGGGGCCGCCCTTCGAACCCTTGCATAAATGCGAACTGCAATTTCTCACATGGAGAACCGCTTTCCTTGTAGCCATCACTTTCCTTAGAAGGGTCAGTGAGATACAAGCACTTACCATACAAGAACCTTTTCTTCAAATGCACCAGAACAAGGTTGTTCTCCGTACCAACCCAAAATTCCTACCTAAAGTCATTTCCCCTTTTCACCTAAACCAATCCGTAAAATTACCGGTATTTTTCTCGCAACCTCTGACTGTTGCAGAAAGGGCTCTACACACGCTAGATGTCAAACGAGCCTTACTTTACTATATCCAAAGAACACAATCTTTCAGAAAGACCAAACAACTGTTTGTCTTTTTCTCTCCACCACACAAGGGCAACCCCATCTCAAAATCAGGGATAGCTAGGTGGATTGTAAAATGCATCCAGATTTGCTACCACAAAGCAAAACGAACGCTATCCGTGCCCGCTAAAGCCCATTCTACATGAAAGATAGGGGCTTCTATAGCTTTTCTAGGGAACATCCCATTAGATAATATCTGCAAAGCAGCTACATGGTCAACACCGCACACTTTCACTAAACACTACTGTGTAGATGTGCAAACCAAGCAACAAGCTAGTGTGGGCAAGGCTGTACTAAAAACACTATTTCAAACCACTGCAACAGATACCGGTGGTCGCCGCTAAGGTTGGGAACTGCTATATAGTCTATGCAAAAGTGTGTAATCTGCAGCTCATATGCCTCGAACGGAATATGCTACTTACCAGTATGAATCTGTTCTTGGCATGTAGAGCTGCAGATCTACACACTCCCACCCGCCTCCCCCGCTACCTGTATCTGTTCCAGTCTATCTTATTTAGATACAACACACATGGGTTTCTTCACTGTTATTACTATGCTTCATCTTTCCCTGCTGGCGAAAAACAATCTGAGGATGGAGCTGAAGCCCATGTGCAATACGATCCAAAGGAGGAGTCACCGACCTCGTGACTTCCAAAAGACTTTCCAAGAGGAAAAACAAACTGCAAACAACCGGGCCCAACACCAGATGGCGATCTATGCAAAAGTGTGTAGATCTGCAGCTCTACATTCCAAGAACAGTTGCATACTGGTAAGTAGCATATTCCTTCTCATTTAAACAACGATCGGCTTTAAAGAGCCTGAGTGAAGATAATGGAATTGTTTGTAAGCCCTCAGATAAGGGCGGAAACATTGTTCTTCAGACCAGGCGCAATTATGATAAGGAAGCTGTACGTCAACTCTCTAATCGGCAGAACTATGTTGTGATTAACATCAATGAGTATCATCAGAGTATTGCGAATTACCATTCTTTAATCGCTAAGTGGCATGGAAAGGGACTATTAGGGATGGATGAATTTCTGTTTCTAAGACGATTAAATCCAACAATCCCGACCTTCTATCATCTACCGAAGGTACACAAGAACAAGCTGGAACCACCAGGAACACCTATTGTGGCCTCGCAAGGCTGTTTAACGGAACACATGTCTATCTATGTGGATTATTTTCTTTTACCCCTTGTAAAAGTCCTTAAATCGTACATTAGAGACACTAAAGATTTATTGAGACATATTGCATCTATACATTGGAAGGATGATTATAAATTGATGGTGCTCGATATTACCAGCTTGTACACCTCAATAGCACATCGAGATGGCCTGAATGCAATGAAAAACTTCCTGGACAAACGTCCATTGAAATATATGGAACACAATTCTTTGGTGTTGGAATTCGCTGAGTTCTGCCTGTATAATAACATCTTTCTCTTCCAGACCCAGATGTTTAAACAAATTGCAGGTACAGCCATGGGCACCTGCTTCGCCCCCAGCTACGCGAACTTGTTCGTGGGCTGGTGGGAGGAGCAGGTGGCCTGGGGCGCAGCCGATAGAGAATGTACAAATCGGGTAGTGGGCTGGTACCGATTTATTGACGACCTGTTCATTATCTGGGACGGGTTAACAGAAACAGCTTTAGACTTCATTGGGATTTTGAATAAGAATGAAGTGAATCTGGAGTTTACAGGATCAGTCAGTGCAGACTCAGTGGATTTAGATCTTAACATATATGTGGAAAGAGTTAAACTGCATACAAAGCTCTTCAGAAAGGAAACGGCAGGGAATTCTATCATGCATGCCTCTAGCAGCCATCGATTAATTTAGTGAGAAGTATCCCCTATGGGGAAGTTCTCACGATAAAGAGAAACAGCTTGGATGAAAATGAGTTTCAGGAGGCTGCCCAGGGTAGTATTAGACGCTTTAGAGCACGAGGTTACAGTCAGAAGGTCCTTAATGAAGCATACAGTAGGGCTAATTCCCTAAAGAGAGAAGGACTTTTGGTAGACAAACGAGATACAGAATCCACAACGAGTTAAGGTAAATTTTGCCTTATAACAACATTTTCTAGGAATGCTAAGGATCTGAAGAGAATTTTGAGAAAGAACTGGCATATTTTGTTGACTGATAATGTGATAGGAGGGGATCTTCCATCGAAACCTCTTGTCACATGCAGGAAGGCCAAGTCATTGAAAAATGACTTAGTCCATAGTTATCTTATTGATACTCCAAGATTACCGTTTGGTTCAATGAAAGGATTCTTCCCATGTGGGAAGTGTAAAGCCTGCAGGGGGAGCAAGAGGGGCCTCACCTATGTGATTTTTGGTGTGGGGATCCGAAGGAGTATCACTAAGTTCCTGACTTGTACCACCTCCTGTACTGTCTATTGTCTCATGTGCCCAAGCGGCCTACGTTATGTGGGCAGCACGATTCATCCAACCAAGATCAGGATATTGGAGCACATGCGGGCAATAGCCAATGGGGATGAGACATACACTGTTGCGCGACCTTTTGATAAAGTACATCAGCGTAACAGGGATCTGCTCAGTTACTTTTGCCTTGATCATGTACCGAGTAATCCCCGAGGGGTGACAGGATTTTAAGGTTGAGGAGGCTGGAGTCACGATTTATAATCTATCTTCAGACCAAAGCGCCCCTGGGTTTGAATAGTAGTGAGGAGCTTGCTATACACCTAGGGGAATGATGCTGTGTTATAGGGACCAACCTCCATGACCCAGAATATTCTTCAGAGAAAATATATTGAGAATATTTTGTGAAATGTATATGAAATTCGATGAATTTTAAAATGTATTTTCTCTTCATCATTTAGTTTGGGATCATTGGATATTGTAATCCTGTATAACTTTGTAATATCCTTGAAATATGTGGAAATATTTTTGAAGTACTTTTGAATTCTTTGCATTTCTGGAATTTGCTGGATTGTATGGATTCTTTGAATCGATTTTTGGAATAATTTTTTTAATCATTTAGATTTTAGAGCAACAGTATGTATCCATTCGTAGTAATTGTATATAGAATAGAGAGAGATTGTTTTGATCATGTTGGATGAATTTAGATTTTAACAACACTATGCCACCATTTGGAAACGAGATGTTTGCCCATACAGGGCTTGAAATATTGGAATTAGCATCAAGTGAATCTTGCCATTTTTTATACGTAGGCCCATCATGGGCGTTAATGAATTTGTATTTTGATTTATTATTCACCACTACAGTTATTTTTCCTTTAAGTGGTGACTTTAAACAAGTCTTCAGGTGCTTATTTACACACAAGGACATTTCAAAATGGCGCTGATGGATTCTGTTTTGGGACGACTGATCGCGATGACGCGATAGTCCCTTGTTTGTGTTGTTATAGGAAGTGACATTGTTTATATTGCAAGAACCCCGGCGCATATGGTAAACATAGAGGAAGGCCGTTGCCGAAACGCGTCTGTTTGCTTGTGCGAGTGTTCTGTTGAATAAACTTCAGAACCGGCCCCCGAGAGTGCTGTCTTCCTTGGTATTACCAGGAGTTGGAGGAGAATTTGAGCATCAATGTGATGCGGGAGCACCCCCGCATATGAGAAGCACCCGCCTGCGAGTGCACCGTTTTAGTGCTTTTGAGCGATTCTATCTATCTATCTATCTATCTATCTACCCTTCCACCCTTCCACCCTTCCACCCTTCCACAACTCCGGGGTGACTGCCAAGTGGCTGTATTGATTAAAAAGGAGCGTGATGCTAAAAGTCCCTGAAACACTCAGGCAGACGCGTTTCAAGCCTCCAATGGCTCTCTTCAGTGCTGGTTCCATGAACTCAGCGCTCTCTCAGGGGGTCAAACGAGATGCAGCTGTAAATAAGACCGCTCCCATTATAATGTCATCGCGTTCCTCCTCCAATGGAAGGTGTGCTAGCCCCTCACGCTCACACCTTGCCGAGCAGATGCATGCTGGTAAGTGTAGTCCACACGGAGTGTCTGTTCAGTGACAGTGTTACTCCTAACATCAAGTGATGTCCCAACTGGCTGGTTTGTGGGCCACACGCCAGCTCAGGTGCCCAGCAAGATGAAACCAAGCCTGTTGTCAGCCCCTTAACTCAGGCGATGAAGATCGCCTCCTCTCTCCCCTCGCCGCACCTATATATATATATATATATATATATATATATATATATATATATATATATATATACGTAAATTCGCCTAATGTTTCTTCCTCCCACGGGTAGAAAAAGACGGAGAGCAGACCCAGAGATCAGTGCCAATCAAGTTTTACTTTATTGAATATTTGTCGAGCCTGTCCGTCATGATGCGTTTCGACCCCCACTCGGGCCTTGATCACATGACGCGTTGCTGTGGGAATAAGGAGCATTTAAAGGGCAACACAGCAGGAAATGACATCAACACAAATCGATAGACAGCGAAATGTTCCGCTTTAAAATCTTCATCCCACCATTTCGAAGAGGTACCATGCACAATTCAAAAATGTTATCTCCTTTGTTCATCAGTAACTATATAAATATTTGAATAAATTTAAGTGGTGACTTTAAACAAGTCTTCAGGTGCTTATTTACACACAAGGACATTTCAAAATGGCGCTGATGGATTCTGTTTTGGGACGACTGATCGCGATGACGCGATAGTCCCTTGTTTGTGTTGTTAAAGGAAGTGACATTGTTTATATTGCAAGAACCCCGGCGCATATGGTAAACATAGAGGAAGGCCGTTGCCGAAACGCGTCTGTTTGCTTGTGTGAGTGTTCTGTAGAATAAACTTCAGAACCGGCCCCCGAGAATGCTGTCTTCCTTGGTATTACCAGGAGTTGGAGGAGAATTTGAGCATCATTGTGATGCGGGAGCACCCCCGCATATGAGAAGCACCCGCCTGCGAGTGCACAGTTTTGGTGCTTTTGAGCGATTATTTATTTAATTATATATATGTATGTGTGTATATGTATGTGTGTGTATATATATATATATATATATATATATATATATATATATATATATATATACACACACATACAAACACGTGGTAGTCCCAATTGAGCATCACTCGAAGAGACGACGGAGGTTACCAGCCTCAGTCACAGGTATGGGCAGAGTTAATGCAGCAGGTAGGTTAAAAGCAGCCTTTCGCGATGCCTGACGCGTTTCGCTGGTTAGCTTTTTCAAAGGCTTTTGGCGGAAGGTAAGCGTGCTGTGGTGTGCCTGTCCCCTCATATATTGACCAACAAAGACACGCCCCTGAATGGGGCAGCTGCAATCAGACAGTGCTGTATGCATTATGGGGGATGTAGTGCAATTAATTTTCACCTTTAAAATGTAAGATACGCACAATCAGGCACAGAGGAAGCTGCATTTCATTCTCGCTGTAAGGAGTCCGTTCGCACCTGTTATTAAAGGCTGGTAACCTTTCCATCTGTGTCGTGTGCAACTCAATCCTGGGATACCTTATTTTTGAATCTATAGGCGGATGCCCTTCTGCCGAGTTTGCACCACCCCAGGATCTCAAGGGGGCCACGAGGTTGGATTCACTACCCTCTATGTGGAGCAGAGGCACAGGATTTGGAATGGACACCTTCACGGGGGCCCACTCTGGGCCTTATCTGAACGCAGTGATAAGTGCACAATAATGAAAAAATGAAGCAATGAACGGACACTTCATCTCCCACAATTCCAGTATTTCGCTAATCAGAGGCGTGACTATGAATTTAATTGAGGGAGTGCCTACCCGCTTTGCACGATCTTCCCGGCAGCCTTTGAGAAAGGGGAAACCTGAAACGCGTCAGGCACAGAGGAAGCTGCACTTCATTCTCGCTGTAAGGAGTCCGTTCGCACCTGTTATTAAAGGCTGGTAACCTTTCCATCTGTGTCGTGTGCAACTCAATCCTGGGATACCTTGTTTTCAACCCCCAAGAGTGTCCACCAAGTTCCAAGGGTCACAGAAAGGCAGCACACCAAAGCAGCAAATCCAGGTCAGTTTTGCTCAATTCATTTATTTTGGTTTCCTTCTTTCTTTCCTTATTTACAAAAAACAAAGTGTAGGATGCATCAGGTAACAAGAAAAGCGACATACGCGTTTCGGCCAAGGGCCTTCGTCCGGGTCATGTGATAGACTGTGATGGGTGTTTAAAAAGAGGTTGGTTTGACCCGCCCCCAATTTAACCAAAAAAAAACCTCAAATTCTATAAATATATACATTTTAAACCTTGAGATTATTATATTCTCATTTGTAATGGGGTGTTAATTTAGAAGTCCGTGTCTTCCATTATTTTCAATAAGAGTGTGTTCCATTATCTGTGAATTGCCATTTGTGGTGCTAGACATAGTTCAGGTCTAGGCTGGAGTACATTTACTACAGTTTTAATGACCTTGTGGGCTGTAAAAACTTTCTTTTTTAATCATGTGTATTTGTTTTTCAACATTAATAGTTGGTTACATTGGATTTCACATAATTACACAATATTGTTCATCATTTCAGATGTCCAGCTTCAATCATCTATTCATCCTGTCCCTTTCCCCACACCCACTTCATCTAAACTCAGATATTAACAGAAAACAATTTGACGATAGCTATTTAGTAAGAACAAAGCGGCATAACAGGTCGAATATAATGAATTTCCTGGTTGGAGTACAGGGTAAATCTGGTATTTCTGTATTATGTCTTATGGTCATTTTCCAGCACTGGTTGGTTTGGGTGCTATGTGTATGATGCAGCAGTCCGCTACTCATCTGTGTGCTGTGTACCAGGCGTTTGCGCCCCTGTCTGCAGGTCTGTGTACATCTGCCTCCATGCCCTCAAGTAGTCTTCTAGTTTCACGTCTTTTCTAACGCGCTTCATTCTGATCTCTTCAGCAGTTGCCCATTCCAGCATGTCACGTACCCATTCCCCATGCGTTGGTGGATTTATATTCATCCACTTGATTGCAATGCGTTGTTTAGTGAGAACCATACCCAGGGTCAAAAATTTGCTGCTAAGCTTCCTTTTTACTGGGGCTGGAAGAAAGCCCACTTTAATTGTCTGCAAGACCTCTCTCCAGTATGGTGTAATGTAGGTACACTGCCAGACCATATGTAGGAAATCCGACTCGGAGGCCCTGAACCTTGGGCATTGATTGGGTCAGGTAGGATAAATAGCATGTAGAGTCTTAGGGATAATATATAGTTGATGAACATAGTTGTACTGGACTAATTTAAATATCGGGCATTGGTGCTGACTTTGCAGACTTCTTCATGGATCTTTTGTCAGTCCAGCGGGGTAATTTCTTGCGCCAATCCTTTCTCCCATCTGGTATGGGCTTTAAGAATAATTAGCGGAGTATCGTCACATAGTGCTCTGTATAAATGGGTAATACATTTCCCAACTCCCTTCATGTCTAGTAGCCTGGTCAGCGTCTGAGAGGGTGGTGGTTCCTCTGGGAAGTTAGGCCAGAGCCCGCGAGCAGTGACTGACATCTTATTATATTGGAGATATTGTCGTGAGCCAAGGCCAAATGACTCTTTCGCGTCCTCACGGGTTATAAATTGGCCACCGAGATAAGTCCCATACTACCTCGCATCCCTCCAATCTTCCACTTTCTCACTGACGTATTTTGTTCTATGTCAGCAAAGGGTTTAATTGCCCATATCGGCCTGTCATGGGCGTATGGGGGCCTACGTAGGGCCATCACAACCACTCACTCCCAAATGCGGCCCAGCTGTCTAATTAAAAAGGAGTAGGTGTCTGGAATGAGGGCCCTTAGCATTAGGAGCTCCGGCAAACCTTGCTTACGATCTTGGAGAGTTTAGCAATTGTTTTTCCCAATTATCCCCCTCGTTAAGCCAATGGATTGCATGCTGGAGGTGTGCTGCAAAGTAATAGTACTCTAGATTTGGAAGCTTCATGCCCCCTCTCTCCCAGGACTGTTGTAGCATATGGAGTCGTATTCTTTTACTTTTTCGTGGACTAGAGCACTTCCACCAGGAGTGTATCAGGTAAATATCCACAGGGGATCTCATAAAGTGAATTTTTCATAACGTACAGACAGCGGGGCAATATCACCATCTTAGCTATAGCAGATCTACCCAGAAGTGACAGTGGGAGGTCGTTCCAAAACTGGGTAGACATTTGGAGTTTCCTCATGACCCTGCGAATATTTAGATCTAAAAACGTTGTGTGTGTGTGGCAATTCTAATGCCCAAATGGGCTGTACTAACTTTAGAAGTGTCGTGTGTGAATAGCAATAATCTTCTTCTTTTGCCTTTCCATAAAACTCCTCTCTACCCTTCACAAACCCCTCCTTAAATTTCCTTAAACTCTTTTAATTTAGTAATAAGTAGACTTAATTTAACAGCCAATTATACAGGTCCCCCACATTTACTACAAAAACATATGTACAGAAGAGGTAGAAGAGGTGTTAAGTTCAATGCATAGGTTTGTGATAGTCATTATGTAGTATGTGAAAAATATTATTGTAGTACTACTTTACATACTACAAAAGAGTTTGTGAATAGGCCCCAACATTTCTCAACACTTACAGATGTATTTAGTATATCTGTATACACAATCTTTGCTTCACTCCAGGACCACTATCATTCTGGAGGATTCAAATGTAGAATAAACATATGAAGTTTAGACCATATGTCTGAGTTATTTGGTCATATATGGAATATAATTGTATGCGTATTCTAGTGCTGTATATGACCGATCCAAGAACAGCTATTTCGAGATGACAAATTTATGTAGGTTTTCCAATTAGACATAATTGGTTTTAATGCAAAAATTAGCAAGAAGTCCAGTAGTTGCATTTAAATGCTCCCTGGGCAGATGTTGGCTGAGTCGGAGAACACACCTCCACATGACCATATTGCTTTGCAGTTAAGGATTTGCCAATTATTAGATTTATTTCAGACATTTCTCATAACCCAAAAGGTCGACTCAATCTACCAACATACAAATGAAAGGTGCCCCCTATTCTCCAACATGCCAGCGTTTCATTGAATCACCTCAACATTTTATAAGGGGTGCATTGATGATTGTTTGAAGTAATATCTTAATTGACTAAGCATAGTTTAAACCTGTACTTGACCCACAGATAAAAAAAAGGTTTTCCCAATAGTGTCTTTATCCTGTTCATTGTCTGTATGAACTAACAAACTATCCCATTTATATGTAATAGCTTTGCCAGTTCTCTAAAGATTATTGATGCTGTACATGATTTCCCTGAAAACCTCTCATAAAAATGTGATCTTATTAGAGTGCTTTTCAATTTAGGAAATTATATCATTATTCTGCAGGTCTCTAAGTTTAATTATACATGTACCCCTCCAAATTTTACAATCTAGTACTTCATTGTTATTTTTTTAGTTTTCCCATTTTTCTGCAGCGGCATGTGAAAGGTTGAATTTTGTTTTTCCTTTCTTTGTTCTACATTGCTCATGATAGATAATTGTATATTCAAATTTGGAAATGTTTTATTTCAGTTTGAAGTGTTCACTGTTGAGTAGCTCAGATATTTCATTAGTTACTTGTGAACACACATTTTGTTTTTTGGAATATTAACGGTGTTCATATTTAAAGGATTGTTTTGGAAATTAATAACACAACTAATTACTACTTAGGGGACTGGTGGCCTAAATTGGGATGTCTCCCTCAAAAATGTGCAACTACAGATATGTTAGATTTTTATAAAGTGATATTAGGCTTTCCATTGTTTTTCCAGGTAGATTGTGATTAATGTCCGTCTCTTTTCTCTACTATTCTTTGTCTCTATTCAGTCTTTTTTTTCTGCCAATGACCTTTTTCTCTCTTAAGACGTTTAAGATATGAATACAACTTGGCAACTCAGAACTGGCTAATGCAAATATGAGTTTATTAGTAATGCATAAGATAAATATTTTATCACTCGGCACTAAGGGCCTGCTTACGATCTGGGCGGATGAAATACTCAATCACAAATGTGAGGGATATTTCGTCCGCCGCATTACAAGTCCGATAGGATATAACGGAATTGTAATTCAGCGGATGGGATATCTTTCACATTTGTGACTGGGTATTCCATCTGCCAAGATGTAATCAGACCCTGAGTGTTTTATACTATCATGCAAAGAGATGCAAAGGTTTAGAATATTTTGAGAGATTGAAAGTATATATGTCCATTTTGTGAACACGTGTACACATTTTTATAGTGGAACTACTGTCAGTAAAGCAAGGTGAACCTACTGCTCAGTGCATTTCCACAGAGTGCTTTCCTTACTAGTAAAGGATTTTGCATAAGGAATCATATATACAAGTTTGAATGACTTCTGAATATGTATACAAATCGTGCCTTAACAGCAAATAGTTGGCTTTCACAGATCCATTTTGTAAACAGACAGCCAAAGGGGTTATGGTGCAGAGGGTTGTGTCTACTGGCCTAATAGACAAAATAAGCATGAAAACCTTTTGTCATTAACTTCAAACATATATCTGTACAGATCAGGAATTTTCTTTCTACTTGTTTTTACATCAACCTTACCCTCAAATCGATGATGAATTCATCTTGAACAAGATAGTTCATGGTATAGAAAAATCATATACAAAACCCATTTGTATAGCCAGTTAGAAACTGGTGTTTGATATCTCGAGAATGGATTTAAAACTCAATTCTTAGAAACTAATAACGTAATCCCTAAACGCAGAGAAAATGCTAGACACTAGCAATCAACTACAGTTAATCAATTACAAAATCATCTGTAATAATGTGAAGGTCATAATAAGCGGCACACGTATAGGGATTGCGGTGTATCAGAATAAGGAACCTAATGCATTCATAATTATGGAAAAAGACAATGATGTTGAAAGTTCTCACTTTGAATCAGATAGGTAGACTCTAATAAACTAAGATCACTTAGATGCAAATGCAATTAACCCTTTCAAAATGTAGGGTTCCTGATTTAGAGTGAGAAAGCCAGAATGATTTGAAATTATGTTTGCTAATTATTCGAGAACTAGAAAGTTGTGGCCTTATTTAAGGCACCAAGACCTAATAAGGGTGAAATTGACATAAACGATGAAACAAGATATAGGCAGGATCAACAAAGACAGCACTATTCTAAAATGATTTGACTTGACACAAAACTGAGCATCAGAATATCTGAGTTGAGTGGGTCGATTAGAAGCAGTAAAGATAACTTTGACCCCTATTTAAATATGTCTGTCAGATGTTCCTTCTGTGGTTATCTCCTGGATGCTTCATGAAAATAAACGGAATGTTATCAGCATTTATTTGTGCTATTAGAAAACTCATAGTTGCTTTGATTAAATTGCTATTACCGAAACGTACTCCAATGGTTAACCTGTCAAAAACTGCTACATTTCTTGATTGGATACAATTCCCGAGGTTGGCAAACAAAGAGCTTGCTGTTGGGGTTACCATCACAGAACACAAGCTAAAAAAGCCAATAATTTTCGTCAGTTAGGAAAAGCTCATGGTACTGTTGGCCTGTGTAATGCCACTGTCTGTACATCTTGAAAAGTAATTTAGAAAAGTGAAGGGCGTAAGATTCTTCAGGTATATTAATCACTAATGATATTAAGAACCCTTGTTTAACAGCTAGTTATAGACAAGTAGCTTTACTGAATGTTTATAGTAAGTTTTCCTCCTAATTACTTAATATTAAACTTCCGAAAGTAAATGCTAAACTTATTCACAACTCACAATCTGGGTTTGGTAAACACAAATTAACTAGTGACAACACCCAACTTAAAGGCCATATATTAAATGATGAAGTTCCCCAAACTCTAATGTCGGGCGAAGAATAAGCTTTTTGTAAGGAGTCTTGGTGAGTTCTGAGATCAACTTTATTTGAGCTAATTTTGGAGAGTAGTTTATTACAGAACTCCTGTACGATGAGAGAAAATGGGGTGATCCAAGTATTAGGGTTGATGATAAAAGTTGCAAACTTACACTTCCTCTGATGATACAATGCTATTTGTATCAGATATATGTCAATTAGTTCCTACATTTTTAGACATGATAAAAGATTACTCAGAAGTATCAGAGAATACTCTTAACCAAATTAAATTGGAAAGTATGCCCATGGAGAGGATACCTGAACCCTAATAATTTCTGATGGTAAAGCAGTTAATGGGCCAGGATTTCTTCCTGTCCACTCTAGTACCAGGAAAATCCAGTGTTTTTACTTTAAAAAGGAAAGATGGTTCAATTCACAACTAAACACTAAATCTAAATTAATAAAAGTATTGAAACAACTTTGCTAACACCATCTGAACTATAGATTTTTTACTGCTAAACAGTGTTTGGCCCTTCCCGATGGTGCTTATCAAGGTGTTCACCCTTTTCTTCTGCATTTTGTCAGTTCACAATGTAAACCCACTTCTCGCTGCATTTGTAAAATAAATCACATAAAAACCATCTGACTCTCAGGGTAGCAAGGAAGAGCAGTGCAGTGCTCGTTAGTGGGGCCAAATCTGGCTGTAAGCAAAAAACTCAGAAAACAACGATGCACAATATTAACACTCAAACCACTGTCCCGCCGGTGCTTTTTTTCATTTAAAAGGAGAAGTAAAATGTAAATGTAAATTTGATACTTGTATAGCGCACTACTCACCCGCAAGGGTCTCAAGGCTCTTGTACGAATACCGCTGTGGAACCCATCCTGGCTTTCCCTGTGAGGCGTCCACTCCTGGGCACCCCCAAGGTGGATGCCAGGCATCCTTAGCGTTGTGGGGGCCGTTGTGGAGATTAAGCAAGCTATTGCCCAGAGTTGCAGAGTGGGACTCCATGATTGGAATAGGCACCGAGGCGAGAATTATCAGGTCCGTGGAATTTTTGAGCCCAAGAACCGCCGAGGCGGGGTATTGAACCCTGGTCCCGGGCTAGACCTCTGCATCAGGGTCTGCCGCTCTAATCATTGAGCCACACTTCTCCACTACTGTAATGAACAAACAAATAGTATAATAAAAAAAGGTTCGAGATTTCAAGTCGATTCATGCCTTGCAGATTAACCAGACTCCAAATCTTGTAGCCTAAAGAAATATCTCAGGAAATAACCCTTCAAATGTAGTCTGCTCCTGTTGTCTGTGAGGTACCTTGTGATAGTACCAGCGCGCTCTATTCCTAAACCCAAACTATGCACCTATATGGACCTCCTGGAAAACGTAAGGCTTTTAACATTTAAAAAGGTCACATGTACAGGTTCTAAGTCATTCTGAATGTAAAATGAGCGGCCTACTGCCTTTGTCACCACATTTAATTATCCTTTTAGCAAGCATGTTGGCTCTATTTTCAACATAAACTTGACCGTGTCGTTTCTGCCTAGAGAGACTCCTCAAACAGTATAGGAAGACCCAAATTATAAAATGACATCGAACGTAACTCTTATTCTGGAGTCCACAAGTGTTTACTGTGGCTGAATCTAAATATTTAGGTTTCGTTAGGAGTATTGGATATTTAATTTGTAACTGTCTCACCAAAGACTATAGGATTTCCAACTCTCATTTTCTGTCAAACCTATCTCAAAAATAATGTACAGAACCATAAAACAAACTTAATAACAGGTTTATTGTGAGTGTTGGCAGCCAACATAGTATAGTTAATGAAAGGCAGTGGATGGGAATTTACACGAGTATATATCAGAAAACAAACTACATACTCTAATGTTCATTTCAAAAAGGGACACTCAAAATTACATTCTAAATGTGAAGCTGTATTTAGAACATAGCAAAACTATAGAGGTAGACTGAAGAATGCCACATACGTATAAGTTACATCTTGCATATGCCACCTAAATAGTAGACTGCAATGCGGCACTAACTTGTCAGTGCTGTGTGGAGACTAAATGCTCTTCAAGCATTGGACAATTTAGTCAATACATTCTGTAATGGCGTTGCTGGAATGCCACTGGTTTCCTTGTTTGTCCCTTTGCTTTTGGAAGTCTGCATCAATACCAAGTGGTTCACAGTACATGTATATTCAAAAAGGGCTTGCCATTATTTTTAATTAATATTCTGCATGTGATGAACAATTGGTTCTATACCTCCTAACCTTCTGCACACCTTCTGTTATGTCTTGCACACCATCAGTGTATCATTTTGTTGTAACATTCTGACCACTTCTGGACTAACTGGCACGCTGAGTAGACATGGCCAAATAATGTCTTGCCCCCTTTCTCAGCTGTCATGTGCATGCCACTAGCTGTCCTCTATATGCAATAACTACTCTTGATGATCATCGGCTGCGCTCTGTGGCAACGATTTTACTCTCTGCCATCTCTGGTCATGCTTTGAAGATGATCTGCATCTATCTAGACACACACCAGAGGTTCTACAGGAGGGAAGTGGAGCTTCAGAGGCAGTTAAAGAGGTTTGAAGAAGCTGGAAATAAAGATCATATGGAGGATAATCCTGTGCCTTACTTTGGTGTTTGTAGGATGTATGAATGTAGAGGTTTAAGTTACAGGCTTGCTAATCCTCCCCTTAGATCCAGAGATTATGTAGGATTGTTGAGCAACAGATCAAGTCGAAGAAGCATCGTCGCACTTCGACTTCTCCCCGTCGGTCGGCTGATGCGATGAGGGATGCGGGCGGTGCCCCTCCCACGGCTCCGTGCGCGGTTTCCGATGAGTCGACTACAGGATTCCCTTCCTTTCCGGGACCCGGGGCGACTCCTGCCCAGCTTCGTAAATTTTACTAGACGCTGCACGCCATCTTTGGGCAGCTCGAATCCGCTGGTGTGCATTTGGGCCCCGCGCACTCGGTAGGGGGCCCAAGTGCGCGGGCCCCCTTTGGATCCAAGCCTGGATCGGCGCCGGTTGACCTTATAACACCGGTGCCTCTGCCGCAACCGACGTGGGTCATGCCCCCGGCCGGCGTCGACCCCGGACTCCATCCTGATGTGGACACAGAGCCGGACCGGCGCCGCCCGACATCAGATCTGGATCCGAGCGGGGTTTTTGAGCCCCTGTTCACTCCTGGGGTCCTTTTTCGGCCAGATTAGCACCCAGAGGAGGAGGACTGGGAGGGGTCAGTTGACCCTCTCACTGATCAGCTAGACTCTGAGCAGGACTGGAGAGAGGAACCGGGAGAAGCCAGTAGTCTAGACACCTCTCCTGACCGTGGCATGTTGTCGTCTCCTACCGTGGCTATGGAGGAGGGAGCGTCATACACAGTGGTGTTGCGTAGGGCGGCCGAGGCTCTCAACCTCGAGCTTCCTACGGTGGCCGTCAGGACTAACCTCCTGACAGGTGCTTCAGCCGACTACAAGCTCTTCGGAACCCCTGTTTCTGTTTAATGAGGCCTTACCAGCGTTCCTGTTGGGCACCTGGTCCGGGACCAACACGGGGGCTCCCGTGGATCGGATGATTGCCTGACGCCACCGCCCGGCTCCGGGCGACCCCACTTTCCTCTCCCAACACCCCCTCTGGAGAGCTTGGTGGTCCAAGCCTCCACTACCAAGAGCGCCTTCCCTGCAGCTCCACCGGAAAGGCAATCCAAGAAGCTGGATCATCTTGGGAAGATGATTTTCTCTTCCGCCAGCTTGTGACTGCGGTCCGTAAACACCGCATGTCTATTGGGCCATTATTCCCACTCTGTGTGGGATACGGTGGTGCAGGTGCTGCCTCACTGTCCGGAGGAGGCCCGGACAGTGCTCTCCCAGGCTGTTGCCGCTGGGAGAGATGCAGCAAAGTTTACCATCCTGTTGTAGGCTGGAGACCGCCGACTCTCTGGGCAGGACGATTTCCACGTCCGTAGCCCTTCGTCAGTACGCCTGAATGAGATCGACTGGCTTTTCGGGCGATGTCCAGAATACCCTCATGGACATGCCTTTAGATGGCAGTCGCCTTTTTGGCGACAAAGCGGACAACACTCTAGAGCGTTTCAAGGACTCATGGGCTACGGCCAAGTCCTTGGACCTCTCCAGCCACCCTGCACAGTCTGCTTTTTGCCCCTTTCGTGGCCACGGAAGGGGTGCCCCACTACGTCCCGACCAGAGCAAAAGGCCGCAGCAAGTTTCATGCGGCCGGGGACGTGGGAACCACTGCCTTGATTCAGGGGGCCAGCGGGTGGGCCAGTCCACCAACCCTCCCTCTGCTGCAGTCTCCAAACCTTCCTAGCCTGACTTTTCAGGCCCATCAGACTCCAGTGGGTGGCAGGATCCCCCATCACCTCCCCCCACTGGTGCGCCGTCATGCCAGATAGGTGGTTTTGCAGATAGTCCAAAGGGGCTACTCTCTCCCCTTCGAGGCTACCCCTCCCGCCATGCCACCTCAATACCACCGCATGTCGGAGGATCACCTGGGCCTTCTCCAACAGGAAGTTACGGCTCTCTTGGCCAGGGTGGCCATGAAGCGCGATCCTGTCCCAGAAGTAGGTCGTGGTTGTTACTCCCACTACTTTCTGGTACCCAAAAAGGACAAGGGCCTGCTTCCTATATTGGATCTCAAGAACATGAACCGCTTCCTCCGGAAGGAGAGGTTCAAGATGTTGACGCTCGCTCAGGTCTTGTCTGCCCTCGACCCAGAAGACTGGATGGTAGCGTCGGACTTACAGGACGCTTATTTTCACATCCCCGTCCTCCCAAGCATAACTCATCTCTTTCCTGCTATTCCCTTCGTTATGCCTCAGTGGGACTTGAATCTAGTCTTAACCTAGTTAATGTGCACTCCCTTTGAGCCGCTTCACAACTGTCCTTTTAGACTTCTGACGCTTAAAAACTGCATTCCTGCCAGAAGTCAGTGAGCTCCAGGCTCTGTCATCCAAGCCTCCTTTCCTGTTAGTCCATCCGGACAAGGTAGTTCTCAGGACTCGTCCATCATTCCTGCCCAAGGTTGTCACTGCCTTTCACATCAGGCAGACAATCACTTTGCCCACCTTCTTTCCGGCTCTGCATCCTTTGAAAGAGGAAGAGAGGCTCCACCTCCTGGACCCAAAACGTGCGCTTTCATTTTATCTGGATCGCACCAAGCAGTTCCGGGTGAATGACCAGCTCTTTGTTGGCTACATGGGTGCCAAGAAAGGTCGGGCCGTACACAAGCGGACTATCTCCTGATGGGTCGTTTTGTGTATCAAAGCGTGCTATTCTCTGGGAAAGGAGGAGCCTCCATTGGGGCTGCACGCCCATTCCACCAGGGCGACGGCAGCAACTACTGCTTTGGGGCGAGGCGTTCCTCTGAATGACATCTGTTAGGCAGCTACATGGGCTTCGTTGCACACATTTACGAAACGCTACTGCCTTGACAGTCAAGTGCGGAGAGGCGGCTTCTTTGGCCGTTCTGTTCTCCAGGACTTTCTGGTGTAATCTTGGTTCACAGACCCACCTCCGGGGTTGGTATTGCTGGGTTATCTATTCGAAGGTAAGGAATCTATAACTAACCTGTTTCTTTCAGATGAACAAGTTACTTACCTTCGGTAACGATATATCTATAAGAAACATAGGTTAGTAATAGATTCCTTACCGCCCCACCCATCCTCCCCGTTCTGCGAACTAATTTCTAGGGTTAAGGATATCCTTAAAGGGCCCGAGTTTTGTGCACCAGTGGTCCGTGTCTTGCATGGCTCTGAGTTTCTTGCGTGGAAAGTCGTGTACAGAACTGATGTCTAAGCAGCTCCCGCGACGTCATCCCGGCGACCACGACGCCAACGACGGACATGGAGCTGACCAACGCCACCTTTCGAAGCGCAGAGGTACTACTGACGATAAACTTTCCGGATCCAGTCTGACGCCTGGGGGTAATTCTAATGTAAGGAATCTATAACTAACCTATGTTTCTGGTAGGATCACACTGAGCTTAACACATTATGCATTACATCAACAGCCGTGCACCATAGTGAAGACTAGTAGGGTGCACACATTATAAATCCATTATGCCTAACTTGGGCATATCACCATTACTGTACATAGGGTGTAACCCAGAAAAGTGGTTACCACAACTAAGGAGCAGCACCTGCGCTCCTGCTGCCTGTACTGTAGCAACTGTCTTTCCCTGCATAAGCTCCGGGGCTACCTGCCCGCCTACTACAGGTAATACGATAATTTTGATGAGATCCTTTCTCCCTTGGGACCCGGGGGCCTCCTTCGAGGTTCCACTTTGTTCCTGCTAATCAAGAATGTCCACGGTGCCCAGCACACCAAAAAAGGAGGCGGGGCGCAACTTACACCCAGCCTCTGTCCGACTCAAGCAGAAAACTGCTGGGCGTGTGGCTGAATCCCGTTACTCCTTTCCCTGCCCCATGGTGCTGCAGCCCGTCCGGAGCCCTCCCGGGCCGTGCGGACTGCTGCAAACACTGTGCACGTGGGCGGCCTCACCTCTGTTCCCCGACCGGGAACAAGGAATTCCATTCAAGTGGGTGCTTCTGCGGCGGTGCAACACCCTCCTGTCGAGCATGTCCTTGCTGCCCTGAAGCCCGACGTGTCGTCCTGCTGAGCGGGGCTGCGGAGGGCCACGTCTCTCTCTCTCCCCGGCTGGTTGTAGTTGCTAGGCAACGCCTACTACCCTGTGTCGCGGCTGGAGACCACAATCTCTGCTCCGGGTTCGGGTCACAGGAAGTGAGCGGGGCAGACTTCTTCTTCCCAGACAGTCAGTGCTGGAAGCAGGACACCCCACAGAACCACGCAGACAGGCAGCACTGTCAATCCACATGAGAGCTCTTCACGCGCTTCCTCTCAGCACCAGGGAAGAAGAGGTAGTGCTCCACAAGTATTTACTGCCAGCCATAAAAGCGCTCGCAGTGTGCTAGGGTTTTTCAAGACAGGGGGCAAAGTGTCCCCAGGTAGGCCAGCGACGAAAAACTGGCTGCAAGGCACAGCGCCCTTGAGCACAAAACACCAAAGCGCTCCGCACGCTTGACTGTAGGGTGAGCCCACACCGGGGGCTCAGACAAGTTACTCCAGCGTGCAACCCACCAGTTCCAGGGTCAAGAACCCAGTAAAGATAAAAGCTTTAGTCTGCCCAGCCCAGGGGCAAGAGTGCTGGGGACACGCCAGCAGGGCGCAGCTAGGTAGGCCAGCACAAGGGGCCTCAGAAACAGGGTGTGCAGTCCTTAGGCGGTTCCCCGTGGCTGGTCCAGCAGCCCGCCGGCCACGAGTTCCAAGTAAGCACCAGTTCACATGGTGTCACAGCCCCAATATCTATATTACCCAATATCTTTGTTCTGCTCTGGTACAGGGCTCTGAGCCCGGTCCAAACCAGTTCTGGGGGACACTTATCAAGTTCACAACACTCCCCATTGTAAGTGTAGGCCCTGGCCCCAGACACACCACAGAGGGGTGGAGCCGTCATTGTGGAAGGCAGGCGCAGCCCTATTCAGGTTCAGGCGCTACTCCTCCCACTTCTTCAAATGCAGACCAGGCCTATTGAGCCTACGCTGACTCACCCAGACCCTCTAGAGCCATAGCACCTCCCCAGCCCCTGTCACTCCAAAGTCACAGTCAATACACAAGAGGCAGGCACAAAGACACATAGCACACAGAAATGCCCATTTCTAAAAGTGGCATTTCTAAAATAGTGATAATAAATCTGTGAACTCCAGTACACAGCATTCACCACTATTCCACACATAACAAACTTGATCACGCTACTCCTCTCATGTCCGGAATTACCACTGGAACACATATCCGGTAATCCCCAATGCACTCCTATGAGAGGGCAGCCTCACAACAGTGAGAAACCAAATTGTCTGTTTGCCACTACCAGGACATGCCACACAGTTAAGGCACATGTCCTACCTGTTACCTACCTTAGGGGTGACTGCTATGTAGTGAAAGGGGAGCCACACATGTGGCAACCACTTTGTGCCACGTCACAGCAGCAGTATACTGCGTGTGCAGGCCCTGCAATTGCAGAGGCCTGAGATAGGTTTGAAAGGCTACTTTGGTGGGTGTCACATGCAGCGCTGCAAGCCCACCAGTAGCATTTAATTTACTGTCCCTGGGTATATGAGATACCACTGTACAAGGGACTGTTGGATAAATTAAATATGCCAAACAGGTGTAGACCAGTCTTACCAAGTTTACCATAGAGAGCACATGCACTTTAACACTGAACAGCAGTGATAAAGTGCCCAAAGTCCTAAAACCACCAACAATGGGTCAGCAAAAATATTGGAGGAGGGCAAAAAGTTCTAGGATGACCCTGCAAAAAGGGCCAAGTCCAACAATTATGCACCATACATTTGCTTTTGCCACAGCACCCACATCTCAGCAGCAGCAAATGCAGAAACATTTGCTTTTTTTCTAAGATGTTAAAGCATCAGAGAATCATATCGTCCACTCAGCCGGGGAAGTCTAACCCTTTTATTTTATACTCCTGAGTGGTATGTTAATGCTTTGTATTTGGAGCAATCGCTAGGTACTATGGCATTCTTTCAGTGTTCTATAAGACTCTATCTAGTACATCATTTAATTACTTTCTCAGAAGTTTTTCCAGCTGTCAAAATTGACCAGGAACACAAAACAAAATCTACATTGCCACGGATGTCTTAAATTTGCTGGTTCATTTTCTAAATGCATTCGACTTTAGTACATTCAATTCTGCTGAATTCTAAAGATTAAAACCTGTGATGAAAAACCTTTGAGTGAGAAGGAAAACACATAATTTGCCTGAACTCATTGTACACAATTATGACAATGGTCATCATGTTCTTAACTTATGCTGAGAAGAGTCTTCCTTGGGGTACTGTGGTGTAGAGTGGTTCTGTGGAGATTGATGTGGTTAATGTTTGATTATTGGGTCTCGTGTTGATCAGTAAAATATTTCAATGTTTTCCTTTGTATTTAATTGCCCGTCAGTCAGTTTTGGGGCTGCTTAGTACCCGGCCTAGTCGTGTCTCGTTCCTTTCAGGCAGTGCATCTTCTGTGTCTCACTTTTCATGTTCAGGGGTTTTTTGCAGCATTGGTTCAGGTTGCTCTTTTTGTTGACGGCTATCTGTATGGGCTCTGCATGCTTTAAATGATAAAGCATCACTTATTGTACAACCCATTTACGATTTTAAAGCCGCAGTAAATTATGTGAAATGGAAGAAGTTAGCCCTACCAAATGGAACATTTATTGATTAGCTTCTCTGTAAAGCCATCTACACCCTAATTCATGTCCTCTCTTGGCACTTCCTGGCGCTTTGCACTTTCGTAACCTGCCTTGCAAATAGAGAGATTTGATGCTTTAGTAGGATGTCTAATATGTGCAAGTTCAAGACGAGGTTATTACTCTCTAATATGACCTGCAACTGGAATTTTCACGTGACCACTACAGTGCCAGTGGTCAACAGCTTTCCAGGTCGTCATGTTTTCTTTTGTGTACAGTCAGAGCTAACTCTTAACTTCTCATTCTTTACATGTGCCTTATCAGCATATTTACATTTAGTCATTGATTTAGCGCAGATGTAGTGCATTATACAAACATCATAAATGTTGTACTTAGTGTAGTGAGTTACTTGATCTTACTTTACATATCCCTTTAAAAAGTTAGCTTCTTTTTTTTTCCTCTCATTTTTCCACACTTATTGGTTAACTTTTTTTTGGTTTGTCACTTTTTGAATAGTTTAATTACAATTTTTTATGTGCCAAAACAGCCATCAAGCATCATTTGCTTATTGCCAAAAATAGTGTACCCGATTATAAATTAACTGAAAAGATAGAAAACACATTCTTCCAGGAGCCAATAAATATTCAGGGTGCTATAGCTCTAGAGAAACTTGTATTTGATGTATATGATCTTGCAGCAGGACTTATTGTTATTATATGATCTTCCTGCACAGCCAGAATCACTGGGGCTTTACTAACCAATGATATAACTGAAGTGATCTGTGTCTGTGTCTGTGTCAATAATGTTGAAGAGGGTGACAACACAGTAGAAAGTACAGGAGTATCATATAAGGGAAAATTCTCCGTACCTTGTGTTCCAGCATTAGGGTCTGTCCCAACCTTAGAATCTGTTGTTCCTGCCAGTGCAGCTGAAGGCTCCTCGCATATCGTAGGGCTGTCCTTTCTCATAGTTGTAGAAGTATTTGTGCTGGTATTCATTATTTCCCTATCCTCGATTCTGCCATTCTGAGTTTGTCCACAAGGTGTCACTGTAGACTCAGGGATATCCACGACTAATGGAGAAACGGTTGATTTCAGTACTGAAGAGACCGGAGCAAGTACTGAAGCGGGAGTTTTCCGAAGCAATTCAATCACAGATGGACCAGCTGCGGGTGTACTCGGCTGTTGTCTCGATCCCCTTGCTGATTTCCCAGCTCCTGCATCACGATCAGTAACATCCCCACAGTCCTCCAAACGTGTGCCGCCTCGTTTCACTGCCAGCTCTTTGTCTCGTAGAGCCTGCTTCGCTGCTCTAGTCTTGGCTGCAGCAGCGGCTATCGCAGCGGCGTTTTTTGGCGCCATGCCTCCAGGGACACAGAAGACACTCCGTGAGGGCGAGGCTGTGTCTGAGAGCAGAGTCGATTGATCCGACTCCAAAAGTCCGTCTAGCTTCACTCGCGTAGCTGCCCCAGCAGTCTGTATACGGGCAATTAAACGCAACACAAGTACCCCAATCAAGGAGGTGCAGAACGAAAAACGTAACTGTAATGCACTCGGGTCCGGTGCAGAGTTCAGAAGTCGGTCTTCCAGTCTGTTCCCGGACATCACTCCAGGATCGCAGCTAGGATTTAAATGGGATCGAGAAATGGGGTGAGTCCTTTAATTTTCATCATTGTTTAATTAATTTAGTCTTCTTTTAAAGCGCTGGCTTGGGAGCTGCCTCGTAGCGGTCTAACAGGCCGCCGCCATCTTGCCTCTGTTGACCCAACAACAACAAATGCTTTTTCATAGATCATATATTGCAAGAACAGCCCATATGTAATGGGCTAGGAGGTGATCAGGGGACTGCAGATCCTAGAGCCATCTCAAAAAATCTGGGAGACTTGTTGGAGACCTCCGACGGCAAGGAAGAAATCGATGGAGACGAGATAACCCCCGACCCTACCGACACCGACAGGGACCCTTCAGAATTCTATTCAATATCGGAAGGGATAGAAGACGAAAGATGGTCAGATGATTCTGAACCTGATATTGAATCTAACAGTGGTTCCGAGACGGAGAGTGACCATGCGGTGAGAACAGCAGAGTCTAGGGAAAATAAAAGAGCTACTCTACGGAAGAAAAGGACCCAGGGGCTGACTTGGGATTACTCCCCTTCTACTGTGTTGGGGTCCCAAGAACATGCCATCGGCTCTAGACCGAAGCAGCAGTGCTCTCCACATCAACAGGATGCTACGCTCTCCACGGTGATGGATACTGTCCTCCAGGCTATTGCCTCCCATCGGGAAGAAACATCTAGGGATGGACGCAAAGCACAAATAGCTTTACAGAAGGTCCAGGGCGTAGTTCGTAAACTGTCAAGATCAGTTAACACCTTCAATACCAGAATGACAGAAATGGAAGATCGTATAGTCATTAACGAGGCAGAGGCTACGGTCACACAGGAACAAGTTAAATTACATGAAGCAGAACTAACTGACGTCAGATGGAAGCTCGAGGACATGGAAAATCGCTTACGACGCAACAACCTACGCGTCCTCGGAATTCCGGAAAATATCGAAGGTACTGATATCCGAGCCTTCATCATCCAACTCTTTAAAGACACACTTCCTGAGCTCTCTTCATGGAACTGGGAGCTTGAGGTGCAACGAGTGCATAGAATTCCAATCACAATGAAAGGCGCTAGGAAACAAGGAAATTATCCTCGAGCAGTCCTAGTATTTTTTGGAAACTTTCTTCTCCGACAAGCTGTCTCAGATAAAGCCAGGCCAGAAGCTCGGCGGACTCGGGACTCTATTTCCTATTTTGTTAGACCGGATTTTTGTCACACTACGGTCGAAAGGAGGTGGCGCTTGCGACAACTTATCAAACCTTTTACGGAGAAGAAGGCACAAGTATACCTTAATAACCCAGCTAAACTGAAAGTTCTATATAATGGCCAAACCAAATTCTTTACTTCAGAAGTAAAAGCCAAGGAATATTTAGATAGCCTCACTTAAAGGCCTATTAGTGATGTTTAGGAATAGAGAGATCAAAGGACTTGGATGCTGGACTTGATGAATAGGGAGAGGTGAATAGAGACCATATTGGACATTACTGAGACTTTATATAGTAACAAAGATATATTAGATCAAGTTGTCTTTATGTGCCTCTATATGCCTCTCTATACCTTCTTTATTATTTTCTTTTTCCTTCTTTTCTTTTTTTCTTCTTCTTCAATAGTTTATCTTTTTTTTTTTTTTTAGTCTAGATTTGGCTTGGGAGCGTCTCTCCATCACTAAAGACTCTCATAGAGTCCAATTGCCTCACATTATGGGTGGGGGGGGGTGGGGGGTGGGTCGCAGGGGTTTGTAGGGAGTGGGATGGGGAGGGGGTGTGGGAAGGGGGGTGGGGAGGGGAGGGGATACGGGGGGGGAAAAATGCAGAAATGAATTTGATCTGTAATATAAGAAATCTTAAAAGCTCTTTGGATACGCTAATCTCTTTTAGCGAATGGAGACCTACATCAAATATGACTAATGAGAACGGAGTGAGGAAAATCAGTGTAATTATCGAATTTAATGTTGGCTGGTGGTGGTGTAAATTATGTAATACTGATGGTACTGGGTTAAAGGGAAATAGGTCTGAATGGGGAGAGTAAAATTGCGATGCTGGAACGTGTCGGGTCTCAATGACGGGAGAAAAAGAGCCCAGCTTTTTCAATTGTTACGACAGGATCCTGTCGATATTCTCTGTATTCAGGAGACCCACATAGCTGGACGTGATAAAAATTTATTAAAAATCCCCGGATTCAATTTGATAGCAGCAACATCTCAAACGTCTAAAACACGGGGGGTCGCCATTCTGGCAAAACCTAGTTTGGGTAGTCCTAGACGCCGCCTTGTCGATAAAAATGGTAGGTGGGCTGTCGTTCAATTAGAGTCGGATATAACCATCTGCTCACTCTACGGCTCCAACCTGGACGACCCACAACTCTTTATCGAACTTGAATTAGAACTGGCTTCTTGGGCCGGTCCACTTATCTTGTGTGGGGATTTTAACATAAATATTGAAAAACTAGTGAACAACAGACTCCCACAGAAGTATAGTGGTCGGAAACCTAAAGTTTATAGGGCTATATCCCATTTGATGGATAGTTATGATTTAAGGGATACGTGGGACAGTTTAAGACAGAAGGATAATGGCTTCACCTATTATTCTTATCCCCACAACAAGTATATACGACTAGACTACATTATGACATCAATACACAGGACAGCTTTAATAGATATAATTAAATCCCCCAAAACCATCTCTGATCACAACGCACTTACGTTAACTTTTGAACTGGATAACTTTAATAGACCTAACACTCAATGGACGTTTGACCGAAAGCTTTTTTTTAATCCAGATTATATTAACCATATTACATCATGTGCTCAATCTTTCTTTGATAGTAATCAATATAGTGCATCCAGATTCAGCGTATGGGACTGTTTTAAGGCAGTAATTAGAGGAGAGACTATAGCTTTTGTAGCTAACCGTAAGAAAATTCAGAATAGCATTAATAAACAACTTAATGCGGAACTTATTAATCTGGAAATAATGCATGCTAAACAAATTCAGCAAGGAATATCAACCTCTGACACATTGCAAAAATTACTGATCTTAAAAACAGAAATTAATAGCTCGCTAACACAAAAAGCTGCAGAAATTTATCAAGCCAATAGAGACAGAATTTATGAAGCAGGGGAAAAAGTAGGGAGGCAATTAGCTCTTAAAACTAGACAAAAAGAAACATACAAAAAGATAGAGAATATTGAATACGAGGGTCAACAGTACACCTTCCCTCAAGACATTGTGGAAGTCTTTCGTAAATACTATCAAAAATTATACCAAAATGATAATGAACATCTATCTGCAAGAGACATAAAAACTTTTCTCAGTGAGTGGCTATCGGAACCAGAGGTATCTAGAATACTGGATCAAGGAGATAGAGAAGAATTGGAGAAAGAAATTACAATGGTAGAACTAGAGACCGCACTATCGGACCTAGCTAACGGGAAGGCGGCTGGCCCTGATAGGATCCCCCTAGAGCTATATAAGGTAATGGGTAAACAGATACTACCCTATCTATTAGATCTGTTTCTTGGAATACAACATCACTCAGCTACACCAGAGTCCTGGAAATACACTAATATAGCGATATTCCCAAAAAAGGGGAAACCCCCCCAGCTTCCATCTTCATACAGACCTATATCACTTATAAACTCTGACTCAAAGCTATACTCCAAGATACTTGCAAACCGAGTGAGGGGGGTCATTAAACATCTGGTATCCCCTTGGCAGCATGGCTTCATCCCCGGGAGAGGAACAACTGACCATACCCGTAGAGCCATTGCCTTATTCGACATCATGGCTGCCAGGGGGGGAGAAATGTCGATGGTCCTACTCGATGCCGAAAAGGCATTTGATCGAGTGTCTTGGCGGTTTTTATGGGAAATTATGGAATTTAACAACTTTGGCCCAGGCTTCATCAAAGCCTTAAAAGCCCTTTACATCAGCCCAAGGGCTAAACTATCCATTGAAGGCTTTGAGTCGGAGTTTGTAGAGGTACAGAGGGGTACTAGGCAGGGCTGTCCTTGTTCCCCGATATTATTTGCCCTAGTAATTAATCCTTTAATTTTAAAGCTCCTTAACTCCCCTCAAATACAACCAGTTAAGGTGGGCTCATATTCTACCAAAATATTGGCATATGCCGACGACATTGCTGTGCTTACAACCAAACCGGCTGACGCAGTGGCAGAAATAGAACAAATAACCCAGGTTTTTGGATTCTATTCTGGCTACTCACTTAATAGAGACAAAACCATGGTTTTATGTACTAACAACACTATATACGACAGCCCCTACAAAGTCAAAAATGCTACCTATCTAGGTGTGATTATTTCTCCTGAGGTAAAAGAAATTAACTGGCTTAATTATGATCCCTTGATTAAAGCAGTAAAAACAGATCTCAAGAGGGTAGATAACTTACATCTATCAATAATAGGGAGAGCGAACTACATCAAGATGAGTATATTTCCTAGAATACTCTATCTATTCCGGGCTATCCCATTGATGGCCGACGGTAGTATTGTTAAAATCTTTGACTCCACAATATCTAAATTCATATGGAATTATGGTAAAATAAGGAGAGCATTACCACTATTAACCCTCCCCCTACATAGAGGCGGCCTTGGTATCCCGAACTTGACGTTCTATCTCTGGGCGACATTACTTCAACAAATGGGCCTGCTCTTTAGAGTAAAAGCGTCTAATTTACCCAACATAGACTCTTATATTCCTTCTATCTTTGAACTTGGACTAGGTGATAAATGTCAAGGGCTATTTCTGAAACAACTCGAAACGTCCTATTACAAAAAGACTAAGTTTAAGGTGATGGGAGATGCATGGAAAATCTGGAAACTTGCCTCCAAACAACTAGGAATACCTAAAATAACAAGATACACCTCTCTTTGGTACAGTAAGATTATTTCAGCATCTCTGATAGATAATGTCTCTAAGAGATGGGAGAATAAGGGCATATATACACTCGGTCATTTTTTTGGACAGAATATTACTCCATCTTTTGAGGGGTTACAACAGAGATTTGATATTCCATCTACAGATTATCTAAAATATTTTCAAGTCTTTACCAACATCCGTAATTCTAAACTTAATATCAATTTAGGTAGTTTCAATTTTTTCTCTATTATTGAGGAACGAGCAACTAGGATAGGTACCCTATACGATATTTTTTCTCAATCCTCTAATGATGACCTAGATCGTGTTGAGAGTTCCTGGGCACAAAAACTCGGAAATCCGGATGTAGATATTGATTATTCCCTAACCCTTTATACAACATTATTTCTAGCATCTAACCTTAAAGCACAATACTTTAAAACTATTTACGACCTTTATTTTACGCCGGCTAAACTCTTTACTTGGGGACTACGACTAGATGATTGTTGCCCTAGATGTAGACAAGGACAGGCAAACTTAATCCACATGTTTGCCGAATGTCCAAAACTAGACAATTTACAAATACTGATTGGAGGATTCTGGACTCAAGTATTTGGGCGGAATCTTAGATCTTCCGCTACCCTATATCTTTTAGGTTACGATGAATCCTTAGGGTACAGTCTGGAGGAACAGAGGATTGTTTTCTTGGGCACTGCCGTCTTTCGTATTATTCTGGCGGCTTCCTGGAAAGACACCAATATACCAACCTATCAGATGTGGCTCAGTCGATTCCTCGCCATATACAAGCAGGAGACAGCTATATATAGTACAAGAGGTAGGAAAGCTAGAGCCCGGGGTACTCAGATTTGGGCCCCAATCGCCAACTGGTACTCGAAAGTAAGATCTTCCCCCTGATAAGAAAAGGATTGACACTTTTATTTTATATTTCTTATCTCCCATTTCAGCTGTTCATATGCACTGGGCTGTAATGATTCTGTTCTCTTCTTTGATATATTTTCTTTCTTGTTGTTTTATTAAGAATGTATCATGTTTCTAAAGAAATTGTTTGAATGAATGTAACAGATCATATTCAATAAAAAAAAAAAAAAAAAAAAAAAAAAAAGGACTTATTGTTATTTATATCAGTTCCTCTGCACATTAATTTGGGATTGAATTGTAAATGTTTTTTTTGTTTCCATTGTTTTATAGAGAAGCTGGCAGAAAATGTTTTACAGAGCTCTCAAGTTCGTCTTGAACATGTGTCTCAAACACCTTCAAGTTACATTGAAACGTAAGAATGTCCTATTTCTTACAATCTCTTGTTTTTGTGTAATAAACCAGAAGAATTGACTTCTCTTCTACAGAGACTTTAACCACATAGTAGGAATCTTTGAAGCCATTTGAGGGATTGTGATAGGGAATTGAATGATGACCAAAGGAGGTACAATTTGTTTATTTAGTGATTTTGGTAACACACATGACCATAGTATGGGGGCAACTAATCAGATCGCACCACAATAAGAAGTTGTTAATGTATAATATGCATACATAGCAAAAACAAGTTGGTATGGGAATGCACTCCTTTCCTTAAATTATTTTATCCTTTGATCCAAACACTGTGTGTTTAAATGCATGCGAATAGAAGCTGTGAAAACGTCCCTTATCACAGCTATTTTGAAAAATTTCCCAAAGGGCACTTTCCTCGCGCACCCGTCTGTCGCACTGCTGAAAGGGGAATAGTTCCTGTGTAGACCACTTCCTCCAAAGTTAACCATATTTTTTATAATGTGTCGATCATGAAACCAATCCTTATGTCATACTACTTCCAATGTATTTCATCACCACCGAGACAGCATGATTGCACCATAATTCTTTATTTAACAGTTTCCAATGCCTCCTGCTGCCAATCCAGGCTTTCAAACAGTGACACGTAAGGTCACTCGTGTTTCAAATTGGGCTCATTTCATTCATTACACCCAATGCATTTCAAGCCTTGCGGCTCTTCGTCAGGGGTTCACTAAAACAAATAGAAAAAACAGTTCAACTCGCTGTTCAATCTTACAGTGTACACAAAAACGTTACTGATTGCGATGACTGCACCCTCCCCTCACTGCCTACCACAGTCTGAACACTCCGAAAGCAATCCGATATTCACACTAAATGTGAGACCCCCAGCATGTTTAACCCTCCCCACCACAAAAAATTCTGCACACGAAATTACAAACCAGATACAAATCACTCAACCTTCCTGTGCAATGCTTTAAATCTGCCTCACCCCTCTCGATGTGCCCATAGTCATCAATCATTCAACCCAAAATACAAACAAAACCTCCTTCTCTTTATCCAAAAGAATCAAAGCCTTCCCATTTACCTTCTAAACGCCACAAACGGCAGCCTAACCTCTTGTTAGCACTTTCCTTCCTCTTCCCAAAACTCGTGATTGTTCTTTATGCTGCTTGGACCACTTAAATAAATGCTTCCCCACATGTGTCCAATTAAAGTACGTGATTCACTACTAACCCCATGACCTGTTTCATGATAAACTCAAAATCCCACAATGCACTCTCATCCCCATAATGTCAGAAAATAAAAACAGAACCGAAATCATGCTCCACCCCCTAGTGACCCCACATATATCAAAAATGTGATCACATTTTCAATAACATAGAAGTACAGCACATATTAAATTCATACTTAAGAAACATAAACCGAACTAATATGCATACATGGCACATTTATTGGAAAGATATCTATAGACAGTGTAACGCCAACATAGCAGTTAAACTGCTAATATGAATCCGGTACATTTGTTGGGAAAATTGATTGACAAATGGTTTTAAAGCCTTCTGCGTAGTAGCAGGGATCCCACTGTCAAAAGTGAAACATTTTAATGAGTGTTTGAAGGAGAATGAATCTTGCATAACAAGTTCTCATATAAAATGTCTTCTGTGCTAAATTCTCACACTGTATTTTATCAAAACATAATTCCTTTGAAGAACAACTTCAGAAGTCCGGAGTGTTTTTATATCCAGTGATAGAAATTGTACATCTATAATAGATCTGTGGCACAGATGGCAAAAGGCTAGTGATAAATGGAACTTCAAGACTTTCACATAAAATACTTCCCAATGTGCTTCTCAAGATCTTTAAACATGTGGGGTTCTAAACATCGTACCTAAAAATCAAACTGTAGACATTTGAATTGTTTGTACACAGAGTGTCAAATGTACAAAGCTTTTTACCAGTTGCAAACCCTCTTATTCAGTAAAACAGAGAGTAGAGGCTGGTAAAAAAGAAAATCTTTGGCTAATGTGCTAAACACATACTATGATTTGGAAAACGTTTTCTGAATTGAAAAATGGTTTTGAAAATGGTCTGTATTTGACAGAGCTGTGTTTTAGGAATCCCTTCCAAATATCAAATTGATAAATTACCAGCTCCCAATTTGGAGTAGTAATTTATTCACAAAGGAGGAATGGTCTCCATTTGATCCATTTTTCTTTGGGAACCAGAGTGGTAGCTGTATGGGGATTGGAAATGGCCCAGGGGACCTCTGCCCACTCTCACTGATGTTTTTCAAATTTTGAAAAAAAAGAATATTTTTATTTTTAAGTAGCCCAGTTTCCTTTAAGGAAACTGGTCTTAAAAAAATAAAATAGCTTTGCAGTTTTGAAATGCAGTCACAGAGATGGTGCTCTACTGCTCCATCAGGCCTCAATCCCTGTAGTTGTTGCCAATCATAGGAGGACTAAATTGTGACCTGCCTAATTAATATTCATTCGTCAGGTGGTTATTCCCTAACCCCCTCAATTCCTTATTTTGCAAACCTATTAGTACATTGTAAATAATTTGCAAAACTATTAGTACATAGGTCAGCTCGTTAAATTAGATACCGCCGCAAAATGCCAGGTCAACTTTTGGAATCTCTTTTTGTGACTGGTATTTTAATACGTCACCAAGAATAAACGTAAAAGCAGCAAGTTCCCAAACAAATGGTTTATATAAAAGAAGCAGACAAGAACATAATTTGAGCAATAGAGGAGTTCACTGTTAATTGCAAAATTATTCAAGACTTGACTGGCACTAGGATAGTAAGATAAGGGACCATATAGCCACCAGTCAGAAGTCTAATCAAAAACTCAGAATTGTATTATAGAAAATACAAGCCTTTGTGGCCCTCGAGGATATTAGTTACTAAAATTTAAATAATTAACATCAAATAGATTAAAGGACTAACTCACCCCAATGAACAAGCAACTTTTACATTGAAACTCATTCTAGAAAAAAGTATGTATTCCCAGGTATCATAAACATGCTCTCAAAAATATTTATTGGATTTTAAAGACTCCACTAACTTTAGTCAAATTGCCAACACCGTATTTTGTTAACATTTTGGAAAATGTTGTAACACAAGTTGGCACTTTATTTGAAATTAGGCTTTCGACTAGGCTGTTGCACAAAAGCTGTTTCTCCTGCAATATGTAACCAGATTTTCACCAATACATTTCGTTTTCAATAAATCAGTATAATTCTTAGGCAGTAAAACTGCTTTCAACAAACAGAGTGCAGAAACATTGACATCATGCACATCGAATATTTCCCGGTGCTCCTCTCTTGCATTCAGGTCTACGCTTCTCCATTTGTACTTGTGTCTACCCCAAATGATGAGCTTTGTCTCTGTAGGGATTACAAGACACTTGATATCACATTGAAAAACATTCCAACTAAATATTTCGTTATGCTGAAACAAATGTGACTTTCAAACATCAAAATCTAAGCTTAACATATCACACCGTATGTATTTATTTTGGAGGTTTAACAGCTGGGTGAAGTTTCCTAGATAGGCTGTTACGTGTGACTACTTTCTGCCAGTGATTGGGACCACCTTTTTTCCCTGAGAAGACTTTGTAGATGATGGAGAGAACCATGAATTTGATCATGGCATATCCTTTAGTTTCTGTGTGTGAATACCTTGAAATGTTTGATCACTGTCGAACCTTATTCAGTTATAACTGCTTAGTTTCTTCCAATCAAATGTTCTAGGGTACATTGGCTTGCTTACAAAAAAACTGAAAAGGACACACAGGCAACAAAAACTCCAATTCATGATCGAAAAGGCGGCTTTAAAACATTTTGTGAAAATGAAACTTTGAGCATGAACTCAGACGCTGAACCTTATACACATGTTAATATTGAATATGTGTATTAGTAGAAATGGGCTTTGTGCAACTTTGTGGGAAAATCTTAATGCAGATATCAGCATTTTTGTGAATTTTAAAACCAGAGGACCACCATTAGCTGATAATCCTGTATCTCAAATGTATTTTAATATTGATAAACAATGTTATAACTGACCTGCAGAGATTCCTCACTTTTGCATATTCCCCGGTGAAGATGGTATTCAGAAAAACGTTTTCTATAGCTCTCTGGCACAGACAAGTGGCGTCAATTCTGTTGCAACATCAGCAATGGAGTTGTAATTACATCGCAGGGATCATAAAGCCTTGAGACCAGGCATTCAACAGTAGTTCAGTTTTTCCACACCTATCAGTGCTATCTGCAACCTTGCTCTCTTGTGAGTGATGTCTCAGAGTTCAAATTTTCTTAGGATCTAAATGGTAATTTCCTCTCCTAAAAGATCAGGCTTTAAACCATGTGGGGGTTATGATGGTCATATATCTATCACGGACCTGGGCAACAACTCTTGACTCGAGACATGATATGTAGTTGTGCGACGTCTGTTGAGGAATGCACTGTAAGGCCATCAAAGACGGCAAAGCCAAACTCTTAATTATTTTTTCTTAAGATTGAGTGGAAGTTGATGTTGGACAAGATCGAGATCATGACAGAGATCAAGGTCCAGACTCGCAATCTACTCCCTCTACCATGTCTTGAAAGAAAAAGCACTGTTGAGAAACCTAGCAATGATGGGCTGGTGAGAGGCACCTGGTGGTGGTTTGGGTGCCAGCGGGCGATGGGCGCGCTCCACTGCAAACCATGTCAACAGTGCACCCTCTGGCATCCAGGACTTGGTCCAGTTCTCGATGAGGGTCACCGCCTGACCTTGTTCAGTCCCTTCAGGAAAGCTCACCAGTCGTAGGTTGATACGCATCGATCGATTTTCAGCGTCCTTTGCCCTCCTATGGAGCTCCCACGTGTGGCTGCATGACTTGCTCTTTCAATTGGTGTACCTCATCCTCGACTGTGGAGAGGTTGGATTCAGCTTCTGATATACGGGCCGTGCCGTTGCGGAGGTCTTGTCGCATGAGGGCCGTGTCAACTTGAACCTCACCTATTTTGTTTTCGACAGTCCTGTGAAGAGTGTATGGCTTGGAGGATTGTGTTAAGAGCTCCTTCTGGGAGGGTTTTTTTCTCTGGGATAGCTTCGGTGGATCCAGGGCCATTGGAAGCGTGCTGGTCCATTCTGGTTTGTCGTGGATGGTTTCGCCCCTCTCTTTCCCCACGGTGAGTGGAAGCGGTGAGCGACAACTCTGCAGGTCTGTTTTGGGACCACACAGCCAGTCACCACTCTGGGTCTAGGGTCAGTCACGGGTGCGGCCCCTGTCAATTGTGGGGGTATGGACCTGGATCTTCTCAGGCGGGGAGGTGAGCGGCCGGGTGCACCCCTCGTGTGTTTAAGCAGTTAGGCGTCCCCTCGCCTCCTCTAGAGGTGGCGGGCCAGGGCCCCTGAGGGCCTGGGGTTCCAGGCCGAGAAGCGGGTACCTTGGGGAGAGTGGGCTTCCGACGAACGGGTCTCTCGTTTCTTCATTAGCAGTCTCCCCGAAGGCGCCAAGGGGGACATGATCGGGCTGCTATCGCTGTTCAGGTCCTCTCTTGCGTCTCAGGTCAGCTCGTATTGATGTTGAGGTCGCTTGTATTGCAATGTGAATGGGCCAGTGACAAGCTGGCCCTATTGTCTCCCCTAGGCGCGCGGTGTGTTTTTACCCTGGCCGCGCTCGGGCCACTACGTTCGATGCCTTCCCCCACTTTGCCAGGGCTTGGTTTGGTCACATTAGGGGTACATTTCTTGTAGTCTGTTTAGCACTGATGTGGATGTGGAGCCAACCTTGTCCCTACAGAGTAGCCAGACACCCTCGCAGGATACCTTAGGGTGCCCCCTTGACAGACCACCGCACATGCCACTTGCCCAGGTGGGGCGTGTCGGAGGCTGCTTCCAGTGCAGGACTCTTCAAGGAGCGGCCTAACTCATGGTTCTGATTTTTAGGCCCCCACACCTCCGCTCAGGCCGCGCTGGCATCCGGGGAGTGGGGGAGGCAGGGCCCTGTACTCCACACTCACACCGCATTGGGCCGAGTCTCTGGCACACTCCGGTGCGCTAGCCAGCCCACGTTGCGGTGGGGGTTGGCACTGGCCCCCAATGTCACAACCAGAGGCTCTTAGGCACGATCCCCCTCTGCGTTGGCCCAGAGTCTCTCCAGAGGGGTCCCCTCGTGTCTCGTTGCTGGTGTTCGACATGAGGCGGACTCTGTCAGTACCTGGCTAGGCCCCTCGCGGTCCCTGGTTTAGGCCTCCACGAGGCCGGTTACAGTGTCCGGTGGGGGATGGGGAAGTCGCACCCTTCTGCTCCAGATCCAAGGCCGGTCACAGGCGGCCAATGCACCAGGCCTACACGAGGTCTCAGTGTCTGTGGTACTGGTAGGGGACTCTTGGGGTCCTCCCGCATCTTCAGGACCTCGTCTCTCCTACTGCCCCATCCGGACCCAGGGTGCAGTCCTGCCGCTTGAGGTCGCCATACAGCTGCGGCTCTCAGGGCCTTACTATCGCTTCTCCGCCAGAGGGAGCCCCCCTTCTTCCCTTGGTAGCCAATTGCAATCCTCCACCGCTATTCAGGGACAGAAGTCAGGCACTTTCCACGTTGTTGGTGTGCACCCCCGCGCTCCTGGTCCTCTAGTTTTCCGGGCAGCTCCGCCACAGGCTCCTGGCTCTGATCCGAAGCCAGACGCTGAGGTGTTTGGTGTGTGGGTGTCAGTGCGCGAGCAATGCACTCAGCAGGCCCCCGCTGCACCCACCTCCTGCTGTCAGTCTCGGGCGCACACCCGCCAGTGATTGCAGGTGGGGGAGTAGTTCCCGGGCCTTCGGCGGCCGCTCATCGTCTGACCGCGCCGACTCCTCCGGGCGGGGTGCTGGCGCCTCTTCACTGGTACACGGCCTCCAGAGGTTTCTGATGTGCTGCAGGTCATCCTCACGTCGGCCGAGGCCCTGGGTCCGCCATCTTACCTTGTCCTGCCACCTCCATGCGGAGCCGGTCCGCCACAGAAATGCTGCTTAACTGGGGTCAGATGAAGTGGTGATCCGCCGCCGGTACTGACGGACCGGCACAGCCAGTGGGGATTACGGGATGTTGCCGGTAAGCCTGTGGACTCGGAGCGGATGACAGATGGGTCCGGAGCACTCTTAGAGTGCGACCGCCAACTTGACGCTCCAAGCCACGCCCCTTCGCAATGTTTTCTAAATGTACACCATTAGTACTGCTTATTTAAGTACTGTGGGACTTCCACCATGACGACAGGAAAGTTTCAAGCATATGATTCTATGAAAGATGAGGAATATTTTTTTGCTCCTCAAGCTTTTGAAGTTGCTTTTATTACCATGGCCTGTTTGCACTTTGAGGTACTCTTAATTATGGCCTTAAATGCTTCCCATACAGTTTAAAAAGTGAGATAATATATCAGCCATTAAAGGCCTTGTAAGGGAATCTCCAGGGTTTAAAATGTTGACCCATGGAAGGTATTGCAAGCTGAATTATCATCAGTGAATGATCCAACAGTGAGCTGGGTCTTTTATACAAGTGATCCTTGTTAGAATGGAAGTTTCACAAAGCCGCAAGTCAATGTGGGACATGGAGTCATGTACTGTGGAATAGTATTAAAAAAGAAAACCTTAAGTTGCCTATTTTGTATCTTCCTGCGATACGTAATGTCATTTGTTCCTCAGGACAGTTGAGAATTTTATGGGTACTGAAAAGGATAATGTGGAGGTAAGCCTTCCATTATAAATCAAAGATTTTTCATTCAGGTTGGTAGTAAACAGGAGTTTATAAGGAGTGACCGATACAGAGACCTCATCCACTAGAAAGCCAGGTCCAACTGCCTTTCACAACACCAATTCCAACCCTGCAACCACCCACATTCTGATCCCCTACATCATTACTTAGAAACCAAGGTTGATCGAAATGAAAGAAGTGCAAAATACCACAGTTAACTTGCTATTTTAAACTTCGTCCTAAAACATATGGGGAAAGTGCAACTTTTCTCACAATAGTCCAGGTGGTTTGTTTACTGTTCTCACTTTTTTACGTAAAGCTAAACATTTTCCAAAAAGTTAGAATCATTGTGCAAGTTCGACCTATTGCGTGTTTTTAATTATTTTTTTAAAAACCTGACTTGTATTCAACTAATTTTAATATATTTTGTCCTTGAATATTCAACAGCTTTATTGATGAGTTTGATTTTACACTACAGATTCTATATTTATTCTTCATGTTTGTAAACATGCTCTTTCTTTCGTATGAAAGAGCAATGCACCAAGGATTTAAGTGATTTTGGGAAAGGTTATGTGTGACCATGCATTATAAGGGCTAAATTAGCCCCTGATGTACATGATAAGGATATTGCAAGTCACCTTGGAGCTCAATCACCTCCTAAAGCAACTCAGCCTATGGTCATTGAACTCCTCAGTGACTTGCAGTATCCTTACAGTGTACGGAATAGGGTACTTAATGCTATCAGTCACACAAAATTGCCATTAGAAAGCGGATGGTCTCTTCAAAACATCAGGAGAGGTTATCCCCATAACTGAACTGCGGACTATTCTTTTTAAGGGAATTCTTTAAGGGAAGTTGACTCTGTGCTATTAAAAATCGGAAATGATATGTCCACGGGGAAGAAAGTATTCAAGAACAGCAGAAAAGAGGAAATAGCAGGGGTATTTAATCCATGAAAACAGACTTTTTAATCCTGGTTTGGCTTCCCAACAAAGCATTTTATGATGATGCCACGACAAGCCAATATCAGGGCTCCCTGGATTTTGTGAGACTTGTAAACTGGTGGGGGAGAAAAGACGGCAGCAGGCTGAGGTTGCCATGAGTGCACATCTTCTCCTCTTCTCTTGTCCTAATGGCTGTAGTTCCTGCTGATCTGCATACAAAGGACAGATGAGGCTGTAATACTTCAGGGCCTCACTTATTACAGAATTAGCTTTCTGGAAAGTCATTTGTGCATCCCTAGCCTGAGTTTCTGGAATAGCTTCAACAAAGACAAGTGTCTGTAGTGGCTGTGGAGGATTTTAAAGGCCGGAAAAATAATGTGGCCTGCTCTAATTCAGTGATCGCTCTGGGGATGTCTGAGCTGTGGTTGACTTCCTCTTCACAAATTGGCCAACCGATTTTGAAACTGCTTGCAACGCAGAAGGAGATCCTTGTTAGGTAATTTGCCAGTTAGGATTTGTCTTTGCCCTTTTCCATCTTATTGGTAGCAGAGTTGTTGATGGAGGCCGACGGGAGGAATGAGGCTGACCAACATGGACTATGACTTACATTTGCGAACTCAGAGCATGCTGCTGGACTGCCTTGGGGAGCTGTATCTCACCAGAATATCTCCCATGCAGAGGAGCGGAAACAAGATGATATTGTTGCCTCTCAAAATAGTTCTTTTTTTGGTAATCTCTTGACGAGTGAGGCCGCACTCACTGCGACTCAGCCCGCTAATGCAGTATTATATACAAGTAATGCCTAGGGACAAATATACAAACTCTACAATAAGATGAAGAAATACTTGAATTATTTCTTCCTGTGAGTTTTACTCTCGAGAAATCTGCGTCTTATTTCAATCGTGGTCAAAAGGCAATTCAAACAATAAGTCTTTAGAAATATTTTCTGAAAACAAACACTTTTTTTATATATATATTTTTTCAAATTTTAATATGTGTGTACATATGCAATCATCTATTCTTTTTTGTTGAAACATTTTTATTATTTTCCAAATCAACAATTACTGCTCATTACACAACGAGTCCCCGTGTCCCAATGGAGTACCGTCCCTCCTAACCCCAACTCGTTCCCACCCCGCCCCCATGTCAGTGTGCCCCTGTCCCCTACCTCACCCCCGATGTGCCCCCCCCCTTTCAATGAAATCATGTACGGACGCTCAATCCCTCTCTGTGCAAGCAGATCTTCCCTCTTGTCCAGGCCTCTGGTATGTGTCCAGGGACATCCGTCCTTCCCATCCCATCTCATTCCCCAGTCCCCCTCGCCTCTTGCCTATCCGACGTGCTCCCTCCTTCCCCTGCCTCAGATAGCAGCCCCTGGAGTTCCACTACCAACGCTTCCCATGCCCTGGCCGTCGCTAGCGCTTTCTCATCGTCTCTGCTAAGAGCCAACTGCACCCGGAGCGTACCCTCCGCCCCGCCCATCTCACTAACGCTGCCCTCCACCGCAAAAAGCTAGGCCCCCCCGGGATTTCCAGTGCATGGTCAATTCTCTCTTGGCCAATATCAACCCCAGATCATAGAACTTGCTAGTGACCTTCGTGCGACGGGTGTGGGGAAACCATAGCAATAAGCAAGCCCCCATCTCTGGGGTAATAGAGCGGTCTGTCACCTGATTCAAGCAGTCCACTACCTCAGCCCAATAGTCGCCCAACTGCGAACAGGCCCAAAACATGTGGCGAAAATCTGCCCCCTCTCCCCCACACCGTGGACATGGAGAGTGTGCCCCTCCGAAATATTGCAAGACCTTGGCCGGCGTCAGATACGCCCTATGTAACGTGAAAAACTGAACTAACTGAAACCGTACGTTCCTCGTCCCCTTCCATGCCCTCCGCACTAGCGTGGACCATGTGGTCTCAGGGATCGCTTTCCCGAGGTCCGCTTCCCACTTTTCCCTCAGAGCGGCCAGAGGGTGCAAGCCCTCCGTCGACAATCGTCGATATAGGCAAGTAATGGCCTTGGTCGTCCCCGCCGCCATCATGACATATTGGCAACCCGCTGCAGTCGGCGGTTCCGACAGCCCCATATTCCAATGCTTCTGGAGGCTCGCCACCAAGGCCGCATGAAGCAAAAAGTTCCCCCGTGGGAGCCCGTAGGCATCCTGCAAGTCCTGGAAGGACAACACACCGTCCCGGAATAGGTCCCCTACCATCTGTACTCCCAGCTCCTCCCAAATTGCTAGCCCGGACCAATCACCCCCATGCGGGAGCGCTGTACACATCCATTTCCGGGGCGTACGGGCGGACTATGGCTGCCCGCCTTTGACACCTATTCCAACACTGCCGGAGGGTACGCTCCTCCAGGGTTAACTGAGTTAAGTCCAGTCGCTGCTGGAGCACCGTAAAGGCCAGCACATGCTGTGGGATCAACCTGCCCTGCGGGCCCTCCGGGCCTCTATACTCCCGGGCCACCGCCTGCGTGAGCCACTGAAGCTGGGCCGCCAAATAGTACCATTCAAAATCGGGGGCTGCCAGGCCCCCCTCCGCTCGTGGCCGCCGCATCGTGGTCAGCGCCACCCGCCGCCTTCCCGGACCCCAAATGAAGCCCGTCGAAAGTGCCCGTAGTCGCGCGAAATATGACGCCGGGATCCATATAGGAAGTGTGCGGAAAAAATAGAGAAGGCGTGGCAGCACCACCATTTTCAGCAACGCCACCCTCCCGGCACACGAGAGCGGGAGTGTGCTCCAAAACCCCATACTACCCCGCAGACCACGAAGTGCCCTGCCAACATTCCCTTCCAACAAATCTGCTTGGGTATGATAAATGTTAACCCCCAGGTAGCGCAAACAGCTGCCTTCCCACCGGATTCGTCCCCCCGTCTGCGGTGTCCTGCCGCCCTGTGACAACGGAAACAAACATGTCTTACCCCAATTGACCTTCAGTCCAGACATGCGACCGAACTCCTTCAACAGGGCGACCGCTCCACTTAACGCAGCAGTCGCGTCCCTCAAAAACATCAGCAGGTCGTCTGCATACAGGGAAATATAGTGGGCGTCCCCCCTCAGGGAAACTCCGGAATAAGCACATCCCCGTCGGGCGTGAGCCGCCAGGGGTTCAACAGCCAGCGCGAACAACAAGGGGGATAGGGAACAGCCCTGCCTCGTCCCCCTCCGCACGTGGTAGGAGGCCGAGACAGTAGCCCCCGTCTTCACCCGGGCCGTGGCACCGCTATATAGCAAGGTGGTCCAACGTACAAAGTCCTCCCCCAAGCCGAACTCCCGCAGCACTCGATACAGATATGGCCATTCCACACTATCAAAACCTTTTCTAAGTCGACCGACAGTGTGCAGGCCTCCGGGTATTCATCCCGGTCCAGTTCCATCACCCGCAGTAGCCGCCTAATAGAGGTGGCTGTGCTGCGCCGAGGAATGAAGCCCGCCTGATCCGGGTGAAGAAACTCTGCTCAGAATTTTGTAGTCCACCGTCAGCATAGAGAGCGGGCGGTATGCTGTGCGCGCACCCGCCTCCCCACCGGGTTTCAGCAACGGTATCACTATCGCCTCCCGAGCGGAGGCGGGCAACTGCCCCAACCTCCATGCCTCGCTATACAGGGCCTGCAGCTGCTGTGCCAGCAGATCCGGGTAGGCCTCGTAAAACTCGACGGGCAAACCATCCGCCCCCGGGGTCTTTCGACGGGCCATATGCCTAATTGCCACTCGGATCTCACTCAGCGATATCGCGCCCCCAAGGTCTTTCCCAGTTTCCGGGTCCAATCGAGGCAGGCGGGCTTCCAACAAAAAGTCCACAAGGCCTTCAGGTTCCCGCTCCATAGTACTATCATATAACCCAGCATAATAGCTGGCGAACCGCATATTAATCCCCACCTGGGAATAGACCGGCACCCCTCCTTCCTCTACCAGGGAGAGTATTGGGTCACCGCGCGCCGCCGGGTTCGCCAACCACGCCAGGAGGGATCCCACCTTATCCCTTTCCGCATGCGCTCGCACAAGATAAGTTTTAGGATCGTAACACCGAAGCTGCTCCATCCGGACCGCCACGCTCTCCCGCGCCTCTACAACCGCAGCCACCTCGCCGTCCCCTTCCTGATGCGCCCGCTCCGCCCCCCGCAACCGTGCCTCCGCTCCGTCCACCTCTTTTAATGCAATCATCTATTCTTATATACACTTACAAAACAAAAAAACAATATTTACACTTAATCAAAACATATATCTACTCCTCCTCATTGCCCTATTAGTCAATATGGATGCTCTCAAATTTTTCAAGAACAAACATTCCTTTTATAAGAGGATCACCCTTCAAAGAAGTACTAAGAGGTCTGTTACTCCAACCTCAACCTTTTAACAGTACTTTCCACATATTTAACAGTGCTTCAAATTCACATGGGTGTCTTCAATTTATAGGTCGACGCGTTTCAGCCCTAATGGTATCGGGCCTCATCAGGACTAGGGCAGTTGAGCATAATTTTCTCAATCGTCCTAAAGAAATTAAATTAAATATATTTGTTTACCTATACAAAATAGACACTACTATCTACACACATTATACATATATATATATATATATATACATATATACACAGGTACATACGGCCCAAAGGCCTTTCTTAACCCCTTCGCTGCTAGGCCTTTTCCCCTCCTGTGCTAAGCCTTTTTTGGGCTATTTGGGGTAGTGCGCGCTTAGGCCCCTGTAACTTTTTGACCACAGTAGGTATCCACGCCAAATTTGCGTCCTTTTCTTCCAACATCATGGGGATTCTAAAGGTACCCAGGGTTTGTGGATTCTCCTAGAGGGTTACCAGAAATTAGTCAAAATACAGCAACATTTTGTTTTTTTTGTAAAAAATGGGGAAAAGTGGCTGCAAATGAAAGCGTCTGGGTTTTTCTCTGCAAATGATATCAAAAAATGGTTTGTGGGGCTGAAATCACCATTCCTCCAGCTTTTAGGGAATGACAGATTCTTGTCATAAATCCAACATTTTTTACACAGTTTTGAAATTTTTCTGGGACATACCCTATTTTTGCTATTTTTTGTGCTTTCAACCTCCTTCCAGATAATGGTAGAAATGGGTAGAAAAGCAATAATGGATCCTGGAAAGCTATACATTTTTGAAAAGTAGACAAAATTCTGAATTCAGCAAGGGGTCATTTGTGTAGATCCATCAAGGTTTCTTTATAGAAACTAACAGGTAAATATAGGAAAAATTAAAAATTTGTTGAAAAAAGCAGCCTTTTGTGTCAACGTTTTCACCTGTAACTTCTTCTAATTATGACATCTCTTTGAAAGCAATGTACCGTTACATCCGGTGGACCTTCCTGGTTGTGGGGATATATAGGACTTGTAGGTTCACCAAGAGCCCAACGAACCCGGAGTAAAAAACTGTGCAGCATTTTGTAATGTTTTTTTTTTTGTTCCGGGTATATAGCAATTATTGTGGGAAAATGTATACATGGAAAAATCGGTATGAAAGACACGTATGTATTTCTGAAATGGGAACAAATTACAGAGTTTAGAAACAGTGCATATTTGCACATTTTCGAAATTGGGAATACTCATACTTGCATGACAATTATTGGTCATTTTTCAAAATGACTTTTTTTTTACACAATGTCTTTCATTTGGAAGGGAGAAATGCATCAAAAATCAATAGGTAATAACAGTTGCTTTACAAATCTGAACTACCCTAAGTCTCCCGATAAAAATGGTACCTCACTTGTGTGGGTAGGCATAGTGCCCACGACAGGAAGTGGCTCAAAACCTAAGGTGAACACACCACATTTTCACACTGAAAATTTACACTTTTTTTGCGAACAGTCTAGCTGTAGTTTTTGAACCCTAGCCCTGCCGGCACCTAGGGAAACCTAGCAAACCTATACATTTTTGAAAACTAGACACCCAGGGGAATCCAGGATGGGTTGACTTGACTGACTCCCAGCATGGTCTGTTACTCAGAATCCCTTGCAAACGTAAAAAAATGACAAAAAACACACATTTTCCCCACATTTCTGTGATGGAAAGTTCTGGAATCTGCGTGGATCCACAAATTTCCACCCACCCCGCGTTCCCCAAAGTCCTACGAGAAAAATGGTACCTCACTTGTGCGGGTCGGCCTAGTGCCCGCGACAGGAAACGGTGCAAAACGCAATGTGGTCACACCTCAATTTTGCAGTGAAAAATGACCCTTTTTTGGCAAAGTGACTAGCTGTAGTTTTTGAACCCTAGCCCTGCCGGCACCTAGGGAAACCTAGCAAACCTATACATTTCTGAAAACTAGACACCCGGCGGCTTCCAGGGAGGTATGGCTTGCGTGGATCCCCCAACGTTTCATTACCCAGAATCCCCTGCAAACCTCAATTTTTGCTGAAAAAAATCACTTTTTCACACATTTTGGGGTGGGAAAGTTGTGGCATCACCGGGCTCACACAAATTATCCACCACCCAGCGTTCCCCCAGGCCTACCAGTAAAAATGGTGCCTCACTTGTGTGGGAGGCCCAAGTACCCGCGGCAGGCAAGGGCCCAAAACGTAGTGAGGCGACATCAAAATGGCCTATCGCAAAACCACCTGGTTTTGCAAGGGGGGTCACTTTGGATTTTGACCCGGTGCTCGGCGGCCATCTAGGGAAACCTAGCAAACCCACGCATTTCTGAAAACTAGACACCCGGCGGCTTCCAGGGAGGTATGGCTTGCGTGGATCCCCCAACGTTTCCTTACCCAGAATCCCCTGCAAACCTCAATTTTTGCTGAAAAAAATCACTTTTTTCACACATTTTGGGGTGGGAAAGTTGTGGCATCACCGGGCTCACACAAATTTACCACCACCCAGCGTTCCCCCAGGCCTCCCGGTAAAAATGGTGCCTCACTTGTGTGGGAGGCCCAAGTACCCGCGGCAGGCAAGGGCCCAAAACATAGTGAGGCGACGTTTGGGATAGGCAATGTTGATGTTGCCTCAGTACGTTTTGGGCCCTTGCCTGCCGCGGGTCCTTGGGCCTCCCACACAAGTGAGGCACCATTTTTACCGGGAGAGCTGGGGGAACGCTGGGTGGTGGTAAATTTGTGTGAGCCCGGTGATGCCACAACTTTCCCACCCCAAAATGTGTGAAAAAAGTGATTTTTTTCAGCAAAAATTGAGGTTTGCAGGGGATTCTGGGTAATGAAACGTTGGGGGATCCACGCAAGCCATACCTCCCTGGAAGCCGCCGGGTGTCTAGTTTTCAGAAATGTGTGAGTTTGGTAGGTTTCCCTAGATGGCCGCCGAGCACCGGGCCAAAAACCAAAGTGACCCCCCTTGCAAAACCAGATTAACTATTGTTCCTACAGCGTGAGAATTTTGGAATAATATTGCAAAGAAAATGTGGCAGACATTTTGAGGTTTGCAGGACATTGGGGATAACCACATCACCATGAACTCCCATGGGTTTTTGACAATATCTACAGTTGTTGGGTTATTCTTGCATGGAAAGTGTACCTTGGCAGAGAAACTAAAGACAAAGATTCCTGCACAACCATCTATTCCTCAAACACACACACATACTGGTTGGATTTGGCACGAGGGCGAGTCATGGTTCAGTGTATTAAATTTTATTAACAAGAGATTTCACAAAAATGAAATGCACTGTCAATTAAATTCACAAAAAACCAAACCAATGAGTCGCAGCTCGTGAGCTGTAAAGCCACGTCAAGGCACCAACCACTTTACAGGCCATTCACACACCTTTCATACGTGATACAAACAAGACCATTCGCACCACCAGGCACAAAAGCAACACATTTCATAATTCACCAAAAAGGGACAAGGTACACCCTGCTTCAGAAAGACAAATATTACTGCACAGCCATCTAATCTGCAAGCACACACACACACATACTGGTTGGATTTGGCACGAGGGTGAGTGATGGTTCAGTAGATACAATTGTATTAGCAAGTTTTTTCACAGAAATGAAATGCACTGGTAATAATTGAAAGGGCGAGAAACTGAACCATTGACTCACAGCTCGTGAGCTGTAAAGCCACGACAAGGCACCAACCTCTTTACAGGCCATTCATACACCTTTCATACGTGTGAGACATACAAAACCATTCACACCACCAGCCGCGGGCCCATCACATAACAAAACTCACACCAGCACACAGCGCCATTCAAGGGCCCATCACTTTCACACGCCCACAATCCAGACACAGCAACTACACAGGCTGATGGATTGCGTGGAGTGGCACTCAGCTAGCAGTGTATGTAGTGACCAGCAGAAAGTCACTACTCACACACAGCCAGCCGAGCACCAATCCACACACACCGCCAGCCAAGCGCCAGTCCAGGCACACCGCCAGTCCAGGCACACCGCCAGCCAATCGCCAGTCCAGGCACACTGCCAGCCAAGTACCATTCCACGCACACCGCCAGCCAAGCACCATTCCACGCACACCGCCAGCCAAGCACCATTCCACGCACACCGCCAGCCAAGCTCCAGTCCACGCACACCACCAGCCACGCACCAGTCCATGCACACCGCCAGTCCATGCACACCGCCAGACCACGCACACCGCCAGCCAAGCACCATTCCACGCACACCACCAACCAAGTGCCAGTCCACACACACCAACAGCCAAGCGCAAGCCTACACACACCGCCATCACATTTAGGATTTTTTTAGAAAAAAATAAAAACACAAACAAATTGCAAATAGATACAAATCTTCTAACAGAAAATCAGCAACTAAATACATTGCACTAACACCAACCTTGAAACAGATTCAAATTATCCAAAGAATACAGACCAGGCAGTTCACTTTACCACTCATGAATGCTCCCAAAAATTCTTTCGCGTGTGGTACGCTCTAAAACAAGCAGGGAGACACAGTGCAGGATGAGAAGGACAGTCGGGGCAGTACATACGACTCTCCTTCCGCGAACCTCTTCGCCAACAGACTCTACATCTCCTACTGGGAAAATCTTTTGCGGGTGTGGGAGGAATGTGATCTGGAAAGTGGCGTTTTTTCAATCTAGCAACATCCTCCACCACTCCAACTCTAGGAACACTTGCCTGTTCCACTACAACAAGGCTGCCTATTACAGACTCCTGAAACTTAGCAAAAGTCATCTTTGACTCAGGGCAAGAATCCTGGAACACAACAAAAGCATTAAACATTGCCAAGTGGAAAAGATGGATAGCCAACTTCTTGTACCAAATGTAAGCCTTACGAAGAGCAGTGTAAGGTTCCAACCTCTGATCTACTCTGTCAACACCACCCATGTGCCTATTATAGTCTAAAATGCACACAGGTTTGCGCGCTTCAGCCACCTGACCCCAAACAGTCACAGGTGCAGTGCTTTCATCATGGATGGTAGTCAGCATGTAGACATCTCTCCTGTCTGTAAACTTCACAGCAAGAAGCTCCTGGCAACACCACGCACTGCACTGTCCCCGCACAAGCTTTTGACAAACAAGTTCTTTCGGGAAACCTTTACGGTTAGAGCGGATTGTGCCACAAGCAAGAGTGTCCACTTTGGCCAATTCCCTGAACAACCGCACACCAGTGTAGAAGTTATCTACATATAAATGGTGGCCTTTGTTAAAAAATCCTCTTCCAAGTTCCCAAACAATTTTCTCAGTCACTCCAAAAGTGGACGGACAACCAGGGAGGTTAAACCTACATTCCTTACCGGTGTACACCCTGAAATTAGAGACATATCCAGTCCTACTGTCACACAGCATATACAGCTTTATTCCATAGCGTGCCCTCTTACTAGGAATGTATTGCCTAAAAACCAAGCGGCCCTTGAACAACACCAAAGACTCATCCACTGCAATTTCTTTCCCAGGGGCATAAATCTCAGAAAATCGATCAACAAAGTGATCAAGGACTGGCCTAATCTTAAAAGACGGTCACAGTCAGGGTGACGCTAAACCATTATCAACAAAATGCATCATCCGAAGCAGAAGCAAATACCTGTCACGACTCATGACTGCCGGAAAAATAGACGTTGCCATCAAGGGACTGCTAGACCAATATGAAGACATTGATGGCTTCCTTAGCAAGCCCATCAAAAAAGTTAAACCCAAGAACTTCTCCATCTCTTCAACATTTGTGGGAGTCCACCGGGTAGCTCTAGAGTGTGGCTTAAGACTGGCACTGTTGTCCCTCAAAAACTGTTCGGCATACAAATTAGTCTGCTCAACAATCTCTGCCAAAAACACATCGTCCATAAACAACTGAAAAAAATTTACCGGCAAAAAGTTTTCAGTATTCACTCTAGACCCTGGAACACCAGTAAACTCTGGCAATGCCGGCTGCACCATGCCAGGGGCAACCCAGAGGTCATCACTTTCAAAGGGAAGCCTTGCAGCGCCAGCCTGCAGCCCAGATGCCTCTTGCCGCACTACACCAACGGGAAGCCTTGCAGCCGCAGGCTGCAGCCCAGAAGCCTCTTGCCGCACTACACCAACGGGAAGCCTTGCAGTCCCAGGCTGCAGCCCAGATGCCTCTTGCCGCACTATCGGCACATCAGTCTCCTCCTCTAACACAGGCACTTCATCCGCACTAAGAGTATCTTCATCATCTGTTGACTCCATACGGAGAGACAACTCACTGCCAGAATCGTCCCCTGCCTCCTCTCCCTCAGATGCAGAGTCGGTCTCTGAACCATGGTCAGAGGAAGACTCAAACAGCAAACCAACAACCTGCTGAGCAGTAATCCTGCGGCTAGCCATTATACTTACTAAGATAGAAGACTGCACAAACAAGTCAACAACAACCAACAATGTGCAAACCAAGTAAGTAAAGAAATGTGTACCTTTATCACAAAGATCAATGTACTCAAAAACTATACGATTCAATTACAAGAGACAGCTGCACTCACCAGAAACCAACTCTGCAGTGACACAGCAAAAACCAATGATATCCAACTAGAAAGAAGAAAAAAACCAAATTACTCACAAGACAACAAAATACACATCGAGCACCAATGCAAAAAGTTTTTGACACTCAAAAAACAAACATACTGCTATTATTACACCATTGGCAAAAAAAATTCATGCAGAGAAATCAAACACATTTACATTGTACAAAAAAAAAGTCTCTTACCAAACTACACAAACAGCAGAACCACCAGTAACAAAACGGCACAATGAAAAGAGCAAACGCCTTCACCTAGAACTAAAAAGTAAAAAAAAACCATTACAATTGCAATTCACAAAACATATAACAATAAACATTATAACATGCTAAGTCACTACCCAAATGGTCAATCGGGTTGTGTTCCAGGTGGGGCAGAAAACAGCAGGAAAATAAAGGCTACTCTGTCCCGGGGCGGGTGGGCCAAATACATATTATAAAAAATTGCACCCTGGAAGCAAGGGGTCAATTCGATTTTTATTTACACTAATTCCCTGGTGTCTAGTGGGCTTTTCTGCCCCCCCTGGGACCAGAAAAGGCTACACAAAAGACCGATCTGCCCCCAGGAGGGGGCAGAAAAGTCTTGAAAAATATTGTAGCCCCCAGGAAGCAACCCTTGCCCAAGGGGTCGCTTCCTACAATATCACAAAGATCCCTGGTGTCTAGTGGGCTCTTCTGCCCCCCCTGGGAGCAGAAACGGCAAAATAATTAAACCGATCTGCCCCCAGAGGGGGCAGAAACGTCTTCAATTAAAATTGGGGGCCCAGGCAAGCGACCCTTGCCCAAGGGGTCGCTTCCTAAAATATCTAACAGATCCCTGGTGTCTAGTGGGCTCTTCTACCCCCCCCTGGGAGCAGAAACGGCAAAAAAATTAAACCGATTTGCCCCCAGAGGGGGCAGAAAAGTCTTCCAAACATATTGGGGGCCCAGGAAGCGACCCTTGCCCAAGGGATCGCTTCCTACAACATCACAATGATCCCTGGTATCTAGTGGGCTCTTCTGCCCCCCCTGGGAGCGGAAACGGCATGAAAATTCAACCGATCTGCCCCCAGAGGGGGCAAAAAAGTCTTCCAAAAATATTGGGGGCCCAGGAAGCGACCTTTGCCCAAGGGGTCGCTTCCTACAACATCACAATGATCCCTGGTGTTTAGTGGGCTCTTCTGCCCCCCCTAGCGAGCGGAAATGGCACGAAAATTCAACCGATCTGCCCCCAGAGGGGGCAGAAAAGTCTTCCAAAAATATTGGGGGCCCAGGAAGCGACCCTTGCCCAAGGGGTCGCTTCCTACAACATCACATTGATCCCTGGTGTCTAGTGGGCTCTTCTGCCCCCACCCCCTGGGAGCGGAAACGGCACGAAAATTCAACCGATCTGCCCCCAGAGGGGGCAGAAAAGTCTTGCATACATAATGGGGCCATTGGAAGCGACCCTTGCCCAAGGGGTCGCTTCCTTTATTGCTAAAACGCATCCCTGGTGCCTAGTGGTGGCATTCCTGCAGCACGATCGCGACGCTGTGCGCGATCGTGCTGCAGGAATGCCCTGTATTGAGACATCAGGGGAGAGGAAATACTCTTTCCTCTCCCCCGATGCCTCAATACTTTCAAAATCACCGCCGCGGCCCCTGCGTCCCCACCGGAGAACTCCACTGACCTGATGCTGCTGCTGGGACGCCCGGAAACAAATAGCTTCCAGGCGTCCCAGCGCTTCCTGATGACGTCGGCGCGTGCTGACGTCACCAGGAAGCGTGGGGGGGCTCGGGGGTGGCAGCGGAAACTCTTCCGCTGCCATCCCCGTCTGTGGGGGCACGATCGATGCCCCAGGGGGGGAACGCCAGCGCTTCCCCCAGGGGCTGTCCTCATGACGGAGTGGTTCCGTCATGAGCACAGCCCAACCGATGCTCATGACGGAACCGCTCCGTCATGAGCATCGAAGGGGTTAAAGTTTATCCTCTAATTCTCGGGGTGGCGGGCCACAAACAATCAAATAATTAATCACCTGAATGTGCACTTATAGCAAACCTAAAGCCACCACCTCACTCGTGATATTATACACAGCAAAAATAAATAAAGTGTGTCCAGTAAAAGATCTCTTAACACCATTATACTCAATGTGATTCTAATCTAGTCAGTGATAACTCCACACGGGAAACACAAAACTACATTTACTGCTTCACTGAGACTTTCAATGGCCTCTACGTTCATTCAACTTCGTATTTCTAACCGCAAGGGTGCTGTAAACAAAATTACACTATCAAATGCAATGAAACCCGAGAGATACCAATATATGATTTAAATACGTCCATTTCGATTACGTATGTATACTTCTACAAGGGGTCACACATCTCACTTACCGGTCACCGGCGGGAAATTTAAATCACAGCGGCGTCTTTAAACTTTATGGAGCGTAATCCTTTCTGCATAGAGGACGGAGAAAAACAAAGGAAACTATATGTAAGTGCCCCCTACTTTGCGCACAAAAAACCCTTATAAGTGCGCATCAAGGCGAATCCTACCTTCACTATTTTGGCAATCAAGCCGTGTCTTATTCCGACGCCGTACCGTGCCGTGTGTACACGTAGAAACACGTGACGTGGAAGTGTAGTTTTAAAGACAAGACATCGACACTGAAGGGCTACCTGCCATTTCTTAAAGAAAAACACACTCCCGGTTGTGATGTATCACATGGGATAGCAACGATATCACTCTTTTATGTGAAAACTGAATAAAACAACCTACTAAGTAAATGATATTTAATAAATCTTAAATTATGGAGAAAAAAAAATGAAACAAAATGCTGAACAAACCCAAATTATGTGACTAAAGAAAACCTTATAACACGCTTTTGTTCCGCCACTCCTTACAATCTTGTCTCTTTTATTGACTGACTGTCAAATGTTTACAACGATACATGCCTGAATATACATCTCAGGACTGTAGGGAGATACAATATAGTATATACACATCTCATGAATCCCACCAACTCCAATTATGTTGAGGCTATTGTAATAGCGCCCAGATTTCGTCTCTATCATTGAGGCCTGTTGTGGCTGTATGGTACTTTTCAATTAATCTGGCCTCCAATCTGTTAAGTTTGGTTTGAAGTTTCTCTCTTCCGGCATTTACAATCACACATAATACAGACCATTTTATATCATATTCAGAGTGATTTTGATCTTGGAAGTGAAATACTAAGGGAGCTCCCTGTATTTTACACTTTATCCTTGATTTATGTTGTAGAATACACTTTTTCACTGCTTGCGTTGTTTGGCCTATGTAATATTTATTGCATGGGCATTTTAAACAATACATAGTATTCTTGGGGTTACAGTTTGAAAACACTTTTTGAATGTGTATCTGGCCATTAATATCTAGTTGTAGAATCTTCTGTTAACCTGCATGCTACACAATTTTGGCATCGGTAATGGCCACGTGCAGGTGGTAAACTAAGTAGGCCCCTCATATCTCTTTTGGGAGATGCTGTGCGTCTAGCTGCTCTCACCAGTTGTTGCCGGATATTTTTTCCTTTTTTAAAGGCAAAAAGTGGTTTCGGAATTCCTAGAGTGTCAATTAGTTTCCAATTATTTTGAATAATTCTCTTAACTCTATTTGCTCTCGGATCGTATGTAAGTACGCAGGTCAAAGGAGTGTTCTTATCATGTTGTTTAGGTATAAGTAATTCTTCTCTGTGTGTATACCATGCCCTTTTTAATGCTGATTTGACCAATTTCTTGGGGTAGCCACGAGATATCAATTTATTTTTAAGTGTTTCAGCATTGGTAAAGTAATCTACCTTATTTGTTCAATTCCTCCTTACACGAAGGAATTGTCCATATGGCAGGTTTTCCTTTAGCGTACGTGGGTGATTACTGGCAAAGTGTAAAAGGGTATTTCGGTCAGTGGGCTTAGTATACAAACTGACTCCCAAATAGCCATTTTCATGTTGAATAAATACATCAAGAAAGTTTCTTTTCATGGTCCTTAGATATGGTGAAATTAAACTCTGATGTTCTTGAATTTAACCAATTGTGAAAATCTGTTAATTGAGATTCCTCTCCATCCCAAATCATAAATATGTCATCAATATAACGACCCCAAAATCCCACCTGGGTCTTAAAGGTGTTGGTGTCGCCATATATCCATCTCTTTTCAAATTCTGCCATAACCAAATTTGCTATCTCTGGTGAGAAACTGCAGCCCATTGCTACTCCTGATACTTGTAGGTAGAGAGCCTCTTTGAAGTTAAAAAAGTTGTTCTTAAGACACAGGGTCGCTAGTGATATTATAAAGTCTGTAGGGACTTGGTGGGGACGATCTTGTTGGTCCAATGTGTACCTCATTACCGCCAGAGCCTCATCTTGAGGTATATTTGTATACAGCGATTCGATATCGAAGGATACCAAAAATTGATTTTCCATATTATAGGGCAGATCTTCTACCTTCGATATCAAATCCATAGTATCTCTTACATAGGACTGTGTTTCTTTTACTAAGGGAATTAAAAAAGTGTATGTATTTCGCTAGTGGTTCCAATGTGGACCCACATGCGGACACTATTGGTCTACCTGGTGGATTAATCGTAGATTTATGCACCTTTGGTAGAACGTATATATTTGGTGTCTTGCTGTTGTCACTGTTATAGTCAAATTCATTTTGGCATAGCCAGCCCTCTTCTAGGCCTTCTGTAGTAATCTCAAGAATTTCTGATTTCAGCTCTGGTGTGGGATTCATTTCTAGTAGTCTATAGTGTATAGGGTTAGACGATTGGTGCATAACTTCCTTGTCCTATTTATCCTTGTCCCAAAGGACAATTCCACCCCCCTTATCCGCCGGCTTGATTATTATGGCCGGATTTTCTGATAAGTTTTTTAAAGCTCTCATTTCCTGTTTACTACAATTTGCATTTTAAAAGAACTTCTTTTTATGTAAACTATCTAGTTCTCGTAAGATCTGTTCTGCGATCTCCGAGCGGGCTAATAAGTTAGAAGATTCTGATCAACAGGCGCTTAAAACTTCCATTAATAACCCTAATGCTTCTGATTGTAAAAGGTGGCTTCTCTTGAAAGTGATGAAAGTGTCTCATTCCAGGAGATTGACAAAGTAAATTCTATTGCAAATGCTAATCCAGTCTTCTTCTTTGAGTGATAGGAGAGATAAGTATCATATGATTAAAGAAGTAACAGCTCAGGATCTGGCCATGGTAGATGCTTTGAACCCCTCAAACCCTAGGCAGGTCATGTAAAGTGGGCAGAATGGGGCTTTACCTGTACTTAATTAGGATTGAATTATATTACTAACTGTAGCATGGGGCTGGGAGCTCGGTCCAAGGAGAATACAGTGCAACAGTGGCCAATTAAAATTCCTAAAAAGAAAAAGTGATGTCAATGACGTTAATAATAGGGGAACGCAAGCTAAGGCAACTAAGGACCAGCCTTTCTCAAGGAGCTCATAAGTCAGTCATCCAAATAACCTCAAACCACGACGAGTCTGTCAGGGCAGCCTATTGACTATGTAGTTGATATCTCAGAGCCCTTCCTGGGTACTATTGTCCAACTTATCCAAACTCATTGCCCTGAGGCATTGAAACACTATGCTGAGGTCATCGGATCCTATTCAATTATAGCAAGCACTTCCAGAGATAACTAGAAAAGTTACAACATTGCTTGATTTCCAACAGAGAGAGGCCAATACTGAAGAAGTTACTATGCTCACATCAAAGGCAGTCAGAGAGCAGGAAAGTCAGATTTTGCTGGTCCAATCAAAGCTGGGGAACTTGGAGAACCACCAACTCGGAAACAGTCTGATGGGGCTGTGGATCCTGAAGGGGAAAGAAGGGAATGACCCTCAACAGTACATCATGCAGCTGTTCCAAAGTGCTTTCCCTGATCTTTCGGATTGGGACCTGGATTGTCCGATAGAATGTGCACACAGCCTCCCAATCTCCATCGCAGTTGCTAACTCAAACATTGCTAGAAATAGTCCTCATCCAATTTTGATTTTATCCTGATCTTTTCTTTCTGATGAGCCTTATTTCAGATGTCTTGTACCCGGTGGACTGTTCCTTGGCTGTATTCTGAATGCAGAACTTTGTCAATTTTCACTAGCCTCTTGAGTGTTTAGAGCTATGACTGTTAGCGGGTATACTATTGTTTGTTTGAGTGGGGTGGGGGAGTTAGCTGCACTAAGGGCTGTTGTTAAGGCATAACAGCTGATAGGGTAGGTTGATTATTTGCCCATTTTTTGCTCTGTGTAGGGTTGGGCTCTGGCCGGGTATCAGGATAAATCAAATTGGTATGGTCACCAGATTTATATTTTCTATCAGTTGAATTGACTCGCAAGCTAAGGCAACTGGGCTACAATATTACTATAAGCAATGCTCAACAAGCCTCTATTTGTGGAGTAGCTTTAAGTTCCCAAAACTTCTCATATAAAATCCTTAAAATTATATCCAATCCAAAGAGTAGGTGGGCAGTCGCAAAGGTTACGGTTCAGCATAAGATGAACACTATATGCGCACGCTGTGGCCCAAATACTGATGATCCCAAGATGTTTGATACGTTGACTCTTGAGTTGGCACATTTGTCTAAAAATTTGATAATACTGGGTGACTTCAACTGTGTTATGAACTATTAAATAGAAATGACAGATTGAGCTGCTACACATAGTATGATTAAAATCACAAATTCTATTAGAGACATAGCACAGCTACATGGCATAGTTGCTGTATGGAGGGTGCTTAACCTGAATAGACCCGAACAACTTACCCAGTTTTTGGTTCAACCTTTTTACCTACTCATTAATGGCTCCCACCGACTTACCACATCTCCATTTTGATCTCGGGCAATATTGTACCACGCAATTGTGGCCTCTGAATTTATTTGCCAGCCAACACATTTCTGAAACTATCAATTCAAACAAGTCTCTCCGACCTAGCTCCATCAGGTCATTGCCTCCAATATGTACAATTATCACCACTGGAAGCGTAAGCTTCCTGGGCAACATTCTGTCCAATGCAGTTCATTGGTCCTAGCACAGCACCCCTGAACACAAAGTCGGCTGATATCCATCTTTCCTTGCTTGTGATGCGTAGTCGCCTGCTAAATAAAAACTCTTTGCACGCCTCACATAGGAACGGCCGAACACCAGCACATCTGTAACGACACTTTCTCCAGCGTAGACCGGAGGCAATGAGGCACCTAGCGGCTGCATCCACCTAACCTCTCCACCACCTGCATTGATAGCAGAAGAAGGTAAGGCACTAAACACAATTGAGGTGGTACTCACAACATGTTCAATCTAACATAGCGCTAGTAGCAATCAGACTTCCACCGGCCTATTCTTTGAACAGTCTGTCCCACCAACTTCATACTTGCGGTAGTGGTTGCTGCACCAATACGAAATTAATGGGAACCATATTCGCCAGGATCCAAACCTGCAGCCCCCAACGCTCCCTTGAGTACCCTGGTGAATTGGAACCTTGTGAGTTGTGTCCCGTCTTGATGTATCAACAGAAGGCCTGCTGCACTCTGTACCCGTTGAGCCAAAAAAGATTCCAGATTCCCCAGCGGACAGCAATCGCTACCCGGGGCTCGGTGTAGTAGAATATGGCCCCCCCCCCACTCACTTGGTCAGTTTTAGACTGGGTAATGGTAATCGCTAGGGAGCCATTTGGCCACTGTGTCAGCTGCTGTAAGCCACCCTTCCAATCCATTTTAGGTCTCGCCTGAGCCAGTGCATGCGGTGCACTGGCGAAACTTTTAGTAAGTGGGCTTCAAAAATCCGACCACACGCTTTTTGTGTGGCCAAAAGCGTGCGGTTACGTGCACGGTTACGCGCACAGGTGCCATCTGGCTTTCTTCTCTCGTCATAGCTCATTAAGCGCATCACTCAGGGCACCCTTAAACTCGCGGGACGCTGCAGCTGCTTTCACTTTTGCCGCCACGCGCGCACACAACTCCTGGGCTTGTTGAACTGTGTAATTTGTCCTGCGACACAATAGGAGCGCTGTTCTAATTAGTGCTGTGCACAAAAAAAGCTTGTTTCTGGCTGCAACTTCCCTGATTCATCGTGAGCAGACTCCCTCCACCTGCATAACACGTGGGACTGCAAATGGGTCAGTCAGACGGACGCCCGTGGCAGCACACAAACAAGGTTTGTTTTAGACTGCGAGTTTCTAAGAAAAATTTTAACTGCCGCATTTTGTCATTATTAAGAAGTGCGATTTAATTTTGCTGAGCCAATCAGAGCATCGGCTTCCGCCCGCAGCCATTCCGCTGCTGAATGTGCTCGTTACCGTGTTTACGATACGGCTTGGAGAGTTGCCTAGCACTGGAGTACACACAATCACGCTGCATTCTTCCAAGCCGGCTTTCAAGTCCGCAGCCCTCTTCAGAATAACCACTGCCCTCCCCGCCGCCACTCTTGGTATGTTCAACATAAACAGGAACTGGGCACATTTACTGGTAACTCTACACCAGGAGTGAAGCCGGTTCTCACAGTGGGCCTCACTGTTTGACTCTCTTAGGCCGGTTTTCCTGCTGGGAAACAGCCCTTGAAGCAAAGAAAATGCATCATAGGAGTGAATTGCTAATGTACAATAATCTTCTGTTAAGTTTTCACTGGTGGTCTTGTTTTTGTATGTTAGGTATCAACCACTTTCCCACAACCTATCCTCGCCTTCCTGCGAGTCAGAATGTATGCACCATGATTTTAATCAATATCTCCCACTGTTCATACGTTCAATGACTTCACCCTAAATATCACTGTGGACATCATGACGCATAAATGTAACGTGAATCTCATGGTTTTAACAGGGAACATCTTGTAGAGAATCCGATGTCTGTAAGAAGTTGCCAACCTTAAAAAAAAAAAACAATACACTAATCTGAACTTACTGTGACAAGGTCAGCAATGAAGACTTCCCAGGTTCGTAATAGCCGGAAGAAAAGAAAATATGGGTGGAGGAAGTGGTCGCACATACCAACTAGCTTGTCAGCAATGGAGTCTAACTTATCATACATGCTAACGAAATGTTCCTCAAATGCCAAAACATGCACAAAAACATTTTAGCCCCTGATTCCATTAACCAACTTTCCTGAAGTCAAATGAACTACATTCACATGCCAGAAAAAATAAGCATTTGCAATGCAATAGGTCTCGCATTTACGCGAGTTTAAGCTATTGGCATTGTAAATAACAATGCCTCTTATATATGTTTTAAAAATGAAACCAAAAAAAGGCATTGTCATTTGCAGTGGTAATAGCTCAAACTCACGTAAATGCGAGACCTATTGCATTGCAAATGCTTGTTGTTCTTTACCACCAAATCGCTCATCTTTAATGCCCCATAAAACGCCGGGTAGAATGCCGCCCTAAAAAGGCAACCTCAGCCGATCTACATACCACATCAAGCGAGGATATGATCTTTGCCAACTTCACTGTGTCTATGTGGCGCCTGGAGTCTGCTCTATGCCCTTCCAAACGCTGCCAGACCCTCAAAGCCCTTTGCCCCAGGAATTTTTTTGTCCTATCTGTGTACCCCAGCATTTTTGCAAAAAATTAAATTGCCACGATATGTCGTTTAGCATAGGAAACCGGTCTGCCTTCCCCTCTCAGATAACCCAAGAATTAAATTACTGACTCCTGTTACTTCCTGAAACCTGCAATATGTGCCATATGCCCCCTCATAGGCGCCCCTTGTCCTGTGTGCTGAGGTAGCAGAAACGAGGTCTAGTAAACTGAGGCACCAAGCTGCTGTAGATGTTCTGGGACTGGTGTGGGGAGCTCCGCTGCTTCCGGGTGTTGACCTGAATGCTTGCATATCTGAAAGAAACACGTTAGATTCCTCACCTTAGAATATCCCCATGTGTCAGACTGGATCCGGAAGATTTTTGTAGCAATACCCCTTGCGCGTCGCTAGGCGTCGTCTGCGGCTCCACGTCCGTCGTTGGCGTCGTGCGCTGGAATGACGTCGTCGGAGTACTTAGACGCCGCCCTCGCGCGCTGACGTCAGTTCTTCTTTTTTCCGCGCCAGTAAGCGCCGATCCGGGAGAGCTACCCCTTTAATCAATTTTTGACTAACTTTTTGACTCTTTTTGGTCACTTTATCGACTCTGGTGCCGGTAGGATGCCTGGTTTCAAGGCCTGCGACGACTGTCACCGACTGATGTCTGTGACCGATCATCACCGCCGGTGCCTGGACTGTTTGGGCCTCGACCACGATGCGGAGTCGTGCTCCGATTGTATGGCCCTGACCTCGAAAGCTAGGCGGGAGCGGTCCCGTAAGCTTCTCGAGCTTCGCCACTCGGCTCCGCGCCCTTCTCGATCCCAGTCCAGGAGGAGGTCCAAGGATCGGTCGCGGAGCCGCACTCGACATCGTCGCTCGTCTGGCTCGAAGTCTTCGGGTAAGTCGAAGCGCTCCAAGAAGTCCAAGAGGCGACACCGCTCTTCGGACTCCCCTCGCCAGTCGCGCGACTCGGCCGAGGGTCAGGGTGGTTCCATCCCCCGCGGCTCCGCCGGAGCCGCAGGCGCCGTGCACGTCCCCATACCCACCGGTCCTTGGGACTGACGCGACGCCGGCGGAGGTCATTGCCTTCCTCTCGGCCATGAGGAGCCTGGCCCCGCCGTCGACGCCCGCTGGCGTGCCTTCGGGCCCCGCGAACTCGACTGGGCGACCTTGCGCGCCGGCGGCTCCGGCCCTGACGCCGCAGGTCCCCGAGGGGCCCAGGCCTGAGCCCCCGTCGACGCCGGTCGACCTCGTCACGCCTCCTCCGCCGGTGTTGACACCGGTGCCACCTCCGACGCAGACTCCGGTCGACGGCGATCCCCAGTTCAGCCCCTGTCCGGTCCCGAAGCCGGTGTGGCGCCGCCCGATGCCGCATCAGACGCCGCTAGAGACACATTTTGTCTATCGACCGGCTCCGATCATTCCTCCTGTTTACCAGGAATCGGATGACTGGGGCGACTGGGAGGGGTCTGTGGACCCTTTGGCCCTTCAGGGCCAGCTATCACAGGACTGGGCAGATGAACTGGGGGAGGCCAGTGGTTTGGATACCTCACCGGACACTGGATTCATCTCTCCTCCGACTGTGGCTTCGGAGGAGGGTGCAGCTTTTTCTGTGGTGCTGCGCAAGGCGGCCGCGGCCCTTGGGCTTGAGCTGCCTGCCGTGGCTGTGAGGACTAACATCCTCACTGAGGTGTTTCAGTCTGCCGCATGCTCCACTGAGCCTCTGCTGCAATTCAATGAGGCCCTCATTGACGTTCTGCAGGGCACCTGGTCCAAGCCCTCCACAGTCCCTCCTGTGGATAGGAACGTTGCCAGGCGCCACCGCCCTGCTCCGGGCGACCCCAATTTTCTGTCCCAACACCCCACCCCCGAGAGTCTGGTTATCCAGGCCTCTACCTCCCAATCCTCCTTCCCGTCCGCTCCTCCGGACCGGGATTCCAAGAGACTGGAACAGTTCGGTAAAAAGCTGTTCTCCTCGCTCAGTTTGGGCCTGCGGTCTTTGAACACCGCCTGTCTCTTGGACCGTTATTCCCACTCTCTGTGGGATACGGTGGAGGACGTGCTGCCACTGTGCCCGGAGGAGGCCCGGGCACGGCTTTCCTCGGCTCTGGCCGATGGGAGAGATGCAGCGCGCCATGCCATCCAATGTGGAATCGACACTACGGACTCGCTGGGTAGGGCGATTTCTACCACGGTGGCGTTTCGACGTCACGCCTGGCTGCGGTCCACGTCCTTTTCAGGGGATGTCCAGAGCACTCTCATGGACATGCCTTTTGATGGAGCTCGCCTTTTTGGTGAGAAAGCGGACAGTGCGCTGGCTTGCTTCAAGTACTCCCGGCCTACGGCCAAGTCCTTGGGCCTCTCGGCCCCGCGGCCACAAACTTCCGCTTTTCGCTCCTTTCGTGGCCAAGGAAGGGGCACCTCCTCACGTCCGCCTAGCCACCGTCCGCAGAACCAGCCTGCACGCGGTCACGGACGTGGTTTCCGCCGAGGCGGTACTGGAGGACAACGCGGTCAGTCCACATCCACCCCGGCAGCATCCGCCTCAAAGCCTTCCTAGTCCGAGCTTTCAGGCCCATTCCTCGCCAGTGGGAGGCCGGGTTCGCCATCACCTGCTCCACTGGCGTACCATTACTTCGGACAGGTGGGTGCTGCAAATCGTCCGAAGGGGCTACTCCCTCCCCTTCGAGACAACCCCTCCAGCCATGCCACCGCAGCACCACCGTATCTCGGAGGATCATTTGAATCTTCTGCAAGAGGAAGTTTCGGCCCTCTTGGCCAAAGAGGCCGTTGAGCACGTTCCGAGCCCAGAAGTAGGTTGTGGTTGTTATTCCCACTACTTTCTGGTTCCCAAGAAGGGCAAAGGGGGCCTACGCCCTATCTTGGACATCCGGAACGTCAATGCCTTCCTCCGGAAGGAACGGTTCAAAATGTTGACTTTGGCTCAGGTTCTAGCTGCCCTAGACCCTGGAGACTGGATGGTAGCGTTGGACTTGCAGGACGCATATTTCCACATCCCCGTCCTGCCGGCCCACCGGCATTACCTGCGGTTCACGGTGGGTCAGGAGCACTTTCAGTTCACCGTGCTCCCCTTCGGCCTTACCAGTGCCTCTCGGGTGTTCACGAAAGTGATGGCGGTGGTCGCAGCTCATCTGCACAGATCAGGGGTTCCAGTCTTCCCCCTATCTCGACGACTGGTTGTTGAAGGCGGGCTCGCCCCAGGCAGTCGTCTCCCACCTCCAGACTACGGCGGATCTCCTGCATTTGCTGGGGTTTTGCATCAACGTGCCGAAGTCACACCTGAGCCCCTCTCAGAAGCTCCTCTTCATCGGAGTGGTTCTCGATTCGGCGCAGTTCCGGGTTCATCCACCGGAACAGCAAGTCCGGGATATACAGGCTCTGATTCCCATCTTTCGGCCTCTATCCTGGGTTTCGGTCAGGCTAGTGTTGCGGCTTCTGGGGCTGATGGCCTCCTGCATCCTACTAGTGCATCACGCCAGGCGGCGCATGCGGGCTCTGCAGTGGGACCTGAAGTTTCAGTGGGCCCAGCATCACGGCAACCTGTCCGACCATGTCTTGATCTCGGAGGGCACTGCACAGCAGTTGCAGTGGTGGCTCAAGGACCGCGATTGGGTCACGGGCAAGAGCCTCTCCCTACCCCTACCGGAGCATGTCGTAGTGACGGATGCGTCCCTCCTGGGATGGGGTGGCCATATGGGAGAGGCGGAGATTAGAGGTCTCTGGTCTCTGGCGGAGTCTCGCCTCCACATCAACTTGTTGGAGCTGAGAGCGATCCGACTTGCACTGAAAGCCTTCCTTCCCTCTGTCCGGGGAAGTGTCGTGCAGGTGTTCACAGACAACACCACCGCCATGTGGTATTGCAACAAACAGGGCGGGGTGGGGTCGTGGACCCTTTGTCAGGAGGCTCTGCGCCTCTGGACATGGCTGGAACACCAGGGCATCACCCTGGTGGTTCAACATCTGGCGGGTTCTCTGAACGCCAGAGCAGACTAACTCAGCCGCCGGTGCATGATGGATCACGAATGGCGTCTGAACTCCGAGGTGGCGCAAGGTCTCTTTCAGCAGTGGGGAGAGCCTTGGTTAGATCTATTCGCCACCGACGAGAACGCGCAATGTCAGCAGTTCTGCGCGTTGGAATTTCCAAGGCGGCACTCGCTCGGCGACGCTTTTCGTCGCGAGTGGAGTTGCGGTCTGTTGTACGCCTTTCCGCCTATACCACTTCTGCCCAGAGTGCTGAAGAAGATCAGGCGAAGAAGATCAGCCCTCTCTTTTCAAGTCCCCTGTAGTTTCACGCTTTCTTAAGGGCATTACTCACACGTTCCCTCCTGTCCCTTTCGTAATGCCTCAGTGGGACTTGAATCTTGTCTTAACATTTCTGATGTGCGCTCCCTTTGAGCCTCTTCACAATTGTCCTCTTCGTCTTCTGACTCTTAAGACTGCTTTCCTGGTAGCCATCACCTCGGCTAGACGGGTGAGTGAGCTCCAGGCTCTATCGTCCAAGCCTCCGTTTCTCTCTGTTCATCCGGACAAGGTTGTCCTTCGGCCTCGTCCTTCCTTTCTGCCGAAAGTGGTGACCCCCTTTCATCTTGGGCAATCTGTCACCTTGCCCACCTTCTTTCCGCATCCTTCCAAATAGGAAGAGCGGCTCCACCGTCTGGACCCTAAACGTGCGCTCTCCTTTTATTTGGACCGCACAAAGCAGTTCCGGGTGGACGACCAGCTTTTCGTTGGCTATGTGGGTGCTAAGAAGGGGAAAGCTGTGCACAAACGGACCATCTCCCGGTGGGTCGTTTTGTGTATAAAAACCTGGTATTCCTTGGCAAAAAAGGTCCCTCCTGTTGGGCTGCGAGCCCATTCTACTCGGGCCACAGCGGCTACTACAGCTTTGGGACGGGGAGTCCCTTTGCAGGACATCTGTCAGGCGGCGACGTGGGCTTCGCTGCACACGTTTGCCAGGCACTATTGCCTAGACAGCCAAGTCCGGAGGGATGGCTTCTTTGGCTGTTCTGTCCTCCAGGACTTTCTGGTGTGATCTTGGTTCGCAGACCCACCACCGGGGTTGGTATTGCTTGGGTATCTATTCTAAGGTGAGGAATCTAACTAACGTGTTTCTTTCAGATGAACAAGTTACTTACCTTCGGTAACGATGTATCTGTAAGAAACATTAGTTAGTTAGATTCCTCACCGACCCATCCATCCTCCCCGTTCTGCGAACTGACATCTAGGGTTAAGGCTATCCTTTTCAGGGCCCTAGATTTTTTGGCACCAGTGTCGGTCTCTTGCATGGCTCTGCGTTCCTGGCGCGGAAAGTATGTACAAGAACTGATGTCAGCGCGCGAGGGCGGCGTCTAAGTACTCCGACGTCATTCCGGCGCACAACACCAACGACGGACGCGGAGCCGCAGACGACGCCTAGCGACGCACAAGGGGTATTGCTACAAAAATCTTCCGGATCCAGTCTGACGCCTGGGGATATTCTAAGGTGAGGAATCTAACGAACTAATGTTTCTTACAGATACATCGTTACCGAAGGTAAGTAACTTGTTCTTTAAAACGAGATAAAGCAGCTGCTGCATTGTTCAGAACACCAAGAACATGTTTTGATCTGAAATTAAAATTCAGTCTCACGCATATCAATACAATCTCTTTCAGTAAACGCAAGATCATTTTACACCTGGTGGCCTGTTGATTAATGCACTCCACCACCATCATGTTCACTGACCAGAATACCACTGACTGGTTGCAAAACTGTTCTGGCCATATCGAGAGAGCAACCAAGATGGGGAAAAAGCTCAAGAAAACCAATGTTCGCTACCAGGCCAGGCTCAACCCATCCAACTGGCCATTTTCTTGCACACCGATCTGGTCCCAGAATGGCCCCAAAGCCTGTGCTGCCCGCGGCATCCGTCAATAACTCCAACTCTTCATTTGTCTTGGCAGGGCTTGGCCGTACCACTGTCCCATTGAAATCCCTCAAAAATGCCTCTGATATCCTCATGTCTTCGCGGACCTCACTTGTCAGCCTTGTATGATGAGTCTTTGACTTAAGACCCGACATGGCCTGCGCAATAGACTTAGAAAATGGGTGGCCCATGGGTATAATGCGGAGTGCAAAATTCTGCTGCCCTACCACCACGTGCAGCTGATGTAGTGTCACCTTTTAAGCCCTCAGGCATTCTTCCAGTGCCTTTGAGAAACGTCTTACTTTCTCTTATGGGAGCCTGGATACCCCGGCCTTGGAATCCAACTCTATGGCCAGGAATTCTATTGTGGTTGTTGGTCCATAGTCTTTGCTTGTGCCAGTGGTACCCCAAAACCCCCCATTGATTCCTGGAAGTACTGCAAAGCTCTCCCACAGTCCTCTGTGCCAAGAGCTCCCAAGAAGAGTAAGTTATCCAAATAATTAATTGCCCAATGGTGTCCTGATCTTTCTAAATGCCCATTCTAACAAGCATTGAAAATGCAATAGGTCTTGCCTTTGATTAAGTTAAAGCCATTTGCTTTGCTATACAATCCCATTTGCAAAGCTTTAACTTAATCAAAGGCGAGACCTATTGCATTTTCAATGCTTGTTTTATCTTATGCAACTACCAACCATTGACAAAGCCAATAGTCCTGGCTTGTTGTAGGTGTAATGTTACTTGTATAGAATATCTGGATGCCGTGACAGACGCAGCAAAATACCAGTCGGACGTCACCCTATGCTAAACACAGATTTTTAGCTTAGGTGTTGTGAGCCACGCCCTTAATTACATCGGCCACGCCCCTTTGAGAAACATAAGTGCCACTGTAATGGGCAATTATAAAATTAAGCTGAATTACTGGGGTAGTAATCTCTGTAGTAAAGCCAGCTAGGTTAACGAAGTCTGGTAAAGTCTTTACTCATTCAGGTTTGGTTCACGGTGCATACAAACACATCTCATTCGGTGCCATGCATTTCAAAAGAACATGAAAGTAGCCTCGACATGTTAATATCATAAAGCTCTGAGGAGTAGAGTTCTAGTCACATAACGATATATCTGCAATCACCAGTGAGAGCGGCCATCAAACACCACCAGCAGAGTGCCCTGCGGGTCTCTCTGAATATCAAGCGGTTTCTAGATAGAACACACAACTTTCCCAGGAAAGCACTTCTCTGAAGGTCTAGCGGTGTAAGGGGTGTCCCAATGTTTTCTCCAGGCAGACCCACGCATGGGTGAGGCTGAGAGGAAACCTCTTCCTGACGCACGGTGTACATAAAGCCTTTCTCCCCCCACGGTCCTGCCTTCCTGCTGCTGGAACGAGGTACGATACCCCTCCGTCCATTGTTCGTAACTTGCCCACAGTGTGCGCGGTACTCACCCTGACCTGGGCAGGGAGCCTCCAGTACGCCGTGCAGTAGCCTTGGATACCCTGGACGCATCCGCTTGTTGCTGGCTCTGGGGAGGGGTTTGACTTCCAGCCTGAAGTTGAGCGAATAGGCGAGGCAGCCAATTCCATGCTCCGGGGTGTGGCTGGGCCCCGGGAGCACAGCGCATGTGCAGCTCCATCCAGCATCTGCACGCAGTCACAGATGCAACAGCTGTAAACCGCTGCTTCCCCGCGACCAGCAACCCCCAACTTTTAGTAAAAACAATTACAGCTTTGCTACTGTGTAGGCTCCAATATTAATCAAATCCAGTGCATTTCAGTGTGGAGTTCAACTTTAAACAACATAACATACCTCTGTGACAGTTTACTTGTTTTGCGTGAGCGAGCACTAGTTACATTACAAAGAACACATATTTTTTATTTTTTTTGTTTTTTAGGCACGGGGAGATATATTGATAACTGGGTGCTGACCGGACACTGAGACATGAACCTGGTACCCCTGTTTCAAAGCTGGCAGTCGGCAACTCTGGCCGTTATGCCACACCCCCGAAATATTTGAATTAAACAAGCTAAACACCACGCATTAAATTTTGTGATGGACTTTAACTTGGTAGTAATTAATCACCGACTTTGCAATGGGTCCCTCTTCGGTCCTGTTTTCGTGTCCTGAACTTTACAACCTAAAGCCCCGATCGATTTAGAAACAAGCGCTCGCCATGACGTTTTCGTTTGCTTTTTTCTGCCATCCCACTTGGACGGCCTCGCCTGCTAAAAGGTTTCTTATCTTTATGGGGCCATGTGTTTGGCCCCATAAAGATAAGAAACCTTTTACTTCAGAAGGAAAGCAGGCGAGGCCGTCCAAGTGGGACGGCAGAAAAAGCCGAGCGACAACATCACCAACAGCTTTTTCCCAATGGCTGGCCGCCGTTTAGCATAAACGGTGACGCTGGCCAATGGGAAAGAGGGGCGGGGCTTAAACCCTTTACTGAAAAAACCCCAAAACATTAAATTTTGCCAGCGAGACTGCGCATGTGCGCAGCCTACGCTAGCGAGACCTAAAAAGGTACTAAACCTCTCAATATAAGCACAGGAGACCGAGCAGCCCATTGGCATACATTTGTTAAAATAGAATGCACCTTCGAACTGAAAACCCATAAGATGAAAATCATCCGGGTGAACCGGTAACAGCCGAAAAGCCAATTCTGTGTCAGCATTTACCAAAAAAGTCCCTCCCAGGTCCCAGCTCCTGGAGCATTGCGCACTCAAGCTTAACCAAACACAATACTCCATCGATAACCTTGTTAACTGACTGCCCTTTTGGTGCTGAAAGGTTTTAAATAAGGCAGAACTCCCCAGGGTCTTTTTTGAGAACTATGCCCAAAGGTGAACACACCAAATTCTCAAAAGACGTGAACTCAAAGGGACCTGCCACCCTCCCTAAGTTCTTCTCTTTCATAATCTTATTTCTGGCAATGCTAGCGTTAGCCCTTAAAGACTGCGGATTTCGGCAGGAGGCCACGCCCCCACAGCCGGAATCCTGAAACCGTTCTTAAATCCCTCACCCAAAGACTGTGTTGCTGTAAATGTTTAACCATGCCTGCCAGTTTACCGGGGAGGGGACTTGCTCATAGACGGGACCTCAATCATGCTTCTTCGGGCCCCTGTCTTTTCTCCTGAAACACGTAGACTCTGGGTATGAAGATAGACCACAGAAGGAACAACAGTACTTTAACTTGTACATTCCTGGTGCTCTGGTGCAAGTCTTCTTATTGAAATCCCAGCATGCCCCTTTTGTTGCTCCGCCCCCCGAATTACTGTTTGCTGCAGTGCCCGCCCGAGAGGGTTGTCTTGGCCCGGCCATCGCCCTCTGTGGATACATGAAATGGAACCATGCGTTCACATCTATCTGGTCCTATCCCAGAGTCGGTGTAGTAGCCTTGATACTCCTGAATTCTTGGTCATATTCCCTCCAGGCCCTGCCTTCAAACTCGTCATGCACACTAGCTATCCTATTTTGGTAACACGCAAACTGGCCTCCCAACATTGGGAACTTCTCCGCCATGATTGCCTGAAAAACCGTGAAACCTCTGACCCAATTCATGATGGACTCCTTCACCCTCTTCTTGTATGGCCAATGCCTGCATTCCCTGGAATGTGAACACTCCTTACACAGTTTGGCTTCCTTCTTAATGGGCGTATCTACAATCAACTCGCAAATATCGACATAAGCACCTTTCCAAATGTTTTCTTTAATGTCAGGATGCACATGTCTGTCCAACTGGTCATGCTCCGAGCGCACGTCCCCTAGCCCCACGCTTGGCAATGGTTGTAACATAGCTGATGGTGTGCTTTCCTTATGGGTAGGTAGAGGCCCGGCTGCTGCCAGCACTGTCTGAGGCCCACTATTAGCTTGCGAGGTCCCCGCAGCCACTAATCCCTGCACTGCAGTGCACTGGCCAACCTTGCCACCAAATCTGGCTGACCAACCAAACCGACTGGAGCTGCCCCACTTGCATGCCCAGTCTGCACGACGCCAGCGTTTGCTGGTGACACCACCGCCATAGGGCGATCAACCTGTCTTACAACAGTTTTTCTGCCTAATCGAACCACCTCTGCGGGAGCATTTAAACCATCAACTGGCACAGACTCGGGTGCGGCCTGGGAACTATGCCTGCTTCCCGCCATCCCGCCCACTGCCTCACCTGACTGGAGGAAATGCTGCCAGGGGTGCTATCCCCGGCCTACGAGGCCTGTCTGGCACTGCTGGTTCCACTGGCTAGCCCTCCCTGCGGGTCCCTTGCCTGAAGCAAAGCTGGTCTCTTGTCCATCGCCTCCATCCTGAGCATCATCTCTTCCATCCTGCTAAGCGGGTGTGCCCTCTTGGCACCCTTCTTTGGTCCCCCCGGCATGCTGTTAAAAAATTTGCAACACTCCGCTATGCGAACTAATCTGCGTAAAATTGAAGCAAGCCCCCCCTGTTAAACAACTACTGCCTTCTTAAAGCTCACAGTTAACAGCTCCCAAATAATCTAGCTGCCAACAGTATATTAATAACGATTATGCAACTCCAGCACTCACAGAGGCACTGTTGGAGCCCCTCAATACAACTTCAGCCTCCCAGAAACAGCAACCCTGTCAGCTGTTTCTACAAACCTAAATCAGCACATAAAATTAGCCCCCAGACGCAAATATCGCCATAGGCCCTCTCACTCTCCACAAAGCAAAACTGAAACGACTCCCCAGAGTCTTTCATCAAAACTACGCAGGCTACACTCGTGCCCCAGTAACAGAAAACCTTGCTGGCTGCGTCTGAATAACCAATAACAAAGCCCCAGACCCGATTTACCGCCACCGTCTAATTCCTATACACAAAAAACACATCCCCAGCTACAAAGGGCTCGATCACCGCCGCGCCCTGATTTTACCTGTGAGGGCCCGCTGCGCTCCCCAGAGCCACCATCGAGAGTCCTAAAGCTCCCGGGCCAGGCGAGTGAAAACTCAAGCCTGCGTGGCTCCCGGAGAGGCAGTACAAGGGGAGGGGGCCCACAACCTCCGGTACAGTACGTGGCTGATAAGGCATCTGGCAGAAGGTAGGGGCGGTCGCGCCTTGCCGCAAGCAGGATACAGAGACCTTGCGGCTGCTTAAATAGGTGCAGGTTCAACGTCTGCCGCCCCGGAAGCACTCTAGTGCTTCCAGGGCAGCGGCTGCGCAAACCAATCCGCAGCATCTGCAGCCGGAAGGATGGGGCAACCACCATCCATCCCGCTGGTCCCCGGCTCCCCGCCATATTGTCTCTTTTAGAGTGGCTAGTTTACTCAGATGATTTATAACGGTTAATAAAGGATCCTTATTTGGTTTGGTTGGCCCTGAAGGCCTACATACCGAGGGCGACCATGCGGTTTATTTGGAGCAAAATAAAACTCAGAAATAACGAATGCTTCAGTCACACCGAGAATTACAGAAATGAGAACATAGGCATGCTCAAGCAATTGTAGACAAAGATCCAAATGAGTAAAAGATACATTTAGAACTGATGAAATGCCAGAGCAGGGCTGAACCTGTCTATAGGGAGAATGTTGCTGCAGTTTATGGCTTATCAGGGAGGTCCAATATGAATACAGGAAGAAAATTGGGAGAGTTATAGCTTATCAGATTGCGGAAAAGAGGCATTAGACTGTGATCAAATTTATCGAGGACAAGGAGAGGAAGTGGCACTCTGATCCGCAAGCTATTACAAAAAGATATGTGGCATCCTTTCATCGTCACTACAGAATGAAATAGACGAAATACCTGCAAAGCGCTAACATACTACGTTAAGCCCGTCACATATACAGGCTCTTGAGGATATCACTTTGCTAGATGTGGGGATGTTTATAAAGTCTCGCCCGTTGGGGAAGTCCACAGATGATGGCTCTGTAACTCTGGAATTCTATAGAACATTTATGAAAACACCCCGCGTTTATGTTGGTTATGGTCACTATTGTTTAAACAACAAAGACCTGGCTTTTGAAGGGTCATCATTGAATTTTTACAGAGGAAATGTGATTTGGGGGGTATCTATCTCCACCCAACAGCTGGTAATTTGTCCAGTCTAAACCAATCCTAGGTCCCCCAAGCTTTCAAATTACTTAAAATAGTTAATCGGAACACTTCGCCAAGATATACCCTTAACCACGATAGGTGAGTATAGGACACGTCAAAGAATGACACAAAAAATAAGTGAAAGAGTGAGAAAGCCCCTCTGTAAGACTCTTAAGGACAGAGTGGCTTGTTTACTGTTGTGGCTTCAGAAAAAAGAAGGCCACCACAGAGACTGATTCAGAGGATGACTCAAAGGCACACTCCTCTAAAGAACCGAAGACAGAATCTTCTGAGGAGAAAGCAGTTTAAAAAAAGCAGAAGACTACGGATAAGGAGGCATCTTCCTCTTCATTGCCCCCATACACCTCTAAAAAAAGCCCTCAGAGGAGAGAGCTCCGTCGACGAAGACCAGAGTGTCCCCAGCACGTATGCCTACGAAGACGTCGATGACCTCCACGACGACTGCATCGCCGCCGACGACCATCAACAAGACGACCGCGTCGTCGACGGCATCTACGAAGACGACACCGTCGACGGCAGGATCGTCGCCGGCACCGTTGACGACGAGTATGAAGGCGACCTCGTCGACGACTATCCTGGTTTCCCCGTCGACGGGAGTTCTGTGGACAGCGACTTTTAAAGCTCCGATGACAAGATCGCGGACGACGATCTTAATAAAGAGGTTTCCGCCGTCAACGGACAAGAAGAACAAGGAATATACCTCTATACTACCTATGAAAGATATCTATACTGGAGAACCATAGTGTACAGGTAAGTAACTAACTAGTTTTTAGGTCTCGCCTGACCCAGCGCATGCGCTGGTCTGGCGAGACTTATTGAGAGGGCTCCAAAAAGTGCTACCAGGCCAGCCTAGAGCTACAGTGCATGTGCGCGGGCGCGCGCGCTGCGCTTTACCGCGAGTACTTTCACTTTTGCGGCCGCACGGCCGCTGTGCAAGCCAATAGGTCTCGCTTTTGGGACCTTATAAGTATTTAGTTATGCAACGGTTGCATGGCTAAACACTTATAAGGTCCCAAAGGCGAGACCTATTGGCTATGCCAATGCTTGTTTTCTGTAGACATAAAGCATCTGGTTTCCTCACAATAGCATGGATTTATCCCAGGAAGCAATACCATTAATCACACAGAGGCTGCTATTGCTTTATTCGACACAGCTAATACTTCTGGGAGACAAGTTGGTATGAGCCTTCCTAGATGCCGAAAAGGCATTTGATTGAGTCTCCTGGGTATACCTCTGGTCAACAATGTTCAATATGGGTATTGACGATAAATACATAAATAAAGTAGAAAGCCTCTGTCAGAATCCACTAGCTAGGCTGGGCTTGGATGGATGTAGTTCCACCTTGTTCAGAATATGCAGGGGTATGCGGTATGGGTGCCCGTTAGCCCCTCCATTGTTTGTTTTATATATAGAACTCTATTTAAGACACATTTGTTTAGAACCTCCTTGTTCTACTGGTCTTACTCAGTGGAAATGAAAATTATCACTTAAACGTGGATGACATTGCTATGTACTCCTCTGATCCGTTTCAACACATTGAACAAAATCTCATCAGAGGCTGAGAAGTTTAGGGCTTTTGCTGGATATCAATCAATCAGTTGTCTTGTAAAGCACGACTACTCACCTGTAAGGGTCTCAAGGCGCTTGGGGGGGGTTGGGGCGACTGCTGATCCATCTAAGGCACTGTGGTTCAGTCGACGAGCCAGGTCTTGAGGTCCTTCCTGAATTGAGGCTGTGACAGGGATTACCCAAGTTGGAGAGGCAGAGTGTTCCAGGATATAGGCTAAACATACTGAAAACACAAACTCTACTTAATTTTGTGATGGATAATAAAGTTTCCGAGGTTGTCCTAGTAGCAACTTATTTAGGAGTCAGGATTATTAGCATGGTAGAGCAGATAGTACACTTAAATTATAGGCTACTGCTGAATCTATGTATAGCCTAGATGCGGGTCTGAAACAGGCTCGCAATCAGTATATTGGGGCATTGCAGCATAGTTAAAATGATTTGTTTTAGTGCAATCCCACTAAGCATCCTATTCATAAAATAAGATCTATATATTGGCAGTTTTATCTGGGGTACAAGAGAGCTGGATGCGCCGTTTGACATATGAAGCTGCCTCCTAATCTGGGCGGATGGTCATTGCCAGACTTCAAGATTTATTTCTGGGCAGCATTTAGTTTACTTATTAGGTACTTTCGAACTGACTGTAGCCCTGGTTCTAATGTTTTAGTATGCCAAGTGGCCGTGGGTGCTGACTGGAAATATTTACCATCCAGACTTTCTGATCTGAATTATTTCAAGCAGGTGTATTTTAAGACTCTTAGATATCCATAAGTTTGGGGTGGAATGTGCGCTACATATCGTATAACTCTCATCTGTTGTTATGCACCACTCTGGGTTATATTTAAGACGCTGTAGCTAGATCATTTTTGTTCACTACACTGCAAACATTATATCTTCTCTCACAACTGTCATCCTTCAAGTATCTTCAAATTCGTGATTACTTGCTCCATAATCGGCAATATAATACTTCTCTAAATGACCCAGAAATTCTGGCATATTTCCACAATATAGATGACAAGTTAACAATCAGAGCATTGTGTAGAATTATGATTAGTCATTGAAAGGATGACTTGTCTATTTTAGCACACAAGTGAAGCCTTAGGACTAGTCAGATAGTTAAATCAGAGAACCTCTCGGATGCTTTTGATATAATAAATACTTAAGTTGTCTTAGTTAATCTAAAGATAGAGCTTTTTAAAATCCACTGCATGTTGTACCACACAGCAGACAATGTTAAGAATTCAGCTAATAACACTACTAATAAATGCAGATATCCGAAGTGTGGGCTGCAAACCCCAGATATAGTTCATATGTTTGCCAGCTGTCCGCATTTAAATAGCTAGCGGTCCGATATTGCCCTGTTGTTATCCTAGCATTTAGAATGTGATGTTCAGCTTCCCATAAAGAATATTATGCTGGGATTTAAACCCAGCAACGCAGCAGGGTAATGACAGCCATTGCTCAGCCAAGACAGCCCTGGACACAAATCTCCAAAGACATTATTCTGGAAGTCTCAGAATCTGAAGGAAGAATGGTCATTCTGGTGGTGGATGACTGTTCCACTAAGGCAACGCATTATATTTAATTAAGCAAGTTAACCACTGCCTCTGAGCTTGCACTGATTTTCCTGAAGGAGATCTTGAGGTTACATTGGTTTCCCGAAGTAACCATCAATGATAGACGGCCCCAGTTCATTGTTAATTTTTGGAAAGCCGTATTAAAAAAATTGGAGACTTGTTCATTTACTTCCACTAGCTGCCATTCACAAAAAAACGGTCAGACTGACCGACTAAGCCGAACTTTAGAACAAAATGTAAGGTGTTATCTCATGCAACACCAGAGTGGTTTTAGTCACCCTTAGCTTAGTTAGATTATGATACCTCGTCACACGGTGCAGTAGGGTAATCCTTGTTTTACTGTACTTGTGGTTTCTGGCATGTAGTTATTGTCCTCCCAAAGAGTTCCACTGTACAGTCCTTGCTGCATTATCTTCAAACAACCAAGAATATAGCCTCACAACATCTTTGGAAAGCAAATACAGCATATAACAAGCATTGGCATAGCCAATAGGTCTCGCTTTTGGGACCTTGTAAGTATTTAGTTATGCAGCACAATATCCTTGGTGCAACAACATTAACTGTTGCATGGTTAAACACTTATAAGGCCACAAAGGCGAGACCTATTGACTATGCCAATTTTTTTTTTTTTTTTAAAGGACAAGCAGTGCTATCAGGCTCCGGCTGCCACTTAGAGGTAGAGAGAGAGAGAGGTGTGTAGAGAGAGGTGGGTAGAGGGAGGTGTGTAGAGAGAGTCTTGACTGGCTCACTGAAAGCACTGCAAATATAGATAGACCAGACACACTCATGCACAGGAAAGAGGACACATACACATGAACACAAAGGAGCACACACAAAGACACACACACACACATGCAGACAAGCATTCAAGCGCAGACAAAAATATACTCAATAAAATACAGGCAAATTGACAGGCACACAAAAACACCCTCTCACATGCACATAAGCTCACACAAGCAAGGACAGTGCTGCCCATGAACACACACACAACCGTGCGTAAAACATGCAGAGATATACATATCACACAGAAAAGCACACAGACATAGCGTGTCTGAAGATGAAAATGATCAAAACTCCCTTGGAGATCCTGAACACGGCACTTAGCATTCACATGCTAGATAACCGTAGACAGTCACACGCATGCAGCAAAAGAAACTCATACACTTGCCCTCACGCGAACACACAACAGTGTTTAGCCATGCACATACTGCCACACATACATGAACGCATTCAGCCACAAAGGTAAGCAAACAAAGTCATGCACGCACAGTAAAACATATGCACAATGAAGGATAGGCAGTCAAACGTGTGCACAAACGTACTTACACATACAAGTAAGATCTCACTCATTTGAATGAAGAATGCGCAAAATCCATCAGACAGAAAGAGAAGCAAATGGAGAGATGAGCACAAACTTATATATCTATACATACCCATGCATGAACACATACACGTATATTCTCAGTTGCAATGTTACAGGTGCATTGTTTCCGTTAATGATGTTTACTCTTTCATTGACAAATAATATTCTTATTCACTGTCGTTAAGTGTGGTTGGATTATACTGCAGTGAAGGAGATGGAATTTTAGAGAATACTTTTCACTAGTCCTGTTCATTTCTAGTTTTCTCAATTTGATGCGTCATAGACTTTCTTTATTGTTTTTGTGCAATTGCCAGTGACTCTTTACTTCTCAAACAGCAGAACAGGTGCTCTTCACTAAGCCCATTGTCCATTTCCTTTCACCATTCGCTTGTTGCAGACAGTGCAGTGGGTGTCTCTGAAAGATCCTTATCAAGTTTCCTTTCTGCTTGTCTGCATGTTTGCTGACTTTAACAAGGAGCACATCAAAATCTGGCTTTTATTGAAATCTATACAATTTACAACTTCAACAACAACAGTAGAGTAAATTCTGGGATGTTAGACTAATGTGCAACTTCCTGGGGCACAAAAGTCTGCTCTGGGCCCACATAGTCCCTGCTGCGTTTCCACATCTGGGGTGCATCACTGCCAGCCTTAAAAGCAGTTGACGGCTTAGTAAAGTGTGTGGCGGTGTGTTGTGATGACTATCTTTCCTTGATTTCCATGTCCTTTGACCACTTAAATTCCCTGCACCATGGGCATAGCAGTACAATCACATTTGCAAACGTGACCTACCTTTCTGTACAGCTTACAGAGTCCATTTTTCCTACCGACACCGTTAGAACAATGGTGGAAATATAGGGGGGGGGGGGGTAATGTGGCGTTACGGCCAGAGCTGCAGAACTTGGTGCAAGGGAACCAACCGGGTTTATGTCTTGGAAAAAAAATGAATGTGACTTGGTATAATGTAACTGGTGCTCATGTAAAGCATTCCAGTACCTTTGGGTTGATATCACGCTATATAAATCTGCAAAAAGAAAAATGCAATCTGCTGACCTGTTACTTTACAAATATCTTGATCGACCAAGAATATTCCTTCGCTCATTCCAGAGGGGTGTCATCGAGTTTGAACATTTTCGGTTCTTTCTATCTTAAATCTTCCACATGATTTTTGATATCTCACTGTTTACGCTCAGTTTATTTTTAGAGCAATATGAGTGTAATGCTTTGAGTGTCTCTGCAGGGTTTGTCATAATTTTTCTGTTCAACATGTAGTCAATGGCTGAAAGAAAAGGAGAACTTACCCGTGTGGAATGTTTTTGCTTTTTTGTTTATATGTTAACTGAAAATGTTTGACTCAGTTCTTGTCTAAAGGTATTATAGATTTGTCAACAGCATGGCCTCTTGGAGGTCCTTCCCCTCGCCTTGATCTAGATTGTTAATACCAAGGGCAGAGTTCAGGGTCTCTGGGAGGGGTGTGGGGGGGCAGGGGTGATCATCTTCCTCTTCCCTTATTTCACTCACCTTGCCTGTGTGGACTGCATCTAGTATTGTCAGCCTCTCTATGAGCCCTGACATTAGAGTGACTCTGCCGCAACACTTCCGCCTTTAAAGTTCACCGGCCTGTAAAGCCTGAGATGTGACTGGTTGATTTCCTTCTAGGTAAATACACACCTGAACATCAACATGTGAAGGAGTGGAGCCACAAGCCTCAATTCTCCTCAATGCGTTCCAAAACAAAAGTTGTCTATACGCCCCAATGTCACCATGTTTTTATTCCATGTTTTTCAAGAACAAGCACTGGCAAATCTAACAAGTCAGGCTTGAATTTCAAGAGTCCTGACTGAAATATAAAAAAAAAACTTTTTACAGTAATAGAAAGTTCAACAAAAAGCAACTATGAGACACAGAATAACAATTTTAATGTGTGATGAATTGGCACGCTTTTGAGATGTGAAATAGTCCTTCATACATTGCAATGCAAGCATCCAACAGGAGGTGGTACATTAAACAGCCAATAGCATCAAGTGAGAGAGAGCTATGAAGGATCCGGTAAAGCTCGGCGCACTATTTTTATATTTTTAGGAACTGGAAACAATAGGTCAGGGACGACTGCGCAGTCAAGACACACCTTAAATGCACCCCGCGCTAAGAATGGAAGTAAAATCGCGCATCGCATGAGACCTACTACGCCTAGTGCGTTACGTGACCAAGAGAGACACGTTGGAACGCATTGAGGAGAATGGATTTTTGCGAGCAACAGAGGGAAAAAAAGCATGCATTAAAATGAAAAACATGGTGACATTTGGGCGTATAGTCCGGTTTGTTTACGCTTTCACACTCGGAGAGAGTGTGCCGATATTTCTTGTAAGCGACTCGAGCTTTCTTTTCTAAAGAGAGCCTGTTGTCATCTGCAGGGAAGTAAGTGATAGCAGTGTTTATAAATAGGGCCAGCGCAGCCCAGCTCCCTCGCGCGCGCACGCCCGTTCTAACAGTTTGTTGGCAGGCGATGCACGTGAGTCACACCGCTGCCTGCATGCCCAAACACAAGAGACAGCGAGCTACATGTCAGGACAAGTCCCAGCTCGCACGCCATAGAAACTGCACAAAACCACAAACGAAACTCAGTCATGCGCGCTATTGTTCAAACACCCAGCAGGGACATCCAACTACGTACAGTTTATTTTAAAATCGGTTTAATTAAATATGTTGCCAGCCTTCCAAACACAGAAACCAATTTCAGTTCATTCATCACTGCTGCAGTCTGAATAGGCTGGACGCCGGCTAGCCCTTGCCGTGTAAAATAACACACAGAAAAAAATGTTGAATCATCTTTTCCATATACAGGTTTACTCCCCCTCTCAAAATAAACAAGGGAGGTTTGCTACAGACACGCCCATGGCTGCACGGCCGTGAAAAAGTGTCGCGGCAGAGGCAGACTCTGGGGACTGGGAATACTTTCACCTAACTGCACTTGAGGCGGTGATAACCTTGGGTAAGACCGGCTGCTGCGTTCCCACCATTGTTTCTTGATGGGAGGGAGGAGAGAGATAGAAGTGTAGGGGTTTGGTGCATTTGCGCATGGCCCGATGCGATGTGTGATTTATTTTTAGGCCCGGTTGAAGGCACAAGGGAGGTTTGCTACAGACATGCCCATGGCTGCGCGGCTGTGAAAGTGACACGGCCGTGAAGAAAAAAAAGCATAGAGGGCAGGAAAGGGAGGAACAAAGCCCGGAGTTGTGTGTGCGCGCGCGCGTGCTAAAAGAAAATGTTATAAAAAGCTCGCGAGTGGTGTGCACGTGCGTGCTTAGTTACCCATGACAAGAAAGGAAAGGCAGATGGCGGCTCTGCGCGCGATTGTGCGCGTAACCGCAAGCTTGAGGCCAGCAAAAGCCTGACCTGGGTAGCACTTTGAAAACCCACTTACTAAATGTCTTGCCAGAGTAACGCATGATCTGGCTCAGGCGAGACCTAAAAATAGAGCACAATCCAGTATACAATGCAAGTCATGGAAATTTTCCTACGAGATTGGTTTCTTCAAAAATAGAATAAAAACATACTAGTAGAGCTGCTGAATTTAACACAATTTAAGCTCTTGAGGGACGTCTCATATATGAAAGGGCAATTGAGGAAGAAAATAATTATAAAAAACAGGCAGCAAATGGTTTAGCTGGAAATCTAAAACTGTTGCAAAAATTGGATGCATTGCAAAGACTACCAGTCGAAGGCAGTGCTCTGTGCTTAATCAGAAAGGCTGAGTATCTCAGACAAATCTCACTGATGCATTAGACGGGAATTCTTTCATGACAAAATTTGAATTCATAGATGGGCATGTGCTCATACCAAGCTTTTGCTAAAACGGAACTAATCACTTTCAGAGATGCATTCACTGTAATAGGCTGCAGGAAAATAATATGAAATCCAACACTTGCCTAAACAATAATGGAAAGTTAAAGTGTTATCAGTAGTATGCACCTAACATTTATAGCCATGAAGTGATTTTCATGACACCAAGACAGTCTGAGGGGGATTTAAACACCTGACCTACAACACAATACAACATTTGGGACCCCTGAAAGGCCAATAAATAAAGAAAGACCCAAACGGTCCAATGAGAGTAAGCTAAGGTGCCAAACAGACTTCACTCTAAGAATAAGCACAAGAGCTGCCATACAATTCGAAAAGATTAGTGTAAAAGTTTAAAAACTACTCACGATGCGGGGGCAGGTTGTGGGTCGGCAAACAGTGTATTAGTAACCCGGTTTCAAAACTTTCAGGTAAAACGGACCCATGGAATATGTGCTCATATTCAAACAAACACTAAGTCGCTGCCAAACACACTGAGTACAGGGGCATATGTCTGCAATAGATATTCAGAGATTAACGGAAAATTGTTTCTGCATAGGTTCCATAATCCACAACGCAGATCAGGACTTAGACCTATAAAGCTATGGTTTAAAGTGAACCATTGTTCACAATTGACAGGATGTCATGAACCAAAGCGAAGCGGGTGAGCAGGGAACTACAGTTGGTTATTTTATTTTTATCCATCCTACATATATTTTTACAAAGTATACCCCTGAGAAGTTATGAGCCATCGAACGGCATGTCCATGAGGGACAGCTGGACGTCCGAAAAGAAGCCTGTGGAGTGGATCCAGGAGTGGCACCTAAGCACCATGCTGTTGCCGACTGTCCTACCCATACATTCGGTTGTGACCAGGCCAGAACGGACTGAATGTTTCACTGCAACTTGGAAGTTGAGGAGGGTATGTTGGAGGGTATATCTGACATCCTCAGGGGCAGCTGCTAACACATCCGCCACTCTTTCCCACAAGATGTGCAAATACCATCCCAGGAGGCACACGGTGTTGACATATTGCAGGGAAAGACTGGTACTGGCAAAAACTTGTTTTACATAATTGTCCATTCTCCTAGATTCCCGGTTGACGGAATTGTGGATAAAGATTTGGGGTTCAGATGGCTGGATGATGCCTGTACCACCAATTTCTACAGGGTATGATGCTGTTGCAACAAGTCGGGGTCCCAAGGAGAGATCAATCTTGCGACTTCTGTTGACTAGTGGGCAAGATCCTGGTTTAGCCCAGGTGCCCACTAGTTTATATGTTAACACCTTGTTAAAGGTTAAGAGAGGTCCCTGTGTGGTAGTTACTGGTTTTAGAACCTCTGTCAAAACATTGGTCTTGACCTCCTGCATAGATGATGTAAATCAAGCACTTCCTCAGCTCTCTTGATAACCGTTGGCAAGGAGGCAGATTCTTTTGTGGCAGCAAGGTTAGGAGATGAGAGACCAGTGTCAGGGAAATGTCCAGCCCACTAGCGTCCTGCAGAGCACCAAAAATGGCCCACTGTTCATAAAAAACATTTATATCTAGATCACGGTCTTGAAATTCTGAGGCTGTGCATCAGAATCAGATAGAACGGATTCAAATTCAGCATTGGTGATGTCTGAACCAGCAGCGGGATCGCACCTGTGGTATTGGTCTGTTGCGCTGAGACTGAAGACGGCAAAGCCGTGCTCGCAGACGTGGCCAACTTCTGATGGAGGACAAGTGGCGCAGACGGGGACAGATTCACCGACAGGCTATCACCACAAACCTGTGGTAGGTGAAGGGGCTCCAGTGGGATTAAGTGGGGTACCAAAAATGGAGCCTGAAGCCTCTTTACGTTATGCCTGTCTGCTGAAGTAGAAGAAGCTAGAGCGGCAGTGTTTCAGGGGTACACTCAACATATGGCTCCAGGCCAAGAGGTACCCAAGGTATCACGCGATTCTGAATGGCACAAGCGGTGTGGTCGGTGAACTATGCCTGGCCTTCTTCTGGAAACTTTACAACTCACTTGAACTTCTTTGACTTGTACCAAGACAAGGACCGCTTCCTCAACTTTCTTTGGAGCATGGTGATGGCAAGCTTGGCCTCACAGTATCGGATTTCTTTCCGGTTCATCTTCTAACAACAGGAACAGGACTCTGAAATGATCAGGGCTGAGCTACCATAGGCAGAAGTCGTGAGTGTCCACCACAGACATTTTACGGTGTCAGTTGCAGCACTGACTGAAACTTGTCGTTTTAAGGCCCATATCTGCACACTATAAATGAATTTAGTTTGGAAAACAATAATTTTCCTAAGGAAAAGTTCTGCCAAAAAGACAGCGCTGCTAGCTCCAGATACGCATTGGAAGTCACGGGATAAAAGGGAACTGACAAAACTGCACAGAGGTGGGGCATATATAGGGGCCCAGACATCACACCTAAGGTTGGGCAGAGGAGACACAGAGCTGCACACTGCCACCTACCTTTTGCAGGGGAATTGCTTTTAAGTTTCCAGATCCAGTCTGACATGTGGGGAATTTACAATGAGAAGAATCATCTGCAGTTAGAAGTCTCCATGAGAAACGGCCACGCTTGGCTTATGCTGGTCACTTTTGAACGAGAACATTAGAGATGGCATGTTTGAACTACTACAACCTACTCTTATAGTTATTCAAAATATGCCTTGTCAAACCAGCCGTAAAACTACTGCAAAGGTGATGCAATGAATTGGGGAGAGGATGTAGCCTAACGGCTAGGGCTGTCGATCTCAAATCTGGGGAACCGGGTTAGAGTCTCGGCAATGACGGTTCTGGGCAATTCACTTAACCTCACCGTGCCTAACAAAAATGAATGTGTCCTTGTGTAACGCAACTGGTGCTCATGTAAAGCGCTCTGATACCTTCGGGTCAAGTTTGCGCTATATAAAACTATAACGGAAAAAAATAATTAAATACAGCATTCAATTCAGAACCTATTATCCAGAACACCACACATATAAACAATAAAGCACAGAGATGTGTAATGGCTGATTGGAAATGTGCTCACATCAAAACCCACCAAGATAAACAAAACAACACCATACCCAAGCATGCATTAAAAAAGAACTCTGAACACAAGCCTAGAGAACGCCCAAAAATGCAATTAAGTAGCTATTGTGGTTACCTATTGTGCAAACAGTTGCCAGGCAATAAGTGCTTGTACCAACAAGGAACTACACAAGCAATTTAGTACTGCCGCCAGCTTTATCAACTATCAAAAAAAGTCACCACCTCTTTAAACATAGTCTTCCTACTAACCAGACAGCTACACAAATACAAATAAAAGTAAGGTCCAATATGGAAACATTAAAAACTCATCCGGAGTAACTAAAAACTCTGGAATGCCATACGAATGGGAAATTGAGTGCCACGGAAGTGCTATTTAACAATAAACTCTTGTTTGATATTCTGAGATCTAATCACCCTGAAGAAGACACTATAGCGGTTGACGCAGCGCTTCATATGCTCAGCGCTGATCTCCAAAATATTTGTGAAGTATAGCATTTACTAACTAAAATGTATGCATCTTAGACCTGGCACAGTTTGCATGCATGGTTTACGTGCCTTCAGATTCCGGGTTTTTGAGGCAAACAAAACCCACCTGCTTTAATTTGAGTTTGTCTGCAGATAAAATACTTTGGTTTTTTGTGTATTTGATTAAGTGCAATGTTTGTGATGGTAATTATTATGTGTACATATAGTTGTGTAACAGTCTCCATGTAGGCAAAATATGTATAATTTAATTAAAAAAATAAGGCTAGTATTACATAAAAATTCTAATTTCTTCGAAAATCGCTCTTGAAACTACGTTTTGACCAAAAGGTATTGCGTTCCATAACCATCTTTAATTTACTCATACACAAATTATTTTGAATAGGATCACATTATTTAACTTCAAATCTTATCTGCAAGTTAAAACGAAAATGTATGAATAAGTTCCTTTTTTGGGCTCCATATTACATCTTGTTCCACAGGGTAACTGGGAACTCGCTACAAGTACTAAACTAACATGAGGATGGGACAGCAGTCTGACACTACTTGGGAATGCCCCACTATCTGTTTAAACGACTTCAGCTGGTTCAAAACCAGGCAGCGCGACTGATTTACCATCAACCTAAATGGCAATCTGCCTCCCCATTGTTGAGGAAACTACATTGGCTTCCTATATCACAGCGATGTGTTTTTAAGACTGGCTGCCTTATTTTCAAATCCCTGTATGGCACCAGCCCGGAGTTCATCAATAATTTTATACTCTGGTATTCTCCTACACGTTACCTACGGTCCGCTCATCTTTCTCTTCTCACTATCCCAAACTTCAAAAAGGTACGTCTAGGAGGTCGCAGATTCGCCACTCTTGCTCCCAAACTGTGGAACTCCTTCTCTCTCGAAATTCGCTCCTGCACCGACATTCTCGTGTTTAGGAAACTCCTGAAAACCTGGCTGTTTACTCAGGGCTAGCTTCTGCCTCCCCGTCAATCTGGTTCCCCAGCGCCATGAAGCCAATCGGCGTACGTGCGCTTTACAAATTCCCACTAACATTAACACACAGATTTACAATATTAAAAGTCATGTAGAAGGTTGAAAGTACTCTCATGGATGGGAAGTATGAGCTAGATATTGCTAATGTTTTACCTACTCAGGCCTGCCCTGTTTGCTGTCCTGTCGACATGCACTAAATGTGTAACACCACCAACAGCCTAGGGAGTTAACTGCCATCTTTTGCAAGCTATAGAAATCAGCAACAGACTTTTGTTTAGTGATACAGGCCTTTTACTTGTAAGGGTAAGTTATCCACCAGCCCACCCTGAAAAATATGAGTGGTCATCCAGTACTTGGGTTTTGAACTCCTATTTCAGAATGCAGAAGCAAGTCCCGGTCTCCTTTTTTGCCTGGGAGGCCAACAGTCGGAGTTATCAAAGGTTTCCAACGACGAAGGGCAAGATGAGGGTCACAGTTGTGGGCCGTAAACCTGATTTTGAAAGGAACAGGTTATTGAGCATTTAAACTAGAATTTATTGAGATGATGTCCCTCTCCTGTCTTTACTGGCAGCACTGGAAGTTCCTGGTTACTAGACAGCTGGTTTGGTTTCTCTGGAAGGGAGAGTGAGGGGCCACGTTCTGGAGGCAGTTTTCGATCAACCTGGAAACGCTTCTAAACTGGATTTCTTTTTCAAGAGTGGTTCTGGCAGATTATTTTTTAGCCAAAGGAACTCGTTCTAGGTAGGAATTACCTCATGATGTACCAAGGACAGGAGTATCTTGGAATGTATGCCTGGTTATTGCCTGGACTGTTCCTATTCTGTCATAATTTTCTCTGTTTGATAATTGAACGGAACTAAAAAGGCAATCTGCAGGGTAGCTGCGGAAAAGGGAGGTACATCGAATCAGACCAAACTCCTGTTCCATATAAGGGGCGGAATGCTGGAAAATGTTAAAACATGAAACTACTGTGCACAAATGCAGGATAACCAACACGAAAGGTTCAAGTTACAATAAAGAACCAGTAAAGGTGAAGTAGATGCAAAAGTCATGAAAAGTGTGTAAAATTATAAACTATTGACAACAAGAAAGTGTCCACTTGCACTCCAAGACTATTTGAACTAAAAGACGACTTTCAAAGAAAACCTGAAATTGTTTTGTTGCTAGCAGAACATGCAATAAATCATGCATGGGGCTGGTTAAATCCAGTCCGATAGACGGAAGAAGCTTGCACGGCAAAGTACTGCTTTCTAAAAGTACTTGTTAAGATGTTGAGGTGAATCTGCATATTTAACAAGCATTGGCTCACAGAGAACAGCATGCGCTGGGTCAGGCGAGACCTAAAAAATTGGGAGAGCATCTTTGACAAATTAAGTCTCAGCACACAGAAGAGGATTAGTTAGACTATTTTCTAAGAATTAGTTCATCACAGGGTCCTAGCCCAAGTTAGTCCTTGTTTTTTGGATAATAGGATTAGTCCGTTCCTGAGCCATCCGAGGAGCCCTTCCTTCTGACTGTGTATTTATTTTGTGGTTTATCTTTCTTGGGTGCAAAGAGCTTCTACATCAGCCACCACACCACCACCCTGGGTCTTGATTAATGAATTGCTGAATACAAAGTGGATGAGTTACTGGATTCCCGGCGCATTTGAGGCCAGTTGCAATCTTTAGTGTCTCGAAAGACTATGATGCTTCTTTAAGATTCTGAAAACATGCTTCATTTGTAAGAGACCGTAAGGTGTTCATGGTGTTTCGTAAGTGATTCACCTGGAAAACCCGTCACTTACCGGTTAAGAAGGAAGCACTTGAGGGGGGTACCGTCAGGGATCCATCTCATACTCTAGGTTCTCCAAGTAACCGGCCAACAGAAAATATTTCCAGCCCGTTTGAGCATTGTTTATCATGTATTATTGCACGTTACAGCAATGACATAAACATTCACAGGCCTTGAATCTTTGGAGAACGGGAAGGTGAGGACTGGGACGGTCCCTTATGGTTGGGGCTGCGAACCCTATGCCACCGAGTCAACTATTGGTTTCCCTTCTTGGCTATGAAAAGGAGTGGCGGTTAAAAATACAGAAATCATGGAGTAATGCTTGGCAACAGTGGTTGCTGGGTTGCTCCACTTCTGTCTCAGTTTGCACCAATTTGGCATTCCCACACGTTTATTGTGTTTCCCTTTCCTCAGATCTCTCGGCACTTAGTTCCCTTTTAGGCATAGTTCCACCAATTTCCTCCTCTGCTCTGTTTCCTTACTGCCTGTGCTACTCACTATTTGGCATACCTCAATCACTTTGGCTTGCTTGCTGAAGATTCCAAGACAGAAGTCCTGCTTGACTGATACTCACCACCTTTTTGGTTATCTGTCTGTATCCTGGTAGCCAGGTGGGCTAGTTACAGTGATTTCCCTACCCAAGTCTGATGAACACATTCTTGAGTTTTGGGCCATAGAGAGTTTAATAGTTATTATATTACTGTTTCTAAAGTGTTGTGTGCTTGCAATATAGAAACCTGAAGGCCTAGCAGGTCATTGTGGATTCCACATGTGTGTTCAGCCTCTTTGCCATCAGGACTGCGCCTGTCTCTCTCTAGCCTAACCTCTCTTTTTCCCAGGAAGCGTTCGCTTAAGGTGTTGCTTGTCACCCCGAAATTACTCTATCTTAGTAAGAGAGGTGGATAACGCTGCTCCTGAGCAACCACGACCAGCCACTAGTTCTGACAGCTTCAAGATACTGATTTCACAATCCACCCTTCAAGGTGTAGTGACTTTACCAAACACTTTTGACAATAAATTGGCCAGGTATTCTACTTTTGTGGTAACATTTTATATGAATTTTATCAGACTTAATGTCATTTGAAAATTTTCCAGTGAACCATCACGCCTTTTGTCTTTATTATGGACTTGTCAAAATAATCAACTCTGGCCTACTGAATTCTGCATAAGCTTTCCCACCACGCAGCCTACAGGTGTACATTCAGAAAATGATAAAAATACATGAAATTACAGTTGCAGGGTTTGTCAGAGGGGAAAATCTACACCAAACCCCTTTACTACTACAGAAGTTAATGGAACTCCATATAAGGTAATTCCAGTCTAGAAGCAAGTTCAGTAACAATCCACCCTTAAAGGCGTATTGGTATTAACATATGATTTTCACAATAAATGTCAATACTGCTATGTTTAATGTAACTTTCCATAATATCACACTCGTAGCCTATGACGTAGCTTTTTACAAAGAACCAAACAGTTTAGCCATACTGTAGTCTGAATGCTTTCCCACAAGACAACTATTGTTATTCTGTCATAAATTTACAAATATGTATGAAATTACAGTTGTCAAAACAATATACAGACCTTACTAAAAGGCAAAACGAGGATTTTTAAAGTGTAAATATTTTGCCTTTAGGGTTTTTTCACAGGGTTAACCAGTACCAAAATACTTGCCCACTATGGTAATATGTGAGCTTCCATGTAGAAAAATACTTGTCTTTGACTTTAACACAGTGTAATGACTAGCCACTCTCAAAGGTCCATTGGCTTCAACATATGTTTTTCCCAATAAATAAATCTGGCTGTTATGTTCTATAGTTGTGTCTCAAAGGGCTTAGATGTTGTGTATGGAATATAGAACATTGAGACAGTAGAACAGCAGTGATGGACCAGGAGAGAGGACATGTCAGCCTGCCGGCTTCAGACAATAAAGTTGTGTACTACACCGAATTGTGTTGGTGCATTTGTGCGTATGCTGTAAACATCAGCGTGACGAGGAGTGTCTGAAGCCAATGTCCACGCGGAAGGGATTTTAATTTGTTGTCTACTGTGTTGAACAATCAATTTCATTATGAGCGATGTTCAAGATTGCATTGCAGCTAGCGAAGGATTAACGGCAGCACGGCAGGAGACTCAATTACGTGAGGGCCAGTTTTATTTCCACTAGCTTGCAGCGCCTTTGGTTCAAAGAGAAGAGTGGAGGCGGAGACCTTGCCCACGGTGCTCGAGCCTTCTGTGGGATTTTAAAGCAGACTGCACGCGAGTCACCGTTGCATTGGAGCTTCAGTGCGTCTTCCTGCTCCTTACGTCCATTCTTGTTTGGAACGCGTGATGCGTTACACTAGGACGTCTGAGAGCTCTGTGACCTGTACAACCTTACACACGCAAGGGAGCACGCCAAAGAGGAAGGTTGCTTAGCGACTAGACTGTCACTGCTTCTGTGGTCACAACCAGGTCAGGCAGCGTGATTACATGCCTGCACCATTTTGTTTCTCCATCCTCTGATCGGAGCAGCTACGATGATCATTCTTTGGCAGGATAAAAAAAAAAGAGAGAACCGCAATATATGGTAATTTCTGTGGGGTCAACTTATTTTTTTGTAAACTTGGTTTGTTGATTTTCAGATGAGTAACAGATGAAGATAGTGACATACACAAAGTAATAACGTTGTTGGCCCCAGTAATAGGGGATACATGAATCTATATGACATCTCAGAGCAGGTTCACATAACATCAAAGAAGTAATGCATAGTAATGAAATAAGGGCGTTGACAGCAATGGAAATGCCCATGAATATCAGATGCGGATGCAAGCAATACAAAACTATGCATAAACCGATTCTAAAAAGGTGAAATGGGGTACAACAAAATGAGGATTAAAAGAATAAAACATAATATAGGACTAACTATTGTTGGTATGCCATCGCTGTGTCCGCCCGCATTTAACCCCCTACGTGAGCGCCGCCCACATTAGCGAATACATTTGTAAGTGATGTATGAATAACCGCTGACTGTGTGAGAGACCAAATTGATGATGTGCCTTAGCTCTGTGGGGATGAATGGGTACCCTAAGTGCATGGCACCTCAGTGGCCGGCTCCCGATTCAGGGGTGTACCTCCCAAATTAGCACCACTGTGGCCCAGCAGCGCCTCCAATATTGCGTCCCAACAGTCTGCGGAGACCCCGTAAATCCTGTCTATGTAGGGCAATGCTCTCCGCCTTGGCCCATGTTAGCAGAGAGCCGCCGAGCCAGGGCGAGCGGGGACTCAGGGGATTTCCATCTCTTGGTGATCAGTCGCTTGGCAATTGCCAAGCCCAGATCCAAGAAGCGGAATGTGACCTTGTGTTTTTTACTTCTAGCGAAGAGATGCAAAATATAGGTATCCCAGCAAAAGGGGAGAGCTTGCCCGGTACAGCGGGCAAGGGCGTTGGCCACTGCGCTCCAGTATCTTCAATGGGCAGGACAGAGCCGCAACATGTGTAAAAAGTCAGCGTCGACCATCTGGCCACGGGGGGCATGCAGTCTGTGCGATCAAAGTATGTGTTAATTTTAGCTGGGGTAAGATACACTATGCAAATAAAAAATTGGATCTGGCGGAAGCACTGACTGCGAGGTATATGGGTGGGACTCTCCAAAGCTGTCGCCCATTCAGAGTCAGTGAGGGGGCGTTACAGTTCTGCCTCCCAATGTAGCTTCAGAGGATCTAATTAAATTGCAGCGAGTTGTCTAATGGAGGCAGCCAGCCACCGAGTTAGGTACCCACCGGAACCCATCACATATAGGTACTGAGTTGTGAGATGTGTGGAGGGCGCAGTGGCCAAACTCCCCAGTGAACCGCAAGGCTGTTATAAGGGAATGGTGTAGTAGGAAGCAGCCCAGGTGTAGCCCCTCCTCTGAGACCAGCATGACGTACAGTATGAGGCCCCCCTCCAGTAATCCCCAGTGTTGTGGATATCAGCCTCCAACCAGTTGTGCAGTTCGGCTGCCATGGTGACTTGTCGACCTCTTGGAGTTCCCTAAAGTGGTATGGCGGGGGCATATGGTATTGTGGAACATGTGACAAAAAGGCTTCTGCAATAACATTTGTGTGCAACTCTAAGCAATAGGGAGTCTTTGGCCCTGGGCTTCGAGCAAGGGTAAAACAGGTCAAGTAGGTAAAAGTGTGGTAGCCATCTGGCAATCCATTGTAAGTGTGCAGCAAGATAATAATGCTCCATGTTAGGAGCTGCAAGGCTGCCCCGATCCGTGGGTAAGTAAAGCTTCTTAATGGAGACACGATTGCGGGAGGCGCCGTAGATAAAATCTCTGAACGTTTTCTCCAATCCAGTAAAGAAAGGAGGGGGGACATAGAGGGGCAAATTAGTAAAGTTATAGAGGAGCCGAGGAAGGATCACCAAAGTGGTGAGAGCGAGCCTACCCGTGACAGATCGCAGGAGAGAACCCCAAAAGGTGAGCTGAACACGAATAGCAGTTGTCGCTCTGCCCAAGTTTTTGTCAAAGAGGTCAGTTTCTCGCCGGTGAATGTGGACGCCCAAGTATTAAAAGCAATTAGTACATCACACTACTTGGTTCCCATTTTGTGTATAGAGGAGGTCCTGAGTGAATTCTGCAAAGGGGTATAAGGAGGACTTTGCCGCGTTGACGCGCAGCTGATACATCAGCAAATTACTTCAGGGTGTGAGCTAATGAAGTCGTAATATCTTGTACGTCTCTCACGAACATCAGAGTATCGTCTGCATACAGCGATATTATGTGGGTTCCATCGCCTAAAGGTATGCCCACATCCACCTGGGTACTGGTGTATTCCGCCAAGGACTCCATTGCTAGGGAGAAAAGAAGAGGGGACAGCCCTGCCTAGTCCCATGTCCTACAGCAATGGGTTCGGAGATGTACGGACCTGTTTTTACACACAGTCAGGTGCTTATTGAGTAGCCGAACCATGCCGATGAAAGTGGGCCCAAAACCAAACTTGGCCAGAGCAGAAAAGAGATAATCCCATTCAAAGGCCTTCTTGAGGTCTAAAACCAGGCACACCGAGTGTGGCCAGCAGAGCGGTGCATATGTTGCAACTACCCAAAAATAAAAGGCGATTGAGGGAGGTGCTACGAGCGGGGATAAACCCATTCTGGTCCGGGTGGACTAAGCCAAGGGTGAGGTCCGCAAGTATTTTTGCCAGAATTTTATAATCTGCGTTCAGAATAGCTAAAGGTCTGTAGGAGCCCATGGCTGTCGGGTCTTTGCCCCGCTTCAACAAGGAGACTAAGCTGGGCTAAGCGCAGTGAAGCTGGTAACAAAGAGCTTTCTAGGGCAGAGGTATAGAGGGCATGGAGATGCGGGACCAGTGTGTCAACGTACGTCTTGAAGAATTCTGTAGGGAGCCCAGCCCGCCAGGGGCTGGTGCCTTCCCCATTGCTAGTGTTGTTAGAGCGTCGCGCACCTCATCAATAGTGATAGGAGACTCAAGTGCCATGTACTGGTCAAGGGAAATCGTGGGCAGTTCAATTGGATCCAGGAAGACGCTGATCTGCAGGTGGTCTCCGTGGGTGGTAGACATAGAGTGCTGCGTAATGTCTGGTCTTGGCTGTATGGGTATTGAGTTGCGTATGGTGTACACAGCCCTGATCGTCGCGTAAGGTGTGTATTGGCCTGTGGGGGTGCTCCTGAAGTAATAAGTAGGCTAAAATAAAAGTCTGCCCGCCCTGTCAGATGTGGAATGCATTCATGCTGAGTGAGCCAGGTAGTTGTGGCAGTGCAGTCTTTCCAATAGCGCATCATGTTCGTTGCGCAGCTCGTCTAAGCGGGTATCGACCTCAGGCTGTGTAACCGAGGCGGTTTCATAACCAAGCTCAATGGCACCAAGGGACGCATTCAACTGTTTACAGATATTCCAAGTGAGGCCTAGATAATGCCCCCTGATCATTACATTTAAGGCCTACTATTCAACTGATAAAGAGCCTGTGGGCCTACATTGAGTGTAAAAAAGCCTGAGATCGCTGAGCCTAGAAAACCACGAAATGCTTGATCCTCTAATGCTGCTGGTTCTGGACACTAGGTGGGTATCGGGGGGCCTCTGTTTCAGCTAAGCCTCAGAAGCTGGGGATTATGATCGGAGTGTCTGTGACCTAGGTACTCCGAGGCTTGAATTAGAGAGAGTAGGGAAAGAGAGCCGAGTATTTGATCCAAACGAACATGGAGCTTGTGAACTGGTGAGTAGTAGGAGTAGATATGGACATCAGGGTTGCGGGAGCACCATAGATCTATTAAGGACCAGTGATTAATCCATGCACGCAGAGCTTGAGCTTTGGATACCACAGAAGTATGTGTCAGGAGCAGGAAGGAGCGGTCCAGAGAGACGTCGAGAAAAGAATTGAAATCACCCCCTATAATCCAGGGCAGGCCGCTCCAGCGGGTTAGTACCCTAGAAAGTCTGCATAGAAAGGAGTATTGATCTACGTTGGAAGCGTAGATCGAACTATTAAAGAGGGGCTGGCCGTTTAGCATACCTTTAATGAATACATATCTGCCCTCTGCATCAGCCTCAACCTCATCCACTTCGCCGGGAACCTTCGCCTTCACCCATATCAGAGTGCCTCTCGCTTAGGAAGAATAATCCGTATTATACACATGATCACGCCAGTGGCGGCACTGCCGTTCTGCTTCAAGAGAAGTTAGATGTGTCTCCTGGAGCAGCGCAATGCCGGTGGACTTGCACTGTAGGTTTGCATAGATGGAGTAGCTGCGTGAGGGGGAGTGAATACCTCTCACGTTCCAGATCATGACATTAGCGCTGGCCATGAGGGATAGTAGTAGTGTCTGGGTTCAGTCAACGGTATAGTACTGTGAGGGAAGAGCAGACAGGCAAGTGGCATCTCGGTGGGTGCAACAGCAACTCCTTGGGAAGGACAAAACAATCTGGCTTTATAATGTGTAACCACATAAGAGCAAACTCGCAACAGGAGTTGACCCAAACAGAGGAGCCCAACCATGGCAACAAATGAATAGCAGCTGAGGGGGGTGGGTGTGTTTTGCAATTGCTAAACGCCCATGCTCTATGGTTGGATCGAGCAAATGAGATAAATACCTTATACTGTTATCATGGTGAGACCCTGTACAATGCCAGGACAGGCCATAATGCAAAAGCCGGCCACAGCACATAATATGACCCCCCAACTTCCTCGGCCACCCCGACATGCCATCTCGGTGGTCAACTGACAATGTAGGAGAGGGCGGGAGTAAGCCCACCCATTAGTAAGCAGTACAGGTATGGCAATCAAATGATATTGTCAGAGGAAGTGGGGGTCATAACGGGGGGGGGGGGAGGGGCGAGTCTGGGTGCCCACACCATTCCTGTAGTGAATCATCCTCGCTGAGTCATTTTGGTGGTGACATTCCTGGTTCAGGAGTAGACTTTGTGCTGCAGAGTGTTGCCGCTGTATGGAGTGCCACCTTGCTTTCGGATAAAATCTGCTCACGGTCTTGTGGAAATGTGGATTTTCCTGATCCGTTATGTCCCCTATCTTGGACCCCAACGGTTCTATATGCATGTTACAAGTACATGTATGTTCCCTCCAGTTCCAGTTTCTAAGATGCAAACATATGTGTGTCTACCGTCGACATGTTCTCTGTCAGATCCGCCATCGATGGGCTGGATATTCGATTCCTAAGTATGAAAGGCCACCGACTTTATATGGCTAAGTTACTCCATTTTTACAGTTCAGGCAAGTAGGCCCGATTCTGTCCTCAAAGCCTTTCCCTGCTCTCTGTCTCTGACAGCTTCAGCTTGAGCTCGCATCTGTATCCATGAACTTTGTCCTACTCCCTGTGCAGCTAACGGTGCCTGCCTCGGCCAGTTTTCGCCTGCCTGCCAAGAAGCTGTATTTCACCTTCGAATTATCTATTTTGCTCTTCAGCCGATGCACTCCTGTCTAGTGATTTAGGTAAACATTTCCTTTAGCTCACAAGCAAAGGACTCAGCCTTTCCGTCCTCCTGCAAATGATTCATAGCCCTGCTGCCATGGAAAGTTTTCTGCCTCTCGCATCTCATATAGACACTTAGGCGTTTGTGCACGCACACAGTCAGTATAGACTAGATTCTGTCCGAGAGTCCTTCCTTGTGGATAACATAGTTCTTTAAACATAGGATGTTAGATATGATTTGGGATTAGGTTGACTTGACCCCCCAGACTTCTCGTCTCCACATGTAGAGCTAAATGTCAAGTCCCTTCACCCCCTAGTTGCACGTCACTCACACGTCATGCTGCTGCGCGCGCATCTATGCCAAGTATTATCTTATAGATCCACCTATGTTTGATAATCCTAACCAATCATGTTTCTTTTATTCCTTATTACGCCTAGTTTCGATTACGTACCTGTTATGTCACTTTTCTTATCAAATGTTACGCCTTCTACATTCGTTTCATTGTAATGTACTTATTATAAAAATGCATGTCTGTCAATAAAGTATTGTACTTCACTTCCTGAACCCTCGTGGTGACGGAACCTGAAGGCCGCGACTCGAGTCGGCCATTTTTGATGGAATAAAGCCCATTTAGAAAACCTCTTATACCACGGATTCTGCCTCTTGTTATTTTGAGCTATTTTACTTTATTTTAAGATTCCGTATGAAATTCAGTCCGGTAAAGAAGATTTTATTTACCACATAATGGCGCCCGAATAGGGACACTTTCTCATCTCACGCGCCGGCGGTGCGTTGCAGGCCCGGTCTCCTGCCATAGCTGGACGGACCATAAACGCGTACCAGCAGGATTTCCTGTAAGCTCCCTCCGGTCAAGCGGGGGCGACTGAGGCTGCGATCAACCCAGACGAGGCGGTGAGAAGTGCGAAGTATCCCGACCAGAGCCTAGCTGAGAGAGCAAGATCCGAGGTATACAGAGGCCCACTAAGTTGGTCCTGCTGACGACCAGAACAGCTGTGAAGATCGAAGGGAGAAAAGGCTGGGTGCATTCCAGCCATATCAAGAAATTTCATGAACTTCCTCCTGACACAAACAGTACTCCCCGTGTGTCTTCCCCCATTGACTCAAAGCTAACCTTGGCTGAGGCCAGTAGCACCGAACTCTATAAGCAGAAACTCAGGTCCAGATCCAAACTGTCGGACGATTTGATTGTTTAAGTCCTCTCCAAGGTGAAGCGGTTGAATCTGTCCCGACATGTATCCCTTAGGTCTGAATGATGTAGAGTCCAGAATCATAATGAAACGACATGCTTATTGTAAATTACTGCGTAGCCACTGTATTGTGACTTTATTAATTTTGTTTTCCTTGAGTTTTTTAATAGTTACTGCAAGTATATTGTTGCATATGTATTATCCTGTTTCTAAACGTGCTTTCAATATAACTGATGAACATTCTTTTAGTGACCTACCCCCACATGAGTTGTCCTATAGACTTGCGCTGCGCAATAACACATTCATTAGTATGTTACATCATTCCCATCAGACTAGTAATGCCACCAATTGTTGGGTGTGTGGCCGACTCCCTCCCTATCAGAATAACAAAGGAGTTCTGCCTTTCTTTCCACATCCGTTCACACACAATGGCTCCTGTGGAGCATGGTTTAGTTTATTAAATTCCATAGACCCAGACACAGCAGTTTATCAACAACATTGGATATGGGGAAATCTGAATCTAGTTTTATTCAAAGTCTGTCACCCTAATAAGGAGGGTCACCCCAGTAGAACAGGAACTGATTTAGAAAATGAAGTGTATAAATTAGGTAATTTTACGCCTAATCTTATGATTTTGAATGTCAAAACCGAAGTTGAACTAATTCTGCCCACTATGTCAGTATTTCCAGTTAAGGGTGAATTATGTGTAAGAAAAGTTGGTTCCATACACATGGGCCATAGCCAATGCGTTACTACAGTAGAATATAGCGATCAAGGTAAATCTTCATTTAGAGCTTCTCGCCATTCTTACTTTATATGTGGTCAGACTGCATATATGCGTCTGCCTCTAGATTGGGATGGTACCTGTTACATAGCATTCCTTCTGCCACCTGTTTTTCTAGCTCCCCCTGATTATTATCGAAATGTTCATTTAGTACACAATAGAGAGCGAAGAGATCTCCCAGTTGTCGATTATACTGAGACGGCATGGGACAAGTATGTAGATTTCAATAAAGGTATCTTTCCCTATATAGGTACAATATCAAATAGTAAGCTGATACGTAGACTAACCAAGACTCTTGAAGCTGTAGTAAACGAGACTATAGCCGCCCTAGGCAATCTGACAGAGGAACAATCAGTGATGAGAATTGTTGTTCTCCAGAATCGTCTTGTCCTTGACGTCATCCTGGTCGATAGGGGCGGAGCTTGCAGGGTCATCGGATCCAGCTGCTGCATATTTATACCAGAAAATTCGCCATCTGTATATAAAGCTATAACACGCCTTCATAAGATTGTGAGCCAGATACACGAGAATCCAGGCACTTGGACGTGGTCCGGGTGGTTTTGGAGTGTGATATCAGCCTGGGGATGGAGAGTTCTATCCTTCCTAGGTATTGGCCTTCTTATGCTTTTCAGTTGTTGTTTATGCCTGCAATGTGGACCAGCGATTTGTGGTCTGTGTGCCACATCATGCATTCCATATCACAGTTCTCGTTCAAAATACCGGAAGAAGAAGGAAGAAGAAATGATGCTCCATGAGCAAATCGATGGAATGATGAAGATTGATATCTCTTAAAGGGCAAGTAGGGGACAAGGAGGGAATGTGGAAATGTGGATTTTCCTGATCCGTTATGTCCCCTATCTTGGACCCCAACGGTTCTATATGCATGTTACAAGTACATGTATGTTCCCTCCAGTTCCAGTTTCTAAGATGCAAACATATGTGTGTCTACCGTCGACATGTTCTCTGTCAGATCCGCCATCGATGGGCTGGATATTCGATTCCTAAGTATGAAAGGCCACCGACTTTATATGGCTAAGTTACTCCATTTTTACAGTTCAGGCAAGTAGGCCCGATTCTGTCCTCAAAGCCTTTCCCTGCTCTCTGTCTCTGACAGCTTCAGCTTGAGCTCGCATCTGTATCCATGAACTTTGTCCTACTCCCTGTGCAGCTAACGGTGCCTGCCTCGGCCAGTTTTCGCCTGCCTGCCAAGAAGCTGTATTTCACCTTCGAATTATCTATTTTGCTCTTCAGCCGATGCACTCCTGTCTAGTGATTTAGGTAAACATTTCCTTTAGCTCACAAGCAAAGGACTCAGCCTTTCCGTCCTCCTGCAAATGATTCATAGCCCTGCTGCCATGGAAAGTTTTCTGCCTCTCGCATCTCATATAGACACTTAGGCGTTTGTGCACGCACACAGTCAGTATAGACTAGATTCTGTCCGAGAGTCCTTCCTTGTGGATAACATAGTTCTTTAAACATAGGATGTTAGATATGATTTGGGATTAGGTTGACTTGACCCCCCAGACTTCTCGTCTCCACATGTAGAGCTAAATGTCAAGTCCCTTCACCCCCTAGTTGCACGTCACTCACACGTCATGCTGCTGCGCGCGCATCTATGCCAAGTATTATCTTATAGATCCACCTATGTTTGATAATCCTAACCAATCATGTTTCTTTTATTCCTTATTACGCCTAGTTTCGATTACGTACCTGTTATGTCACTTTTCTTATCAAATGTTACGCCTTCTACATTCGTTTCATTGTAATGTACTTATTATAAAAATGCATGTCTGTCAATAAAGTATTGTACTTCACTTCCTGAACCCTCGTGGTGACGGAACCTGAAGGCCGCGACTCGAGTCGGCCATTTTTGATGGAATAAAGCCCATTTAGAAAACCTCTTATACCACGGATTCTGCCTCTTGTTATTTTGAGCTATTTTACTTTATTTTAAGATTCCGTATGAAATTCAGTCCGGTAAAGAAGATTTTATTTACCACAGTCTGGGGCACCAACCGAAGGGGTACGATGGCGCTAGCCGCCCCCTCTGCCTCTACGGCAGCCGCATCTGACGCGTCTGGGCACTGGAGGGGCCTTGGTAGATCTGGGCGCTGTGGCCAAGCCCGTCTCCTCCAGCCAATCCGAAGCGTCAGAGGGAGCATCAAAAAAGTGGGTGGTACCATCTTTCACCACCCGCAGGCGACCCGTGAACAATAAGGGATATTTAATGTTGAGAACCCAAAGCGCCATTGTACCTGAGCGGTGTAGTCTGGGAAAAACATGATTGAAACATTCTGGACAGTGACTCCAAACAGCTTCCTGACAACTCTGAGGATCGTGTCTCCTTGTCTCTGAAATGTAATTGCCGAAACAGAAAGAGCTGCGGGCTGGCTCCAGGCGGAGGCATCCGAGCCGGTACCCTATGTGCACGCTCCACCACGAATTGAGAAGACAGTTCCCCCGGAGGAAGCAGCTCCGCTAGCCAGCGCTCAGTGTATGTAATCGGGTCACAGCCCTCTGACCCCTCCGGCAGACCTACCACTCGCACATTGTTGTGAAGTGAGCGTTGTCCAGCTTGTCCTCCAAGGTGCATACCCGGTCCTGGAGATCTTGTAGTGTGGTGTTGTGGTTGTGAGACTGGGGGCGTAAGTCGGTGTGCGTGTGTTCAGTCTCGCGCTCCCTTTCAGCGAGTTTTTGGTGGTTGGGTTTCAGCAGGGTGAAGTCTGACACCACTTTGTCCATTTTCGCCCCCAGTGATGTGCACCTCTGGTTCAGCAATGCTCCAATTTTCTCTATGGCCGCGAGGACAGAGTCGAGCTTGGCCGAAATGGCAGATGGGGAGGTTCAGGAGGCCCATCTCCCCTTGAAGGCATCTCATCTCCCGGATCCTGTTGAGTTGTGGCATGAGGAGTGGTGGAGCAGAGGCAGCCCATGACCAGCTGTTGGGCAGTGGGCATATAGGAAGGAAGTATGTGAAGGACATCCTCAGTGGCCCCAGTGGGTTATATAGCGGGAGGCCAGTGGTGAGTGGAGGGAGCGCGGAGGGGAGAATAAGGCAGCTAACCCAGCGTTATTCCAGCCAGCACACTCAGTGGTAGAGCAGATGCCCCTTAAGGGACTCTCCGGGCAGCAGCAGATAGGACCCCAGGTGTGTGGGAGGGCTTATGGCACTGACAGTGGTGGCCGGTAGTTGTATGTGGGGAAGGCACCCCATGGCAGCTCTGATGCTGTGGGATGTGGCGTCAGGTAGGATTAAGCACGGGGGAGCGAGCTAGGTCTGCCTAGACCCCCCGGTATGTCCCCCCACCCCCTTCCAGGGCAATAGGTGGTTTGACACCACGCGCTAACCGTGTGAGCAGGCAAAGCCGGGACAGTGAAGGGGAGACGACATGGACTGCATGGATGTCGTCTGGACAGAAACAGGTGGGTAATGGGTGGGGGGCCATTTCCAAACAGTGTCTGGCACCCACCAGTACACGAGAAGGAATCACGTCTGGTACCAGGACAGATCTGCTGCAACTCCCTATGCGCGACAGGACAGCTGGATACATCACTATTGCGCAAGTATTGACATGTTGTGCTGTGGAGGCCGAAACCCGACCAGTCCCTGCGCCCAGACTGTCCAAAGGATATGCAGCAAAGGGGTAGCCTAGATCGGTATGATCCCCGGACTACCCCTGTGAATGCAAGGCCTGATGGGCTATGTTAGCAGCAGGAGGGGGTGGGGGAAAGGCAGCTCGGGCCTGACACGGTCCCAATGTTGCCCCCACCTCCGCCAGCACACCGGGGTCAGTGGTCCGTGCGGTCGGGAGGCCGCATGTCCAGGGGCCTCCTGTGGCGTCGCGAGTGGAGGGACACCCCGTAAGCCCGCAACTGTTCTGTGCTGGGGCGGGAGGGTCTAGGCCCGACCAATCTCCGGGCCCCAGCCATGCAGGTCTGCTCCTGCTGCAAACTCGCCTCCAATAACCAGGTGAGTGACCGGGTCCAGAAGGCCGGATGGAGGCAGCCCGTATATGGTCACGGGCCGCTACAATGAAGGGGGCCAGCAGCCCCAAGCCTGGCCTCGGAGCTCAGGAGGGCAGGGCCCCGCCTAGGCCAGAGCCCCGGGGATCACGGCGTCACGATGCTCCGCTTGAGTCCCCACGCTACAGGTCCAAGGGTGGCCTAATCCGGCATCCAGTGGCGGACCCCAGCCAGTCTGTGTGAGGGTGCCCCGTGGATGCAGGGCTCAGGAACACGGGGCACCCAGCACCGCCTGCAGACTCCAACTCGCAAGGGCTGGGGCGGAGAGTGAAGGCAGAAACCGTTCACGACTTCACCAACAGGCCGGGCCGCACCCCCAACTGGCACCCTCCAGGGGGCCGGGGCCAGTGCTCGTCTGGCCAGTTAAGTCAGCAGGCGCAGGGTGGTTTCCGCAATGGTAGATGGGCTGTCGGATGCCCGGATTGTGTAGATTGATCAGGATAATTAGGGGAACGGATGCATAGCGGGCTTAGAACACGTCCGCCATTTTAGGCAGTCAGCCATGCCCCCCCCCCCATCTTTGGGGTAAACTTTGTGACTTTAAATGTATGGAGTTTTTGGTATTTTTTTTTTTAAGAACTATTATTTGGAGGTTCACAAAGTTAAACTGGATTGCGGTGTATTCTTTTGTATAACGAAACAATACAATACATTTTGAATTTTGGTATCTTCACTTTCGTCATGGCCACATAGAGTTTAATGAAGTTGATGGAATGAAAAGAATAGTTTCCAAATTGTATAGCTGCCATAGATGACTCTGGAAAGATGGCAGTAGTACAAACGAAGAGAATTCTACTACATTCATTGGGGCCATAGGGATTGAAAGGGTACAATCAAATGTTGAAAGCTTCTGTTGTGGGTGACACAAATGTTTATAGGCGGCATTGAAGAATCTTGACATTTACTTTGCTCCTAAGGTGTGCATTGAAATAACTAGATACAAGTTCTTCCAAAGCAAGCAAGAAGTGGGAGAATCTATTGACATCTATGTTGCTGACTTAAAACAAATTAACTATGGATTGTAAATTTGTAATTTTACAAGATGATTTAATCAGAGATCAGTTGGATATTCACCTTAGCAACCACGCTATTTAGGAACAATTGTGGGTGAATGGTGATTCACCACTAGAGGATGTTATTAATTTTGTGCGCAAAGATGAGATTTCTGGCAGATGATTGTCTAAAGACAAAGGAGAGGAGGCCATATGAAGGGACGTGAGTAAACCTGCAAGTATACCTATTAATTAGACCAGTCAAACTTTTTGAACAAACATAAGGGTGGTGGTAATAAATGTTACAGGTGCGATAGTTGAGACCATTTAGCCTATAGTAGGAACTATCCAGCACTGAAACAAAAATGCAGTCGTTGTGAAATAATGGAGCATTTCACCAAAGTTTGCAGAAAGAAAAGAAACCACGTTAAATGCATTCTAGAGAATGCCAGGTGTGATGAAGATGATCATGAGTGTGGGTTTAGCGATGCGGAGTATGACCGCGTTAGGAATTCAACGAGTACATTGATTTTAAATATTTAAAAAAGCAAACCTGCATGTTGGATGAGTATTGGTGGGGTGGAAATTAAGATTTTTGCAGATTCAGCATCACTATATGCCATCGTAAATAAAGAACTGTGAAAGGAGACATTTGTAGGGATAATAAAATTGCCAGTGATTTGTGTGAACCAGACGTCTAACTCCTGGATATAGCGGGGTAAAAAATTAAATGTTAGGTTACAGGTGGCTAACTTTCAGATTTAAAGGCTGATACACAAGAGCCAAAATGTACTTAGCAAAAAGGGGTCGTCCGGTTCTTGGGTGGTTTGATCAAGGGAAGTTACACATCATTCTTGATCCCAGTAGTATGGACCAAGTCAGAGTAGTGGACGAAGGATCTAATGTTGCCAAGGAAATGTTATGCAAATTTCCCACAGTTTTAATTACAACCTTAGGTAACCTGAGTGGATTCGAACATCGCATTATCTTAAAACCCAATGCCATTCCAAAAGTACACAAAATGAGGAACATTCCGATCACCATAAGAGAACAAGTATCAAAATAAGTGGGAAAATTGGTCGCAACTGGCATAATAGAACCTATTGAGTCTGCTATATGGATTTCTCCATTAGTTGTGGCCAGACCATTTATGTGTGGTTCTGCACCATGTACGTGACAATATTGTGATCAACCGAGTTCTGCTGCCTAAAATCAACAGAATGGTCATATGTCATAAGGGAGCTAAGGTATTCTCCACCATTGACTTGCCAGCCGCATACCACCATATTTCTTTGCCTTTGACTGACTCCTGACACTAAGAAGTACATGGCATTCATTACACCCTTTGGGTGTTTTCAATTTAAAAGGATGCCTTTCGGCCTTGCATCCGCTGTCTTTCAGAGACTTATGTTCAGTCTTTTTGGAAAAGACCAGGCATAAAGTTTTTTCAGGAAGACATATTAATCTTCGCTGGAGACAAGGGCATTCATGACTCAAAGCTGTGGAAAGTGTTGAAAATGTTGGCAGAGAATGGTCTAACAGTGTAATTATCAAAATGCAAATTTGCTGAGGAAAAAGTGACATGTTTGGGGCATGAAATTGGATTTAAGGGTGTATGACCAAAGAATTCTCTCATTATACAATAAATGATACCTCGGTTCCTAGGAACAAGGAAGAAATTGGATCCTTTTTGGGGTTGGCAGAATACTGCTCCAAGTTCATTCCAAAGTTTGCGGGAAAAAGATTTCATTTGCGACAACTTCTGAAAAATAACTCAAAATTTGACTGGACTGTGGATTGTCAAAATGAGTTCAATCTGTTTACATCAGTACTCATCAAAATTCCAGCTTTGAATTGCTTTGATCCCAATTTGAATTGTTGTATTACCACTGGCGCCACTAGCAAATGGCTGGGTGCGGTTTTAACCTAGGATAGGGAGGTTAAAGAGGGTATAATCTCATTTGCATCTATAGCCCATTTCCCTACTGAAGAAAGGTACCTGATTATTGAAAGAGAGGCTTTAGCATGTGCTTGGGACTTGGACCATTTCAGGGCTTTTGTATGAAGCAAATCTGTTACCATTTTATGTGATCATAAACCTCTGGTTAAATTCTAATCAACTGAAGGAACAGTCAGTGCATCGGCAAGAATTGCCAGACTATCAATGAGAATGCAGGATTACATTCACATATTTGTGTATTTACCTGGTAAAGACATTGTGGTAGCTGTCTACTTATCTAGAATGCCCACCAAGTTGGAAGAATGTGAAGATGAGCTTTGGAATCGTTTTCAAGTAGCATTTGTGCATGGTGATGGTAGAAATGCAGTATGCAAGGAAGATTGGCTGGCAGAGTGTGAGAAAGATGGAGTGCTAATACAAGTTAAGGAATTTCTTCAAGGAAATTGGCCTAACAAGAGCAACTTACCAGTGGAGATCAAACCATTTTGGGAGGTTAGGTCACAACTTACAGTAGATAACTGCACCATTGTGAGGGGAGAGAGAATTATTCCTCCAAAAGGACTGCAGAAATTGATAATGGTGTTGTCATGAAGGCCATTTTGGCACTGTATGGACTAAAAGTCAGGAATTTGTTTTGGTGGCTGAGTGTGGTTGCAGAAGTGGAAAGGTTTGTGAGTGGATGTTTTAGTTGTGCTGGTGTGGATAAAACCGTGCAAACTTTGAGTCCACCCATGAATGAATTTCTTTTTTCCAAAACAGCTTTGGGAAATGGTAGCGATTGATTTTGTTGGCCTGTGGGTGAAGAACAGAAATGTATTATTGTACTCATTGATCTATTTTCAAGGTGGCCAGTGGTTGAAGTTGTTAACAAGGCTGACACTGTTTCCGTATTGGAAATTCTGGGCAACGTTTTTGTATCTGAGGTACTACCTAAGTCAGTGTTAAGTAAAAAAGTGCAATTTCTTTCCAATGCGTAAAAGGAATACTTAAAAAAAAAAAATTGGGTGTGCAACACAAAACAGCTTCTCTTTACAACCCATGGGGAAATGGTGTGATTGAAAGATTCAACCGGATTGTGAAGGAGATTATTCAATCTGCAGTAGCAACAATATGGATTGGGAGTTGCCATTACACAAGGCAGTTTGGGCATACAAAGAAACAAGAAATTAGGTTCATAGGTTTGTCACCATTTGTGGTTATGAGGGGGCGCAATCCCAGGTCTAAATTCAATCCCAATTGGTTACATCATGCTGGTGTTAAACAATGGTCCCTTGAAATGGTGCAAAGCAGGATGGGGAACATTATTCTAAAATGAAAACTCACTATGATGGTAAGCATGGGGTTCGGCCAGTGGAGATCACCGTTGGTGACTGGATCTCGTAAAGAAACCTTCTAAAGTTAGGAAAGGTCAAAGTCAGTTTTGTGAGCCGGAAGAAGTGATTGAACTGTTGAACAATGCTGTCAGAGTAAGTAGCAGAAAAGTAGGGATTTTGAAAAAAATTGCACTTAGTCCTGAGGGAGTATTTGAGGGAAAGTAGTAAAACCACCCTGAGCAAGATTTTCATTGGTTAGAATTTGAGACAATAGATAAGAGATTTGTTAAATGATTCAAGTTTAAGTATTATAAGAGAGGAAGATGGGGATCTGAATGTTGATGAAGACTGTGATGTGAGCAACCAGGTTGTAGGGAGCGGTGATGTTGAAGAAGTAGAGTGTGAGTGTTGACATGGAAGAGAAAGACACAGAAGTGAATGAGAAATGGGGTAAAGCGAAGGGCCGAGAGTAAAGAAAGCCCCTCAAGTGGTTAAAGGATTTTGGGTGTGGTGAAAAGCCATTTCTTGATAAAGAATAATATACTATGGAGTGGGGAAGTAATTAAAGATGTTAGTATTAGTGTGATGTATTCTTATGCATGTTGTAGTTCTATTAGAACTATTGAATTTCATTTTAGTTTTCTTTTGTGTTTTTGTCCCCAGTATTAAAGAGGGGTGTGTGTGTGTTATGTTCTATAGTTGCATGTTGTGTCTCAAAGGGTTAAGATGTTCTATATGGAATATAGAACATTGAGGCGGGAGAATGGCAGGTGGACCAGGAGAGAGGATGTGTCAGCCTGCTGGCTTCAGACATTAAAGTTGTGTACTACACCGAAATTGTGTTGGTGCATTTGTGTGTATGCAGTACACATCACGGGCCTACTGCCTTTGTCATAACTTTACATAATAAACAGATCAAGCCTACAGTTGTGGTCATCGGCATCTCATTATCTGATAGTAACATCTAGCTGCAGATTCCGTAACTTTTGAATTCTCCCCAGGCGCCAGTCTGGATCCAGACATTTTTCAGCAGTACCTCTGCGAGCCAGGGGACAGCGTCAAATGGCTCCATGATGGTGTTGACTCCAGTCATGACATCTGTCGAGCCATATAATTCCCCTCCAGCGCGCGGATGCCAGTTTCATCTTTTCCGTGCTGTAACGCAGATCCAGAGAAGCGGTTCCTTGGATCTATTTGTTTGACCTAATTTGTTGTCGGTGGAACAGTGTGCCTTTTCTATGTCTACTGGTTTCAAGCCTTGTGGGTCTTGTTGTAGCCGATATGTCGTTGACGGACCCGCATACAATTTGTATGTGGTGTTTAGGCAAGCACTATGACTCCAAGGATTGTGGCTCCTACCAGAAGCTTTAACCAAAGTCCCTAAAGTAGCGGCGTTTGAAGTTGATGGCCCCGCGTGTGTCTCAGTCCTCATAGGCTTCCCAACCTCGGCCTTCATCATCCCGGGAAGAACGTTTGCGGGTGTCAATCTAGGAGCCTAAGCCGTTCTGGAGTGCATCGTTCTCTGTGGTAGTCGAAAGGTAAGGGAAGATTGAAGTCACAGCATTCGCAGACTTCACTCGCGGGGCATCGATGGCTCAGATGAGGGAATATTACGATTCCTTGCACCTCTTCTTTGGGAACCCATCTCCCTCTGGAGTGCCTTTAGGCCCCAAGGATGTGAGTGGGGCACCGTGAGAGGGTTTGCCCTCAATGACGGTTGAGCCGTTGAAGTCCATGGATCGACGCCAGTCGACGTCGTCTGGCGCCGCTTTGGCGCAGGTCCACAGTCATTTATGATCTCGGCCTACGACACCGGACTTCGATCAGCCGACTCCGACACTGACATCGGCAGTTGAAATTGTTTCTCCTCCTCCGTGTAGAAGTTGTACGACATTGAATGCGGAGTTGACTATTCAAACAACGGGGAATATACAGGTTTTGATTCCTTATCAGGAAGAGGTGGTGGAAAGACAGCCTGTTTCGATTGAGGCAGGGCTTTTTCAGCTCATTCCCGACATTAATGTGCCTCAGATGAAGGAGAGCTGTGTTTCTGCTCTGGGGGAGGCTAGTGGCCAGGTTTCTTCACCAGCTTCAGGGTTGCTTTCTCCCCCATGCCTTGCTACAGAATCAAGTTCCTCCTTTGCAGACGTGATATGGAAAGTGGTACAGTTTCAAACCCATTCTTCCTACGTTGCACAGGACCTCAGACCCTTTGATTGAGGCCCTTTTTTAGGGACAGGCTTTAGGGAGAAGATTTTTTAGATATTTTATAAGGGACTTGGGCCAGGCATGAGTTGGGGACCTCAATGGACCGAGATATTGCACGTAGACAACTGCCTGCACCTGGAGAACCAGTTTGTCTTCATAGACACCCTTCTTCCTGTAGCTTGGTGACTCAGGTTGCGGCTTCTTCACGGGATGTAGATTCTGATCGAAAAACTCCAGTGGTTAAGGAGTCTAGAAGTTGTGAGGCATGTGGTAAACACATCTTTGCTTTGGCAAGCTCAGCCTTGAGATCCATAAATACATCTTGTGTGCTAGGGCTATATTCCCATGCTTTATGGGATTCGCTACAGAATGTGTTACCATCTCTTCCTGATAACCTCCGTTCGGAGATTGGTGATTTGGTTAAAGATGGTCAGCAGGCTGCTAGGCTTACCATAAGGTGTGGTATAGACACAACGTGAGTCGAGCAATGGTATTGCCAGTGGCATTAAGGCGTTTGGCTTGGTTGGCAACTTTGGGTTTCTTGGAGGCTGTCCAGTCGACTTTTGTTAACTTGCCATTAAATGGTGCCCACCATTTTGAGAGTCTAGCTGATGCAGCGTTAAGACGCTTCTGTGACGGAGGTCTTCAGAATCATAGCTTTTCATTGCTTGTGACTGGGTAACTTGCCTTTATACTTGAGGTAAAGACTATGTCTTTATAAGCGAGCAAGTCTTGTTAGGGCATTTTGCATGTCCGTTGTTGGTTTCACCACTTGGTGTCCTGCGAGAGCAGATGTTTTGTTCTCAGTACCATATTTTCCTTGTTTAGGATTGGTTTCTATAACCGAGGGATGTTTCCCTTTGTCCCTTGTCCTCTGAGAATGAGCTTTGTGCTCAAGAGATTGTCAAGAGACTTTTCTTCTTGTATTGAAGATTTTCTGATGCAAGCTTATTTGAAGCTGTTCAGTATGCTAAAATGTACATGGTTTTGACCTTTCGTTGTCCCTCAAAAGGACATATTGGGGTGCCAATGGTAAGTCTGGTATAGAGGGACGCTCTGGTCTTTACTCTTAGAGTAATTGGCGTAGTATGTCCTCACTACTTTTGTGGTGTGCATACTTATTATGGCGCTGATGGATATGTAGCCTATGCTTTGTATTCTTTTGAATACATGTTCTTATGGGTCATTCTTCATTAAAGTCCTTTTGGACCATGTGTATTTTGGGGCAGGTCGTTTCTCTTTCTGAGCGGACTGTATATCTACTTTCATATGACATATTCCTCACTTTTAGGAAAATGTGTGCGAGTAAACTAAGAGTTTATGGTGTATTCTTTCGAAGACACAAGTTAGTGGCCTTCTCCTCCGTGGGAGGGGATAGGTAATTAATTTGTTAATTCCTAGAACATGACGGTGTGAACTCTGTATCTTACGCTGTGTGATAGGTAGTGTCGTAAACAATCTGACGGAGACATCTAGCTGCAATTTCCTTGCCTGTTTTTGGTCATACAGTTTATGGTGGAGCTTTTAGGCTTTATAGGAAGCTCTTCTTGCTGTTCTCTCACAATGCTTTTTCATCTGTCTGGAGGTTATATATTATCTGTCTTTTTGGGTATGTATCTATTTTCTCTGTGTTTTTCAAGTCCTTGGGCCTACGACCATACCACCCTGTAAGCACCTGATCTCGTCTGATCTCAGACGTTAAGCAGGGTTGGGTGTGGTTAGTACATGGATGGGAGACAGTCTGGGAATACCAGGTGGTGTAGGCTTTTCATCTTTAGAAATCATGGCTGTTACTTCTTGAGGTGAACTTGCGATCAAATTGTTTCGTATCACAAGCGTTGTTGCATGCGTTTGTTGCTAACGAGGACTCATTTTATAATTTTAAGCGTGCCAACGGCTTGGCGTCCTGTTCCGACTTTCAGACCATGAAACTAAAGGCCAGGCATGTGCAGGCTTCGTAAGATACCTGCGGTCCTGCAGTAAACGTGGGACAGCGATGATCTGTGTTGTCAGACCACTCATAGTCTATTGTGCCACAATTTTATATATATTATGTATATGACCAGGTGAGACACGTTTGAGAAAAAAATTCTTTTCAACTGGCATAATTGATGAATATCCTTAATCAATTCAAACCTATTAGTGTCATTTTTGTCTCCTTTCAGTGCATTATGTGACCTTCGGGTTGCCATTTTGTTCGAAAAAAAAATCTCTATACCATGGAGGTATTCATCTTTCTTTTGGGTTCATTCATCTTGGTATAATGGAATGAGTTCAGAGAGTCCTTCTTTTGGATTTTATCAGGAGAGTTGTTTCTCTGATACTACTTTATTGTTGTGAAAAATGCTAATTACATGACTTTTGTTTTGCACTCGGCCCTTTTGATCAACAAGTTCTCATTCCCTTTGGGGATAGAGGATAATGTCTGTAACTTGCAGGTTGTTCCCCCTTTTCCTTCAAGGGCCGATTTTCTTGGGCCTGTAGGGTTGTTTTTTATTTATATGTTCTGTGACAGTGATAATGGTTTCTGTTAAGAGCCAAGCTCTTGTTCTGCTATTCCTACGTACCTTTGGTCGGTTGTTAGTTATGACCAGCTGGTTCTCTTTGAGAACTTTTGTAGGATTCGTTTGCAGACCCTCCTCCAGTGAGGTATAGAGGTGCTATTTAATTCAAGAGTTAATCTACAGCTAGATGTAAAAGTTACTTACCTTTGGTAACGTAATAGCTGTTAGAGACAAAGTCTAGCCGCAGATTCATTAACTCCCTGCCCATCCTCCCCACCCTGCGAATAACCAATGAGGTAAGGATTGTACCCTTTTTCATTACTGGTTTTATATACCGGTGATCACTATCTCAACTTATGTTGGGCTCAACCAACCTATCAGCCTGGCCACATATGTTTTGTTTAGATGTGGCCATAAGATCCATTTCCAAATGTGGGTGGTCTGTAGGATGAAGGGGTGTTTTCTCTTCCACACTGAATTGCACACCAGTAAGAAGTATTGATTTATTTGTTCTTTCTTCAAAAGCATCTGGTTGGTATCATCAAACCTTGTATTGGCACTATCAATATGTCACGTAATAGTGTGATTTAACAAACAGCTTGGTGTTTTTATACGTTTAGTTTGCTGATACCATGCCATTTATTACCATTGATGAATGGTCTACAGAGTGTAAGGTTTTCTTCCTTTACATGATTGTTATTCACCAGGGTGCAGGCTTTCATGTATCCCTGTGCTTTGTTGATTCTTTTGGGGTTTTCTTTAAAATCTATGTCTGGTATTAACATACCATTTGATGTTTCTTCATTATTCATGTTTCAAAGGTTTTTGATCTTTTTGGCACGCTGTCCTCAACCATTTTCTATAGTGGCTGCGCGTTCTAGCACAAAAAGTTTCACAGAAGAAACTATTGTCTGCGCGCCAGCGGGGCCTTGTATGCCTCCATTGAGGTCATGACCGAAGTGGATGTCATCGCAGAGCTGTACCATGCAGTCCCCCGGAGCGCAGAGGTCCTGCAGAAATATATACAGATCCAGAGTGGTGCCTGGGGAGAATTCAAAAGTTAATGAATCTGCGGCTAGACTGTATTTCTCCATCAGGTATTACATTACCGGAGGTAAGTAACTTTTACAACAAACTGAATCCTGCTATATTAAGCATAAGCTGTCTGACAAGCAAAAAGTGCAATACAAGCACTCATTTTCTGCGGAAGCGCACTACTTCAGCCCACTCAAAGTCTGTACTTGAGGTAATCTGGTGGGGTAAAAGCCCTCTCTCAGTAATGCTTCTTAGAAGCTCATTTTTGACATATGATCTATACACCTTCTTTGTCAAGCCAAACCTAACAAGCATTGGCATAGCCAATAGGTCTCGCCTTTGGGTCCTTATAAGTACTTAGCTAGAGTTATTGGCTTAGCCAACATGCTTACACTATGTTGTAGAGCAGTGTGGCTGCTGGCAATGTTGTCAGCTTGTTTTGAAAGGAGGGAGAAAGAGTAAGAAATTGTGTGTGTTTTTGATATCAAGAAGGAAGTTTAGGTCACTGAAGTAAGGAACAGCGGACATTAGTCAAAATGAAAGAGGGGTAATAGTGTGTGGGTAAATGTGAGAGATGGAAAGAGAGAAGGTAGAAGAGTAGAAACAGAGAAAAAAGAGTAGTATACCGAAAAGCAAAAGTGTACATGGGAATGTTGAGAGGATTATTGGAAAGAGACAAACAGAGGAGAGAAAGTGGAGGAAGAGAAAGGGCGATAGAGAAAGTGCGAAAGTGATAGAAATGAATATTTAGGATATTGTGAATTGTAGGAAAATATATGAAAATTAGGGAGAAAAGAGAAGTAGTGGAGGGGAGAATGTGAAAATGTGTGAAACAAATTGTGAAAGTATTGTTTTGAAAGAAATAAAGAGAATGTTTGAGAACTAAAAGTGTAGGTAATCTCAGAAATAAAAAGCTGAATTACAAGAGAAGAAAGATGGTAGTTAAGAGAGTGAAAGTGAAGTGAGGTGAATATAGGAGCTTAGCGGATGTGCACAAATAGAAATTAGTTTGTATAAGCTTGCTCTGGCCATTAAGGAAAACCACACACATGATGTATGTAGAGTCAAAAAAAATGTATAGATATAACCAGATTAAATCACACACCTGTCATTAAAAAATGCTCTCTAAAACAATAAGCCTTTAGTCGTGGCTGTTTCTGGAACTTTTATATAATGTGAACTCAAATCAAAGTAATCAACACACTTCACATAAGCACCAGTTACATTACAAACGGACACATTCATTCTTGGGCATGGGGATAGTATGTGATTTGCCCAAAAGCAGAAGATGTGGAATCTCCTGCCAAAACTTAAACCCGGTTGCCCAGCGTAAATTCTATCACCTCTAGGCATAATGCCACGTTAATGCATAGAAAGACCTGAAGGGCTGGGACATTGTCAGTGCCACTTAAAAAAAAAATCCATTAAATAAGTATGTAAGACCATTATGTATAATTATTGTTTTGTCAGAAAGTGATTGAAATATTGATTATCTGCCAGAAAGCATTGGGCCAGGTGTTGGGTACGCGCTGATTTGCTTCAGTGTTATGCAACCCCACACTGCATGGAAGGCACAGGCATATCCATTTGTCACTAATTACTCATCTGTTGGACTTCCACGCATTGGAAGAACATCTATAGCACTCAGAAGCAGACTGTGCAGCCCTTTGCAGCGTACATGAGCAAGCACATTCCATGTCTTTTGCAGCCCCGAGTCGTGGGAGGAATTAATTTGAATAATGGGCAGAGTTGGTTGTCCTTTCTATGACTGGCACCTACTACCTTTTCTTTTTAAAGAAACATGTCTTTATATAGCACATATGCTTGGCTTTGTAGTGCTGCGAATTAGAGATATATTAGTGAAGTGAGGTTACTGGTGAGTGCCACAAGAGAGAGGAGTCTGTGTGCTGTATTGTGGACAGTTAATAGAGGTGTAATCATGGAGTGTTCCGCCACGTGCTGTGGAAAGTGCCCCTTTCGAATGCATAGAGCAATTGCATGTAAAGAATTGTGTTGCAACACCCGTGCTTTGAAAGTGGTGTATTGCTGGCCTCTGAATGTCTTGTATATGGTGCCATTTTGTATGTGTATTTCATGTACATGTGTTTAACACGATCACTTGCTCAGGCGTAGACATTGAGACATAAAGAAACTACGCTTTCCATCATGCACTAGTTATGGTGATCGCAAGAATGGAGCACTTACGCTTGTATCGCCAATAAATGGTTCCAACATTATTAATGGTGCTAGGAACCACCTCTGTTATATTTTTGTGCATTACTGACATTAAGGGACATGACCTAATGGAAAAATTTAATCTGAAGTTAGACCGAGCAACCACCCTTTTGTGACATGATGTATAGCGTTCGGTATGTACGTGGCTGGGAGAAAATCACGCGCCATGTAAAACAAGTGTGGTGTGCGTGCACTGTAAGGAATGCGAGGTATGCAGCTGGCACCCTGCCGTGCTGCTGCTCGCTCCTAAGCTCCCTAGACCAGGGGAGAGAGAAGGTAGGACATGCACCCGCCTTTAGCCAATTGCGTGCTGTCTTACTTAGAAAGACGCATGCAAAGGCCAATAGCGTGTGAGCAACAAAAAAAAGCACACACACAAGCGTGTGCTCAGAGTTGAAAGTCTTTACTAGAAGCCTCGCAGTGCAGCGCTGGCTCAGGCGAGACCTAAAAAGGGTTGAAATTGCTGCCCCTAAGGTGTTGCTGACAGCAATAAAAATAGGAATAGCTAACTTTTTCAGTATGACCCTTGAAAAAGAGGAGAGATTTTTCCACAATGTTTAACAGGGACGGCGGGGTCCATGTTTTTGTAAGTATTTTGAAAGCTGAGTTTTAAATGCATTTTGCCGAATTCATTAGTGTTCCTTGAATTTTGCTTAGTTAAATTTGGATTGTATGGTGTAGTTGAAAGGGTAAAATTCTAAGACGTACTGTAATTTTGTTTGTTCAACTGTCATACGTCTTGTACCTAAAATAAAACCTTATTTATTTCTAGTTTACCGAAAGCAGTTAAGAGAAGAATTAATGCACTGAAACAACTGCAAGTTAAATGTGCTCACATAGAAGCAAAGTTTTATGAAGAGGTTCATGAGCTGGAGATAAAATATGCAGCACTATACCAGCCTCTCTTGGAAAAGGTAGGATTGCGGACCCTCATAAGTATCTTATACCAGGAAATAGCACATTTCATTTTGTCGATTATTTACTTCAGTTTGCCTTTACTGTAATTTTGAAGACATCTAAATGCCTATCATGTTTTCACTTGCTTATTGCAACACTGGAGATAACTTCAACGTGGAAGGAAATAATGTTCTTTTGTGTACTTCTTGTCTAAAGTGTGAAGTTCAATTTTGTTGCACTTATGTTCCTGATTTTTAGCCACTGTCGAGCGATTTCATTTGCAATAGTGTTTTTTCTGTGAGTGAGCAACTGACAACATTTTACAACTTTTATTTTTGTGTTACCTTCAGTTACGCATTTGGCAGCTTTTATCTGCACGGCACAAGATATTCAGGATAAGAATGGTCATAGGATCGATGCACTGGGTGTTGTGGCACAAGCCATTTGTTGAAGGCCTGTGCCTAACATCAGTGTCTTCATTCCTTGCTTCGCTTAATGGAAACTTAAACAGCCCTCCTTTTGCCCTGTCAGACCCTAGGAATAATAGCTGGACAAACAAGCATTTGCAATGCAATAGGTCTCGCATTTATGAGAGTTTAATTTTTTTAAAACAGATAAATTAAAGGTATTGTCATTTACAATGCCAGTAGCTTGAACTCTCGCAAATGCAAGACCTATTGCATTACAAATGCGTTCAGAGAGAGCTGTCCTGCCTTTTCCTGCTGGCAAGAGCTGTGAGAAATTGGCCATGCTACAAGCTGTGGCACAGATCATGTCGACACAGACAGCAGAGGGAGGCACGGATGTGTCCATGCACCGTAAATCAGGACACTCAGCCCCTGGGCGATTCAGACCTGAGCAACGCAGCACTGCCTTTCGTGACCCTGAAATAAGTGGATAAACTGATTTAACTAAAACATTAATAGTATGGACCTTCTTTGAGGAATGATGGGTACCGAAAGACTTTTCCTGCTTGTGGAGATGGGTAGGTACAATAGGGATTGGAGGGGGCACGCAGTAGCCTGAGGTTGGGGGACACACACCGGCATGCGACATGAATGCGTAACAGGCTGCATGGGAGAACACATGCCTAACACTCTATAGCCTACCCCCGTCCAGATTGTCCCTACCAGGAGGCTAGAGGGGGCTATCTTCTCAATGTTTTTCTATTTAAAGGTTTGGACAGGCAGCAGTTGCGAAGCTGCCCTTAGGAAGAGGAGGTACATGTTTGGGATGTTTAGCGGTTGTCTGGGAGGCCACAAAGGGTCTTGCCACAGGCAAGGGGGGGTTGGAATAGGAGGAAAGGATTGAGGGGCTGCAGGAACTGGTACTTACCCTTATTACGCATGCGAGGCAGTTACACCATGAGGTGAAATATTTGTCCTAGAATATGAGAGGGATGGGGACAGTGGCCAAATGCCACAAAATACATAGCTACATTAACCGCAGGTGGGCACACATAGTGATGTTGCAGGAGACCCACCTCACAGCGGAGAAGGGTACCCGCTTGCGACGAAGATAGTGAGGCCAGTTGTATGCAACCTCTTATTCCTCATTTTTCGAGAGGCGCACTGTTGTGGATCAGGTTTGAAACACCCTTTCAGGAAGAGCATTCAAGTATTGACCCAGAGTGCCGCTATGTGATAGTAAAAGGCAGGCTACTGGTAAAGGAGATTACACTTGGAAGCATTTATGCCCTGAAACAGGACCAACTCCAAAGTCTACGAAATCTGTCCACGCCCCTTTTGTCCATGGGTACAAACGACCTCCTCCTTGTGGGCTATTTTAACTGCGTAGAAAATGTAGATTTGGATATGTTGTCTCTCCCGTTGCATGGCATGTTGGCCTCTAAGACAACGATGGGGTTTCAAGATTGGAGGGAACAGTGTTTACCTGCAAGATATTTGGAGGGTATAATATGGACTATTGAGCGATTACTCCTATTACTTCCATCTTTATAGCCTGCACACTAGACTGGATATGTTTGTTTGCTTTGCCTGCCTGAGCCTCCTGTGAAACACACACTGTCAGACCACAACCCACTTCTGCTATGCTTCTGCCCTGTTTCTGAGCCCACGTGCCCCCACCTGGCCACTAATCCTGCTTTCCTTGAATATACAGCCTTTAGGGGTTCACTACAGATGGCCATGTCAGAATATTTCCAGCTTACTCGGGGCATAGCCAGTTCCCCAATGATAGAGTGGGAAGCCTTTAAGGTGATGATGAGGGGGCATTGTATGGGACAAACAGTAGAGGTGAGGAGAGAAATACTTGGGGAACTTAACACTCAAGAGAAAAGCCTACACGACCAAGGCACCAAATTGATGTCCAGTACGTTTCCTCATAAACAACTTGAAGACATGAGGGGTAAATGCAGTAGTGCCTTAGAATGATTGAGATGCTTAAACCTGCGAGAATACCAAGCGAAAGTGCACGAAGAGGGAGGCAGATCGGGTAGAATCCTTGCGTGGTTGGTGCGCCCTGAGACCAAGGGCTCCCCCATCACCCAAACTACGACAGATGAGGGGAAAGTGATACACTCACCGACGGCTATTAATGTTGCCTTTAGTGCGTATTATGAGATCATATACAGGGAATCGCTGCCACAAAAGCTGGAAAGCCTAACATAGTTCTTGACACCCCTGACACTAAGGACACTAGACCCCGCAATATTGGAGGGATTTTTGGGGCCAGTTATGAAGCAGGAGGTGAGAGCGGCCATTAAAGAGATGGCCACAGGGAAGACTCTGGGGCAGATGGCCTACTGGCGGAGTTTTACTCTGCCTTTCCACCAACCATAGTCCGTAAATTGGAGGCACTATATGCTGAGGCGCTGAGTAAGGGGTTGCTGCTGGATTCTACTAGCGATGCACTGGAAGCTTGTTTCCTTCCCAGTATAAGAATTGGCTTGGTAGTTTGGTTTGCCCTGTTCCCATCATGCACTGGGACAGGTACAGACTAATTTGCATGTAGCCAGGTTCTGAGCTGGGATGGTGCAGTGAGCTAAAAAACGGTGATGGATTAAAACCATGATCTCTTGACTTGGTAAGAGTATTCTGCATCATTCAGAAACTCTGTCCATCACCACCCCCTTTTTCCCAAATCGTTTTTATCCACACTTAGTGTGGGAGGGTATGCTCAGACGTGAGTCCCTTGCTCATTGCACCATCAGGATTCAGGCAAGCCGGGCCGACGAAGGCTGTGATGCCAGAAACCGGTCCCCGGAAGCTTGTTTCCTTCCCAGTATAAGAATTTGCTTGGTAGTTTGGTTTGCCCTGTTCCCATCATGCACTGGGACAGGTACAGACTAATTTGCATGTAGCCAGGTTCTGAGGTGGGATGGTGCAGTGAGCTAAAAAACGGTGATGGATTAAAACCATGATCTCTTGACTTGGTAAGAGTATTCTGCATCATTCAGAAACTCTGTCCATCACCACCCCCTTTTTCCCAAATTGTCCCCCTTCTGAAGGCAGTGTCTTCGGCAGTACGCACATCGGAGTTCCACCCCTTTCCATGTTGAACATTGACTTTAAGGTTTTGGGTAATATATTGGCAATTTGGCTCTTACCTCATATGCCACATCTCATACACGAGGACCAAAACTGTTTCATACCGGCTAGGTCCACACCCGGTAATCTTTGCAGACTTTTCCATGTCATGCATCACTCTGATGCCGGCCTTTAACTAGAAGCCTTAGAGACTGGAATTCAACTTTGTGAGGTGGAACTTTTTATGTGCGGTGATGAACCGGATGAGAATGTGGAATGGATTGATTAGATGGTACGCTAATTGTGCACACTCACAACAGCGCGGGTCCGGACAGGCGGAGTGATCTCAGACTCCTATAACATTTGTAGGGGTACTATACACGGATGCCCTTTGTCTCCACTTCTGTTTGCTTTGGCCATTGAGACTCTGGCAGAACTCTTTAGACAACGGAGAAGACTCCATGGCTTACACTTAGAAGGGAAGACCATCTCATATCTCTCTACGCTGGTTACTTATTGCTGTACTTGGGTGACAGATGCCAAGGGGTGACCCAGACCCTAGCACACCTGGGGGACTACTCTCTCTGTCTTGGCGGGTCTTAAAGTAAATAAATCAAGGCATTATATCTTCCCGTTACTGTACGGGGTTCAGTGCCCAGCCGACTTACCTGAGAGCCTAGTCTGGTGCCCCTCACTACTTTAAATATCTAGGTGTACAGGTATTTCATACCTTAGAGGACGTCCAAGACGGCAATTTAAAGCCAGTGGTATGATCACTCAAGGCGAATGTCCAATTCTGGCTCTCCCTGAAACTGTCCATTATGGCCTGCATAGCACTGTGCAAGATGATCATGCTCCCTCGGCTTCTGTACTTTTTCATGAACCTCTCTGTGGTGGTTCCGCCCTCTTGGTTTGAGAATCTAGACACACTGCTGTATCCTTGGCTGTGTTGTGGAGGGCGCCGGAGGAAGGAGGTCTGGTAACCCAGGATTTTGAATTGTACTGTCTATCCGCCCAACCCCAGTGTTTATCCCAATCGTTGGACGGGAGAAACCTGGTGACACTGGGTCCCATAGGCTTAGGAGGTGTAGGGGGTGTTGCAGACGGCGTTGAAATGCGGGAGGAGGTGCCTCTGGCTCCCCTCTACACACTGTTTTTTCCCCTGGTGGGGCTCCCACATGGCGATACCCTCTTCCCATTTACGAGGGGTTAAGTGTCAGAATGGACATCAGCTGGGGTCATTACGGTGAGTGACTGCTTCCAACAAGGGGAACTCACCCCACTGGATGATTGTCTGTCCCAATGTTCTCTGCCACAGGGTCAGTTCCTGACCTATCATGTCGTGGTGAGGATATTTGGAGGATCTGTTGTGGAGCAGACAGCAGGAGCTGAAGACACATGGGTTCCTTCAGGCGCTAGGGGCTGCTCGACTCCTGGTAAAATGGATATACAAGGCACAGCTCTAGATGATCATGAAACACTTAGAACGGACATGTGAAAAATGGGGCGTAATAATAGGCAGGGATCTGTTGGACAAGGAGTGTAGTCGAGTTTTGGGGAGCCCGAGATGGGTATCTAGAAACACCAAATTTGAGCTCATCCAATTTAACTAAGGAGACCTTAGACATAGAATACCGCACTTTTTACACTGTAGGGGTGTTGTCTAAGTGGTGCTAAGATCACGGGAAAAAGCCTCCTAATCCTCTGTTAGAGGAGAATATCCACCCGTACACAAACAGAAAGACTATCAGCACCCACTATTTTCAAATGATTTCAATAATACATCCAAATTGAGATAGGCTATTGTGATACTGATTAGATCCCAACAAGTATATCAAATAACATATAATTAATTGCAATCAGATCCATGGAGACGTTTTTGTTGGTTGTAAAATTCTTTATTCTTTACAAAAATTGGTCCTCCAAAAGTAGCCAACGCGTTTCGTCCCATCTTGGGACTTCTTCAGGGCTTATTTTTGTTTTTTAATTTCCTTCTTTCTGATGCATGGTATCAGGTTAAAAGATGTTAATCTTAGTTGTATAAGTAATGATTACCGATCCTTGGTTGCAGTCTGATTCATCAAGAATGGGTTCAGGCCCTTGTCGGCCACCGCACCTAGTACATACTTTGTGAGCATAGTCAATCTTCGTGTGCAGTCCCCACTTTCAAAATCAAAAAATCCCACGACGGGACGAAACACTTTGGCTACTTTTGGAGGACCAATTTTTGTAAAGAATAAAGAATTTCAGAACCAACAAAAACGTCACCATGGATCTGATTGCGATTCATTAATTGTGATTTGATATACATGTTGGGATCTAATCAGTATCCCCACAATAGCCTATCTCAATTTGGATGTATTATTGAAATAATTTGAAAATAGTGGGTGTAGATCATCTTTTTGTTGATCCAATTTTACTATATATACATGGCCTATTTGACCCCACACAGATTGAGAGTTATGTATCAAGGGGACGACCGTTGCTGCCCCTAATGCAGATAACTGGATGCTGGGTTTGCACACATGATGTGGGAATGCTCACGGTTGCAGGGCTTTTGGGAGTCAGTGATAGCCACCATCAATTGAGTACAGGCTCGCACACTCCCCTGCTCAGAGGAGGTTTGTCTATTGGTAGTGTTTCCCCGACCTAAGGCCAGAAAGGTAGGAACCCAATTTGCAGACTTGGCCTTGGTCGTAGCAGGGAGATGGATAGCACTGATGTGGAGGGAGAGGGGGGATGGGCCCCACAATGGTGGCATGCGAGAATGATGTTGATATGTGGGCCAAAGTGGAAGAGAGGGCACTGGCAACAGAGGATACCTGAGGGGTTGATCGCTGTCCACTAACAGGAATGTGGACGGAGGTGCTGCAAGCCTGGTATAGTAGAAACTTAGTGGACTCAGATAGCAGTGCAGATGAGGGGGGCCTAACCGAGAGTGCTGCAGTCGCTCCCTGAAGTGTTCCATCAGATATAAGACACACATGTGGCCTAGACGCGGAATCCCTTTTCCCCCCATACGACTATAAAAATCCTCACCTTAGTAATACATAAGCTTCCCCCCCCCGAGAAGAGACCATCTCCTACATAAGTATATGACAGAAAGGCCCACTGGACAACACGCTGTTAATTTGTTCATAAAAGTTCAGTATACCTAGTTTTTATATTGCCTGATAAAATGTCTGTAAAGGGTGGTAATACTTGTGACTCCCCAAGGATCCACATATGTATAGAGCAGTAGATGGTGGCTTGCTATACTGTAGTTATGGAGTGGAGTAAACCGAAAGCTTACGAACAGTTGACATGAAGGTGTGACGAAAATGTATTTTACGTGACTATGTACAAACAACGAAAAGTGATGCACTATTGATTTACTACTTTGACCACTGCTTTTGTAAATGCATATAAGTATGTGAATTGAAATGCTAATAAGGCATATAAAAAAAAGACCAAGATCAAGAACCAGCTTACAACTTCATTGATTAAAAAAAAAAAAAAAAAAAAAATCTAATTTAAAGAAAGGTTCAAAAAAGTTGTTGGTAGAAGAGCCCATCTGAGAATAAGAAGACATTAATGCTACTATGCTGGAAATGTATGTCACTGTTCCTAAAACTTACATTTGTTGCTAAGGAATGGGAAAAGCAGGAAACTTCACTAAAATCTCAAACAGTGCTCAGTCCTCACTTGACCCTGATGGATAATATTTCCACCAAGCAGTGAAATGAATATCAAAAATATTTCTCAATAAGGTGCAGAGCGTTTGGTAAAAAGCTATTTTGAGGCCGTTTTTAGGTCGAGCCTAGTGCAGCGCGAATGCACTGCTCTAGGAGAGGGCTTCTTGGAATCACTCTAGACTTCCAAGAGACTTCTCCGTGTGGGTCGGACTCCTCCCACACATTCCATCGGCCTTTGCGTGCGTTTGCAATTGAGTTGTTTCATGGGGTGAAGTGTTATCCAATGATAAAAGTATAGCCTTTGGTCAATTTGCAGAACTCCTAAATTGATTTAAAACATTAGGAATCGGCATTGAAAGATCAATTGTTAATTTCGTTTTTTTGACTTTTTAATTCAGGATTTCACCAAACTCAAGTCTTGTTGATTCTACTGCTTTAAAATTATTTCTTGAATTACGGCAGCTCTCTACAAGGCATTACCTGTGTATACAGCCAATAATGTATGTGTCAAGATAATGGACATTGCTAAGTGTAACCAGCACTGTTTGTTTTTCTTTTTTTGAGCAAATGACAATAAAAAAGGTTTAAAAAACCTAAACATTTTTTGTAAATACAAGTGTTAGTCAACCTCAGTTTGTTTAGAAGCATATTTCGATCAATGTTATCAGCAGTCAGATGATTTTTGTCCAACTAGAAGCACTGTAATTGCTGTGCTTAATGTTCAATTAGTTATTTACTGTGGGTGTTTTTAATGCTGATGCTGCTTACTGCACTGCTGAGGCCACTATGCTGCATTTCAATTTTGAGTAAAAGATGTGGGGCCATATGTAGGTAAAAATGAAATTGTGATTCTGAAATTGCGATTTTCAGCGATTCGTATTTCGAGAAGTGCGAATTCCGATGTAAGTAAAGTATCGCAAAAAAATTGCGATTCCTAAAAATTCACAGAATTTCATAAAGATTACTCAAATTGTGATTCCTTAATTGCGAGAACGCAAATAAGGAATCGCAATTCTGAGAATCGGCAATTCAGGTGCAGAATGATGACATCACAACCAGGAAGTGTGACTGCCCATGCTGCACCTGATTGCCAGAAGCTGAGTGAGAGCCTGTGAGGAGAGTTGGAGATTTGTGCTCCGCAACTGAAAGCAGGAGAAATGGAGTCCCAGGGGACGGAGAAGCAGCAGGAAGAAACTCCCAGAAAGAGGAAACAAAAATTTAGCAAAAGGGAGCTGGAGGTCCTCACCCAGGAAAAAGTCAGCAGCCATGACCTCCTGTAAAAACTCACTACGTGTGCCAGAGGCACGAAAACCAAAAATATGGACTGACATCCAGGAGAAAGTAAATGCAATTGGCCTGACACACCGCTCAGTCGAAGACCTCAGTAAAAGGTGGTACGACATGCAGAAAAAGTCAAAGGAGAATGTGGCTACAAGATTGGCTGAGGTCAAAAAACCGGTGGTGGAACATCCACAGCAAAAGACAACGCCCCTGGAGGAGTTGGTGGAGGGCACCCTTCAACCTGACAGTGTGAGTGGCGTGGCTGACCTGAACAGCCCTGAACACCCAGACACCAGACAAGGTAAGATGCATGCCAAAATCCCCTGATACATACTCAACCCGCTCACACCCCCAAACATTAATACAACTCTAGTACATGTCCACAAGCACACCCAGAAATGCATTATGGGAGATGTAGTCGCATGCACTGATACCTGGAGCAGTGAGATAGCAAGGTGGAATAGGGATGAGTCATCCAGGAAATGAATAAAACAGACAGATCGTATTCATGTGATTTAATAATTGTAAACTGTAATGCATTACAAATGCGAGACAGGACACAGAATTAATGTGTGCATTTAAATTCACAGCACCACCAACAACACAGGAAACCTTGGCAGAAGGGGAGGACACACGAGAAAATGAGGGCGAGGCAGGGCAGAAGGAGCAGGGCGAAGTGAGACCAGCAATCCCCGCGCCATGCAGACGGCGCAACATAGTGCCACCTCTACCACTGCTGGAGGCAGAGGCAATAGACACAGCAGGAGAGACACAGCCAGTCCAGAGGCTGAGTGCAGGACAGCAGACAACACAGTCCCCTGTACAGTCCAGTGAAGGGAGTGGGTCGAGACGCAGGGTACAGCCGTCCACCAGCACTGCTCCTGCCGACAGAGACATGGTGTTCTTGGACCTTGAAGGCAGCATGCTGAAAGCACAGCGCCTACAAGTTAAAGGAATCAGATCAATACAGCGCCAATTGTTTGCACACAATCATAATATGACAGAGATGCAGGTTGGTGTAATGGCCATGACAGGTGCACTGGAAGGACTGTGCAGGGAGATGAGGAGAGCCAGGTGCAGGGAGAGACAGCGTCTTCACAACCGGCTGGACTTGTACAGAAGAGCTGTCAACTGCCTATCAACCGCCACATCCCTGCTGGCCCGAATATGTGTCAGTATGCGGCATAAGATGGCCCACTGCTGCCGGGACGTGGGCAGGAGCCTGGTTCAGGTTACACATGCAGTGGACCAGATGCGCGCGGCTGCGACAGGTGGCATAGGCCCACTTAGCACTTTGGATACAGACGAACAGTCCAGCAGGAACAGCATCACTCCACCAATTCCACCAGACAGACGCCGGAGTGTGCGCCAGGGGAGATGATGACTCCAGGGCGGGCAGTGGGCACCCTGAGCGAGGGGCAACAGGGCGTGCACGTAGGAGGTGAAGAAACATCAGGGACTTATGGCTATCTGTGAAGCAACACTGAAGATCTGGACTTAATGGCTGATGGAAATACTTGCACTGTGGCACAAACATGTGCAAGCAATATCAAAGTCACGCTGTGTGACAGATGTATTCCTACATCAAAGGAAAAAACATCACAGTTGAGCACCATTCTGTGGCATTGTGTCCTTATTACTCACCTAGAAGTAGTTATGTGTGATCTCATCTCGTCTCAGACGCCCGACAGCCGCCCCGGCCCCACCTGCTGGTCTGCGACGTGGAGCTGTTCCCTCCTCATCTGAGGTGTCTGAACCTGTCAGATCTACTGGGTGCCTTTCTTGGTAGCGATGTTGTGTAGCATTGCACAGGCAACCACGATTTTGAAACATGTCTCAGGGCTGTACTGCAGCGCACCTCCACTCTTATGGAGGCAGTGGAAACGGCTCTTAAGGATTCCGAAGGTCCTCTCAATGGCACAGTGTGGCTCTGTGGGCGCTGTTGTACCTCCGCTCACCTGCAGTGGCTGGATTCAGGTACGGTGTCAGGATGTAGTCCTGTACAGCATACGCACTGTCACCTGCAGGGTAAAAGTAGATTTATGTTCAATACTGTACTGCCACTTCAAACCTTTACTGGTTGTGTGTCTCTAAGCCATGCATTTACCTAGCAGGTAGCCCTCTCCAAACTCGCCATTTGTGAGTCTGCGATTAATCCACAGTGGCAAAAAATGAATGAGTTCTATGTGCTTCCTGGGTATTTTGCCACAACATCAGTGATTATATGTTTTGCGTTGCACGCTACCTGAATGTGCAGGGAGTGATATGACTTTCTGTTCCTAAACACATACTCGTTCTGTGATGGGGGTGAGAGTGCGACATGGGTCCCATCTACGCAGCCAATGACGTGGGGGAATTGGGCTATTTGGTAGAATTCCAGCTCGGTCTGATCTAGTGTCTGTTGTGTGCTGGGAAATTGGATGTGGTGATGCAGCCTCTGAACCATTGCATCAAGGAAAGCGTGGAAGAAGCGCGATAGCCACAGCAGGAGGGGTCTCTCAGAGTGCACTATCACCCCATGAAAACTACCTGATGCCAGGAAGTGCTGTGAGCACAGGTCCTGGACATGGGTGGGAATGGTGTGTGCCATGCGTGTTGGGTGTTCCAGTATGGGTCTCAGCTCTTCTATTAACTCCAGGATGCTGTCTGGGTGCAGCCTGTAATTCACATGGATCTCCTCCTCGGTCAGCTGGAAGAGGGTTATGTGTGCTCTGTAGATCCTTTCCTGGCATCTCCTTCTCTGTGTAGCATCTGTGATTCGCAGCCCCTGGCTAGAACATTCAGCCCAGCCATGGTGGGATATCCCAGTGGCATTGTGGACCTGTTTAAATAGGTAGCACCTGGTTACCACCTGCTCAGAGTTGGTGGTAATTGAGAAATGCAAAAATGCAAATTTTGCAAACTGCGACTTTTACCAACATCTCAATTTGCGAATTCGCATTTAGTGGGAACGGTAGTAGGGAATATCGCAAATGATGTGACGCTGATTGCGAATTCGCATAATTATTCGCAGAATCATTGGCATGCAAAAATGGTAATCGCTAAATTAGCGATTCCCATTTTTGTGCAGCTGAAACCTTTCCTACATAGGAACGGTCCGTTTTGCGATCGCATACACCCTGATTTTTGCGATTCGCAGTGTTTGCGATCGCAAAACAGCTTCCTACATATGGCCCGTGGTGTTTTAATAAAGTGAATAATTAGCTATCAGCACTAGCATGAGTAATTCGTTACTTCATCCACAAATAAGAAAAAGATATTTCAAGTAATTTTTTGTCTTCTCTTCATTCGGCCAAGCAAACTATTCCATTAGTGATGACCTCAGTTATGTGGAATTTCTATACTCTCCAGCATTGGATCTTTCATAGCTTCTCTTGTTGAGTTCATTACCGGTCATCAACGTGGGAGCCCTTCAGCGAATTTAACAGTAAAGCAGTAAAAGGTAGTGCCTTCCTGTCAATGACTATAGTCTATAAACAATGCCGCTTTGTTAACGTGTTCACGTCATTGTTAAAGGGCCAACCTTCATCCACTAAGGTGAGCGTGCTCTCTGACTCACCCCTCCCAGAGGTCATCACACCTCAGATTTCTACTGCATGTCATGTGAAAGGGAGTTCCAGAACTTTGCTCTTTCTTCAGTTCAGTTAAGTCTATAAATTGAGAAAGTTTCTTTAAAACTCTTTTTTTGGTGTGTAAATTTAATCCCCAGCCACTTTGATAAAGGGTTAGAGAGCTGAAAAACACTGGAGTATGGAAGCTTCTAGGAGGACTTCAAGACTTGATATTCCTGGGGGGGGAAATAATTTTCACAGATGACCTGCAGAAAATGTGCCTTTATTGCTTACATCGATACATAAGTCCAGGGACTGCTAAATTCTGAAGAACATTTTCAGCTAAAATTCTCAGTGATCAAGGAAGAAGGCTTTTTTTTTGTCAAAATCTGTTTGTTTGGTTTTAATATGACCACAGACAAGCAGCATAGACAATACATACAAACAGAGCAAATCGAGGGGGAGAGCCAGGAGTTACAGAGAGCTAGTATGAGTGTCATCTTCGTCTCAAGATCTATGACAGATATAACAAAACAGTAGAACAACAAAAAACAAGGGTGCCGTGATGCCATAAACTAAATATGTGTATTGGTGGGGTGCGGTGTCTGTGTTCTCCTTGTTAATTTTGGGTGGCGCACACAAGCGGCGGGGAAGCTATGCCCCTAGATGAGGAACAAGTTGAGGGCCCTAAGCCTTGGCCAGCAGGCCGTAAGTGGAAGCCCTTCAGAGAGGTAGCCCACCAGCAGGGACCAGGTATATTCAAATTCCTTCCTGGTGTCATCCATAATGTCCGCCATTCGCTCGAGGGCCAATGCCCTCCACAGTCTTGCGTGCCCCTGAGTCAGTGAGGGTGCCTCTGGTCGCTTCCATGCAGCTGCTAAGGCCATTTTTGTGGCCCCCAGGCACAGGCACAGCCACATAATCGAACGATCACTTCGCGTTTGACGCTTTAAAAGGGGGTTTATTATCCTTAACAGGGTGTGTTCTAGGGTCTGCGGGATTGGGTAACCTAAAATAAGCTTAATTTGAGAGAGGATCTCCTTCCAGAAAGGCTGGATATGTGGGCAGTCCCACCAGATATGTTTAAAGTCGCCCAGAAGGCCACACCCCCTCCAACATCTGTCTGAGGTATTGGGAAAAATCCTATGTAGTTTCTGAGGGTATAGATACCAGTCGTACACAACCTTGTAGTGTGCTTCCCGCAAGTACATTGATTGGTTACATTTTGTAATTTCGTTGTGTGGGCGTTCCCATTGTTTTCTCTCGGGAGGAGTATCTATGAGGGTATCCCAGAAGCCTCTGTATCTTGGGGTGGTGTGGGGGCCTAAGGACTGAATAAGAGCGTAAAGGAAGGAGATGCACCCCTTAGAGCCACTGCCTGATTGGGCACATTTTTCAATGGGAAGCAGATCCCTGGTGGCGGCTGAAAGAAGGCTTTTAAGATGGCTTCCGAAAATAAAATCTGCTGAACACCCCTCCTCAAGGAATAAGTCTGAGACCCATGGACAAAATAGCAGTGAAGGCCAAAAACTCCTCAGCCTTCAATTGCAAAAATAGCGCCTAAGACTATGCTTCTGATGGCTAAAAACCTAGATGGTCTTCATTCCAGAGAAGGCTGGGTTCCACACAATGTTATATGATCTAATAAAGTTTATTTTTTTTTAAATGAAAAAAAAAAACTAAGCTTCTGGCAAACCACATGAGAAGCGCCTTGAAAAAGTACTGAGAGAGGTTGATATACTGATAGACCAATGTCACCTGAGAGACAACACAAAAAGAGGCACTCCATGCCCCCTTCTTCCTCTCCTGTGGCAAAAACTGTAACATCTGCCATACTGTCTGGGAAAACTTAGTCTACGACACCGCCTATGACTATTGTTGACGACCATTCATTGATGCCGCAAACTAAAGGGAAGGAACACCTACTTGTGCAAAGCCCAAAAAAGAAGATATCGACGATACCCCAAAAGGCTCATCCATTGGAGGACCAATCCACCGATGAAAAAAACATTTTTGACTGACCCTTCAACGAGACCATCAACAACTGTCCCGTAGACCACATTACCATAAACATTACCATCGACTATATCACCTTTGATGGAGCTTTCACCTTTGAAAAGCCCATCTCTCACATTTCAGAATAAGGGGTCTAGAGATTCACGTCTGGAGCACACCTCTGCTAGCATCTAACAGCTCGATACTGAACCTGAGACTGATTTGTCTGGGTGCCATGACAGCTAACACTGCCTGGCAGCATAGGTGAGTCACCCTTCCAACAGGCCTCACAGCCCTAAGGCACGGTGCACTATACTTCAGGTGAGGGCATATCTGCCTGAGCAGATATGCCCCTACAATATTGGGCACCATTTCCTAATATTGTAAGTGAAGCCATAGAGCGTACATGGGCTGAGAGCTCGACAACTCGAGTTCCACAGCATCATGATGGCTTCACTGAATACAGGAGTGTTTAGTAACAAACTACTCCTTTCAATAAACCCACACTGATGCCATTGTAGGATTTATTGTACCATTTACCTATAGGGCACCACAGAGGTGCCCCCTGAATCTATACCAACCCCGGTGTGGTCTCTAACCGGCTGTAGGCAGCCAGGCACCACCAGACATGTTTCTAGGCCTCTGGGTAGAGAACCCCCAGCTCTCTGGATCCAGGAACAATGCACATCCTGGGCAGAGGTGTCATGCATCCTCCCCCAGGATGCACCAGTGCTCGAAGAAGGGAAGCTTCAAAGGCTTGTTGCCTTTTTAATGCGACTCAGCCTCTGCTGTTAGCAGGCGATGGCAGACCATGGTTTACACCCCCTCTTGAGGTGGGAAAACTGGCAGAAAAATTCTAATCAATAAGAGGTGTTCCCACCTCTGCCAACCCCACCCCTAAGGTCGGGGGAAGCGAGGTGAAGCACACTTTTCAGTCCCGCTATCTTGTGGGCCCCTCCAATCAGGGCTAGATCTATGCCTCCTCCCACAGGAGCATGGCATAATACAGGGCATAGTCACCCGAGGTGAGGTGCCCATTGGCCCGAACTGTTACTCTCCTAAAACACATCCTAAATGTAGTATTTAGGCGGCTCCCCCAGACCTGGACTCCAGAACTGCGGTGACCTAAGAAGCAAGAAGACGACCCTAAGAGAAGACTGAAGACAAAACTGCTTTGGCCCCAGCCTGTCTCCGGCTTCTGAGAACCTGCGACCCATCTTGCAGCCGGTGACCTCTGAAACCCTGGGAGGACTGCTGCCTTCGACAAAGACTCAAATCTCCTGCGGACAGCTGACCTGTCCAAGAAGAAACAAACTCCAAGAACTGCCACAAGGAAGACCAACACTTGTCGACTCGACTCCCTGCGCAAAATAACTACAAGGACCTCTGTAGTTGAGGACCAACACTGGTGTTGACGTGACTCACTGCTACCAAAGATCTCCCAAAGACTGCAGTGGTAGAGGACTGGCCCAAAGAAAGCCCTGCGAATGGACAACCTCTATTACCTTGAGGTATCCTCTCCGCCCCACTATCCTAGTTACCCCCAGCTCCATGCCCGAGAGCCTGTAACCTCCGACTAGTGGCCCTGCTGGTCGCCTCCTGCACTGCCTGCCCGACCGCGATCTCTCCAAGACTATCTGACAACGTCGTACTTGGTGAGGCAATCCCTCATTTGATATAATTCTAAAATAGCTCACTGGTGACTCATGCTTATAGAGACTAGGGGGGAATCATAATTGTGACGAAATTTTCGTTCCTTGCGCTATTTGCACGTACTCTGTTATTTGCACTTGGCATATTTGCACTTTTTCTAGCTTAAACCTGTAAAGCTGTATTGTATTTTATAAATGAACTATCACCTTTTAAATGTTTTTAAAAATAAACGTTCTACATTTGTTGATGCTCTGATGTGCTGATATTGACGAAGCTTCCGTCAGTCCTCGCCTATTCTTGCATTCCTCCGCTTCCCCGGTCCAACGCCGGCCTTTGTGGCCGTTTGATTGGAGGGAAGCGGATATTCCCCTCCCACGCCTTGACCTATCAGGGCCTCTGTTGTTCGCTCCTCTAGGGAAGGCGGAGACGAGAGTCCTCGAGCCGGGCAGCTATTTAGCTTCAAGCTGGGCCGGACGCGCAGCGGACGCGCGCAGCGGGCGCGCCGGTGGCGCGCCAAAGGTAAGCCCGTCTGCGCCCGTCCGCGCCAAGGACGTGACAGACGGGACATACTGCTCTTCCAGTTAGATTAACCTACAACGCTGAGGTCCTAAAAAGTTTAAATTCGACCTCCCTTTGCCAACATTCTATACATCCTGACTGCATATATGGAGCTTGTGTCTGTGGCAGATGTCTGTCAGACCTTCCATTTGTACTCTCAACTGGAGTCTCTCATCAGAATGACTACTCTACGGCTGGCACTGCTAGGAACGGGGGTCTACTTGTTGGAGGCCTTATCAACGCACGATCTATGGGTAAACATAGTCAAGACATCAGGGACCTAATTCTAGACTCCCAACTTGATATCCTTTTTGTAACAGAGACCTGGCTCAAGGACTGGAGCAGCCCAGATATTGCCGACGCGATCCCTTCAGGCTATCTTATACAGAGGAAGGACTGGCCAGTGGGTAGAGGTGGAGGACTGGCTATTATATTTCGTGACTCATTGGTCTGTACTTTCTTTGAATTGGATGCGTTACTGGATGTTGAAAGTTTGGGTTTCTGTCTTTCTCTGAATGCCACTCTGTTTCTCTGGTGCTCTTATGTATAGGCCTCCTGGTCAAAATGTAAAATTTATTAATTCACTTAATGACCCATTAAGTTACTTTATGCTCAAATATGCCAATTTTACGCTTTTAGGTGATTTTAATCTTCATTTAGAGGATCACTCTGATTCTGGAACAAATAATTTTCTTCAAACTTTAGATTTGTTTTCACTACAGCAAATAGTGAATGGCCCCACCCATTTGGCAGGTCACACCCTTGATGGGGTCTGCTCAAATCTATCGCACCTTGCTGCAGATACCCCCGTTCTCCTAATCTGGTCTGATCATTCCTTTATCCCCCTTAGAATTACTATGCCTCCAATGACACAGATTGTGAAAACCTTTAATAATCCTCAGCAGGGGCCCTCATGGACGCAGATTATTAAAAATCCTAATTTAACCACAGTGGCCAAAAGTCTAGTCCCATCTTTAACAGGCAATACAGATACTGATTCCCACCTTTTTCAGTCCTGGCTCACTAACATCAGCAAGGCCATTACGCCCTCACACATAAGAAGCAAGCCGCTAAAACCAAAAAATGTAAATACCCCCTGGTTTACGCTCACACTGGCTCTTGCCAGATTGCATTGCAGGCAATTGGAGCGGCAGTGGAGAAAGGGATATACGGAGAAACAAAAAACAATTTTCAGGGAAGGTAGGAAAGCATATCTTTCCCAAATTCAACTGGCAAAAAAGGAATTCTTCACAAATAAAATCAACTTAGCTCAAGACAATCAGAAGACGATTTTTCAAATTGTAAAATCTTTCACAACACCGACGGCGGAGCAAAGAGAGTTGCCCGCCTCTCAGTTACTATGCGATCAGATCTCCTTGTTTTTTGAGGAGAAAATCCTCACAATTCAGAAAAATTTCCCAGATGCCAATTGCTCCCTTGACTTCTCTCCGACGAATAGCTCTGCCTCTCTGGTGGCATTCTCTCCTGTATCTTTAGATATGACCCTTATGGCCACACAAAAATGTAAATCGGGGTCGCCCTTGGACGCCTGTCCTCCATCGGTTCTTCACAAGCTGTCAGAGGTAGCAAACCCTCTGATTAATCAGATTGTTAATTCGTCCCTTAGTCTGGGCGTTGTCCCAGCAGACTGGAAGTTGGCACTGGTTAAACCATTAAAAAAAAAACAACATATTGACTCAGCTGTGCTCTCCAATCTCCGCCCTATCTCACTTCTTCCAACTTTGGGAAAAATTACAGAAACCTTTGTTTTAAAGGAGCTCACAAAATTTCTGGAAGATCAACAGATTCTTCACCCTCGCCAAGCAGGATTCCGTCCCAAACATTCTACGGAATCAGCCCTTATTGAAGTTTCCGATGCCCTGAAGATGATTGCAGATAGAGGTAGGAAGGGGGTACTGATTCTGCTCGATTTGTCAGCTGCATTCGACACGATCTCTCATGACATCCTCTTGAGACGTCTCGAATGCAGCGGCATCTCGGGCACGGTGCTGAAATGGATCAGATCCTTCCTGACCTCACGGAGACAGGCCATTACCCTTGGTTCTTTCCTTTCTCCTGAACGACCCATTTCAGCAGGAGTCCCTCAGGGATCTTCCCCAAGTCCATTACTTTTTAATGTCTATATGGCCCCTCTGATCACTTTGATCAGTTCCTTCGGGATTGAGGTTCTGTCATACGCAGATGACACTCAAATGATTATCTCCTTGGAGAACGACTCCACGCAGGCTGAAATGAATTTTAAAGCCTGCCTAACTGCTGTTCTCCAATGGATGTCGATTAATCATTTGAAGTGTAACACCGATAAAACAGAGATTCTCCCCATAGGGACTGACACCTCTTTCCACCCGTCGATGTGGTGGCCTGACGGGGCTACCCCACCCCCTGAGGTGGTCAAGGTCGCCAAAACCTTAGGAGTCCAATTTGATAACTCCCTTTCCTTTCTTCCTCATACTAAAGCAGTCGCGGGAACGTGTTTCGGCTTAATTAAAACTCTAAAAAAATTCTTCCGGTTCCTTCCTTTGTCAGCTAGAAAGTCCGTAGCAGTGGCCCTGATACTTTCTCGTATTGACTACTGCAACGGGCTACTGGCCGGAGCCAATAGATCAGTTCTAAAGAAGTTTCAGGTGGTACAACATGCTGCAGCCCGCCTGGTACTTAAACTCCCCAGAAGATCCTCAGCGTCTGCCGCCTTAAATAAACTTCATTGGCTCCCGGTCCACAAAAGAATTCTCTTTAAAATCCTCCTCATCACGTTCAGGGCAAAGACGAATATTGGCCCTAAGTTTTTGTCGGCACGTATCACTCCTTATACTACCACCAGGCCACTCAGATCCTCCTCGGCAAATCTTCTAAAATTACCCAACTACAGATATAAACGTAAAGGCGCAAAAACCCTAGCCTTTTTGGGTTCCAGAACATGGAATAAGTTGCCAGCCCAGATTAAACTCTGTAATACTGAACTTTCATTCAGGAAAGATCTCAAAACTTGGATTTATGGTATCTCGGACGACTGCTGCTTTGCTTTGATTTAATTACTCTTAGCAAGTCAATAATCCGTGCTATCACTACTGTAAGACGCCAGCGCCAAGATACTCCTCGCGGAGTGATAGTGCGCTTTATAAATACAATCTCAAATCAAAAATCAAACAACGGCGGACCCCCATCCGATCTACCCGCAATGGTAACTGTTGGCCACCTGCTGATAACTATCCCGCTCCTTGTCTTCACCAATCGCAAGGGTAAAGGTCATTGCCCGTATTGACAGCCTCTGCGAAGATACTGAGCTCTGCACCGTACGGGTGCCCCAGTACCCCACGACCAACCCTGCACTTTGTGTGGGTCTGACCACCCGAAGACTAGAACCGTAAGTCGTACATGTTAGATTTGGGGGTCTCTAGTTGGCAGAGGTAGGTACCTTTGATCAAATGGGGACCCTTGTGTCTAGTCAGGTTAAGGGGGGTACACTCCTAAAATAACCCCTGCTCACCCCCTTGGTAGCTTTGCATGAGCAGACAGGCTTATCTCAGAGGCAATGTGTAAAGCATTTGTGAACACATACAGTAATATAGTGACAAAAGTACAGATGGACACCACACAAGTTGTATACTAAAAATAAGTACTCCTTTATATAGACTTATCACAAGACCACAAACGACAAAAATCCAAAATACTGTACTTTAAAATGGTAGAAATAACTTAGTTCTCTTTAGATGGTAAATGCGACACTTTAAGTTCAATGTACCTTTGGATGCGTAACGCTATACAACGAGTGTTGCAGGGAAGCTGATGCGTCGGTTCCTTACACACAAGAACGGTGATGCGTCGGCTCCTTACTGCTGTGTAGGAGACAATGATGAGTCGGTTCTTCTTGGGGTGGGGAGAGATGCGTCGGTTTCTTACTGCACTTCCGTTGCGATGCGACCAGCATCACCGTGATGCGATGAAGATCCGGTGCAATGAAACAAAATGGTGTCGTCTTCTTGATGCGACAACGATGGGTGCACGCCCGACGGCCGCGCGGCGAATCAACGAATCTTCTGAGCCGCGACAGGCCCTGCAACACGCTTCTCCGGTGATGCGACTGTGTGTTCTGCGACGGCGACACTCTTCTCCAGTGATGTGAGGCGACGGCGGCAACATCCTCCTTCAGTGATGCAACAACTTCGGCTGCGGCGGCTACACGCTTCACCGGTGATGCAACGGCGTCTGCTGCGATGGAGACATGCTTCTTCGGCGATACGAGGTGCTGATGCGATGTGACAGTGGTAGCAGCGACACCCTTCTTCAGTGATGCAACGACAGCGGCTGCGGCGGCGACATGCTTCTTCGTGAGTCGCGTTTCCATCTCCCAGCGACACGCAGTCCCTCAAAAGGCCCAGCACAACAGCTGGCACTTCCAATTCCCAGCAAGGGAATTCAGGGGAGCTGGTTGGTGAAGTCTGTTGTCCCTGAGACTTCTCAAAAAAAGGGGGGAATTAGAGGTTAATGGTTAGGTTCACCCTCCACTAGTACATGTATCAAAACAACAACCTGAGTAAGTCAAGTCAAAAGAACCTAACCTGGAGGAATAGAAGGTGTCAGAAATCAACTCGATCCTGAAGAACACCAATTTGAAAGAAAGGGAAAGATTATCTCTTTCTTGAGTCCCCTCACTCACCAGGGTTTCCCCACGGTGACATGCTTCATCATTGGGGTCCTCTACGGACTGAGGCGTGCTACAACTTGCGAGTTACGTAGGAGCACTAGAAATCAGACTATGTGTAGTGCAAGTGAAAAAATGGTGGAGTGGGATAAGGAAAAGTAAAATAATCAGCTAGTGGGCCAAATAGACTTTATTAATGCTCTTAGCTGATAAGTTAAAACGGGGCGATATGCTAGAAAGCCCTCACTATAATGGAAAGGTGTGCCTAGCATATGGTCTGGTCAACTAGTTTCGAGCTTCCCCAGCTCTTCTTCAGGACTGCACTGGGACCAGCCCAGTGTGAAAAAATGCCACTCCTAGTTAACCTGAATCAGGTGCAAAAAAGTGAGACGCTGCAACTATAAGGCATGTGTTTACAAATACATACGTAATGTACGTCAGGAAATATCTGTAGGATATAATAAAACAAATGTTAGAGGAAAAAAATATGATCATAAGTACTGTTGTCAATGTTTGTCGTGAGCACACTACACCCAAGTGTTCGTACACTTTCCTTTCTGATGTGCCTCTTTGTGATTTAAAAACAGAAGAGAAACGATAAATTACTTTCTCCATCCCGGCGTTGTGCTAAAAAAGTGGGTCGAAATTCACAAAACTAACGTGTCTGACACAACATAAAACATACATACAAATAACGAAGAAAAAGACATTACATACTTAATAAAAAGCAACAATGTGCCTCATGGTCGACGGAGGGGGTGCGGTGATCTCGTACATCTAGGAGAAAATTGTAAATGTAAATGAGATCGTTAAGACTGTGGCGTGCTCCGTAGTGATGGTTCGCCCTTAGGGGGAGAAAAACAGGAAGAATGATCTCCTCGTAGCGTGTAGGTATGAAGATCCTGCCGTTCAAATATCACTTACTTGTACGTTGACAACCACACTCATGGACACCTAATGGAGCCAAACCTCACGGACCGCATTCTGGCGTGTCCCCGGTGTGGAGCTGGTTATCTATGAGTAAACTCGCATGGAAAGCGAGGAGGGCTCCTGGTCGGGTACCTATCCGGAGGGGCCATTTTGGATTGGGACGGAATTGCGGGGAAATAATAGATAGTTCTCTGAAAGGAGGTAATATCTCGTGTGTGGTGGTGGGAACATAGTGGAGTCTAATGTTTACACTGCGCAATGGCCCTAAATGGATAATATCTGAACCACTCGGTGGCCCAGACGGATAGTTGCAAAGGCGAAGTATTAACTATGAGAAAACTTTGAAAAAATGTTTTGAAAAAACTTTATCGTCCAGAGGTCAGGTGCTTGACAACTAGGATGTGGTGCCTAATTGGACCACATCCTAGTTGTCAAGCCTTGTGCTGACTCACCCTGTCTCCTGGAATCCCCCAGCCCCTGTCACTCAAACTCCTGACAAGGCATACACAACCTAGCCGAGGCAAGCATGGATGGTTAGGCAAGAAAATACTTACTTTCTAAAAGTGGTATTTTTAAACACAGAATGTTAAAACCAACTTAACTAAAAGATGTATTTTATCATTCTGAGTTCAGGCCTACTAAACTCAAATTTCTACCTAGTTCCCGGAGTCAGTTAGGATTATAAGATGTTATAATCAAACTGCCCATTCTGGCCTATGGGGAACAGGTAGCCTTGCAGTAGTGAAAAACAAAAATGGCTGTAATTGTATTGTATTGTATTTCAGACTTATAAAGCGCGCTGTAACCCTACGGGCATCCTGGCGCTGCGGTACAAATACTCTACCACCACACTTCCGGGCTAGCTGGTTGCTAGGCTAAGCCTGTACTCTAGGAAAACGCCAAGTTTTAATTTTTCCCCTGAACTTCGTCAGATCCTGCATCTGTCTTAGCTCAACTGGCAGACTATTCCAAAGGCGTGCTGCCGCATAGCTAAAGGCTCTTCCGCCAGATTTAACTTTCTTAATCTTGGGTATATTCACCAGATTAGTCGAGGAGGATTGAAGACTGCGGGTGGGATTATACCAGTTGAACTTAGATTGCAACGGTATCGGTCCCATCCCATGCAGAGCCTTGAAGACAATGCACAGCGATTTAAATTGTATCCTCTGGAATACCGGAAGCCAGTGCAGCTCCGCCAACGCCAGGGATGTGGATGCAGTCGTGGTCTAGATAGGGCCAGTTTAACCGCCACCGTCCGGACTCTATGGAGTCTCCCAATCCGGTATCTAGAGGTTTCCAGCAGTAGCCGTAATTCACTATCAGGGCATGCCACACACACCAGGGCATGTCCTACCTTATACTTACTATGCACCCTGCTCTTGGGCCTACCATAGGGGTGTCAGATATAAAGAAAAGGGAAGGTTTGGGGATTGGCAAGTCGGTGCACTTGGCCAGTCAGCATGGCAGAACCAGACTGCCCATAGGCTCTGCAATGTTAGGCCTGAGACACACTTTACAGGCTGCTTCTGTGGGTGGCACAACCAGTGCTGCAAGCCCACAAGCAGCATTTGATTTACAAGCCCTGGGCACCCATGGTGCACTGTACTAGGGTCTGACAAGTAAATCAAATAACCCATACATGGAGTCACTAATCCATTACAACAATTAACAATAGGGAGCACTTGCACTGTGGCACTGAACAGCAGTGGCACAGTGCCAAAAGCATCTAACACCAGCAAAAACACATGAGGCAACAGCAAAAAAATGGAAGGGAGACCCACGCCAATGGTGCCAGGTCTAACAGTACACTTGCCTTAAATAGCCTTCAATTAATTTCCTGCACTGGATAATCTTGAACTGTTTGAACTTGTCGACTTTTAATCACGAAAAGTATCTTTACTTAAAACTTACTTCACTTAGCAACAAGGTCTTGGTCTTAAAATAAAATACAAAGTATAATTTTATAAAATTGGTCTGGATCTCCTTCTTGAGTCGTCTGTCCTTTATTGATCATGTGTGTGCACTTAATGTCTTGCACTCCATGGTTAGGTCTAAGGCTGCTCGCCCACACTAACACTAATAGAGCACTTTGGGTTTAGCATTAAGCCCTGTACACTTTTGGGGAACCCCTGGACTCTGTGCACGATATTACCACCTATTGATAATATCATATATAGAGCCAGCTTTCTACAATCCTGTACAGAATTTATGATAACTATTTAAAAATAGGTGGGAAGGGTATGACCAGACGTGGGTCCCGTGCTCACTACACCACTGAATTCAAACTAGCCTGGCTGATGAAGGGTGATGCCCTGAAACCTTTGCTTGGCAGTTCGGGCTGGACTGTTTCCACAGGAACAGGGTCAAAACTGATTTGCATATGGCTGGGTCCACACTGCGGTGGTGTGGTGAGCAAAAGAATGATGGGTTAGACCCAGATCCTTGTTACTGTGGGTGAAAGTTTGCATTGTCCAGCATTCCGTCCATCAATTGTTTCTTTTGCATATGTCACTCTAAGTGAGAAGGGTACGCACAGACGTTGGTCCCATGCTCACTACACCACTGAATTTAAGCAAGCCTGGCTGATGAAGGGTGATGTCCTGAAACTGGTCCCAGGATGCTGGTCTTCGGTCCAGGGGGGACCTGGCTTCGCAGTTTGGGCTGGACTGGTCCCACAAGGAACAGGGTCAAGACTGATTTGCATATGGCTGGGTCCAAACTGGGGTGGTGTGGTGAGCAAAAGAATGATGGATTAAACCCAGCTCCTTGTGACTGGGGGTGAATGTTTGCATTGTCCAGCATTCCGTCCATCAATTGTTTCTTGTGCAACTATTTAATAACGGCATACTCCATCTAGCTCAGTGGTTATCATTATCTTCTCTAATAAAATTGTCAGCATCATGTGCCTCACGTTAGTGTTCATCAATTCCTGACAGGAAGCATTCGTCCAGGGGAGATGCGCAAGTGCGTGATTCAAAATGGCTGCCTCCTGATAAGGTTTGACGAGCCAGTCATCCAACAGCGATCATTTTGGCTGAATTGAGGGTAATTTACTTGCATCTTGCCTCACCATGTCTCATGTTACATGTGGTGCTTCAGAAATTGCACTTTCTAGGGTGGTTCAACTCCTTAAGTGCATGCCTTCAGAGTTCACCAAGGCTTCATCTACTCAGTTGTCCAGATTCTTGTCAGAGAAGGCCTAGTTACTCCAGGAAAGGGTGCAGTTTAGGCCTTTGAATGCTCCCACAGCTGGTTTTAGCTGCTGCACCTGAGGTAATTCTTTCATTTGACCCAGTGTTTTTTTCCATCTTTCTGAATTTTCTACTTCTCTACATTTTCCTGATTCGGTTTTCAGTTTTCTTTCAATATGAATGGGGAAATTGTATCTTCTAATGCTAATATGTGCAAACAAACAGCTCCACTGCCTATTAAATCAAAAATTGTTGACTTTTTATTTTAACCTCCCCTTCAAATGTTTTTGAAGAATTACAAGCTGTTTAATCCAATACTGATGGTATTGTTAGTCAGATTCAAAATATTCGTAAAGATATAGCTGGTCTATTTATGAAAGTCTCTGACAACAAAATTCAGATACGAGAAAGTAAATCTATGATTGACCAAATACTTCCCATTACAGCAAAAATTCTTCCTATGAACAAACCTTTCCTGAATTCGGAGAATCGCAAAAGACAATACAAATTGAGGATTTTTAATTTACCGGAAAACATTAAAGGTACTAATTGCAGAATATATCTTGAAATATGATTTCCTGACTTATTACAATAACGTTTACTGTCATTTGAAATTGATAAAGCACACCGTATCCAACCCCACCTTAAACCAGGTCAGACCAAACCCAGACAAGTCATATTTAAGGTGCTAACCATAACCACCTCGTCATGATTAAAAAAACTGCTCTAGAAATTCACCTTCTATTAGTCAACAGTAAAAAAAAATTATATTTATCAAGACTTCACAAAAGAAACAGTTGCCATATGTAAAGAATTTACTGCTCCATGTTTCATAGTAAAAATATTCTGGCTTTAAATATGCCCTTTTTGACCCTTCTAATATTCGTGTTTGGAAAGACAACATCTCTAAATCTTTTCACCGCCATCAGGATCTTCGAGCATTCGTTGACCATCATTATCTTCTTTCTATAGATACACCGGCGCTTGTCAATTGATTGTTCAGTTGTGGCCTCCTCATTATTTCAGTATCCCTCTTTCTGTGCATCTACTGATTACGGGCTTGTTTTTACTAGCTCATCTTGTATATGTGCATGTGTGAGTCACAGCTATCATTTATATTTTCTGTTGAGGTGTCCATGTTGTCTTCTGTTTTTTCTGTTCTCTCTCCGTTTGTTACTTTCCAAAGCTGCGTCTGTGTCCTTAATTCAGTACAACTTTTCTTGATCTTTGGTTTCCAACTCCTCCTCCTCGTTCTTGTTATTATTTTATCACGTGGATACTTCAAAAGAAATTACATTTGTCTCTCTTAGCGTTTGAGAATTCCAGTTAAGCGTGTTAAATATTCTCTTATTTAGCTAGACGCAAAGCTGATATGTTTTCTCTAAGACACTCGTGTTGTAGATCAAATATTATCTTATATTAATAAGAAATGGGTCGGGCTATCATTACAGTTACAATCTTGTTCTCAAGGACACCCCAAATACAGATTTTAGACTAATGCTCTTGATACTGATGGTAGATACTTATTTGTTAAAGTTAATTATTTGATTATTTACTATCCTCAGCTACTAATTCAATGACATCAAATTGGAACGATGCATCTCGTTTATCAGTATATACCTAGTGGTCCTGGTTTATTTTGACTAGATGAGGTACTCATTAATCCCTTAATGGTTATTCTCCTCGTACCTCCTCATTTAAACTGTTTTGGAAACCTGTTGATGATTCTATTTCCTTAAAACGTATCTCTAACTATATTTTCATATTCTATATGGATTAATGTTAAATGTTTTATAGTTGGAGATCTAAGCAGTAGCTATTGTTTGTTCCTTAATTTAATTTTATACCAATGCTCATCATATGCATATTTATTATTTCTTTTTACAGGTACAGTTATGATTATTTCGTATTTATAATTATTATTGTTTCATGTACCCTTTCTATAATATTTTTTCTTTCGTCTTCATTACTTTAAAAAAATGAATAAAATATTTTGAAAACCAAGAAAACATTGTTCCCTCAGGAAATAATGGAATACCAAATTGTTTGACCAAGATTATTTGTGTCTTTATCCTTGGATTGTTCTAGCAGTGAGGCATGGCAGTTTTCCTACTCTTTCTTTGCCATGAGACCTCATTGGAGTGTACTATACACTTCAGAATGTACATTTTTATATATTGGTATGATGTAATCCACATTGTTATAGGTGCAACATGTATGTTGAGGTTGAAGCAGGGGCTTTAGGGGATAGTATTGGTGTATATAGAGTGACAGAATTCTAAACAGTTGAGTGTATCTCATCCTTTACTTCTAAACGTAGAATCTGTCATTCATCTACCAATATTTACATGAGCCCGTCGGTAGAATGAACACCATCCAGGCAAAAATATCAAGAGTATATTACTTGGGGAGAACTTCAATGACTCAAAAAAAAAAAACCATGGATAAATCCAGAAACAGTGGCCTTCTTTACATTTGTGAAATGCAAATATTTCACCTCTTTCTGACAGAAGGCATCAAGTGTCATGAGGAAAGTTTGATCAGCTGTAGTTATATTTACGGATACGTGTTTCTCCAGAAGACCAACCAACCATTTTGCGCGCTCTCTTGCACTGTTCACTATAGCACTGGATTGCTCAGATTGAAAGAACTAATTGAGACAGGTCTGTTTCTAAATTGTTGTCTTTTATACTGTACGAGTCCTCTGTTTCTCACCAATCGAGACAATGTTTCATTAGTCTAAATTAGAACAGAATTACTACTGGACTTTGTTTTTCTCATGTTGGTGTTTTGGCTGTTGTCGAACGTAAAAAAAAATAATACTCCGCTGTACACATTTTAAAACAATTTAATTTGTGTGTGAATTTATTTGTACAGAGACGAGAGGTTGTTAATGGTGAAGTGGAACCAACAGAGGAAGAATGTGAATGGCACAGTGAAACAGAAGAGGAGGAGAAATTAGCAGTAAGAACATTTATTTCCTACTTTTGTATAACTAGTCACTGCAGCATGTTCTTATTCCCAGATTAACAATTTAGCAAGAAGTTGCTGTTGAAGAGGAACTTTAACAGATGTTTAGTCTCTAAGTATTCAGATTTAAGAAGTGCTCAGTTTCTTTTAGAATTCACGGTATGCTGTTTTAGACCAACCTTAATTATTCTATCTTCTGTATTGTTATGATCCCTTTTAATGCGTCCAACCGATTTGTGTGTAATTTTTTATTTTGGATTGCCGTTTTTTTCCTATGGAACCTTAAGTTCCCTTTGAAGGCCCTCAAATTAAGAGAGCAGTTTTGCTACTTTTCCTGTCCTCAAGGAGCTTGGACCCAGTCTGCTTTGTACCTTCACCTACTCCCGCATTCCTCCATTTACGTTCAGGAAGTGCAGACCACTGGGAATCTGATGAGGAGAGTTGGGCTTGCAAAGAAGGATTTCTCCATCCACAAAATGCTGTTGTCAAATGCCTGGCAGCTAACACATCCATTGTTTAGTGTCAGAGTTTTGACTCTGAACAACCTGGGCTGTGACTGTAGCACTGTGCAGCCATTTCCCTCTTTCCAGGAAGGTATTTGAATTTAGCCCACACTGACCAGGCCATTCTGCATATTTGCCTGCTGGTGTTTTGAGAGGTCAAGGCACTGGAGGTGGGGGAGGAGGTCTGACTAGGAGAGGGATAAGAGGTCGTTTGTCTTGCAATGCTTTGCTTTCATGTCCACAAAACATGCCTTTGGGGCATTGTTATTTTATGACCTTTGTGAAGTGCTTAGTTACTCCAAAACGGAGTGTCCCTGCGCTAGTAAATCAACTGCCAAGTCTACAGAGGCAGGAGGAATTCGATTAATTCAAACAGCCAGGTTGTGAGTTTTTTTCCGAAAGGTCGGTTCTGAACTTTCCTGCCTCTGGTGTAGCGGGAGGAAAGTTCCAAAGTTTGGGCCAAGAGGCAGAAGGAGCGGCCACCCATCTGAACTCTTTTCATCCTTGGCACAGCCTCTTGTTTAGTTCCAACATATCTAAGACACCTGTTAGGTCTTTAGGGCTTAATCAGTGTGTGAAGGTAGCAGGGGCCTCTGTTTCCAATTTTATGGCCGAAGCAAAGAGCTTTGAAAGAGCCAGTGCAGTTTAATGAGCGTTGGACCCAGAGAAGAGCGTCTAGTGATTTTCAGCAGCACCTTTGCTGCTGTGTTTTGTACCCGTTGGAGTATCTTCAGTTTGCCTTGGGTGGCACCCCAGTAGAGTACGTTACAGGAATCTAGTCCGGAAACCAGAAGTGCTAGGATTACAGTTTTTCTGGCCACTTCTGGAAGTAAAACGATCTTGCTTAGCATGCTCAAAGTGGCAAAACATTCAAGTTTGGATATCTAGTTGTCAAAGAGATGTAATACTTTATCATTTGGGACGTTGCTTTCATAACGGCCTCTAGGGTCAGTACCGGGGGAACAACAATGCTTCGCTTACCCTGAGCCAGTGCTCGCTCTATCTCACATCAGCAGTTTCAACCACTGTGAGTATTTTCTCAGTGGGTGCAAAGCGCATTTCAATGTTGGTGTACACATGTTATTTTATGCTATAGATACCGTATCACCTTCATTGAAAGTGATACAGGTATACCAGGTGGGTCCAGCGACTACACAGATCACCAGGTCAGTTGAGTTTACATGTGTGTGCAGATGTTGAGAAGCTATCATAGCTTGTACTGAATGTAAAATGTTTGTGTGTTCCTGTGTCCAATGGTTGATTGAAAAATTAGGTCTGATCAAGTCGTAGAACAGTTTTACTCGTTCTGCGTAATCCAAAATGTATGTTCTGCCAAAATGTAAAAATCCTAAAATGGATTGTAGTCATTTCAGAGTTGTTGGAGGTTGGATCAGTGCACATTTTTCTAAAAACTCTACTGCCAGTCTTTTGCCTTCACTTGACAGCTTGTGTCCCAGAAACAGGACATTGAGATGTTCAGTTTTTTTTTATTTTACTTTTTTTATTAAATTTGTAGCCCATGTGAGCGGATCCAAGAATTATGTGGTTCACTCTAGCCAAGTGTTCCATTAATTAATCGTCGCTCAGATGAATATAGTCTACATAGTACAATGCCTCCTCATCAAAATTTTGAAGTATTTTTGTTACCCTGGCTGGAAACAGCCCAGGGCTGTTCTTATACCCTTGAGGTCAACAATAAAATTGACCCTATGAACCTAGAGCTGAAAATGCAGTCAAATATCTGCTTCCAGGCGCAATATTCTGGCTGAAGAATTCATTTGAGCTATCTAGTGTTGTTTTGTCTTTCTTCCGCACAATGTTATTTATTAGTGTGGCACTATGTGCAATTTGTACTGCTAAATGTGCGTGTGGAAGTGTTCAAATGTCTGTGGTCTAAGACCAGACGGTATGATTTGTCCGGTTTTATTACGGGAAACAAGATTTTTCATGGGCGAGGTGCAATTTTCTATTACACCCCGGTATTCAAGCTGTTTTACAGTTTCCCTATCTTGCTCTTTAGCTTTTTTTTTTTTTTTTTTAGGAGTCAGTCTCTAGGGTTGGACAACTGATTTTATTGGGATCTCATTATGAGAAGACTCATCATCCCACCCTACATGATTTCGATAAAATGCAGGAACTAGTGCTAATGCCCACTCTTTGGCGCATTAACTGATTCTGGAACGAGGTCAGAGACAGCAGGTAAAAGTACCATTTCTCCCAGTGGGCATTCGATTCCTAACTCAGGTGGCCAATCCTTTTCAGGCAAAAGAATGTCGTAACCGTATGTTAGGTTCTCCCAAAAGAGAGCCTTGATGTTCCAGAGTATGTCCCCACTCCATTTGGAGCATTAAATATTGTAAACGATTAGGGACACTTACCCTTATATCAGGTGTTTCCGCCGTGATCTGCTCATTCAGCGCTACCACCACCAAATAATCCATCAGTTGCTGGCGAACTATTGTGACTTCTTACGCACTGTCTAGCATCGTCACTGCCCATTCCCTGTTCAGAAGCAGAGTCTTCAGTAGTCTGGGCATGTCTTATTTTAATTCCTGCTACTTTCGTCTTTATGAATTGAGGTTATTGAGTCTTTGGTTTGTCCTCTTTAAAGATGTAATCTGAAATGCAATGTGTTTTCCTTTTCGTCTTCACGTGCTCTTCTGATCTGCGCTCTGGCCGTTCACCTCTCTCAGAACGTGTATCGGATGAATCTTGAAAGGAACAAGAGGAACGTGTGGCAGTATCCTGATATCTCAGGCTTTCTAATATTATCACGATTTCTTACATTGTAGTTTTTATCACTGGATTCCTGCTGAGGAGACTCACCCCGTGATTGTGTCTTATTTTGTGCATTATTTTTTTGTTTATTGTCCCATTTCTTCTTTGAAGAATCAGGTGCTTGCTTAGAGTTATCCTTTTCAGAAATACTCCCAACCTCTGGTTTTCCAGGTTTGATCCCCAAATTATCTCTGCCTAGCATAGCTTAAGTTTCCTCAATAATTTTAGGTAATTCCTGCCGCTGCTGTGCAGGAAAGAATTCCCTTTAGAGTTGGTGTATAGCCGAAGCTGCTGCGTCCCCTTTTATGTTACTTAACATATTGGTTGATACTGCAGCAAAGTTGCCCATTGGTTTCATCCCAGTCAAGGGCAGGTCGTGCTCCGTACTCATTCTGTACATGTTTAAGTACATCCGGTAAAACTTCTTTTGAAGGGGGTACCATGAGTTCTGGCGTAAACTACAGCAAATTGTTATAATTCTGTGTTTGTCCTGCGGTCCCGTACGGGGAAATACAGCTTCAAGCTGACTTGCGTTTTGTGTTATCCAGAACGGGATTTTTCACCGACTGGTGGGAAACTTTCCCTTAATGGCATTCAGCTTTTGAGGGCTGATCATCATAGCAGCCAATTGTGGTTGTGCAGCCTGAGCGGGCTGCGCAGGGTTAACTGCAAGTGTTCGCACAATGCACAGTGTGAGGTTTCTGTACATTTTTACTAGACCTTAATATAGTGTTGTTATTTCTGCTGCATTTAATTATCAACATTAGGATGTGGTGTAGAAGCAGCTAGGACCGGCCTGGTCACTCCTTCTTTACTGAGCGTCACATTTTCTACGGTATCGGGGAGGGCGCCTTTAAACCAATTTATGTTTTCTTGGTAAATTAACTGAATTTCTATGTCCACATATAAAAATTATTCCTCTAGTGTTTCATCCTCAAGGTAAGTGTGAAACAATTGTGTACGTGAATTTGCAGCCAGGAACTTAACCAATAAGTAGAATACCTCTGTTCTAAATGCTTTATGTGCCTCAACCACGAGAGTTGTGGCCCTACCTGTTGCATGGAGGCCGTTATGTAATAATTACCTAATAACTCCATGTCTGCAATTTTCTGTAATGTTTAGTCTAACTTCTTGTTCTTCAATGTCCTTGGATTGTTCGGTCATTGTTAAAAGAAAAAGGGTAATTTATTAAATGCATTTATGGAGATAGGGTTTAGCACAATGTGGGAAAATGTAATCCTACAAGCTTGAAAAACCAACAGCCAATACATAGGGTGTTCCTACTCAGCTGAGGTGGATTTTCCTTCCCACTATGGACATCTCTGGTTAGGAGGCAACCCAACCAACGATGGCAGCACCTTGTCGCATAGTTCCTACTAATCTGTAGGATCTGTGCATTTGTTGTAGAATATAAACTTTGTGTGAGGTGCTTAGACTGATTCCGGGCACCCCCGTAGGATATGTTGGCCGAGAGACCAATTAGCTCACAATGCCAGTATAAGCCCCCCTAACCTTACCAAGGAGTGAATAGTGTCTGGCAACTATGGCACATGACAACCCTGACCCCTCAGGGATCGTGGCAATAGATCTGAACCTTTCGTTCAGTCACATGTTATTCTTGTATAGAATAAATGTGCAGCTATAATCAGTAGACGGAAGCAGATAAATGTGATTACAAGCACCAAAAGTGTAAATAGTAGATATAGTTCTACCATGGTGCTGAAACAGTGTATAATAGCAGGCATATTAACAAGATAGCAATCTGGCGCAATCCTACTATACAAAGCCCTACTCTAAGTATACCTAGAGGGTGTGTGGGTGTTAAGCCAACAATTCCCCCAAGGGACGATCCAACCCCATTACCTGGCAGAAGAGAATGTAAGAGTCCGTCTTGGTCACAAATTGACACCCTCTCACGGAGATGTCAGACCACTGGGTGGTGAAGTCTCAGAATGCAGGGACCCTCGGTGTTATCTGAAGTGCCTCCTCTGCTAATCTATCGGCATGCTCATTATTTATAATAGAAAGCAGCCTTGTGATGTACTTTGTAGATTAGCGATGTTATGGATCTGTAGATAGCTCTGTCGCCCCGTGGATGAATATAGAACAACATTAGTACCGTGTGCACAAAGAGACCTTGTACATGATGTTCGAGGCATCGTGATAATGTGTTGCGAAGCTAGATGTGTAAACAAAGTAGTTTCGGGGACAAATCCAACATTGTTGTGCATGCAACTATGTGTAAAAGTTTTGCTCCTCGCCTACCTTCCTTATACCTCCCTCCACCCCCTAGTTTGATATAATGGCACCTTTTGGTTTGTTCCAGACACTACTAGTTGCAGTGAAGTGCATTGATAATGTGTATAGGGAGCGATTGGAACAAGGTCACAAGAGCAGCTAAAGGCAATTTATGGATTAATCTTTGTCACTGAGAAAAGTAAGCCTATTACCAATGTTGTGGAAACCCTTTCTTGCACTATGTACAACTGAAACTTTGAATGAATAGAATAAAAAAAAAAACTGTGTAAAAGTTAACTGCAGAAAGGTTATTGTAAAAAATAGGACAATACAAGAAATTAGCATCTTCGCTACATGGGCTTAACCCGGCAACATAATGTCAGAAGCTGAATGTGTTATTTACCAAGTTTCAGACAGAAAGAGCACATCGGGCTGGAAATCTGTCAATAGGTCATGAATCTCAGTCTTATGTTTTGGCAGGGAGCCACAATTAATGGTGTAGCAGTGTGCTATACACGGGTTAGCACCGTCTCTTTTCCCCCAGGAGCCTCAGGGATGCTTTTGGATAGACAGAACCCCCATTCACCACAACTTACCATGTTCTTAGACATCTCTTGAGTGCCTGCATGCCTCAGGAGTGCTTGGTGCGAGCTGCATGATCTTCTTGGCCGTATAATGCTTACTATCTGATTTTACAGACGCAAGGGTCCTGGCCTCTGGCGCCCTCCTGGAGCAGACGGGCGCAGACGGGCTTGCCTTAGGTGTGACTGCTGCCCACCTCCGCTCAGCTGCCATGTTTAAATAGCCTGCTCAGAAGGGGCATGGGTAGAGCGTATCAGGCGCGAAAAACGAGAGGGCCAAATTAACCAGTCATGCTCCTCTGCCCTGGGTTACTGATTGCTGGTGAAACTGATGTCATGGCCCTTTATTTTTGGCTTTGGCACCACACTAATCTAGCGTATACAGAGGGATCTAGGCCTTCCCTGGATAGTGCCATGTCCAAGATCTGGAGGAGCACACAAAGTGAAACTGCTCTTTTCCTGGGTGTAGCACATAAAGCGGTGGTGGCAGTATACTAAATTGTGTGATTCTTTAGTGTGTCTTTTTAACTGTCAGTAGGAGTATGACCTACTGACCCCTCTCATGTAAAGTTCTGCTCTTATGTGGTGCCCAGGATGTTGCACTGACAATCTGTGTATGTGTACAGAGGGTGTGTGTTACATGTATGGTATTTGGAGTCTGCGTATTGAAGCCACAGGGAGCCTGCATTCCAGTTGCTGGAGTGTTGATACACAAACCCTTTACATTAGGAGGGTGGAGACCAGGCTACCTTTAGAAATTCTATGAAGTCTTTGTTACCAAAGTGCTGCTGATTGGTTTGTCCTGAGCACTGGCATTTGGTAGATCAATAGGCTGGGGGCTGGAACTGATGTTTCTGCTTTTCAAGTTGACAATGTTTTTAGTCAGGCCTGCTCTTTCATCCGTCTCTTGTTACTGCTTTAGTAAGTTTGATGACAGCCTGGTGCAGAAAATTCACACTTAAATATGCCTGTGTTATGGATCTCTGGCATGAAGTCCGATCCAGTGATACCTGCTGTGAGAAGCATCACTTTACACAAAGGCTGTGTGAACAGCACCGTCAAAAGGACACTTGAAAGAGAACCAATGCAGACTGGTTCTTAAGCATGAGACAGTGGATCCACAACTCTTGTCTAGTATATGCGTATACAAGTAGGATCCAAACCACCACACTTTGATCAAGTCCTAAGTTCTTCTTGACCAAGGAAGTGAGTGCTCTCCGAGTACTCAAAGGACTGCTGTGTGACCAGTGCTGGTATCTGTCTTAGTCTCCCAGAGGTGAGGGACATCAACTGATGTCAACATGCTTGCTGGAGAAGCTGTGGGTCTGCCTGTGGAGACTAGAAATGTACATGGCTGCTCAGTGGGAGAAGGTTTGCGACTTGCCATGCAGGACGAGATAAACGCCAGGAGGAGAGGCCTGTGTGTTCTCAGCGAAGAGTGTGCTAGGAGGCCAGTGCTGTGAAAAGGTTCCTCCGGCCTCTCTGTACAGTTTGTGAACTGAGCTGGGCCAAGTTTGTGCCAGCAGCGGGTCACCTGGCTGCCACTGCTGAGGAGCCAAGGACTGCATCATTCCTGATAGGAGAGCTCTGTCTGTACAGGGGCTGCCACTGTCGAAAGATATCATTGTGAGAAAATATGTCTACCCTAACCAACCAAGGGTGCCCCCACTGCTGAGCTGGGTACTTCCATTTATTAATTTTGTAATGCCGGCCTGAAGGGCTGTCACCTTGGACCCTCAACAGAAGGCAGGAGTGTTCGGCCACATCCTCTGCATTCCTAAGATTGTTTTGAGCAAATTGCTGGTAAATTCGTAAAGCTAAGCCTTCACTAGGGGATAAGAGGCAAGAAGGTGAATGGACTGAACTCACTTGAAATTGGTGTTTAATGGTAAAGGAATTATAAACTGTTGAACTGAGCTACATACTTAAAGCAGTTAGAATGTGTAACTACGTGCTCCAGAGCCTAATCCTACCTAAACTCGGCAATGGGTGGGGATGGAAATAGCTTGAATCTTGACCCAGCTGGTAAACGGAATGATTATTGGGAAGGGTTTGTAGCGTATCACTAATAAGAGTTCTACAGCTGGATATGTTGTTCCATATTTTGATCCAAGATTAAAAGTAATTTATTTTTCATTACGATAAGTACTGGGCTGAACATTGCCTTATTATGTCTCTTGGTTGATTATTAGACTTTGAGCTATTGCTCCCCACACTACCTCCCTGGGAAGACTATGCTTGCTCCCCCTTATTCCCCTGAGGGTCAAATGCTGAAAAAGTTATGCTTGCCCCAGTTTGCAGAGTTGTAGTAGGACTGGCTCACAGATAGCAGTGACATATGTCCTAAATTACCACAGTTGGGGTCCAGAAGCTCCTGTCTGCTCGTTGGCCCCTTGAACCAGGTTTGGACACGTGTGATCAACTTCTTGCAGTCTCTGTTTTCAAGTCGTATTGTGCTTTGGCTATTTTGAGAGCAGGAACCTGGCAGAGCTTCAGAAGGAATTCAGAACAGATTTTGCTTCCCATTATGGTACATTATTGATAGATTCTAGAAGCCAGTTAGTTCCCTCTTCACTAGGTATGGGCACTGATGTAGTCCCTTTGCGGTATGGGCTGTATCAAGATGACTGGAACCCCCTTGCAGGATGCCTTGACAATTTCATTGACAGGTTGGTGACCATATCTCCTGGCATAGACTATTGTTGTTCCTCCTTCTGTGAAGTTTCATTGGGATTTCAAGAGTTTCCTAAGATGCATGGACTGCAGTCTACTTCCTATTCGACTACCTAGAACCTTTGACTGACACCCTGTGACTTGATTTTACTATCTGACTGCATCTCACTTTTGTGGGAAGAACTAAACGTCTGTTCAGGGCCCTCTAATGAACCTCTGGTGTGGTGGTTTTGTTAATAAGAGACGGATGTTTGTTGATGTTCTCTCCCCAAGGGGAAGTTGATGTGTTTAAACCACTCAAATAAGACAGTCAGTCCTGTGTGCCCTCGCAGTCTCTCTTTTAAAGTGAATGTTCTGGCTCAATATACTACCCGCTGTACTACTTTTTAATATGTACAAACCTTTTAATAAATCAAAATATCACATTGGTCATTACAAACAAATACTTTCTTTTGTATTATCTAGAATTGTGGTTTAAATCTCATTACAATTACAAAAATATATCTATAGATTTGCAAACGTTATCTCACTATCAATAGTATTTAACAAATAGGATTGATCATATTCTTCAGCATTCTTTTTTACTTTCCTTATTGAAACTGTAAAAACCATCACGTTTCACAGTGTTATAGTTCCACTTCTTCAGGGCTGTATAGGTGATACCAGATATTTTTCACAGAATAGTTATAATATTGAAAAGCAAAACAAAATTCAGGAAAAACAAGACGTGATTTTATTTTTAAAGTGCATGACTAAAGAGAAAATTAAACATGAGAAAAACAAACAGATGTCAATATATTGTATCCATGTTTCAGTGTTATTTAATGTCAGCCGATTGACAGCCAAAGAAATCAGTTACTCCTAGAACATATTTTTATTGTTGCTTGAATGCATGTTTTGCGTCATTATCTAGTACAAGTATTCATTTAGTTCTAAAAGCAGGCCAATCTACTCGATCCAACTGTAATATTCTTGACCTGTAAACGGGTTTCAATTGTGTGATCCTAGGTAAATATTTTATTGTACAGAGCCACCTTTTTCTTCATTATCACATTCGAGATCACCTTCCACTATGTGAGTTCAGCATTTCTGCTGTAAAAAAACAAAACTCTTTTGTTTGAATAAATAGACTAAATGTTTGCTCCATGTGTAATACAAATCTAGCCCACTTATAGGATCCCTCACTTGCCTCTTAGTTTATAAAAAGCATTACCATCAGGGCAGGGACAGGAGTGTTTCTTAGTACATGTTTAAAAACTCACTTTTAATAAATATGGGCCCATATGTAGAGAATTTAAGGATCACGATTTCCTAATTAGGATTATTTGAAAATCACAATTTGGAAATCACAATTCGTAACATAAAAAGACCTAGCAGTTGGAAGTAGCGATTCCTAATTGGGTCGCAATAGACCTACCTCATGAATATTAATGAGATAGGTTGCAGTTTGAGACCCAATATTAATTGCAACCATCACAAGGATGGTGACCTGCTGGGATAGCAGACCACCATGTATGTAATAGATTTTTAATAAAGGAATCTTTTTTAAAATTTTTAAATGAAGGGTTTTCCTTATAGGAAAATGGGATTTGTTTAAAAAGAACAAATTTAACGTTTAGGTTTCATTTTTAAACGGTAGGCAGTGGCCTGTTGGTCCACTGCTTGCTCTTAAAAACTATTGGCATTAACAGTCACAAAAGGGAATGGGTACCCATTGGACCCCTTTCTATTTGTGAATGGTTACCACCACCCTTGAGTTGCTGGTAAGAAAACAAATGTTTTGCAACTGTAAATGGATCGCAAAACATTCATATATGCAACTGCGAATTGGTATTAGAAAGGGACACACTAAACACTCCTGTCCAAATACTGATTTGCAAACCCAAATTGTGATTCGATAACCGGATACCAAATCGCAGTTTGGGTTTTTACATTTAAAAAAACTTTTTTTGTGGTTGCAAACAACCTGATTCTATGAATTGGACCACTTGCGACCTCAAAGGTTTTGTATGTATGGCTTTATATTACTAAATCATGATGTGGTAGCGCACAGTCATTTACAGACAGTACATTTCCCATTGAAATGGCCAAAAACTTTCCCACAAACGTGCATTTCTACTGATAAAACTATATAGTGTAAAAACAATCTGTGAAAATTGGGTTTCACCAAAAATATTTATCCTTTCCACATCACAAAGTTAAGTGTTCTGATTTGTTTTCATCCTATTAAGATATTTTTCATCACACAGAAAAAAAAATTGGCTTTCATAACGACTGAAATACATTTTGAAATGTTAGTACAGTCAATTTACTAGCTATTTAAATAGTGTGTGTTAAAAAAAAAAACCTGACACCCAAAAGCCTTTCATTTCACACTCCTTGTACAGCATGTGAAACAGGTCACTTTACAAAATACTGGATCTTCGCAGTCAGAGAAAGAAAAGTAATTGTACTTCTGACCTCAGTCTCTGAACACATAGCAAATGTGACAGGTTGAAAACAAGATTTAAAGGCATCTTTATTGCTCCTCCACTTTTAGTGAACAGTGAACAGAATACCTGTTCTTTGTCAGCTCACCAGATCGAATGAGTAGGCCCTAAATATAGCTCGCCATTGCTAAGGGCAAGTAGCTTTCTCAAGGCCTGTTAAAAATCAGCAGATATATTAGCTATGCTTATATATTATTCCTTTACTCTTAACATATTAGTTCTAAAAATATCGCCTTAACACAGAAATGATACTATGAACAATTCACAGTAATCGGGCAGACAATATAATATGATTTACCTCACAAACTCCTATCTTAAATGCCTTAAGCTATGATAGACGAAATTGTCTTTCATCAATATCATGTGTAAAGTTTCTTTTTAGAGTTCAAAATAATCTTTATTCATTTTCAACACAAAACAAGGACAAAAGACTGAAATGTGGCGAAAAACATATGAGATATTTTTGTTGAAGTAATGAGAAAAATATACATAGAGATAAAATGGCATATCCACTATAATCGAATGTGGGTAACTATGTCAATTGTTAGAGAGAAAGATGCGTTTATACATAAAAATATAAAGGTCATTCCATAAACATTTGCATAAATCATTAAAATCAATATTGAAAAGTAAACTACAGAATTGAGAAGCACAAAGAGGAAGGCAAGAAAGGTGATTGCCTCACTTGAAACATGGCGTTCGCAGTGATGTGAATAAAGTGCCAGCCGTACCGGTTCCTAAAGTGTAAACCAACAAAGACCACCAGCTCCAGTGGGTTTAATGGCAGCGAAGTAGTTATCTAAGGATTTCCATGTAGGTTTATGTGGGTTTTCCAGGGAGAGTGTTGCAGAGCAACATTGTCAGCATCCCTGATGTGTGAGGCCCAATTTAGGAGGGCTGTAAACAAAGCTTTGTGTGTGACTTTCCATTTAGAGGTAATTGTTTCAACTGTGTCCGACAACAAAAGATTGAGTGGACAGCGTTCAGCAGGGCATTTAATATTACCGTCAAGGAAGCTCTTGATAAGAAATAAAAACTCCTCTGTGGGGCGTGTATTAAAGGGCTTGGTGATAAAGGAGAAGACATTGTTCCAGAAAAATCCCACCAATTTGCAATGAAAGATTAGGTGGGTAAGGTCCCCGGTTTCTTCCTTACAGGGTCTTTCCAAGATTTTCAGTGTGTAGATGGGCAGGAATCCAGTAGGCTTTGTGGATTTGTCAGTATTCAGCATGGGGAAGTACTGGTGCTATTTTATTTGAGGTGACTGATTTCCATATGGCGTTCCATCCGGCCTCAGACACTAGGTTAGAAGAGTGAGTGTCCCAGTTTTCCATTACTTTTCTGTATGCCCTCGATGTTTTAGGTTGTAGTAATTGATCAAATTTGGAAACGTGGTGGCCCAGCTTGTTGAGCTTATAAATGAGTGATTGAAGGAACGGTTCTTTGTAGTGACGTTTGGACTTGGTAATGGCTGTCTTAAGTTTTAGGAAATTGTAGAATTTTTGATCTTTTAGATGGTATTGGGTTTGTAAGTTCAAGAAGGTTAGGGGGATATGGATCCTAGTTGTTTAGGGAAAAATATGCCTTTGGAGAACCATGGCTCCCAATAAAGAGTCTGGTCCTCATATGTGGTGACCGGGTTGTGCCAGAGAGAAGCTAGAGTAGAAAATTTCACTTGGGAAGGTAATTTCTTACCAATGGTTATTATGCCATTTCTGGTGTTTTAAAATCTGTATTTGGAGGTGTTGAGATGTTTGCAATTGATGGTGAGTAGAACTGCAGGGTTTAAGTTGTCCAAAAGGAGTTTTCTAACCTCCAGCCAGGTGGATGTGAAGTTAAAATGTGTGGAGAGCCAATGTGTGCCCTGTTTGGCCAAGAAGGCTGTCTGATAATCTCTAAAGTTGGTGAGATTGACTCCTACTAGTGTGTTGTGCAAACCAAGTTATTTCAGTGCTATTCTAGCTTTTTTACCGTGCCAATTAAAATTTGTGATCAGTTTATCTAATTTACAGTGGAAGTAATCTGAAAGTATTAAATGTATAATACTGATTAAGTAGTTAATTATTGGGGTAACTATAATTTTTATAGTTTCAATGCAGCCCCACCAGGTGATGAATTTGAATGTCCAACTTTCTAATAATTCTGATGTTTTCTGAAGAGTTAGTTTTTGTTTGTGTTTTAAAGTGTTGATTAGGTCAGAGCCCAATTTGATGCCCAAGTACTTGATGTATTTGGGTTGCCAAGTCAGGCCTAAGTCTCCTAATAAGTCCCTTGTGCCTATGGAATTGAGAGACTTAACTCCGGACTTGTCCCTGTTTAGTTTGTATCCAGAGACCTTTGAATACTGGTTCCATTAGGGCATGTAGGGATTAGCTGGGATTGTCCGTGAAAATTAAGATATCCTCTGCATAAGCAGACAATTTCACCACTATCCCATGGAAGTTGACTCCTGTTACATTATGATTGCTCTTTGTCTAGGAGGAGAGGCTCGATATCCAAGAGGGAGGGGGAAAGTGGGCAGCCTTGTCTAGTGTCTTTTTCTAGTTTGAGTGGTTGAGACAGGTAGCCACTAGTAGATATGGGAGGTTGGATTAGTATAGAAGGCCATGATCTTTTAAAAAACCCATTGCCCATATTAAATGTTCAAAGGGGTGCTTCAAGAAAGGTCCATGATACCCTATTGAAAAATTTCTCAGCATCAAGTGCAGTCGCTATAGAAGCTGAAGTGGATGATTTTGCCCTTTCCAGGACATGACATAGGAGACGGTTGTTATCGTTGAACATAAGATTTTTTTAGTAAAACTACTTGTGTGTTACTAATTGTGGTAACACAAGATATAGGCGCCTGGCTATTATTTTTGCATATAGTTTACAGTATAAATGTATTAATCAGATGGGCCTATAGTTTTCCTGGAGCCACAGGTCCTTCTCTTCTCTGGGGATGGCTACGATGTGGCTTCCTCTGTGGTGCCACTAATATAACCGTAAGTTTCGAAGTGGTTAAATAAATCTTACATGGTCAGCTGGAGTGACTAGCCGAATGTTTTATAAAATTTGGCTGTAAAGCCATCAGGGTTGGGAGCTTTGTTCTCTTTAAGAGTACTAATTGCATCAGTAATCTCAATCAAAAAGATTGGTTTGGAAAAAGACGCTTTGTTTTCTTCCGATAGATGACCTATTTGTAGCTTACTTAAGTAGTCAGTATATTGATCCAGAGTGATCCTTTTATCATCAGACTAGAAATCCTCGTAAAATTGTCTGAAAGTATCTAGAATTTTCTTGGGGGTGGTGTGGGTTACGTTTTTGCAGTCCTTAATCACGGTTATCTTTTTTTCAGATGTGAGGCCACCATTTCGCCTGCTATTTTGCTTCACAATGTTTGAGGCCTTCAAATTTGTTAATCCACACACTGGCTTTTTCTCTTAAAATCTTATTATATTCATATTTCTTGGATGTGAGCAGGGAAAGAGTATTTTTATCTAGATTTTTTATGTGTATTAATTCAAGTTGTTTAATTTCCCCTTCGAGTTTGTTATAATGGGCTATATGTTTTATTGATTTCTGCCTTCATATCAACTAAAGTGCCTCTTAGTGTTGCCTTGAGAGCATCCCACAATGTCTGTGTGTTAATGTCTGGTGAAGTATTTGTTATCTACAATATCATTTGATATAATTTTCTTAATATTGTCCTGGTTGCTCAGAACATCATTATTGAAACACCATATCTTAGCAGGGGCTTTAGGATTGGTGCCGACAAGGAGCGTGTTACTAGAAGAATGATCAGAGAGTAATCTCAGTGATATGTTTGTTTGGTTTATTAATTGTGTACGAGTTCCAGAGATTAGATTAGAATTGATTCTTTTGTAGGGGACACTGTGGTGTAGAGAAGAAAATGTAATCCCTGGAATCGGAATATTGCAATCTCCAGGTATCTTTAAGATTGGATTTAGAGCAGATTTTTTGTAAAGTTTTGTCAACCTTGGGTGGGTGATTGTTTTAGATGGATTGGTCGAGGATGGGGTCAAGTGGAAGGTTGAAATCCACACCTACAACAATAAGGTCATTGGGGTGTAGACAGCCAGTATTATCTGATATGTTGTTCCAGAATGAAGTGTCCTCATTATTAGGGCCATATATATTCACTACATGAAAAAGTGAGTCCCTTCTACGTACCGCAGCAATGATCACCGCTAAGTTACACATCTATTTATCAGGTGTTTTTTTATTTTATTTTACTACTGAAACTAAAATGCTAAAAGAAAGCAATCAATTATTGACTACATATATATGGGTGGATCACATAGTGTTCCCTCAGTGTCTTGTCTCTTTACAAAAGTCTGTGGAAAAGATTTGTTCCAATTTACATCCACATCCTGCAGTTTACATTCTAGGTGTAAAATTACAGCCAAAAAAGAAATGGACAAACTATATCTAATACAAGGGGTAACATAAAGTGCAGCATTGTATAAGATAATATGCTGATTACTTTTACTACTTATAGTCTCTTGTTAGTCTCTGGACTGCTTTTAATGTGAAGAGTAGTTATTAAACTGTGTAATCTCAGCTTCCTTTCTGGTGGGTACTTCTATTTTCAGATTCCTTACCTTTGAGTATTCTCCTGGTGCCAGAAAGGTCCAGATTCCTCTGCAATAGCTCTCCGGCACCGGTAGAGGGCACAGAATCCAGTACTACATTGGGCATGAGTTGGTGATGATGTCATAGAGGCCACATATCAGCTAATACCTGCTCTCTGGCGACTTTGCTGTTTTTTCCACCCCTCTCAACAGGTCGACAGCTTTAGTCACTCGCACTCAATGGAGAATTATATCCTCAAATGTTTCCATTTGGTGCAAGACAGAGACAAGTCCCCTCTGAAGAGGACTGGCTTCAAGCCCTGTTGTCGGTGTAATAGCCAAATGTCCATCAGAGATCCGCACGACAATCAGGTCGAGGCATGGCATGTCGTGACCTATTCCAGCAGATGCACCCAAAGACCAATAATGCTAAGGTTTTGATGGCTTGCTCTCATGAGGGTCATTGGGAAAGCCACAGGATGAGGCCATGGCCAAAGACTTCACCGGCCACAAGATCTTCAAAGTACAAGAATAAACACCAGAAGAAGATAAAGCACTCCTGTTCTCCTCAGTGGTCAAATTCAACAGGTAAGCCCAAGTCTAAGTGCCTCAATCCTCACCTCTGGAGCCAGAGTTAGTGAAGATTTCCAAAACCGTGTTACCCATCCTACCCATCCTGTGTCTAAGTTCCAGGAGTACTCGGTGCTGGGAAAGGATCGCTCACCCTTTATACCTTTAGGAGGGGCCTTTCTCCTCTGTAGTGGCATTGGGCCTCATGAGACTGGTCACAGGCCCATAGGACCTCATTCCGGGTATGCTCTTGGTGCAATATGGATTCTGTCTGGCACCGTCCCTGTCTTTTGGGCTCTTACCACTATCCAGTGCCGTTCCAGTCTTTTGGTCTCCTACCACACTCACCAGCTTTGAGACGGGCATCAATGGAAATGGCGGCTCGGAGTCAGCTCTGAGTCCAACAACCTGCATCAGACTTTGCACAGCAGCTTGGCCCGACATCAGATCTGACAGCACCTTGGGCGTCAGTGGTTGCTGCAACCCTCACCTGAATCCTTGTTGCCAGTCAAAACTTATCACTGATGGAGAGAGGTCGGCCTCCTTTTAATGCAGTAACAGTACGCCTTATAACTGTGAGAGCTGATTTGGTTGTTCAGTCCCAGGATAGTGATGAAGGTGAATCTGGGTCGCCTTCGGATGTGCTAGCCCTCTAAAAAGCCAGTAGGCTGGACACCTCTCCTGAAATAAACAGTGACCCCGCTCCAGGACTGGGCCCCCTAGTGATGGCGGATTTTCCCTTGGTCATCAGAAAGCAGCCGAGGTCCTTGAGCAACTACTTCCTGCAGTGGAGCAAAGAGCTAGTATCCTTAATGGTGTCTGAGAGGTGGGGCCATCAACTTGGGAACCATTACTCTCATTCAGCGAGGCTCTCTTGAAGTAGTTCTGGGTAAAACTATTCTTGTGTTTAGTGGGCGACCGGGATATTGCTTGCTGGTACAGACCAACATCAAGGGATCTGGCTTCCTAACCATTCTCATTTCATCAGAAGATTTGGTAGTGCAGAGCTCCTCCACATCCAAATGCAATTTTTGGACATTTCCAACATATCCTCCTGACTGGGAATCCAAATGCCTGGAAGCCAAAGGGAAACAGGCTTTTTCGGCTGGCAACTTGGCCCTTCTCTCTCTCAATGCTGCCTTTCTATTAGGGAGATATGCCCATGATCTCGGGAACATAGAAGCTATTGTGATCCCAAATCTCTCAGACCTTCTGAAGAATCACTTTTCAGTAGTGGTGAGTGATGGGCACTATGCCTTTAGATATCTAGTGTTGGAAAAGAAAGTTACCTTAAAGCGGAATGCTAGTCAACTGCATAAGAAGTTAGATGATGCCACTCAGTTGGAGAATGTCAACTCGTTACAGAAAAGTTCCAAAAATAATTATCTAGAAATCCAAAAAGAGCCAGGAAGACAAATAATCTTATCAACATTTGTACAAAAAAAAATCAAAGAAAATGTTGGATGTTAATGAACAGAATGGAAAAAGGTCCAACTCAAGTGACCGTTAATGATGTTCCACATGTCACTGTCAGAGTCCCACAAGTCTTACCTTATACTTGTGAGGCGATCTCACAGAGGCGACATGAACCACCACCGCCCTTTCCCACCTTACCCTAGTAGCTGAGTGGACACTGACCAGGAAGGAGATGGGAAAGGGGGTAGAAGCCAGATATGGAAAAAACTTGGAGCTGTGTGATGTTCCTGGAATCCCTCAAGACACTGGGTCTGTAATGGAAGAATAAGGGCACAGCTATTACCTGTGATGCACACCAACCCCCTCCCTTCTTCTCTATGGACTACTAGACCAAAAAAGGACCGTATGGTTTACCTTGTATGTATACAAAGGAAGACCTCAACAAGGGACAGCAAAGAATAAGCACTCCTGCTCATATACCAGGAAACTAATACTTCAGTGCCCCAGGAAGTGCACTTGGAAATGTTCCTGTGTTTACAGTAGCCAAAAACAAAGTACCAGCGCTCCTGTACTTCGAAACCAAAATCAAGAAACCAGCACTCCTGCGCAAATAATAAAGAGGAACTGACAGCACACAGCCGAACACACTCCTGTGCGTGGTGTCAGTGAAACAAGGCTTCTAATAGGGATCACAGGCCAGAGGAATCCCTGCACGGAAAGGCAGTCTCGTGAAAAGCAAGGTAAGGTAGCCACGCTTCATCGGAACAGTACTGCCAAAGAACGCACAGCGCGAGTCACTCTAGGCATCTGCACAGAAGGAGAAGGAACAGCTACCTGCAGGAGGAAGGGCAGAGTCTCTGCCATCCATCCGATGGCGGCAACGGCATTAATCCAAAGCGCCGGAGTAGCGGGATGCGCCTTCTGTTATGGTCGTAACACTGGAAGCACCGTGACTAAGGTGGCGCATCCGATCACCAAAGCTAGACTGCCAACCCGACTGCACACCGTGAAGCCGAGATCACGATTCGTAAAGCGTGCGGAGGTCATGCAACTGTCCGTAACCATGACAGTACCCACCACGAAACAGAACCCCCACCCAATTGCCCACTGATCATATAGTAGTGGCGGGGCGAGGGCTACCGGGTTGACCCACATGGAAGGCCCTAACTAACCGGGAAGCATGACGAACATGTGACAAGGGTTCCCAGGACCTCTCCTCTGGACCATACCCCTTCCAGTCCACCAGATAGAAGAGCCTACCCCAGGTCCTCCGGAAATCCAGGATGGCTCAGACCTCATACTCCTCGTAGTCATCCCTAAGTATAGGGGAAGGAGGAGATGAGACCACGCACTCAAGGTGAGTAGCCCGCAGGAGGGACACATGAAAGACTGCATGGATTCTCATCTGAGGGGGCAGAGAGAGCTTCATGGACACACGGTTGATCACCCTAGCAATGACATAGGGACCCACATAACAGGGCAACAGCTTCTTGGGACCATAGAATAGAAAGACATTTGTAGAGCGCATGGCTACTCGGAAGCATCCCAGCGCTAGTAACTGACACGGTGGGGGGGGGGTAAGGAGCTACAGAGGCTAAGGGAAAAGCATGGTCTTTAGTTGCTTCCGGAAAGCCAGATGGTCAGGGGTTTTGCGGCGATAAAGAGGCAAGGATTTCCAGAGTTTGGAGGCATTATAGGAAGAAAGCCTACTGCCACTCCTAGACTTCTTGATCCTAGGGATCTCTGCCAAGTACAGATAGTTAGATAGAAGATTCCGGTTGGCTTTGTATGGCTGAATCATGGTGGAAATGACAAGTGGGCCAAGTCCCAGTCTTGCCTCATGTACTAGGCACAAGGCCTTGAACCTGACCCGTTGCTGAACCGGAAGCCAGTGAAGGGAACGGAGGGCTGCTTTGGCTGAGAGTCTGTTAGTGGTTCCCATTAGGAGGCGCGCAGCACTGTTTTGTACTGTTTGGAGCTTTGTGATAGTTTCGATGGGGGCACCCAGATACAAAGCGTTCCCGTAGTCGAGTCTCGAGAGTGTATTAGTGATTGCACTAATACTTTCCTGGCTTCAGAGGGGGAAGGAGGGACAGGACCTTTCGGGCCATTCTAAGAAGGCCATAGCAGAGAGCAGCTGTTTTCCTGGCCTGGGCCCCAAGGCTCAGATCCTGGTCCAGCCATACACCGAGGCTCTTGATTTCTGCATTCGGAACTGGGGGTTGACCCATGCTAGGGGGGCCACATCAAGCTGGGATTGAAACTGAGAGTGTTGCCCAGAATCATAATCTCAGTTTTTCCTCTGTTAAGCTTGAGCTGAGAGGCGTCCATCCAGTTCAAAATGTAATTTAAGCAGGAGTAGAGGGCATGGGTTGTTGAATCTGCTTGTTTGAGCCCAACCACCAATTGTGTGTCATCGGCGTATGTGATGATCCGGTTTCCATAGGGGGGCTACTGTGGCTGCTAGGGGGGACATATAAACATTAAAGAGGGTCGGACTGAGAGATGAGCCCTGTGGCACACTACTCAGCAGACTGGTGGGTGCGGATACAGTGTTTCCTCGAAGACCTGAAAGGTTCTCCCCTCCAAAAAGGAGGATAGCCAGCGAAGCGCCGTGCCCTCCACTCCTATGTGCCTGAGTCGCCGGATTAGACTTGAATGATTCACCGTGTCAAATGCGGCGCTCAGGTCTAGGAGTAGAATGGCTGCTGAACCTCCTGAGTCGAGGATTTTCCTGCTCTCCTCTACTACTGCCAATAAAGCAGTTTCGGTGCTTTGGCGCGGTCGAAACCCTGTTTGGGAGGGGTGGAGCAGGTAGTGATTTTCCAGAAACTCCGAAAGTGATCGGTTAACGTGTTTCTCTGTTACCTTGCTTATGGCAGGCAAAAGGGATATAGGGCGATAGTTGCCTAGATCTGCCGAGTCCAGGTTGGGTTTTTTAAGTAGCGCTTTAACTCTCGCCCCTTTCCATTTAGTGAGGACTATTCCAGAGGCCAGTGAAGTGTTGATCAGATGTATCACATTGGGGGCTATTATTGGGGTGACCTGTTTCAAAATATTTAGCGGTGCTGTGTCAATGGGAGAGCCACTTTTTACCGTATCCCACAGGGAGATGAAAGTTTTCTGGGAGGGACACGGGAGGGGAAGAACTCGAGAATGTGTTCTGGGGAGTCTAAGGGGGAGTCTGTCTGAGGGTGAGGGGTTTTATCATTCTCCCCTTTAGGTGGAAGAGATTCCAGGATACGCTGGACTTTGGTACTGAAAAACTCAGCCAATTTGTTACATCGTTTGCCAGAGGTGTCAGGGGCCGTTATCGGGGAGGGAGCTTCAAGTAGTTTTTTTATAATGGTAAAGGTTTCCTTGGGTGAGTTAGATGCTTCTAGGATTCTGTTCTCGTAGTAGGTGCGAATGGCTAGCCTATAATCTTGTTTTTTTTTTAAGGAAGAAAATCTCTCCTCCAAAGTCTTTCCTTCACCTTACATTGCTGCTTTAAGGAGCGCAATTCTGGCGAGAACTATTTGGCGTTATGAGTTTTTTTTTATCTTGGTCTTTGGGAGAACAGTATTAAGAGACTTTTCTATCCAGTCGAGAACATCCTCATTAGCTTCTACCGGACAGGGATGTAAGCTGGGTTTGGTCTTTTCCAGCTTCTGTCACCATTTGGCTAGAGGGAGCTTATTCCAGGGGCGACCAAAGGTCCATGAGGGTTGCGTCCTGGGGCTGGTGGTCTGCGGTGACCAAAGAAGGTTTATCAGGAAATGGTCCGTCCACGGTAGTGGAGTAGGGTCAGTTCCCCTAAGCTTAGATAGGCTAGAGAATACCTGATCAAGGAGGTGTCCTTTGACATGAGTCTTTTGGCTCACTTTTTGAGTGATTTGAAGTGAAGAGAGATCCCTGGGGGGGGGGGGGGAGCGCTTGCGCAATGTCTGGTTCTGAACTGGTTGTGAGCCAGGTGTCCGTGACGAACAGTACATCAGGGTCGTGGTCTCTAAGAAGCATCCAGATCCCTGCCGTATGTTTAGGCAGGGATCTGCAATTAAGTAGCAGCATTCTGAATTCGTTCTTATGGGGAGTATGATCTAGACTGTGTGTGGTAAAGACATGCTTACATGTTGGGCAATGAGAGGGGAGTTTGTCGGGATGGAAAACCTGACCACACTTGCTTCCCGGTGCGCCATTGAGTGTCCTAAGGTGAGAGCTGGAGTAAGAATGGTGGGCTGGGGTAAATGAGGCAGGGGTCCTGGCCCCTGGGCCCGGCCGGGCGCAGACGGGCTTGCCTTAGGCGCGCCCGCTGCGCGGTGGCGTCACCATGCACATTGAGGTTCTGTATGGACACCTACTCCCTATCCCCCACCTTGTAGCATGGCTCCACCTGCCTGTGTCTATCCGCAGCCTGCTTGTAGTGTTCCTTAACTCTAGCCAGCTAAAATCGGGCCTGCTGCCAGAGTTCACAAAGGAAGCCATGATAAGCCTGCACCGTGGGTAAGGAACTGTTCTGTGGCTCTTCCCAGGGAACGGTTCGTGGATGTCGCCCCTGGAGACAGTAGAACTGGGACATACCGATAGCGGAACGCCTGCTGTTATTGTAGGCGTATTCCACCAACCACAGTACCTCTGACCAGTCCTTCTCTATGGACAACAGCAAGCAGCGGAGTCTGGTTGGTCCTCTCCGCCTGCCCGTCTGTTTGGGGGTGATAGGCTGATGACAAACGTACTTCTATGTCTAGGGTGTTGCACTCTTCATTCCAAAATCTTGATACGAACTGGGAGCCCCTGTCCGTGATCACAACAGACGGTATACTGTGTAAACGTACCACGTAGTGTATGACGACCCCCGCCAATTCAGCTGCCGAGGGCAATTTCCATCTTGGTTAGGTGGTCCACAATGGTGAGGATGGTGGTGTATCCTGCCTTCGTTCTGGGTAACTCTACTACGAAGTCCATGGAGATGGTATGCCAAGGGTACTACTGAGGACTGAGACGAGATCTTCCCCTGAGCACAAACAGCACAACGTGTTATGTAGGCGTGCACATCAGCATCCATAGAAGGCCACCAGAAATGCCGCTGTAGCAGGTCCAATGTTTGTGGTTGGATAGCGGATGATCATGGCACATGTATAGAGCTTGTTGGTGGTCCATCAACGGCAAGTAGTAGCGGTCTCCCTTATACAGGAATCCGTTCAGCGCTGTGACGCCTTTGAGCTCTCCCATCCACGTCGATGGGTCTTTTCGCTGTATGTCATCATGTAGTCTAGACAAAGATAGAGGAAAGGACTATGCCTTGGAAACAGCATTCAGGGATAATGGGTACCGGCTCGACCGTAGTTCTGGTATCTTCGGTTTCGCCAAGACGGGACAGAGCGTCGGCCTGGGCATTGTCTCTGCCGGGGCGGTACGTGATGTGGAAGTCATACTCCTTGAATAACAGAGTCTAACGCAACTGCTGAGAGGTGAGGGCTCGGGCAGAGCGAAGGAACGGGAGGTTCCTATGGTCCGTGTAAATGGTCACAGGGTGTTTCGCATCCTTGAGATACTGGCACCATTCCTCGAAGGCAGCTTTAATGGCCAGCAGTTCTCAGTCCGAGATGGTGTAATTACGTTCGGCTGGCTGCAATCTTCTGGAGTAGAAAGCCAAAGGGTGCAACAGGCCAGTTTTGGCGTCTCTTTGGGACAACACCCCGCCCAGGGCGTCTTGGGAGGCATCCGCCTCTACCATCAAGACCGGGGCTGTAGTGAACCTCCTCTTTAGGTTCTGGGAGGCTTGTTCTGCCTCGTGGTCCCATCTGAAGTGAACGCCCTTGCGTAATAACCCAGTGATGGGGGTGATAAGCCTAAAGAAACCAGTGATGAAACAACAGTAGTAATTGGCGAACCCCAGGAACCGCTGGACGTGTTTCACGGAGGTAGGGGAAGGCCATTGCAGTATAGCCTTGACTTTCTTGTTGTCCATTTTGATCTCTCCAGGGGTTATGATGTGTCCCAGGAGCTCAACTGCATCAGTGTGAAAGATGCTCTTCTCTAGCTTGACGTACAATCCGTGTTTGCGTTGTCGCAGAACAGTGCGGACGTAATATACGTGTTCTGCCAATGTTCTGGAAAAAATCAGGATGTCGTCTATGTAAACGATACAGAACTGATCAATGAAATCTCTCAGGACTTCATCGATGAAATACTGAAAGGCAGCCAGGGCGTTACAGAGCCCGAAAGGCATGACCAGGTATTCGAAGAGGCGTTATCTGGTTCGAAATGCGGTCTTCCATTCGTCCTCCTTCCTGACCCTGACAAGATGATAGGCCCCACGAATATCCAGTTTGGTATAGAGGGTGGCATCTTTCACCTGGTCCAGCAAGTTGTATATCGGGGGTAAGGGATAGCGTTTTTTTATGGTTCTGGCATTCTTGGCCCTGAAGTCGATTCACGTTCTCAGATCCCCCTCCTTCTTGGCCACGAAAAAGAGGGGGGACGACACAGGTGATCTGGAGTGGCGTATGAACCCATTGCGCAGGTAGTCATCGAGATACACACGGAGGTGCTCGTTCTCCATTTCAGTAAGGGAATATATACGACTACAGGGAATCGTGGAGCCTGGAATCAGGTTTGTTTTGCAGTCGAAGCTTCGATGAGGAGATAGGGTGTTCGCCCCCTTCTTGTCAAACACTGTTGCCAGGTCCAGGTACACGTCCGGCACGTTCCCTTGCGTGGTCATAACCGTTCTGGTGAGAGGCAGCGCATGGGCCTGCACGTCCTTATTACAGGAGGAGTCCACCTGCGGGTAACAGCAAGAAGAGCAATGAACAGATTCCAAACGCATAACCCTGGACACCCAATCGATCCGGGGGTTATGTTTCGCTAACCACGGAAGACCCAGTATCAAGCAGAACTGAGATGCATGGATAACATCGAAGGCGATGGACTCCAAACGTCATCCCCAGGACCTCGGTCTGAAAACAAATGAGACAAAAGGCAGGGGTCGGTATCTTGGCGTACGAAGAACCCAGTAGCCGGACCCCACTGCCTACTGGGTTTCCCCGTTACCCGACCAGTCTCCCTTGGCGACAGGAAGAACAAAGGGCTTCTTCCCTCTTGCTCGGGTAGGCTTTACTGGACATTTCCTGACAAAGTGCCCACTTTTGCCACAATACAAACACTGGTTCTGTCGTCTCCTTTTCTCCCGTTCTTCCTTGGTAAGAGGCCCACGAACGTCTCCTATCTGCATCGGCTCTGGAGTGTCGGGGGATGGAACCGAATCATCGGCGGGTTTTACTTTGTGCGTCAGGAACTGAGAATCACCACCTGTTTCTTTCTGACTTATGCTCCTGTAGTCTGTAGTTCAGTTTCACCACTAAGCCGATGAATGGCCCGATGTCCTCTGGGGATCAGGTATTTGGGAAAGCAGGTCCTTCAGTTTGTTACGCAATCCCCTGTAGAAGACGGACACCTTCTTGGACTCAGGCCAGCGAGCCTCTATCACCAATCTACTGAAGGTGGTGATACAGTGCAGCAAGTCTGTTACCCTGTTTCAAGCCGAGTAATTCATTGTCTGCGGCTTGCACAAAGGTATGGCGGGCGAACATCCGTCGCATGTTGTCCTTGAAGACCGGGAGGTTATACAACCTGGGATCTTCATTCTCTACCAAGGTATAGACCACTGGGAAGCATCGCCCCCCATGTAGGAGAGGATGAAGGCGATCTTAGATGCGTCATCTGGAAATGCGGAAGCTCAAGCCATGAAGTGTAAATGACCCTGATGAAGAAAGACACTATACTTGGTGCTGTCGCCATAAAAGCGTTCAGGTGGAGCCAGTTGTACTGTGTGTGGTGCTACCACCTGTATGGTGGTGTCTGGTTGGAACAAGGGAGGTGTCAATATCCCTTCCTGTCTCACTCTAGCAGAAGGAAACTGACCCTGGGCTTGGAGCCTCATCTTGATTCCTTTTAGTCAGTTTAGCTTTCAAGCCATGGCAAATACCACCAACAATTGTGTTGCCTTATCCATGGTGATTGAGCAGTTGATGCACAAGAAAAGGCTCATGTACACCTGCTTTGTAGATGACACTGATGGCCTTTGATCATGTTAATAGAAATAACCTCTGTAAAAATTTGGATAGCTGGCATATCTCGTTGTACAATCCAGCTACTATATTCAAACACCTCGATCAAGGTCAAATTGGGCACAAATCAGACCACTTCTGCTAAACTTTACTGACACAGAGGCCCTAAACAAATCCGTATTCTTGCTCTTCTGCTATTAAACATATACATCGCTGACTTGAGTATCCAACTTGAGGCTGCCAACTCTCACTTTAGAACACTGATAATGGAGTGCTATTAAACCTTACTGGCGTGGGCCTTCAGAAAGTGTTACACATGCTTGCCTCTTTTTGCCAAACAAATTTCATGGCTGTGAACCCTGATAAGATGAACATTGTTGTTTTGAGAAGAAAGTCCATAAAACAGGAGTATGACATGTAACTAAGTGAATAGTGGAAAAATGTTTAAATACAAATATTTGAGCATTTAGTTGGAAGTCCAAGGAGGCCATCAACAACATCCGATCTCCCTGAAATTAAAGGTCTTCACTCTGCTTTGCCTTTGACGCCATAATAGAATCCACAAGGTATTCCTGTACCTGGTCAACTGGCTGATGAAAGCCAAGTGGGCCAATCTGGTGCAACATCATTTGCACTAAACAGCTTCTTTGTTATTCAACTTTTCATTGAATCATCCCAAGTCTCATCTGGAGCATTCTAAGCGACCCCTGTTTATTAATTTATTTATTTTGTATTCTTATTGAGATTTTTTTCCACAGGCAATACAGAGGTGCAACATGTAACACATCATCATTTGTAGTACAAGGCACTAATAGTAGTTATGGCGAAATATACATTTCGGGTAGAGAGCGCAAGTCCATATGGCCAATGGATAAGCATCTCTGTTCCTGTGGTTTACTGGATTGCATGTTTATCAGATAGCAGCTGTGACGGTGACATTCTAACTGTAACTAAGAACAGTAATGCTGTAATCATAATAGCATGGACGTGGGGGGTGGGTGGGTCACAGTGATCTCAACTGCTTGTAGGGGGGCCTTTAAGGCAGTGGCAATGGTTGGTAAGGTGTGGTGTACGTGTTATGTTATGTTAATTCAACTTCTAAAGCGGAACGGTTACCCTGAGGTGTCCTGACGTTGAGCACTGCCTAGCGGAAGCTGTGATGCAGGGTGACTATGAAGTGAATAACCAGGTTTTTAGCCCCTTCCTAAAAGAAAGCTCAGTTGAGTTTCTAAGGTGAATGGGTAGATTGTTCCAGGCCTTTGCGGCACATGTGAGGAAGCTCCCACCCCCCCAGCTTGCTTTTTTGGCTGGGGGAACTATCACCTTTTTTGCTCCCATAGAACAAAGGGTCCTCTGGGAGCATACCGTTGTTTTAGGAAGTAGGGGCCCATTCCTTTGAGACCCTTAAAAACCATGCAGAAGGCTTTAAATGGAGCCCGTTGCTTAACAGGGAACCAGCGAAGTTGCTTTAGTTATTTTTTTAATTGAGACAAACCTGGGTGTTCCCGTCAGCAACCTGGCTGCCGCATTTTGCATGATTTGAAGTCTGTGCAGGTGTTTTTTTGGGATGTTCAAGTAGAGACTACTGCAGTAGTCCAACCGGGACATGATGAGGGCCGTGACTGCTGTCCTAAGGCTGTCTTCTGGAAGAAAAAGCTTTATTTTCCTTAAGATTCTAAGAAGGAAAAAACTCGCTGAGACAACCCCGCTAATCTGGTGCCCGAAAGTGAGTCTATTGTCCACAATGACCCCCAGGTTCTTCACTTTAGTGTCCGGTTCCGGGAGAGTACCCAATTCTTCAGGCCACCAGTCGGGCAACCAGAGATTCACGTTGTTGCCAAATATGATGACCTCTGTTTTGCCGGAATTAAGTTTGTGGCAATTTAAGGGCATCCACCCTGTAATGGTTTTCATACAATCATGACATCTTGATCCTGTTTCGGCCTCTTGCCCATGCCTGAGGGACAGCACTATTTGCGTGTCATCTGCATAGGATGTTAATTGGAACACAAAAGATCTTATCAGGGCTGCCAATGAGGACACGTAGACATTGAAAAGCGTTGGGCTGAGGGACGAGCCCTGAGACCCCCCACATAGAAGGGAGAAGGGTTTGGACCTGACTTTGTCTAGGTCCACCGTTTGGGTTCTATCTGAGAGGAATGTGTTTGTGTTTTTCTTATTTTGTATTAGGGGGAAGATGTGTTACGTGTTTTTCTTTCTCATTCGAAAATATGATCTTCTAAAGTTGTGTATGGTATGTTCCTCCATACTCACCCCTGTTTTCCACTTGGTTCGCTCCTGGTTCTCTGGAGGCGACCTTAGAATGTTGAGTGAGGAGTTGCTAGTACTGGTGGAGAGAGGAGTTGGAAATTAAGGACAGTTCTTACCTGAAGAAGATTCTGTCTTTTTATCACTGGCGACGAGGATGGGATCTGAACCCACGCGTGCAAGGCACAATGGATTAGCAATGGGTGTAGTGAATGCAGTGAGTCTTCGAGTCCGGATGTAACTCCACTTGATGGTACGCCATGGAGAGATCCAGGACACTGATATGAGTGGCCTCTCCCATGGTGCTCAGTATCTCATAGATGCGGGGTAAAGGGTGCCTTTCTACAAGTATGTTGTTATTTAGGTCGTGTAAATCAATGCACATTCGGATGTCTTGGCTGTGGGGGTGGGGAGGTGGGGAGGGGTGGGGGGAAGAGGAGGGGGGGGAGAGACACTGTGGGAGACTGAGACTGCTGTCACGGGGGATACAAATACTTGAGTGGAAACTGTTCTTGAGTGGCTATAGCTATATGTGTGTGTTTAAACAAGTTACCCCTAAAGTGGTCGGCACACTCAGGATCACTTCACAGGTAGGTAGGAAGACTTCAGCCAACGTGTTTCGGGCGATGGACGCCCTTCATCATGGGGAGAACGTGAAGTGACGACAACGGAAGCAACTGCCAGCATAATCCCTTTTAATCGAATCAATCAGCATGTTAAGCATTCTGGGACTGGTATTGCCAAATTGTCCAACCCAAATGGGCGCCGTCACTGTCACATTACAAACAAGCATGTAGGGAAAAATGTCCTCCAGACCTCACGGTGTGAATATACTGGTATCTCCTGTTCCGCTCAAACTGCAAATCCGCGCAGCAAGTGGAACCGCATGGCTCCAGCATTGGGACTCGTCGCAACAAACGCCAAGCTGGAATCACCAACTCCATGTGTTAGTTCAATCCAGAAACACACGGACCCCCGAAGTACAGGCAGCGGTGCCTTACCGTGTACAAGGGCTGGTCACTAATGCGTTTAAACAAGTTACCCCTAAAGTGGTATATCGATTATTTTGGAGTGCGGTGATTTCCTGTGGAAATATTTGTGAGGCGGATGGATGGATGGATGGATGGATGGATGGATGGATGGATGGATGGATGGATGGATGGATGGATGGATGGATGGATGGATGGATGGATGGATGGATGGATGGATGGATGGATATATGGATGGATATATGGATGGATATATGGATGGATAGATGGATGGATAGATGGATGGATAGATGGATGGATGGATGGATATATATGGATGGATGGATATATATGGATGGATGGATATATATGGATGGATGGATATATATGGATGGATGGATATATATGGATGGATGGATATATATGGATGGATGGATATATATATATATATATGGATGGATGGATATATATATGGATGGATGGATATATGGATATATATATGGATGGATGGATATATGGATATATATATGGATGGATGGATATATGGATATATATATGGATGGATGGATATATGGATATATATATGGATGGATGGATATATGGATATATATATGGATGGATGGATATATGGATATATATATGGATGGATGGATGGATATATGGATATATATATGGATGGATGGATGGATATATGGATATATATATGGATGGATGGATGGATATATGGATATATGGATGGATGGATGGATATATGGATATATGGATGGATGGATGGATATATGGATGGATGGATGGATATATGGATGGATGGATGGATGGATGGATATATGGATGGATGGATGGATGGATATATGGATGGATGGATGGATGGATATATGGATGGATGGATGGATGGATATATGGATGGATGGATGGATATATGGATGGATGGATGGATATATGGATGGATGGATATATGGATATATATATATGGATGGATGGATATATGGATATATATATGGATGGATGGATATATATATGGATGGATTGTATATATATATGGATGGATGGATATATATATGGATGGATGGATGGATATATATATGGATGGATGGATATATATATATGGATGGATGGATGGATATATATATGGATGGATGGATATATATATATGGATGGATGGATATATGGATGGATATATAGATAGCTTGCATATTCAGAGTGTCACTTGTGTTGTAGGTGCTTTATAGATGAGTTTCTCTCCACCTAAACCTTGGAACTTTCCGTGCTTCCATTTTTGAACGGGTATTGTTTTGACTTATACTGGGTGCTCCCTTGTGTATGTACAAAGCTACACATTTCTGAAGATCTCATAACAACCGAAACACGTCAGCGGTTGCTTTTATTCATTCTAGGCTGGCTTGGATGGTATTTTACCAGTCTAAAGCTGTAATACTGTGACTGGAATGGGAAAAGGCGTTTGTCATTTTCCAGCTTGGAATGGATGGCACTAGCTGATCCTATGCTTAAATTCTTTGCTGTAAATATGGCGAAAGGCTTTGTCACTTTTTAGCTCGGCGTGGATAACACTGCTAATCCTAAGCCTAAAAACATTGCTAGAAAAACAGACATTTGAGGTGAGCAGATTCAGAGTGTCGCTGGTGTTGTAGAGTGCTCTGTATAGGAGCTGCTCTCCACCTAAACTTTTGAACTTCCCAGAGTTCCTCGCTTCCCTTTTTTGCAGTCAGAAGTCCAATTTAAACGTTTTAACCAAACAACGTTGCTTTGCAATGAAAGGTAGTTGGACAAATTATTGTGTGAACTAAGTTGCAGTGTTTGCTTTTTTTGTGTCAACTCCTGGTATGTTCGGAAGCTGTGATGATGGGCACAAGGGAAGGTGGGAAAAGTAGCACTGGGGCACAGACCCCATCTGGCCCCTCTGGAAAAAGAGACTATAGAGAAATTAAATGCAACCCTGGGGACTGGGAGTTCTGGGGGAGTATCCATGGAAATCAGGGAAATGAGAGCTGGAGATGAGGAATCCAGGCTCTGCATTACTTATAGGCTACAATTTATAGCTGTGAAGCCAGCAGTACTGGAAAGCCAGGCTTTTCACCCATGGACACAGTCTGCTCCAGATGAAGTGAGAGCATAGTGCTGAGAAAGCACTGGGACCACTAAGCCAGCGGGCATATTTATTAGTGGTGCAGCTGCAGCAGTTGGCTAGAGGGGCTCACAGTGCATTGCTCCAGTTGTAATTTATTTAAGCGACCATCCTTCCTATTCAGAATGCTTTTTTCATTGTGATTGTCTCTTGCTTGGCTCTGTTTACTCTTTCCTAGGGGGCAAGTGGAAGATAGTTTTAGAGAGCGAGACAGACATGGCCCCATGTAACCACTGGAGAAGCCAGAAAGTAGAGCAGTAATCAGACATTCAGAGCTTGTACAAATGGGGTTTGCACGAAAAAGATAAAGAGGAATTTTTTTAAGAGAGAAAAGGAGGAAAATCGAGGGTGATAGAGGAGGATTAAAAAGGAAGTTGTGGTGAGAAAGAAGAAAAATTCCAAAATGTGTGAAGGCTATACATGCAGAAGGAAAAGTTGGAGGTGCTATAAGGACAGCTGGAAAGGGGACAGAGCGTAGAGGGTGGGAATAAAAAGGAGAGAAGAAAGGTAGAGAAGGAATGGAGATGGTGAGAATAGACCAAGGGGATACAAACGAGATGACATAAAGGAAGAGCAGAGACCACAAGAGAAATAGGGCAAAAGAGATCGGAATAGCATAATGGAAAGACAGTGACAGTATGGAAGAGTCAGATTTTAGGATAGGAATGACAGAGAGAATGGAAAGAAAAGGAAAAGCGGGTGTGCTTTGCTTGCATTAGGTCTTGTCATGTCACCCTTGCTACACCACTGTTCTACACTGTAAGAAAACAACACCTCACTAGAGGAGATGAGGCGCTAATCCCAGCTCGGCTATGTTAATAGTGTGATTTTCAAACAAATGCATTACAAGTTGTGGTCCACATGGGCCACAAGATGCAAAGACGCAAGAGTTAACGGCCTACCTGAATTAAAAACTTAAAGAAGACACATGCTCGGCTTGTATGATAAACATGCAGGGTGTGTGCTCCAGAGTTTCTTAGAAACAGGGAATCTTCCTCGCTAGCTGAATCTTTCTTTATACCTACCGTCACTCTTAAAGCCTACCATGCCCCTCCCTGCCTGGTTTATAGGCATGAAGTCTCTGGAGAATGTGCCAAAGCACCAACAAAAAAAAATCACCCACTAGCCAGCAAATAAATCAGGAAACATGGAAAAATCGACTAGGGAAGGCCTTGAAATCAGTAGCTGAGGCGCCTCTTTCATCCGAGGGGACAGATCTTTAGGGAAAGACCAGTGGGGTTGGATTGAGTCCGTCTAGTAGACGTTTCCTACTTTTAACTTATTCTGTCCCAGCCCTACCAGCATTTTAGAGACACCAAATCTGCCAATGCCCACAGACCCTATTGGAGAATCACTGGTAGTTCTACTAGACGATGTAGCCTTGCGGTTAGAGCGGTCGACCTCGAAGCTGGGAAACCGAGTTAGAGTCTCAGCAACAACGCCCAACATCCTGTGATTCTGGGCAAATCACTTAATCTCCCGTGCCTAACAAAAATGAATGTGTCCATCTGTAATGATATTGGTGCTCATTTAAAGAGCTCGGATACCCGATGTGTCGTGTCTAGTTCGCGCTATATAAAACGCTAAACTCAAAACAAAAATAAATAAATTAAAAAAGTGCAAACAGCATACATACCTCCAAACTACGAGATATGCCAGAATTCCCTATCAACATACTTGGTGTGATTCACACTCATTTTTCAGTAACGTTAGGAAAGTGATCATTTGGTCTGCTAACAATTTCTCCAGCAGTACACCAGGACACAGTTAGTTGGTAAAGCTAGACTCTTAAATCATACCTTATCAGCAAGTGCAATATTACTGTGCCATCTCATACTGCGTAATGAATGCCTTTAGAATCCTAAGAGATAAGTGAGATTGGGCAGGATAAATGAATACATTGCCATAAAGGCCACTATGTTGGAAGTATTCAAATAATATTTAAAAGTATTTCTATTAAATGGCCACATGTTTGATTGTCATGTCATACCAACCCATATATATATTCACATATTACTATCGAAGTTAGCTTGAATACCTGTGTGGTGCCACTGATATTTAATAAAACCACAATTGTTTGGTGAAAAAATAAGTAAATAGTAAATATTGAAGTAAAAGTCGAACAACGTAAAATTTAATAGATTAAAGGATGTAGTTAAAGTGTTGCCCCTGGCATCAGTCACAAGCTGTCGGATCTGTTCCTCCTGTCTTCTCTTGTAGCTCTAGATCATCCATAAAGAATACCTACTAGTTAACCCTGCAGTTTCTCACTCAGTACAGAATAGGCTTGTCATCAGTGTTGGCTACGCCCCCCATACCTCTCCAAGCAGTGACTAGAATAGATAGCCACTGGTTTCTGAAAACCAAAAAAACAATAGCTTCCACACAAAATACGTTTTTTCCCTTGAAAGTTGAGGCCAGTGTTGATTTTCCCTGCCTGTCATGGCAGGCCGTGACAGGGTCTGCATCAGGAAATCAACCTAAAATAGGGAAGACCTCCCTTATGTACTGACAGTGGACCATCACCTATGATAGACTGCTGGCAGATTAGGGCTCAACTTTTTGTAACCATTTACTTCGCCTCCAGAAGTACTGGTAACAAACGTATTATTAACTCTGGTTTGTGGAATTACCGGTGCTAGAACCAATCACTCTATATAAGGACTTAAATAAAAGGTGAATCTACCAATTTTGTCAAATGGGAACTACACAAATTAATGGCATATTAACTTGCTCTGGCAAAATATAAATGAACCGCTTACTCTCCACCTTTTTGTAGTTAGATTTAATTTGAATCTGCATATCCCTTACAAACCTACTGCCTTGTTTGTGTCAGTGAGGGTAACATTCACTTAGCTTCTAAAGTTCAATTATGATAAAAACAATTATATTAAAATAAAACACCTGAACACAACTCAGTGTGAAAGTATGCTCATCCTAAGAGTATCACTTTTTTCTCTTTGACACTAGCTGTATCGGGAAAACACCTGCTGATTTCATGTATGTGCAGGTAGCAATGGTGAATTACTTTTAGAGGGTGATTGGCAAATGCAAGGGTATGGGCATTGTAGGGGGCCCAATACCATTTCTTCTAGGGCTCCCCTTAAGGTTTTGTTTTATGCCTCTGCACAATGGGTGTGGTATACAGACCGTAGGCACTTCCTCATGTTCCCCTCAGAGTGGACCAGTTGTCACAATCGGGGGGGGGCACATTCTGCACCCCATCTTCACAGTTACATCTTCATGCATGGAGATTGAGAGAGATAATCTGAGTGTCTTTCAATGGCCACCAGGTGTGGTGGATGTGGTCCTTTTGGCGCATCACCGTTCACAAAGTTTACTTACTCGAGGAGATGGAACAAGTTTGTTTCCTGATTGCGAAGGGGAGGATTAAGCCTTTATAAGCATCTCTTGCCAATGCACTACAGTTTGCGCTGTTCTTGGTGCAGCAAGCTGGGCAGTGGTTACAGTCAAGGTAAACGTCTTAGTGCTGTCTTCTTCTTTCCTCTTGTCTGTTTAATAGTTTAACCCTGATGTGATTTCTAAAAGTTCTGACAAACATGTATCCATCAACCCCCTTTGTAATCACTCAGTGGCAACTTAATTTGGTTCTGACATTTCTTATAAGGACCCGGTTTGACCCCATGTAAGTTACTATTTGAGACTTTTGAAGTTATAAACAATTTTCTTAGTTGCCATCACCTCAACTCGCCAAGTTAGAAAGTTGCAAGCTTTGTCTCTCTAACCCCCTTTTGTGTTTCTTTTGGTGTTGCAAACTAAATCTACTTTCCTCTAAGATGTGGTGTCCTTTGCATCTGGGACAATCCCTCACCCTATTATTGTTTTTCCCGACGCTACATCCCACCTAAGAAGAGGAGATGCTTCAGAGGTTTGACCTGGAGCATGAAGTAAGCATCTACATCAATCGCAATTAAGAATTTCTCTGAAACAACCAGCTCTTTGTTGGCTAAGGAAAGGTAATACAGAAGCGGACCTCACTGGATCATTTCATGCATCAACATCTGCTATGCTCTTGCCAAGATAAATCTACCTGAAGGAATCGGGGCAGATTCCACTATGGCAAAATCCTCCACTGTCTAGAAGGGTCCCAGTGGCTGATATCTGCAAGGCAGCTTAGTGGTCCTATCTCTATACTTTCACCAAACACTGTTGCTTGGATTCAGAAGTGAGGCTTGTCCTTCATGGCTTTCTCATTTAGTTCTCCAGTTTCACCATCCAAAATAATTATTGCTTGGGAGTCTATTCAAAGGTGAGGAATCTGCAGATAGAAGTATCCATCAGAAGAAAAAGTTACTTTGCTAAAGTTCTTTCTGTTGGATGCTCAATCTACCTGCTGATTCTTCACCAGCCCATTCTGGAGAAACCTTTTTTTCTTTCCTAATAAGATGGCAAGTTAGTATTGTCGTACACCACTCCTTGTTTGTCTGTCTTCTTGATAATGCCTTGGAAGTCACGGCAAACACAGAGTTGAACCGACAAAAGGGCGCTGGTCTTGGTGCTACATGGCACCGGAGAGCTATTGCAGAAGTTTCCATTCTAGGTTGGCACCTAGGTAGTGTTTAAAGGTGAGTAGACTGCAGGTAGATAGAGTATCCACCAGAAAAACAATTCTCAAGTTCAAACTTCTGAAAAGTGTATAGAATAGAGGGAAAAGCATCACACCATTAGTCTGCTGTTTTTACGCTAATAGATCTACTGTTGAGTTTTTTCAGGAGGGTTACCATTATAAATGTGAGCATGGTTCCATGTGGGTAACAGACCGTAAAGAGTTAGACTCAGCCATTTCAAAGTTTCTTTCATACTATCTGACATCACCTGTAATGGAAATGGGCATAATGGCATGCAACCTCAATTCAAAACAATTCAGTAATTAGAAATCAATCTGCCTTTTTAATACTAAATAATTCCTATTTCTGTATCTAGCAATATGAAAAAAGTTGTATTGATATATTTTTATTTTCAAATTCCAAGTTGAAACGTAAGTTGTATGCCTAAGAGAACAATTTATTTATTGTTAAACCTAGAATCAAACTCAAGCTGTCTTAATTTGAAGTGCAAATGCTTATCCATTAAGCTTTTACTGCTATTAAGAAATTACTGTATTGAATAAGTTTAATATCCCGTATGTATAAGCTTTTGAATAATACCAGTAGTAACTGTTAAATGCCTTAAAAGGTATTCCTACAAATCAATATTTCATATATCATTCCATGTCTGTGATATGGGTTCAAACCGAGGTCACTCTGTTCCAAAGTCGCACATCTTGTCCGCTAAGTCTCCGCATCCCAAATGAAAACATTAAATCTCAGCATTGTTATCATCCATGCTCTATATTAATAAACATTACACTCTGTGATGATACGTGAGTCTAAAGAATATTGTGCTTGTTCATTAATACGGTACCGGGAGAGAGATGAAATAATAGAAGCCTTTCACCTTGACTCCCCAGTTGCATAGCTGCCAAGGTTTCAGATTGCTATGTGACATTTTCATAATTTTAGTGTAATTATGAGTGAGATTTCAACGAATATGAGTGATATTTTCTCACGAGCAAAATCAAGCAATGAAGATTAAGGAAACATACAAAAATGAGAAATTACTATCCACTGAGCAACAAAAAGCTCTACTTCTATCTTAAAATTGCTTTAAAGCACCAGAAATGGAAGGACACTAACGGGACACAAACTGTATAACAGCAGTGCTCAGCAACAGAGAGTAGGCAGGCACTATGGGTGCTCAGAAGATCAATCTCAGCCGCACCATGGAGATTATGCGATATTGATATTGAGTACACAAAGGTAACTTGTGATGGCAGTTCGTCGGAGCAATTGCTGCGGGAGGAAGTAACAGGATGATGTTTAACTGTGTCAGGCAGAGCCCTGTGATTACTCTGCTGTGTCTCTCCCAGCACGGAGAAACTGGATCTCACCAGCCAGTTAATTCATTTTCTGTAGTTTCAGTAAGGTGTTTTAGTTAGACGGTGGGTTTCTGGATGGTATGGGCATAGAAGCCAGGTTTTCTGTTTTCCTATGTGTGACATTTGTAGGCTTTCAGGGTATTTATGAGTAACATTTCACTGGCTTATGTTTGACACTTTGTAATGAATTAAAGACAGCTATCAATAGCTTTTTTCGGGCAATTTTCATTTTTTCATAACTTCTTCTTGGAACCAGCCCTTCTCATAACCCATTGACTGCAGTGCAAATTGAGAACGCTTTTGACAATAGCTTTTACCATTATTTCGTCTCCTTTACAGACCCAAAATGTGATACCATTCTTGATGGCTGCAGCAGTAGTTACCAATTTAACGCAGTGACACTCATTAAGACCAAGTTAGTATATAACTCAAATCCGATAATAAAGTTATTAGAGGTAAATATTTAGTCAAAGAACGAAAATATACCTCTAACAAATGCACAGTGCTGCTCTTTGGGACATGATTATTTTTTTAATGACCCCCTAATTATTACGGTTCCAGGATGGCAGCTGTTCCCGGAGCTGCAGTAGGGCTCGGTTTTGCTGATGACGACGTGGTACAGAGGGGCCTCTCGGCTCCTTGGGTGTGATTTGAAGGGCACCCAGCGACATCAGAGACAGTCATTATGTTGTCTGGGGAGCGGGGGAGGTCAGGAGAACGAGAGCCATGTTAAAGATATGCCCTCGACTGACTTCTCTGTGGTGCCCCTATAACGAAAACAAAACCATGATCTAGATTCTGCACCGTATCCGCTTTGCTTCACAGGAGCTGCAAAGTACTACAGCTCCAACTTGTGTGAGCAGATGCGTGTAGGCCCAGGTCCCGCCACCTGCTAGCTCGGATCCCAGTTTAATTAACAGCCCTGCCAAGTATCGCGCATTAGGCGTTAGACTAATGCATTTCAGTGTGGTGGTCCGCATCACCGCACTGAAATGCATAGTCATGCATATAGCGCTCCGAGGCGCCTCCTCCTCAACTGCCAAGCTGCACGGAACCTGGCTGCTAATACACTATTTTAGTCAAGTGACTGAGAAAGCTGGAGCAGCAGCGCGCTCTGCGCACTGGCTGAGCTCTAGCTGTTACTGTTACAATGTAACAGATATGCCATCAATCACAGCGCAGCCCTGGCATATTCCTGAAGCTGACATAATAGATGAGGTCCAGCCACGCCAACCCGACCCCACTGGCAACTTGTTGAACCACGGGCTGTGCCTGGCGGCCACCAGAATTATTCACAGCTTCTTAGAACACACCTGCTTGACTGAGGCAGCCTCAATGATGCCCCGGGTGGCCACCATTGCTGTGGGCGGGGTCCGAGTTGGTTTACGGCGGCCGGCCATTTCTGGTGGGTCGAGAGGGTCTGCAAGAGCCAGCTGGTGGGTGGACACAACTCAAGAACGGAGAATGGGCTCAGACAATGCTGGACAGTGCAGCAGAAGTAACAATATCTTGCCAGAACCTGAAGGAACTTCTGGAGATAGTGGACTTGAATGAGTACATCACAGTTGAGACTGTAGACACCAGGATTAGCTCTCCATAAAAGTTATATGAAATAACACTCTGGATGGAGGGAAACATACCAAGAAAAGTGAAAGCACTCTTTTGGGAAAAACTTTCAAGGGGTTATGACATACTTCTAGCAGAAAAAGACTGGCCACCAAAATTTGTCAGGGAGTGCCCACATGGTGAAGACCTAATTATGCCAGCTTTCTCCAACCATGTTCCTATAAACTTAAAATATACTTATGCCAGGAAATGGGCAGTAGCCCAGGCCCTAGCATTATACAAAAATCATGTAGGGTGAGATGAGGACTCACCTCACCACAAGATACAGTTAAAAAAATCAACCTACTGCACAAAGGCAGTACCCAATTAATCAAGAAGCTAAAAAACAGGTCCGGGAGATCTTAGATCAACTTGAATACCAAGGGGTGATTGAAACATGCACCTCATCAATGAACAATCCCTTGTTTCCTGTTTCCAAACCAGACAATACATATCGTCTAGTTTTGGATTACAGACACCTGAACACTTGTTCTAAAACTTTTGCTGTGCAAAATGCACACAGTACAGCATTGATGAACAACATTGTGCGTAAAAAATATAAAACCACATTGGATATTTCAAATGGTTTCTTTTGTCAAAACATAGCACCTGAAAGTAGGTACTTGACAGCTTTCTCAATACAGCGTCACTTCTGTCGACTCCCACAAGGGTTCAAGAACAGCCCGGGGTTATTCTCAGCAAAAGTAACAGTTACTACAAATTTATGATGACTAGGCATTGTCATATGTCAATGATATCCATCTAACAGACGATGACCTGGATAGGCCCTTGACCAGGGTGAACACCATTATACTGGGCTTCGCCTCTGAGGGCTAGAAATTCAACTTAAAAAAATTCAGAATTGCCCGTCTCAATGTCCTTTTCTTAGGATATGAACTTTCAAGCGAAGGCAAAAGCCTGGCAGCTAACTTTTTAGAAAAGTGTGCGCTGCTCCAACCTCCAAAAACGCTGAAAAACTTGCAGTTGATTCTAGGTTTCCTGCATTTTGGAAGAACCTACATTTTTAATTACTCAAAAAGAGTTAAATCTCTCTACGAATTAATCAAACCCAATTTCAAAAACAAAGATTGGACACAGGAACACACAGATATCCTGCGTTCACTACAAGCTGACATGTTGGCAACAAATCACTTACAAACACGCGTGAATACACGCAATCTAGTGATCTGAATAATTTTGGGTCAATGCATATTCACCTACTTAACTTCTAACGAAGGTGAAAAAGTACCAATTACATACAAATCACATTTGCATACACAATCGGAAATGCGCTTCACTTCTACAGAAAAGCCAGCAGTTCAAACCGCTGTAGCAAAAGAAAGAGCTCTAGCTTAGGGTAAACGCACTATTGTCGTGACTCCAGTACCAGCCTTAGAGGCGGTAACAAAAGCGAGCATTCTGAATGCAAAAGCTTTACATCCAAAATGGATACAATGGGTTAATTCTCTTGCTGCAACAGATGTTGAATATGTTTTTGATCCTAATTTGAAAACACAAGCATTCCTGCAATACGAACACGAATGTCCTCTGCCTATTGAGATTCTCCTTCTTGACCAGTATGAATTTATAATTTATACTGACGGATCAGCACAACTCGCTACGGGGAGTAAGCAAGCTTACAGTGCAGCATGCGCGATCGTTAAAGGTCGTATGCGCAATGGTAAATTCCGACCGATGGTAACTAAAACGCAATCTCTAGGAGATTGTACAGCTCAGCGAGCTGAACTACAAGCATTCAAATTGGCACTTGAAAATATGGATCGCGAATTCCCAACACTTTGTGCGATTCTTTTTACTGTGTTCAATCGTATAATGAATATTTACAGAATTGGCTTCAAGATGGTTTCAAATATACAAAAGGTGGCACAATAAAGCATAAAACGCTTTGGGAACAAGTAGTTCAGTTGCGAGACAGACTACAAAACATTCTCTTGATACACACGCTGAGTCCTCAACGTGATGGCGTTCACGTTGAAGGGAATTCATTGGCTGACGAAGCCGCAAAGAGGGCTGTGCAAACGGCTTCCATAGCTGCGATCACTCGTTCAAGAACGTGAATATTTATTTATTTGGCAATTTATAGAGTGCGAACGAATACCCGTGGGCGTCTCGGCGCTGGACTGAGCAACTGACTCTCCTCAGCATAGGAAGGGCCTGGGGGTTTACTGGTTAAACAACCATGTTTTCAAGCTTTTCCGGAATTGAAGTATAGATGTGCTGGATCTAATTTGCAGAGGCAACATGTTCCAGATCTTGGGTGCCGCTACCATGAAGCGGCGATCACCCCATGAGACAGTTCTGGAGCGTGGGATCACTAGGCAATTGTGAGACATGGACCGAAGTTGTCTAGATGGTCTATACAATTTGAGTTGGTCCTTCAGGGGGCGTGGGCCTTGGTCGTGAAGGGTTTTATAAATAATGCAAAGAGATTTGAATGTAATCCTGTTTTTAACTGTTAGCCAGTGGAGTGTCCTGATGGTGTCCGAGATGGGCGCAAATTTGGGTGTTCTGGTCAGGAGGCGTGCTGCCGCGTTCTGAATAGTTTGGAGTTTTTTTGTAACTCTGGTTTGACTGTTAAGAAAAAGCGAGTTACAATAGTCCAAAGAAGGGAGAACCAGAGATGTAATCAGAGTTTTGGCAGCAGCATCTGGGAGAAATGGCATGATTTTTTTTATCATCTTCAGTTTGTAGTGGGCAGTAGCTGCTATTTTATTGGCATGTGCCATAAAGTTTAGGTGATCGTCGAAGGTGATTCCCAGGTTCCTGACCTTAGAGGTCGGATTAGGTGGAGTACCGAACTCGGGGGGCCACCAAAGAGTAGACCAGGACGGAGAGAGGGATCCGAAAATGACCACCTCCGTTTTGTCGGAATTAAGTTTTAGACAGTTATCTGCCATCCATTCTCCTATCTGGCTCATGGTGTTTTGAAAATGTTCTGCCACTTCCGTCCCCTTACCCTTAATGGCGAGTACCAATTGAGTGTCATCGGCGTAAGAGGTTAGGCTCATCCCTGCTGCCTTGATTATACTGGCCAAGTCCGACACATAGATATTAAATAGCGTCGGACTAAGGGATGAGCCTTGAGGAACCCCGCACGGGAGCGACAACTTAGCTGATTGGTATGGGCCCAGGGTGACCACCTGACTTCTGTCAGCTAGAAAAGAAGAGAGCAACTCTTTAGCCAGATGATCGATACCTATCTTCCCGACACGGTCAACCAGGATCTTATGGTCGACCGTGTCAAAGGCTGCCGAGAGATCTAGCAATACAAGCAATGCTGTCGTGCCCTGATCTCGGATGGTTCTAATATCATCAGCTGCCTTAAGGAGGGCAGTTTCCGTTCCGTGATATTTGCGGAAACCGTACTGTGTGTCATCCAGGAGTAGATTGGTTTCCAGGTATTCTGCGAGCTGCTGATTTATCGCCTTTTCTGCCACTTTAGCTAGGAAGGGGAGACTAGCTATGGGTCTATAGTTCTTAAGCTCTTCCGTGTCAAGACTGGGGTTTTTCAGTAAGGGTTTAATCAACGTGTTTTTTAGACAGTCGGGGTAAATCCCGGAAGTCAGAATGGTGTTACAGACATCAGTGATGACTGGGACGGTAGTGTCCATCACCATAGAGAACACTGTGGGGGGGCAGGGATCCAAAGCCGAGCCTGATTTAATAGATTTCATGATAGTGGTTATCTGGTCCGTGGAAAGAGTCCTAAAATGGGTCAAGGAAGTAGTGGGGCTAGTGTAGGCAGGGGGCATTTTACTGTTGTATTTGGAGGAGAAGGCTTGATAGATATTATTGACCTTGGAGTAAAAGAATTCTGACAACGCGTCAGAGTTGTTGAGATGGAGGTGGCTGTAGATCTGGCGCATTACCTGTCAGGGTTTTTGTTATGATAAACAATTGTCTGCTGGAGTTCTTTGAAGATTCAATTTGCTCCGAAAAATATGTTTTTTTAATAGCAGCAATCCTGAGTTTGGAGGTAGCCAGTGATTCTTTGTATGTAGTCTTGCTTTTGGCATCATAATGTTTGCGCCATTGCCTTTCTTTATTCCTGCTGATTTGTTTTAGGGCTCTTAGTTCATCCGTGAACCAAGGTGCCGTCGGTGTACTCCTGTTTCTCGAATAACGCTTTGTGGGTACCAGATGATTTGAAGCCTTGCTAAACCAATCATGAAATTGGTTAGTGGCAGTGGTAGGATCATCAGATAGGATTGTGCGGGTTTCATCTAATAGAGTAGTGAGTTTCTCCTGGTCTAAACTCTTCCAGACTTTAAAAGGGAGAGTTTTTGGAACTGTGACCTGGTTTTTCACTACTTCTTTTATTTTTATACTACTGAATATGGCGTAATGATCTGTCCACGGCATGGGATATATGTAGGCCTTTTGCATTGGAAAAGATACCATCCAGCGTATGTCCTGCTTTATGAGTAGGGACGGTGACTAATTGTCTGAGACCCATAATTTCTAGGTCTGCGATAAGGTCAACGGTGTCCCTGTCATTCATTTGTTCAAGATGAAAGTTCACATCGCCCATCATTGTGACAGATTCTTCTGTGGCTATGATTTCTGTTAGAACGTTAAGGTTGGTAAGAAATGTTGCTTTGGACCCAGGGGGACGATATAAAAGCACACCCTTAAAATTGTAGAAGGCTGTGAGTTTTATATTAAAATACATTGCTTCACAGGCGGTGGCAGGAATGGGTGCTGTACGAACTTCAAAACGTTTTCTAGTTATGATCGCTAAGCCCCCCCCCTTTTTTGCCTACCCTATCCTGCCGGTGAACTTTATAACCGGAAGGGACTGCCACTGCAAGATCTGGACCTGAGGCATCGTCTGTCCAGGTTTCGGTAATATACAGTGCGTCCAGACTATTGTCAATGATAAGGTCAGCAATTTCCTGGCTATGTTTACCTAAGGAGCGCGCGTTAATGAGTGCCATGAGAATGACCACTTCATTGGTATCAATGTGTTGATAGGTCAGCACTTTGATATTGTAAGTCCGGATCTTGATGTTGCAGTGTGGGCAAGTGTGGTGTGTATCATTATTTGATAGTGACGGAATATATTTGATGCAATAAGAAGAGGGGGAGGGTTGAAGCCTCATAAGAGTGGAGCGATCATATGCGTATTTAAATTGTGGAGAAGGCCCCTGGCCCGGTACTGGCGCGGACGGGCGCAGACGGGCTTGCCTTTGGCGCGCCTTCGGCGCGCCGCCGGCGCGCCCGCTGCGCCCGTCCGCTGAGCGGCCGAGTGATGTGTCCCATTTATCCGTGTGAGGAGGGCGTGAGGCGTCGAGCAGCTGCAGCGCTACCCCTCCCTCACCCAAGATGGCCGGCCCCTTCGTTCACAGCGCGTGGGAACACAGAGCGCGTGAGGGGTGATAGCCAGGCAGCAATCAAGTGAGTAGCAGCAGTGATTATATAAAATCTATTTTAAAAAGGTTCACAACAGGTTCACAACAGCAAAATATACACAATATTAAAACAGTGCGAATAAGTTGTTAAACGCTAGACAGTGAATAGACAGTGAGATATTGTTGGCTATCAATGCTTCAAGCAAAGGTAGTAGTGCAGCGTTACCTAAAAAAATTTCACGCAAATACTCTTATATGATTGATGCGAACAACGTTCTGTTTGCTTGAATCCCTGGAGTGGGGGATAGGGTAATTCCAAACATGGAACGCAGATTAGGAAAAATCCTAGCAGCTCATGGAGGGATAGCCTCTGCCCATGCAGGTGTTTCTGCCACAGTATCGTTATTAAAACAGAGATATTGGTGGCCTGGCATTAGGAAACCGACCAAGAACTATGTTTTAGAATGTGAAATATGCCAAAAGATGAAAGTCTCAACATTGAAACGTCTTGCGCAGACGCCCCTGTTAATCTCAGATAAACCATTAGCTTGTGTTTACCTGAATCACTGCGGTCTCTTGCAAAGGGATGGTAACTATAAATATATCATGGTCGCAGTAGATTCGTGCTCAAGGTTCCTATGGATGTGGCGTCCGCGCTCGGCTGACGCTCGAACTGTTATAAAAGATTAGGGCATCTTTATCGGCACATACGCAATAGTCACACTACGTTCTGACCAGGGCCCTGCGTTTAGCTCTCGGGCTTACAAATTTGAAGCCATGGCCAGTTTGTGCATTGCATTGCGGTACTCCTCTCCATTCCATCCTGAGAGAAATTCGGTTGTGGAAAGGAAAAACCGGGACATAAAGCGGTCTATAACAGCTAGGGTATTAGGTTCGGTTATGGGTGGGTTAAACATCTTTATGGGGTCCAACGCTTATTAAACAATTTGCCAAGAAGTTCTCTAGGTGGGGGTCACTCCATATGAGGTCCTGTTTGGGACAAGAATGTGGGTTCCTGATCTCGAATGTAAAGGCACAGTGGTGGAAAATAAGCCATTTGATATCAAAGATCGTTTAGCTGTTTTACAGGACTTAAATGAACTAAGATTGAAGCAAAGCAGCGTGTTCCTGAAGCCAACCACCACTGGGGAAAATCCAGCTGTCCCAGCAAGTCCTGTCTGGATCCCAAAGCTTGGGGATCTAGTCAGAGAGATGATCGCGGACAAGAAGGAATTTGGGCCTTCTTACCAACCAGTACCTGTCCTAGCAATCCACGGATCAAGAACAGTACTTCTGCCGCCCCTTGCTGGAAAAAAGGAGAAAAGATTTGTGTCCATCGACCTCATCAAACCACACTATGTGGCCGATGCTAAACAGTAGGCCATGTGAACTCCAACCAAGTAGCAGACGCACTCCTCTAGCTACTATCCAAGAGGTTCAAACTGAAAGACTCATTACCATTGAGAATCCAACAGTAAGAAATGAAGGACTAAGCAACAATGTAATGGAACTCATTCCTCTTGAAATCCAAATAAGCTTGTCCTGATACACCTGTCTACACCAACGTAACAAGTGATCCAATGGTTCCAGCGATTTCAACAAATCCTGATGCAATTTCAACCATTGACAGAACTGCTTCCGGCTATTTCATTAACTTGGATACGTTTTCTGGGGATCCAAGTGAACCTGAAACGACGAAAGCCAAAAGAACTTTCAAAGAACAAGCACAAGACTTCTTTCATCACGTGAAAAAGACTTATCTGGTTTCTCCATGGATTGAATTATGGATTATTTCTGGAATATTCTTCTTTCCGCTTTGGCTAGCTTTAATAATGACTCTGAGCATGCTGATAAATGGAAGATATATTCATTTGGCCACTGGAAGTAAACATGTGAACTTTTAAAACCACACAAATCATCACATCGTGAAGCAAGAGACTTGTCAGCAGTGAACACCACAGCCGTTCCTATACAAGATGGTGTAGTTTGGGACAAAACGGATTAGGATGTAATCGGTCCGTCGGAACTTTTGAAGATTCCACACTTATTTAAAATTTCATTAAGTGACTTTATTACCTCTAGTACCTATTCTGATGATTGGGACTTTGAGACTGTTAATAACATGATGTCTGATCTAGAAAGGTCTGCTGCATTCTCTAACCATGAATACTTGGAGGGTTCAACAGACTATGAACAGCTTTTTTGTTACAACCACTATGGTCATCATTTCTTGCATAAATCTGCAACACCTAGAAATGTGTTTATGTATAACCAATGGGAACATTGTCCTACACCATCAACGGGTAGCTCAAAAACGTTTGCTATGAAGTTTACATATTTTTCAGGGTTTAATACATCCAATCCTGAAACGTTTTATTTTAAAAATGTGAACAAAACAGGAGTGAAAAATGTTAACCAATACGAAACAGATTTATTCTGCTGCCTTTATTGCCCAACTGTCAAGACAGGGTTTCCACTTTTGGAAAGACACAATTGACACAATCTGTCTGGGGTACAAAAGATTGGCAAGTACAGGGGATAGAAGCTTTGTTTAGAGCCTGCATCATCCCACAGCAGATAATGTTTTTGAATGACACTGTCCAACAGACCTCTTGCCTTGGGTTAGCCAAGATCAAAGACATGAACACACCGTCCATACCTACACCTGCAAGTAATAGCACTACACAGGGTGTGGTCGACGTACATACTATTTTACAAAACAGATCGGATTCCGAATGGAAAAAATTGTTGCTCTGGCCCATAGACACAAACATCTGTCAAGAAAGATTCCTGAACAAGATACAAGGTCTAACAATCAATAGGCCAGACCCACTCTATGTTCAAAGACAGCATCCAGGGGTAGTAACAACATACAGTGTAAGAAAGTTATGCCTTGATTGGCTACGGACATCTACACCAGAGGATGTGAAACACTTCTCTTTACTTAAAGAAGACGCACACCTTAGAGAATTCTTGCTAGGGCCTAGAAAACCGCATCAAACGTTTCATATATGCCGGCATCTACGCTGCTTATAATGAAATATGGAAGGTTACCCAAGCAGACGCCGCAGAAAGAATATGAGAAATTGACCGTATTAATTTAGAGAAATCACTCGCTGTGGTTGACATTGGGTTAACGACTGTCATCCAGGATATATTCATTGGGCGGCATTGTATCCTCTGCTATAGACATTGTGGAAAAAGATTTGGTCCTGCTGCATCAAGGCCAGTCTCAATTACGTTGTATTCTGTAATTAGGCTGGACTCTACAAACTTTGCGTGCAGGCTATGTGCCTTGGCGTTTTATCAACACGTCTTCTCTCTTTTCTGATTACAATCTCAGTGATAAACAGATCGAACCTTACACACACAGATGTTGGAGTGGGGGGCGTGAAGTGTTTATTAGTGGTACACACTGAAAATGCACTGAGCGGTTCACTGATATGTCGGGATATCAGTTTACACGGGGTCTGTAGCGGTTCCACTTCAAATTTATCCTGCCACCTGCAAGGTTCACCAGCCGCTATGATTAATCCAACGTTTGGACAACTTTCGAATGGAAGTTACCGCATGTTGAATGATCAGAGCTGTTGTGGCATCGTGCCAGGTATCCCATATCTAGTAACGGTTACTTCCAGGGTCACTTGCTGTATACAAGTCTTGTTCCCCCAAATAGACACTGTCAGGGAGTCATCTTTATGGCCTTCACTGAACATCTCTTCTATACGAATTGATACTTTAAGCATAATAAAAAACATTCTTTTACAACAAACCGTGCCTTTGACCTCAGCCAAAGAAACCTATGATCTACAAGTCGCAAGGACTTCGGCTGAGATACAGGCTCTATTAAGGACAAATTGCCCTACACATTTCGCAGAAATGTTGGGACGTATCTTAAACATGTCTGATACAAGCGGTATTGTGCATGTATTTAAGACCGTATGTTCGGGACTGTTAACACCTTTTCAGGCGGTCCACGGAATCATTCCAAACTTCATGCACTCGGTGTTTGCTAGAATTAGCGGCAGACCACCAATCGTCACAGGAATCCTATTTTTATTCCTACTGCTGTGCTATGGCAAGCCAATCCACCAGCGTCACTCCCAGCACCTTGGAGATTGCTCTCCTGGAAAGGAATTGTCGTGAGCGCATAGTAAAACTATTGGGTTTACCTAGTCTACGAGAACTAAATACCACATGGTTTCTGTCGTTCAGACCAATCTGGCAAGATTGCATCTTGCCTGTTCTACGCTGCCTGCTTTGCGGTGAAGAATATGTGCTAGACATCTAACACTCCCATCAGTCATGCCAACGGATATCGATACTCTGCTGGACCCGATAATGACCCATGCTCTGTGTTGTCCCTAGAGGCTACCGTTCCTGATTACGGCATTCATTGAGATCTCACAGACGCAACATGCTACTGCTGAGGTATATATTTATATTTATTCATTTGTAGAGCGCATGGTTACACCACCCGGTGTGTCCCCGTTCTAAGACAAAGCTAGTGTGTCTGCTGCTGTCCACAGTAAGAACCGGTTGGGCTGTATTTTATACAGTTTTTGTAAACAGCCATGTCTTCAGCTGTCTGCGGAAGATACTTTTGCCAGGTTCAGTTCTAATGGTGATTGGCAAAGTATTCCAAGTTTTTGCTGCTAGGTACCTGAAAGAGCGAGCCCCCATTCGTGCCCTGAATATTCTTGGAACTGTCACCAAAGCCATCCCCATGATTCTTAGACTGTGTCCTGGGGTGTATTTAGTCAGTAATGGTTGAAGATATCTGGGGCCTTTATTTGATAGAATGCGGTGACAGTGGCACATTGCCTTAAACACGACTCTTTCCCACTGGCAACCAGGGTAAAGTTGTCAGGGATTTCTTCGTGCTGGCTCTCCTTGGAAGGCTGAGAACCAAACATGCCGCCGCATTTTGTACCCTCTGCAATTTGGATAGGCCTTTTTTGGACGTGCCAAGGTATATTACGTTTCCATGGTATGAGATGGATCAACAGGCACACAGGTAACCTCTTCAATGAACACTGCTACTGACGATGCATCACATCTACGTGCATTTAGTCTTCTAAACGAGGTAATCAACCTATCACCGACAACGGTAGACAACTTTTTGTCTACAGGATTAGAGGATTTCATGTTTTCTCCAGCATCTTCAAAATAACTTTTGATTTGGCTAACAGTGTACCATGTAATTTATGAATTTGGCCTTTAATTTTTCTCTCTCTCTCAAATCAAAAGACAAAATTAGAAACTTTCCTACGTACACTTTTGCAAATATTGACTTTTTTTTTTTTTTTTTGCTAGAAAAACTCTGCTTTCAGTAGAACTATTCATAGAGAACAGACTTCTTTGAAACACTTCCAGGGACACATTGTCACCTTTCTTCGCATTTATGTAATCATCATATGAAATGGCTCCGAACTATTTCTTTTCCTTTCTGTAAAACTGGACCATTTCATCATATGTATATATGTATGTTCATTCACTTAGCATTCACTGTAAATATATGCTTAGGATGAAACATTGCTTTAATATGTACAGCACCTTTGCACTTTGTCTAGCAAAGTTTTTAACAAAGACTTCTTTTAGTAGGCTTTTACAAATGTTTTTAGCAAACATGTGATACTCAATTTTATATGTTTAGCATGTTTAGTATTTAGAAATATCGATCATTCGTCAATGGAGTTGGTGTTGTTTCGATTTAGATGCCCGTACATAGGTTTCCCTGAATCATGTCCTTATATAGGTACAATTCGCATTGCCCTTATATAGGCATAGAATCCCCGTCCTTATTTAGGCATTTGCCATGCAATCCAAATACAGGCATGGTCACTTACATCTGTCCATCCCACGTCACAAGGAGTTCTTAGAAACCAGTTCCTTAAGCCGTCGGGACTTTACCTAGCAAGGATTATTGAATTCTCCAAGAACTCATCAATTATGCATGAACTACTATTCCTTAGGGGTTCATCCACGACGTCTTCCTCTGCCCGACTTTACGTCAGTGCTAGCATTCCTAAACACCTTCCAGGTATAAATATACCCCCCCTTACCATGGCAAACCACGGCACGGCTCGGCACGACTTGACTGCACGGTTCGCCACGGCAAGTTCGGAAGAGACCATATCGCGCCTGACGCACTGACCAGACGCTGTCATCCCTGCTCGCAGAGAATCCAGCTTCCAGTTTTCTGACTTCCTTCACGGGATGTTAGTTTGAGACCGGAAAGAGAATCCCACCGCTCTCATTCTAAAGGTATGGAGCGGACTAGAACCTAGAGGGACTCTTGGCATATAAACTTAATATATACCATACTATAGAAAACAGCACCTACTTTTACCTCGCACAACACTTAGTACATTGGGGTAGAACTATTTAGAAGCATCAGACGAGTATTCACTTTTTAGCCTGTTATGTATGTATGTATATATGAATATATGTCGTAGCTAAAAGACAATGCTATTGCAGTATTATTTCTTCTTACTGCTTACGCTGTGCGTATTACATCTTGCTTACTGCCTAATGATTGTAACAGCTCATATCTCTTACACGAGAAACAAGACTGTTCAATAAATCCTTTAATTGAAACGCCCATCTACCTATTTCAGTGTAACTCTGGGAAACTAAGCATGCATGATTGACTGAGTGAAACTGTTATCCATTGTTTTCACGATTCTGAGATGCGTTCCGATTCTAAGGGAAACAAAGTTGTCATATTTATGCGGTTGTCAGAAACGACTCCCTTCTTGTTTATTCTAGAAGTTTCTAATGACCTCTGAGTTAGCTGGCACACAAAGTAATTAAGTTTATTGTACTCAATAGAAGCATACTGACCTTAGTCCTATGCAAAAACTATAATGTATATTATTCCAATGCGCAGAGCCTATAAGGGAAATAGGAACTACACTACAGGACCTCATCTATTATGTCAGCTTTAGGAATATTCCGGGGCTGCGCTG